>NC_057945.1:14495473-15135473 GCF_018555375.3 Anguilla rostrata
AAATCAAAAAAGAACCAATGTCCTAACCTTTCTTTAACCTGCTGAACACAGCCGTAAACTTGCCTCGACCCTCAGACTTATCGTTTTCATAACCCTAACCCTAAGTTGAGCCCTAAAATGTAATTGAAGCCATAGGAACGTTTGAAAACATGTGATTACTCATTTAAAATTGTGGAAAAACTAAGTCAAGACTGTGAATTCCATAGTACAAATGCTAAAAAACATATTTGAGGCCTTTAAAAAAAAATGTTTTCCCTGAAAAAATATGTATATATTCCATATCATGTTATGGCCATAGGTACCTATACTAGTATATACAAAATTTTTGGCTCATCCAAAATCAAAAAAGAACCAATGTCCTAACCTTTCTTTAACTTGCTGAACACAGCCGTAAACTTGCCTCGACCCTCAGACTTATCGTTTTCATAACCCTAACCCTAAGTTGAGCCCTAAAACGTATTTGAAACCATAGGAACTTTTGAAAACAAGTGATTACTCATTTAAAATTGTGGAAAAACTAAGTCAAGACTGTGAATTCCATAGTACAAATGCTAAAAAATATATTTGAGGCCTTTAAAAAAAAATGTTTTCCCTGAAGAAATATGTATATATTCCATATCTTGTTATGGTCATTGTATATACTATACTAGTATATACAACATTTTTGGCTCGTCCAAAATCAAAAAAGAACCAATGTCCTAACCTTTCTTTAACCTGCTGAACACAGCCGTAAACTTGCCTCGACCCTCAGACTTATCGTTTTTCATAACCCTAACCCTAAGTTGAGCCCTAAAAAAGTATTTGAAACCATAGGAACTTTTGAAAACAAGTGATTACTCATTTAAAATTGTGGAAAAACTAAGTCAAGACTGTGAATTCCATAGTACAAATGCTAAAAAATATATTTGAGGCCTTTAAAAAAAAAATGTTTCTCCTGAAGAAATATGTATATATTCCATATCTTGTTATGGTCATAGGTACCTATACTAGTATATACAAAATTTTTGTCGTCCAAAATCAAAAAAGAACCAATGTCCTAACCTTTCTTTAACCTGCTGAACACAGCCGTAAACTTGCCTCGACCCTCAGACTTATCGTTTTTCATAACCCTAACCCTAAGTTGAGCCCTAAAAAGTATTTGAAACCATAGGAAACTTTTGAAAAACAAGTGATTACTCATTTAAAATTGTGGAAAAACTAAGTCAAGACTGTGAATTCCATAGTACAAATGCTAAAAAATATATTTGAAGGCCTTTAAAAAAAAATGTTTTTCCCTGAAGAAATATGTATATATTCCATATCTTGTATGGTCATAGGTACCTATACTAGTATATACAAAAATTTTGATCGTCCAAAATCAAAAAAGAACAATGTTCCTAACCTTTCTTTAACCTGCTGAACACAGCCGTAAACTTGCCTCGACCCTCAGACTTATCGTTTTCATAACCCTAACCCTAAGTTGAGCCCTAAAAAGTATTTGAAACCATAGGAACTTTTGAAAACAAGTGATTACTCATATAAAATTGTGGAAAAACTAAGTCAAGACTGTGAATTCCATAGTACAAATGCTAAAAAATATATTTGAGGCCTTTAAAAAAAATGTTTTCCCTGAAGAAATATGTATATATTCCATATCTTGTTATGGTCATAGTTACCTATACTAGTATATACAAAATTTTTGGCTCGTCCAAAATCAAAAAAAGAACCAATGTCCCAACCTTTCTTTAACCTGCTGAACACAGCCGTGAACTTGCCTCGACCCTCAGACTTATCGTTTTCATAACCCTAACCCTAAGTTGAGCCCTAAAAAGTATTTGAAACCATAGGAACTTTTGAAAACAAGTGATTACTCATTTAAAATTGTGGAAAAACTAAGTCAAGACTGTGAATTCCATAGTACAAATGCTAAAAAATATATTTGAGGCCTTTAAAAAAAAATGTTTTCCCTGAAGAAATATGTATATATTCCATATCTTGTTATGGTCATAGGTACCTATACTAGTATATACAAAATTTTTTAATCGTCCAAAATCAAAAAAGAACCAATGTCCTAACCTTTCTTTAACCTGCTGAACACAGCCGTAAACTTGCCTCGACCCTCAGACTTATCGTTTTCATAACCCTAACCCTAAGTTGAGCCCTAAAAAGTATTTGAAACCATAGGAACTTTTGAAAACAAGTGATTACTCATTTAAAATTGTGGAAAAACTAAGTCAAGACTGTGAATTCCATAGTACAAATGCTAAAAAATATATTTGAGGCCTTTAAAAAAAAATGTTTTCCATGAAAGAAAATATGTATATATTCCATATCTTGTTATGGTCATAGGTACCTATACTAGTATATACAAAATTTTTGGCTCGTCCAAAATCAAAAAAGAACCAATGTCCTAACCTTTCTTTAACCTGCTGAACACAGCCGTAAACTTGCCTCGACCCTCAGACTTATCGTTTTCATAACCCCTAACCCTAAGTTGAGCCCTAAAAAGTATTTGAAACCATAGGAACTTTTGAAAACAAGTGATTACTCATTTAAAATTGTGGAAAAAACTAAGTCAAGACTGTGAATTCCATAGTACAAATGCTAAAAAATATATTTGAGGCCTTTTAAAAAAAAAATGTTTTCCCTGAAGAAATATGTATATATTCCATATCTTGTTATGGTCATAGGTACCTATACTAGTATATACAAAAATTTTTGGACTCGTCCAAAATCAAAAAAGAACCAATGTCCTAACCTTTCTTTAACCTGCTGAACACAGCCGTAAACTTGCCTCGACCCTCAGACTTATCGTTTTCATAACCCTAACCCTAAGTTGAGCCCTAAAAAGTATTTGAAACCATAGGAACTTTTGAAAACAAGTGATTACTCATTTAAAATTGTGGAAAAACTAAGTCAAGACTGTGAATTCCATAGTACAAATGCTAAAAAATATATTTGAGGCCTTTAAAAAAAAAATGTTTTCCCTGAAGAAATATGTATATATTCCATATCTTGTTATGGTCATAGGTACCTATACTAGTATATACAAAATTTTTTAATCGTCCAAAATCAAAAAAGAACCAATGTCCTAACCTTTCTTTAACCTGCTGAACACAGCCGTAAACTTGCCTCGACCCTCAGACTTATCGTTTTCATAACCCTAACCCTAAGTTGAGCCCTAAAAAGTATTTGAAACCATAGGAACTTTTGAAAACAAGTGATTACTCATTTAAAATTGTTGAAAAAACTAAGTCAAGACTGTGAATTCCATAGTACAAATGCTAAAAAAATATATTTGAGGCCTTTAAAAAAAAATGTTTTCCTGAAGAAATATGTATATATTCCATATCTTGTTATGGTCATAGGTACCTATACTAGTATATACAAAATTTTTGATCGTCCAAAATCAAAAAGAAACCAATGTCCAACCTTTCTTTAACCTGCTGAACACAGCCGTAAACTTGCCTCGACCCTCAGACTTATCGTTTTCATAACCCTAACCCTAAGTTGAGCCCTAAAAAGTATTTGAAACCATAGGAACTTTTGAAAACAAGTGATTACTCATTTAAAATTGTGGAAAAAACTAAGTCAAGACTGTGAATTCCATAGTACAAATGCTAAAAAATAATATATTTGAGGCCTTAAAAAAAAAATGTTTTTCCGAAGAAAATATGTATAATTCCATATCTTGTTATGGTCATAGGTACCTATACTAGTATATACAAAATTTTTGGATCGTCCAAAATCAAAAAAGAACCAATGTCCTAACCTTCTTTTAACCTGCTGAACACAGCCGTAAACTTGCCTCGACCCTCAGACTTATCGTTTTTCATAACCCTAACCCTAAGTTGAGCCCTAAAAAGTAATTTGAAAACCATAGGCTTTTGAAAACAAGTGATTACTCATTTAAAAATTGTGGAAAAAAACTAAGTCAAGACTGTGAATTCATAGTACAAATGCTAAAAAATATATTTGAGGCCTTTAAAAAAAAATGTTTTTCCCTGAAGAAATATGTATCATATTCCATATCTTGTTATGGTCATAGGTTACCTATACTAGTATATACAAAATTTTTTAATCGTCCAAAATCAAAAAAGAACCAATGTCCCTAACCCTTTCTTAACCTGCTGAACACAGCCGTAAACTTGCCTCGACCCTCAGACTTATCGTTTTTTCATAACCCTAACCCTAAGTTGAGCCCTAAAAAGTAATTTGAAACCATAGGAACTTTTGAAAACAAGTGATTACTCATTTAAAATTGTGGAAAACTAAGTCAAGACTTGGAATTCCATAGTACAAATGCTAAAAAATTTTTGAGGCTTAAAAAAAATGTTTTCCCTGAAAAATATGTATATATTCCATATCTTTTTAGGGTCTAGACCTTACTAGTATATACAAATTTTTTTCGTCCAAAAATCAAAAAAAGAACCAATGTCCTAACCTTTCTTTAACTGCTGAACACAGCCGTAAACTTGCCTCGACCTCAGACTTATCGTTTCATAACCCTAACCCTAAGTTGAGCCCTAAAAAGTATTTGAAACCTAGGAACTTTGAAAACAGTGGATTACTCATTTAAAATTGTGGAAAAACTAAGTCAAGACTGTGAATTCATAGTACAAATGCTAAAAAATATTTTGAGGCTTAAAAAAAAATGTTTTTCCCTGAAAAAATATGTATATATTCCATATCTTGTTTAGGTCATAGGTACCTATACTAGTATATACAAAATTTTTTGTCGTCCAAAATCAAAAAAGAACAAAATGTCCTAACCTTTCTTTAACCTGCTGAAACAGCCGTAAACTTGCCTCGACCTCAGACTTATCGTTTTCATAACCCTAACCCTAAGTTGAGCCCTAAAAAGTATTTGAAAAACCATAGGAACTTTTGAAAAAAGTGATTACTCATTTAAAATTGTGGAAAAACTAAGTCAAGACTGTGGAATTCCATAGTACAAATGCTAAAAAATATATTTAGGCCTTTAAAAAAAAAATGTTTTCCCTGAAGAAAATATGTATATATTCCATATCTTGTTATGGTCATAGGTACCTATACTAGTATATACAAAATTTTTGCTCGTCCAAAATCAAAAAAGAACCAATGTCCTAACCTTTCTTTAACCTGCTGAACACAGCCGTAAAACTTGCCTCGACCCAGACTTATCGTTTTCATAACCCTAACCCTAAGTGAGCCCTAAAAAGTTTGAAACCATAGGAACTTTTGAAAACAGTGATTATCATTTAAAATTGTGGAAAAACTAAGTCAAGACTGTGAATTCATAGTACAAATGCTAAAAAATATTTTGAGGCCTTTAAAAAAAAATTTTTCCCTGAAAAAATATGTTATATATTCCATATCTTGTTATGGTCATAGTACCTATACTATATATACAAAATTTTGCTCGTCCAAAATCAAAAAAGAACCAATGTCCTAACCTTTCTTTAACCTGCTGAACACAGCCGTAAACTTGCCTCGACCCTCAGACTTATCGTTTTCATAACCCTAACCCTAAGTTGAGCCCTAAAAAGTATTTGAAACCATAGGAACTTTTGAAAACAAGTGATTTCTCATTTTAAATTGTGGAAAAACTAAGTCAAGACTGTGAATTCATAGTACAAATGCTAAAAAATATATTTGAGGCCTTTAAAAAAAAATGTTTTCCATGAAGAAATATGTATATATTCCATATCTTGATATGGTCATAGGTACCTATACTAGTATATACAAAATTTTTGGCTCGTCCAAAATCAAAAAAGAACCAATGTCCTAACCTTTCTTTAACCTGCTGAACACAGCCGTAAACTTGCCTCGACCCTCAGACTTATCGTTTTCATAACCCTAACCCTAAGTTGAGCCCTAAAAAGTATTTGAAACCATAGGAACTTTTGAAAACAAGTGATTACTCATTTAAAATTGTGGAAAAACTAAGTCAAGACTGTGAATTCCATAGTACAAATGCTAAAAAATATATTTGAGGCCTTTAAAAAAAATGTTTTCCCTGAAGAAATATGTATATATTCCATATCTTGTTATGGTCATAGGTACCTATACTAGTATATACAAAAATTTTTAATCGTCCAAAATCAAAAAAGAACCAATGTCCTAACCTTTCTTTAACCTGCTGAACACAGCCGTAAACTTGCCTCGACCCTCAGACTTATCGTTTTCATAACCCTAACCCTAAGTTGAGCCCTAAAAAGTATTTGAAACCATAGGAACTTTTGAAAACAAGTGATTTCTCATTTAAAATTGTGGAAAAACTAAGTCAAGACTGTGAATTCCATAGTACAAATGCTAAAAAATATATTTGAGGCCTTTAAAAAAAAATGTTTTCCCTGAAGAAATATGTATATATTCCATATCTTGTTATGGTCATAGGTACCTATACTAGTATATACAAAATTTTTTAATCGTCCAAAATCAAAAAAGAACCAATGTCCTAACCTTTCTTTAACCTGCTGAACACAGCCGTAAACTTGCCTCGACCCTCAGACTTATCGTTTTCATAACCCTAACCCTAAGTTGAGCCCTAAAAAGTATTTGAAACCATAGGAACTTTGAAAACAAGTGATTACTCATTTAAAATTGTGGAAAAACTAAGTCAAGACTGTGAATTCCATAGTACAAATGCTAAAAAATATATTTGAGGCCTTTAAAAAAAATGTTTTCCCTGAAGAAATATGTATATATTCCATATCTTGTTATGGTCATAGGTACCTATACTAGTATATACAAAATTTTTGGCTCGTCCAAAATCAAAAAAGAACCAATGTCCTAACCTTCCTTTAAAGAATTTGTCAGCCAGAGACCCCTCCTTTTAACTTTTCAAATATCATCAACCCATTATTAACAGCAGGAAGCTCACTTTCCTAAATCTCCCAAGTTTAATTAAGGCTCATCTTAGGAAAGCCTATTGCTTCCAAATCCTTTTAAAAAAACATTAGTTTAATCCCACACTCTCTCTTCTTGTTAGATATTCAGTTGGTGGATCACCGACTCTTCTGTCCCATGAGTTCGCACAACATCCATACAACACTGAAATCGTGCTTTGCTCATTCACAAAACGTGTACGGGATTTACACCTGGGATATGCACAAAAAAAAGGTCTGCACATGTGTCATGAATCTCATATTCTTTTTTAGTGTGAACATTTTTAAGAAAAAAAGGAAGAATAATTTAAGAAAAGTTTTGTGAATGAGGCCCAATGTCATTTAAATTTATTTTGATTGACAAACAACAAATCAATCAAGGAACTTAATCATCTGTACCAATCAAATTTCAATGACTTACACCTTATATGTTTCTGATAATTAGAAACATTTATGATTAAAAAAAAAAACCCCAATATGGAAATAAACAGAACTTCTTCTAAGAGAACTGCTGAACTCCAAAAATCTGCAATGGTCTCTTCTAGCTGCAACGGGGGTGCAGTGCTGGCGGATGACAGCCCAGCGCAGAGCCCACGCTTCTCCCAGACCACGGTAAAGCAAACCGGCTGTGCCACTGAGCCCCTATATCGCGACAGACCACTCTGTCAAACGCGTCCAAGTGCGTACCAATCCCCCTATATCGCGACAGACCACTCTGTCAAACGCGTCCAAGTGCGTACCAATCCCCCTATATCGCGACAGACAACTCTGTCAAACGCGTCCCAGCACGTCAGCTGGATGTAGCCCAGGGCTGCTGTGTCCCATCAGAGGGCTAAGACCATCCACATCGCATTCAGCTGATCAGTCAGTGAGGAGACTGAACCACTGCATGGCTTCTTGTTAAGCTGTCAGAGATGGAAAAAAAAGTGGGAAAAAAAGAGTAAATCCTACTTAAGAACTGCATGCTCTAAAAAATTATTTTAACTCTTCTATTGCTAGGTTCCCAATGGGCTCTCCTGATGAATTTCGTTCATTCACTTCATCCACCCTGCCATCCAGAAAAGCCAGCGGGCGGACATGCCAAACCAAGGGGCCGATGTAGCCCGCCCTCGCCCGCCATGCTGTATTTTTGTCAGTCAGATGCGCACCCCGAGGTACCGCTTTGCAATTAGTTAATGGACACGAAGAGAGAGAGCAGAGCGGCTCTTATCTAGAACAAAAATCCCCTCTCTAATCCTCCCGTAAAACCTCAGCTAATCCTGCGCTGGCCTCGCCGGGGACTGGAATGGCGGCCCTCTGCCTCTACAACAAAAAACGACAAAACCTCTTAGAAGTTTTCTGCCGCTTGTCATTTCGTCGGAGCCGATGCCAAGGGGAGTTCTCGCCGGGCCCGAAATTTGTGTGCCACTTTTATTTTTTTCAACCTCCCCATCGGCCTTTCCTCTGCTCTCCTCAGTACAGATATGCTGTCCCTGGTTACTCCTACTTACTTTCAGTCTTTTTTCTCTCTCTCTCTCTCTCTCTAATTAATTCTGCTGGTTTGCCATTTGCGCCTGCATTAGAGAGCCATCTGTGGCTCTTCCCCGCTGGCCTCGGGCTTAACGCGCTGATGCGGGTTTTCGCTTCTAACGGGGGTCAGAGACCCAGGCAGCGAAGGGTTAACTGCACGAGATGTCCGAGGCGGTCGTTAAAAGAGGCCACCTCTACAATGACCGCTCAACGGCTTGCTGACATACCTCCTGCACGATTGCATTGCCCAAATTCATTCGTGCTCGGTGTATTTTTTTAATGCTTTTTTCATTCAGGTAGTGTTCATATACATGAGGGCTTGTCTACGTGTGGCAGTTGAGAGAATCTTTGCGGTCTGAATGTTAAAAGAGATATATAAGAGCACTATCATACTCGAGCCAGGGGACTGAAGAGTCAATATTTCTGGAATGAAGGGGACTACTATGATTGTTGAAAGAACCTTCAAGTAACTGAACCCTCAAGTGACTCAAACAATATGAGTTCCAAGTTTGAACTGCCAGTGATGCTGTAATGCTGTGACTTAGTCTTATCATGGTACTCCCAAGGAGCGTTCCATGAATACTGGGCAAAATTTCAGTTAGATTCACATTCGATTGTGGGAACTTTACAAGAATTTGTCAAGAAATAAAACACGGCAATAATATTTTCATATCATTCCACTGATATACCATTGAAACTAAATTTTTGAATAAAAATGAAGTGAAAGTGACTTGTGTAGTCCTCGATAAAACGTGTAATGCTATAATGTAATGTATGTATGATCCCCAATTAAAGTATTTAATTACAACATGCCAAAGTACACAGCAAGTCCATTTCTACAGAATTAAAAATAAAGTTTATGGGACCTCCAGGAAACCAGACAGAGGTGTGTATTGGGAAATGTTTACCCTAAAACATCGGGACTGTTCTGGTAACCAAGAGCTGGGCTGTTGTGGGCCAGACCGAGCCTCCTCAAATGGGACACAGTGAAAGGCAGTGTGGAGCAAATGTTGAATTGGGGGGCAAAGGTCATGACACCCTCAATTGGAATGCTGCCACACCTGCCTGGATTGCTACCCGCCCTTCTCTGTTCCCCTGCCACACCGTGCTCCGTTTAGGGGGGAAAGGGATGGGCGCTTTAATTAGGTCAAAAGCACGCCTGTGAAAAAGCGCTCAAAGCCAGATTGCGCAGCACCGTCGTGGCCCCCCCCGCTCCCGCTCCCCCCCCCCATAGACTTCACAGAGGTTCCACGCTCCGCGCTCACTATGACGCGAACCTCTGCTTGTCAAGCATTCTCTTACATAAGCGCATATGCTTTAATCTCCACCCTTTGCTCTCCAGGTCCCTGGTCTGTTGACAGACTCCCCGTCATTCTCTCTCTCTTCCAGCTCCTGCAATCCTTTCCCTGCTTGCTCTCCATCCTGCCATCTGGGCAAATCTATCGTTTATTTTATTTATTAATTTTTTTGCATTTCCCTGGTTCATCTCCCGTGGAAAACATAGATTACCAGTAGCTGGCACACGTCTACACATATATTGCAGCATCCAGCTTCTCTCCTCACACACATCTGTTTTTTACTAATTTTCTTCTGTGTGCTTTTATTTGATTAAAATAAGATTGCAGGCCTCATTCATTGCAGCACCAAGGAGCGCACCAATAGCAGACAGCTCTCTATTTAGCAGAATAAATTACCTTTAAACCGATAAATCATTGCCCTATTTCATTTGATTTTCTACATTTTGTAGAAGTGGCTTAAGCAGTGATACATTATCATTGTGGTTAGTAGGAGGTGCACATTTCTTAGATAGAGAAATAGCTTGTTGAGAGCCAGCTGTTGAGGGAAGGCCAGGCTAGTCTTGCATTAGGCACCATTATGTTCATAATTGAGCATTGTCTCCTTCTTCACCCTCATTCTTCACCATGCAGTGTCTTTCTGTGCCTTTGTTAACTGGAGCCCTAGGCAACCAGGAGTAGAGCCAGTGGGAGAGAGGCATGGCTTGGCCAGGGCAGGGGCCACGTAGGATGCAAGCCGATCCACCGATCTTCATTCGATGGGGATTGGCTCAGTGAATAGGATTGGCTATCCAAATTATTTCAAGATAAGTTCCTACCTAGAGGAACGTTAGCTACCGTTCCAATATCTGGACATGTACCTTGGTCTGCTGTCGAATTCTGACCATGCCGGTGTTGATGAAAGGGTCACCTTGTATCAACACGAGCCTCATTGGAGGACTCTGAATGTTTTCCGCCACTGCAGATACGCACAGAATTTCCCCGGATTCTCTCTGGCATACCTGGGAGGACAGATATTCATATCATGCATTGAAGGGCTCTGTCATTCCTAAGGATTCTTGACCTGTGAAGGAACATGTGCAAATTCCTGAAAGCAGAGGTCAAAGATTTTGTTAATTACGCAAGGAAATGAGGTAAGACAGGGACTCATAAATGTTTGAAAACACCCCTTGGCATGTTGCCCGAATAATAATGAGGAGGGCGAACGAAGCTCACGGACAAATCGAAGCCGTCTAACTGAAGTACTGCAGAGCCACAGGGTCTGAGTCACAGGTCATGTGACGGGGGGCTAGGTCACATGACGGGGAGTTTACAGTGCTCAGACTGCACAGTGGCTCAGCTGGAGATGTCACATTTTTGTGACAGCTGTTTTGTTGTCATGCTCTGTGAGTCTTTGAATGGGGGGGGCGGGCACTTCCAGCTCTCATTTCAAGAAAGAAATCCATAAATAGAACTGTATCTGCACCCACACAGGAACTCAATTAGCGTGGCCTCTCACCGGCCCAGGATAAAGGGGAGCAGTCTGGACTTTTAGTGTCACAGACAGACCCTGTTGCAGACTCGGCTGAATGGGCTACACCCTTAGAATTAAGACTCGGGGTGGGTCAGTGAAGGAGAAACACTGGCGGAGGTTTCTCACATATAAAGAGCTTACACTGGTTATTTCTGTTCCCTAGAACAGGGGAAAAAATAGAAAACCCTTTTCATTAAAATGTTGCACTCCCCGTGTCAATTGTCTCCAGATAAATTAAAGGAACGGTAACATGCGATATGTTAATGAGACATTTTGACCACCCTTCGCCTTTGTGAACGGAATTCAAATTATGCCAAATCGATAACACTAGACCTCGATTTGGTAACAAGTGGAAGTGATATGCATTCACTTCTTATTCAGCCATTTACTAGCTCATTTGTGTGTGTGTGTGTGTGTGTGTTTGAGAGAGAGAGTGTGTGTGTGTGTGTGGGGTCCAAGTTGCAAATAGTCATGCTGCATATGATCACCCATTGGCATCTTTCTCAGGAGCCAATATCGTCGAAACAGCGGTAGAGGCTTCAAGTTTCTGAGATTCAAATATTGCGTGAAAATTGTAGTCGGCTATTTGCTTTCAGTCCATTCATCTTCCTGGGATGACAGAAAATATGCTCAAGCGATAACGCATCTGCATCTCATTATCACCTTCTTTCATCAAATATTCACAATCACACAGCCTAGCCAAATTGTTTAAATAATTTAGGCTTGGTATAAACATACCGCAATAGTGCCTCAGTCAAATCATAAACAGAGCCATACATGCTTCTGATTAAATAACAAAAACATCAAGGAGTTCCTTTTTAAGTCAAAGACATCCATGGGATTTACATATCGCAAGATGTGCCAAATAATGCATTGATGTTATTCTCATTATAGGTATTTCATTTATAGTCCCAATCCAAAAAAACAAAAAAAAAAAAACAAAGAAAAAAATAATATGGAAAATCACACCCACGCCATTAACCACTGAAGCTTAGAACAGAGCACCTTAAACTAAAGCCGTGTTTCCACCAAAAGTACCCAGAACTTTTAGTCCCAGGATTCCTTCAGCCCACTGTTGTCTGCGTTTCCACAGCGGTCTAAAGTCCCGCGACGATTAGGCAAATTAGTCTGTTGACGTATGAAAAAGCGAGGTCGTCGTCGGTCCATCTGTCCTATGATTTCTTCTGTAACTCCATACTGCCACAGAAGTATGTTATTTTCCAATGACCGGGACAGCCCGAGGGGTTTATTCCACTTATACAACGGGTTACCAATAATGACTATATATGGTTACTTTAGTAGGCTATTTATTGATTTTTATCGACTTAATCACCTGAAATTGAAATATTTTTCTGCGGCCGTTTGTGCATATTATTTTATCGTTGTCAAGCAAATTCTCGTTGGTACTTCGATTTGGACCGTTGTTATGCAACTAACAGGAAATAACAGACCAATATACAGATTGTAACTGTTTTGGTCTTTTTTGGGAAAGGTGGTAATCCCCTATCTTTCCTGGTTAAATGAAAGAAACAAAAGCTGATAGAATGGAATATATTCAGAAAAAATATCAATCCCTCCATTTCAGTGGCTATTCTATTTACATACTCATTTTTGATAAAGAAAATATTTTAGAGACATTTGATAAATGGAAACAGTACTAGGAATCACAGCAGAAATGTTAAGGGTCTGTGCTCTAATTAGCGAACAGACCTAATTAAATTAACACATCCGTGCTGGTGAACCACTATGAGGTGGAGAACATTCACAGCTAAAGCATTCCATTGACTGCACTGCCACCATTGTTCATTCATTACAACTCAGTTCTGCACAGTTGCATCAGAGCTGGTGTGTTGTCAAGTTGGTTGATGAAGCGCAGACAAACCAACGCAACCGCTGAGCTAGTGAGGTACCTTTGCAGTGTGAAGAGGCAGCCATGTTGCAGAAACCAATGTAAGTGGACAACAAGTAGACTACAAAGTGCCTGACAAATGCTTGAAGTGAGGAATTGCTGGGAAATTCAAGTACCCCCAGATATATGCCTGAATGTACCAAGGCCAGGCCATGCAGATGACCCAGTATACGGCTGGCCTCAATCCAACTCAGTGGATATCATTCTTATGGCCTGAATGAATTACATCACAGCAGGTGATATATTTATTTATCCCATGTAATTTGGAAGATTGTGTGGAGACGATTTATTGACTTATTTATTGATTTACTATCTTTTTATGAATTTATTTTTAACCGGGGCTGCATTTGGTCCCTGATGCTTTTTATTCACCGTTTTAATAAAAATACATTAATTAGAAATGATCTACATCACTATTATATTTTCTGCTGATGCACACTGTGCCATAAATGCAGATAAATAAATAAACAAATAAATGATCTTTCCTCTATACAAACAAATTTACACGTGAATAAAAATCAGTTCAAACGTGACCAGTGTAACCAGTCCACCTACAAATGAAACCTTACTCTTAAGCTAGGCCCATTATTTTGAAATGGATTTCTTCGCATTTTCAATCAAACGCAGAGTTGTTGCACAGGTAATGAGTTTCTCTCTCACTCTCTCAGGGTCCCTGTAATAGATTTGAATGGTAAACGTGTTCTACAACGTCAGACAAAGGGGCCAAAGAGACATGGTGCTAAAATGGCACCATGCGACATTTCATGACAAAGGCCTCTCTCGAAATGCACTTATTGGATTTTGAGCCTTCCTCGCTCTGCTTTCTGAGAGACGGATCGTTTACCCGTTTGTTATGCCTTTATTGATCGACCAGGAGCTGTTGGCGAGATATGGACCCCGCAAAATGTACTGTGGAGCAGCGCTTGTGGAAGTGTTTGCTTCACACGATTCTAGAAGAACGCATTTTATTTTTTCAGTTGAAGAACAGACGGATGTTATTTCTTCCGACTCGATACATTCAAAGACAGAAAACACTCTAGTAGCTTTGTCAAAGGGAAGAGGTTGTAGTTTCAACACTGAGAAGAATAGAGGGAGGGAGAGAGAGAGGAAATTCCTCTAGGAATAACAAGCATTGGACATGCGTTCTAAAAATATCAGAGTGTGATCTGAATGACAGAGCATACTGTCTTTAAAGCTGATGGAAGATGCCCTGAACCACAAGCAAATAATAAAAATAATCTGTATTTTTAAAGAAAAAGATTTTCTCTTTCACTTTTTTATTTTCACAATACATACAAAAACACTTATAAAACGTAAAAGACATATATATATAACACTGGGTACCTTCATATAAGTGGATCCTGGACTTGTATGTGTGGGGAAAAAAAAAATTATGGTACAAAGGACAGGAAGGATATAGACATTAGGCATATGCAACTAAATGGGGAGGTTTTTTCCACCAGGGAGGCCATAGTGGTTTTAATTTAGCAGGTCTGATACATGTATGAAATAGGAGTGGGACATACACAATTTGGCAAAGCAGGAAGTGACCTTGGGAGAATAAGGGATAGCAACCTCACAATGCGGAACTCCCCTTTAAACTGACAAGCGCAAAGACAGAACTTTTTAAACTTTTGGATAGAGCAGTACTGAGAATGTGTGACTAAGTGAACTGTAGTTACTGTAGATCGTTTAGTTTTAATTTGACATATCTAACTCCCACCCTAATTTGCAAGGTCCACATAGCTGTTTACAGCTGTGTTCATATGGCCATCCCCACTGCCATTTTGAGAGACTGTAGACATGTGCTGTAGACATTCTGCTCGGATACATATGGTGTCACCAGGCTGCTTCTTTTGCACTACAGCCCATAGCTGAGCTTGCACGGAGGTTAGTTAAAAGAAGATATTTAATTTGTAGCTTTGGTCGTGAGGGAGCAATGAACCCTATCACCAACTGCATGTCATCCCCTGGGGCTACAGGTCAAATTTGGCACTGGAATGGTCCGTATTCGATCTGGGACCATGGGGGTCACCCAAGTACCTGAACTGTGCCTTAACTGGGTGAGGTACCCAGCATCCCACAGGTTATCATTTTACTTGTCTATCCATTAGATGCAAGGAATGAAAACCGTAACCAGACTCATCAGCTACATTCCATAGCAAGTAACACTCACAACTGTCAGTCAACATTGTAGAAGTAGTCCGTCTGTTATACGAAACGGTACAGAAATGGATACAGCCCTACCACCACTCACACATATATACAGTTAGACTTTAAAATAGCCACATGCACACATAAAACAGAGGTCCACTGCATCAACTGTGAAATCTACACCAAATACATTTTGCATACAAAAAGAATAGTCAGAATTAAGCGTGTCATTTGGAATATAAGATGCAATATAAGAATGATGCTATATTCTTTCTATTCGTGATCATTCTCTACTGCAGATCATTCATATATTGCTAGTCAACCTCTGTAGACCTGACCTATCCACAGGAGTGTGCTCCTCATAGTTACTGTTGCCATGTTGAAGTAAGAGATGTAAGACAGCGGGGATCTGGGGACCCGATTGATCGATGTAGTCCAGTAGTCGGAAATCAATGGGAGATCGCTGGACAACAGTTCTGAGATTCCATACATCCTGAAGGTTTGCCTTGAATCGCAGAGCCAGTCAAAGGTGCAAAGTACAGTGCTGTGATGATGACACGTATACTGGGGGTGGGGGGATTCCAATTCAACATCCAACAACTGGGAAGTAAATACTCCAGTGATGATAAAGCCATCTATGCACCTGGCACCAGTCTGCTCTGCCAGGTTTGGGATTAATCCAGGCTGTACTGAGCAAATGTGCCTCCACTGGATCAGGCAGTGAATCTGCTGAATATTGTATGAAGATCTGCTTTACTGGAGGCACTTAATTTAAGAGATAGATCAGTGTTTCCAACATAGTGGATATAACCACGGTAGTATCTTTTATGCATTTTATAACAAAGACATTGGGTTGACGATAAACAGGGTAAATAGGTAAATCTTGTTGGTAAATTCTGTAAAACAGATAATCTTTTATTATTATTATTATGAATAATAATAATAATAATAATAATAACATGATTAATGAACCTATTCCTTCCCCTTGAACCTGATACAGTAGGCTAATCATGCAAAACATTTAAAACCTCATTCAATTGTAGCAGATTCAGGCAGGTTTTTAACCTCAGCCCACTTCAAGCTCCTGTAAAAGCTGAACACTTCTGGAGTTTAAAGGTATATAATATTAGGACAAGCATTTCAGGCGAGAGGATTAAAAGTGATGCTCAGAATAGCACTCATCACTGCAGGAATACATTGCACATTTATCCAACTGTTTGTGCAAGTACAGAACTGAGTGACAGTGTAGTGTGGATATCAAGGAAATTGGCTTGGGTAACTTATTGCAGCTTGTAAAGATTGCAGGTTTGAATGCCAGGTGGGGCATTGCAGCTTAAGTGCAAGTGCAATGCACTTAACCTGGACTGCTTCAGGAAATATCCAGCTACGTTAAATTGATTATATGTCTAAAAAAAGGAATGAAGCTATTGAAGGTTTGCTTGCGTGAACGCTAAGTAAATAATGAATAATAATGTGAAATTATTTGTGTCATCTACACATTGCTTCTGAACCTCTCCAAAAGCAGATATTTTTGGTTGAATTAATGCTAAGCAAAGACAGCTGGCGGATCGGGAACAAACTGTAACCTGAAAGAAAAAGCAGCAAACTGCATTTGAAGCTACAGACGTGATGAAAGCAGAGTCTGGGACTGAACCACAGAGGAAAAAAACAGGGCTCAAAATAGAAGAGATGGCTCGTGTTTGATTAATGCTATTTTCAGGGGGGAGGCGATGAAGTTCACGACCACGACGACCGAACAACCCCCTTTTCCCGGTTCTGCCGGTTCGCACGCTGCCCTCGCCCTGTTATCAGCCTCGTCAGAACTGGACCATGACTCACCTCATCTACAGCACACAGGACATCTGAGCCCCACGCTCTCCCGGTCGCTAACAGGTGCATTTCAGCTAGGAGCTCCTGAGATCTATTAAGAGACATCTTATTATTGATCTCCTGGGGACTGGGGTGGGGGGGTGGGTGGGGATAGGGGGGGCTTTGGGTTATTCCAGATGGAGACATCTAATGAAATATTTGCCTTGGATTTATGACTCATGTCTGAACAAAATTACAGGTTTAATTTGTTTTCATAACTGGGTTTGTACGGCACATTCTGCCACTGTGTAAGCAGCCACTCTGGACTTCAAATTGTTTGAAGAAGCCATTTGAAGGACATTGAAATATGACATTTTGTGGGCCATTCGTGATCATAGCTGAATTAATATTTTATGTAAAATACTAAGCTCTGTTTGTCTAGGTTTGATTGTGTCTCACGCAAAAAGGAAAAATTCAAGCAGTGCATTTCCGCTCGAGGAGGGCTTTCCTCTGAAAAGGGGATGTGTGTTCATGCTGTTCTGCACAACATTTACCACGCTGCTGTGTTAGCTGATAAATGTGGCAACAGTCAAAATGTTAGAGAGCCAAATGCCACTATTGTATTTGAAATACCTAATTAACCATGGGAGATCTACAGGAGGAAAAATATTTAGAAATCAGCGCATATGCTAAGTTTGGTTACCAAGGATACATGAATGCATTTCATTTCGAAATGCCACCTATGTTTACAGCTGCATAGCCAACCTGTAAATGAAAAAAGGAAAAGCTTTTCAGTAATTCTATATGTTGAATCTAAAAGGATGACATGCATTTTTAAGGCTGCAATATGTCTGTAATTAAGTGGTACTGCAGGAAAGCTCATCTTTACAGTGCTGACAGAACAGCAGTCTTGGCGTGTTTCACAGGCATTATGTGAGCAGTAAGGAACAAGAACCCATATTTTATCATAAATATTGGCATGGCTAGAAAAATTTGTGAGAAACAACGCGATTAGGCCTGGCAATAATCACAGTATGACACAATATCTCACTACAGATATCCCTGTAATTTCTGAGCTTATCAGTGCTCTCTTCTTAATAATGTTCCAAACAGTTGATTTTTGTTAGCCTAAAGGTTTGGCCTATGTCTAAGCCTCATAAAGGTAATCAAAAGGCTATAATCAAACTATGGACTGAAAGCTCTCTTATACCTGCACTGAGAAAGTAATTGAACACACCTAACTAATCAGAAACCTGTGACGCCATTTGTTCCCAATTATTATGACACCCTGAATTGAGGGGCTATGTATACAAAGTGCTGTAATTTCTACAAATAAAAACATGGAAACATGGACACGATGTGTCCTTGTTCACCTGAAGGTGGTTTTGTTGATCGGAAATAAATGTGTCTTTTGTACAGTTTCAGCTGCCCTTAAAGTTTGGATAGCGTCAGTGATGGCAACAGATTTGATCATGGGTGGATTTTAATATCAGGTGTAAATGGGGCCAAGGACTTACATATCCACTTCTTGGTGCCGAACCTGATTTTAACTAGCCATGTAAGCCGTTTGTGTGAATGAGTCAGTGATTTTGGCCTTGGTTAAGGTGCAGAATGTAAAGAGATGAGAAGCATTATCAGTCTTGTTATCGATCATTGAAGTTGAAATAATTAGTCATGTAGTAGAAGTAGATACATTTTCAGTGGTGGGCAATCAGCAGAATTCATATTAAGAAACAACAATTTAAAGCCCTATGTTTGGAGGAACAAATTGCAATTCCCCATCTTACCCAACAATACTCAAACAAAGTTGCAATGCAGAAATGACGTAGTTTTGTGGTCTCATCACAACTATTGTTTTTCCTCCAGCCCAACATGTATGCAGCGTTATGCATACGGGACAGCGAAATTCTCATAATGAAAGTACGGGTGAAAATATTGTTAGTACCAAATAAAGCAGTCGAGTTTTGTTTTTGCTTCTTCAGGCCACATGGGTAGTTTTTGTTATAGTGTTTCTTCCATGTAAACACACACTAAAAATAGTTTTCATTATTTCTAGTTTCTTATTCAATTCAGGGGCCCTCCTTGCACCTTGTTCCCAAATCCCAAAGATGCCATTTCGCAACATACTGTGTGTCTCCTTCTGGAAACAGAATCAAATTTCTCAATCAGCACAAACACGCTTTTGTATATTTAACATTCCTTTAACGTAGCACGCGCAAGGTTCGCGAGTAATCAAAGAAAATCAGCGGGAGGTACGGGAGGTCAGTTCTGGCCGTCGAAGTCGCCAGGGCGACGGCAAAACGAATCAAATACGGCTTCGGGGAGGGGGGGGGATTCGGAAAGGGCCGGGCCTCGCTAAAAGGAGCGCGAAGCAGAGCCGCCGTCAATACCTGGCGCCCGATGAGTGATGAGCCCTCCGTTTCTCATCAGCGCCGCCGAGGATTATCGGCTCCGCTTTATCAGATCCCAGAATCCTCCGAGGCGCCGCGGCACCTTAATTTGAAATGACAGCGCTGCCGTGTAACACGCAGTAACAAGAATCGCTACAAGCGCAGACTATAAAACACCCCGGTTCTCTGGCGGAGGATCGAACTGAAGCGCCCGCTCTCTCAGCGCCGTGATTCACCGTCCGGACCGCCAGGCGAAGAAGAACCGTCGGCAGGGAGCGCGCTTCAGAGGGAGCGCTCACTAGCCCCCTCCTGAACCGCAGCCGTGGAGCAGGCCTACGACTGGCTATCCCAAAAATGGGTGTGAAAAGAATAAAATGTAGGTCATACATTTTTTTTTTACTGCTTACTGAATACTGAAATAGCAACTTCCCCACAGCTAAATTTCATTAGAAGAGAGCATGTTTTTTGTTGTTGTTTTTTTTTAACATTAAATAAAGTTTTGCAAGTAAGGTAAAGAAATGTCAGGTGACAGCTGCCTTACATAAGGGAGGCAGGCTACACACACAAGCCACTTTCAATACTGCCTTTGGCTCTTTCTACAAAACCACCCTTTGCAGTCAATGGGTAAAAATAATCATGCCAGAGAGATTTAAAGACCTCCCCACCTCCCCTCCCGTAATCTATGGCAACTCCAGTCCCTGCAGCAGCTTGAGTCAGCTCCGTGAGATGTTGGGTTTAATCATGGTGAGAAAGATTGGCTCTGATCCAGAGCCAGATACGGAGGCAGGACCTGACACAACGTGTACCTTACACATGGTGACCTGCAGCTTTCCCTCCTAATAAGAAATTAAATGATGGGATTTAAACCGGGTCACATGATGTTATGTCCCAGGGTTGCGCTGAGATCTGATAAGGCTGCAGATGAGGGTGCAGAAAATCCAGGCGCCGCACTCAGGAGGAGAGAGATCCACACAGATAAGTCATGGTGTCTGCATTTGAACTCATCTTCCACTTCCAATTCTGAGAAGGACACCAGACCCTGGGAATTGAAACAGACCCAAAAAAACAAAACTGATCCAGCAACTTATTTCTCAGCGGGGGTGATACGCCCCACATTTTGAATTTAATTTTCTGTGGCCAAACAACCAGCTGATTACGACACCTGTGCATCCCAACGTGATGATGGCCTGAAGCCAAACTAATTACAGCGTGAAAACACTCGTCAGGGACTAAACGGAACTTCCTTTTTTGTCAAGTGCACTTGTTTCTTCTATATCCGCCATAGCAACCTAACACATTTTATATATTTTTTTTTCCTTTAGAGCAGACGTGTCAATACTTAGCAACTCGTTTCCTTCTCCGGTTCTTTTCATGTCATCCGGTTTGTGCGCTTAAATGTATTAGTTCAAATACATTCTGATAACAGAATCGTCATTGGCAATGATTTCCCGTTCGATCCAAAATGTACTTGTGTTTTATTGAATTTAAAAGCTAAACGTGTTGTTGTTGTTGTACTAGATAGTACAGAAGCAGAATCGAAAATGGCTGAACGCACTGCATCGCCAGGGAGCCATGGAGCTGTTCTGCATGGGGGCGCGCCCGCTGGTGCACGTTCTGTAAGATGCCCATAGTTGTGCCTGGGGTGAAGTCGTGTCCACGCTTGACTTATAATTTTGTTTCTTGGACCCATGTTGCCTACCCTAATATTGTAAATGTTGCCATTGCAGCAATGTGTCTTGGGGGGTGAGATTACTACCATTTGCACTGAGGGTTGGTACATTATGTGCTGAGCTGTTTCACTGTGTGAGGTTAGATGTTGAGTGTGATGGATGTTGTGAACTAAAACAGCATTGTTGTGTAAGACAACTGAGCTAATGCGCTTCCATTTAGTGCCAAATGTTTTGTTCATGAACAATATCTAAGAATATATTTTTTCCACTTATTTTTCACTCTGTAAATATCTAAACACCTTCCTTCACTTCAGGTTGACATTCTGTGTCATTTGTGTGTCCTGTTCAATTGGATCACACACAGGTTTAGTTCCGTCAGTCCACAAAACATGTAAAATGGGCTGCTACTATTCATGTTACAATTCACCCCTGCCACCACCGCTAGCACAAAAAACACATGCTGATAATTAAACAACAGAGACGATGAACAACTGGTGTGAAGTGCTAATTAAAGCTGCTCTTTTAGAGAGAACCTGTTCTAAGATCACCTTGGGACTGATGACCCAAATACTGCCCACAGCTTTTCTGCTGGACAGGTGGAGGGAGCAGAGCCAGGCTGAATGGGAATGCTGCACCACACATGCGACACTTAGGAGCTATATTTATTTAAAAGAGGTCACTTCCACCAACTCCTCATACCAGCTGATCAGAAGAAGGCCAGAGGAATCTCCAAGGAACCATGAATTAAACTGTGTCATTAACCTCTTTTTAGCCAAAGAAGTTTCACTGCTTCCTTTTATAAAGTGAACCACAAGCTGTGAATGCAAATCAGGCATTTTAGTCTTGCATCCGCACAAAACGGGTAAAGCAAATCACAAAGGACAGGCATTGCACTTATACAATGGCATCAAAGCAAATGCACCTGTCTAAAACAAACCCCATATCGCCCCCTAATGAAGATACTGGAGAACTTCTGCAAAGGAAGATTAAAATTGCTTGTAGGAACTTGCTCCTAAAAATCGACTGACACAATTGTTTTACATTTCAGACCTATTGCATGTAGGAAATTAACCTTTTTGTGGGAGGCTTATCCAAAGATAATACAAACTGACAGCATGTGCCTAAATTAATTAATCATTTAATTACCTTTCATTTTTAAGCTGTGTTACTTGAACCACGTCAATTTTCATAAGCATTATGGTCAATTACTGTAGGTCAATCCCCAATTTGCTGAATTAATCATTGTTCTCCCAAATCAGATGAAACAACTGTTTACAAAAGAGGTACTAATTAATCCTCTTCAGATACAGATGGGCTTCAAAATCCATTATCAATTATCAAAAGCATTATACAAATAGCTAAAAATGGAGTAAATTGGTAATGAAAATGAAAAGACCTCACATTAAGTGTTTTGAAAAAAATGAAACCAGGAAATCTGTAGCAGTCATTATTTAATTTGCCTGATAATCCATTCATTGTCTCTCTCAGTACAGAATAAATGTTAATTTTGAGCTTGATTATGATTATGGCTCTAGATTCATAATAATACTAGTCCATTAGTCAGCATTCCCATAACGAAGATAAAGGTATAGGAAGGATATTGGACGCACTTGTCAAGTGGTAAATACCAAATTGTGTGCAGAAACATCGTATGACAACCACTTTTATTCATAAAGCTCAACTGCAGGTGACATTCACCGCCATGACACCATAGCGGATCCCTGTCCTTGCTGCTATGTCACCTGAATTTCAGGTGATAGAATCGCAAAGCCACATGATTCTTCTCTCCTGTCAGTCACTTCTTCAGGAATTTTATATGTACCTGCATTTATCTGTTTATATTGTATTGTAGGTGTCCTTATGTATTCATATTTGTAAAATTATCTATGAAAGCCAATATCTAAATGATAAGCATAGTTAAAGGACTCATTCCCCTGTGGACTTTTAGTAAAAAGATGCGATTTATGTGTTACAATAGCACAAAAGTTTCAGCATCAGGAAAAGTTCAATAAAACCAGAGTGTTTTAATTTTGTGCAGTTGTTTCCATTGCTTGTGTTAAATTAATCTGTATATACATAAGGCACACATCGCTTGCAAATGTAATCAATGGAAATCCACAAATATTGTGCACTCCTAATACATAGAGACTTAAAAAAAAAACACTGGCATAAACCTCCAACATTCAGAAAATAAAGGCTGAAACAGGATTCTTTAAGACACAGATGTGGCTGTAACATGTTGTGTCAAGGGAAAATTTACCCTTCAAAGATGATCTCATGGGGACACGCATACATGCATTGTGCATTAACTTTGTTTCCACACACATTCAGCAAAGGTTACAGAAAAGGTGAAAGGTATGAAACTATAAAGTTATCCATCAGAACTATATGAAGTTTAGTGGCTTCACTGAGTGAAACCATGTTAAGACTACCATGAATTTGAACTTGTTCGCTCATATTACAATCACGCGATTTTCAATATTAATTATGATTAATACAAGGAATGCTAGGAAACTGTTTTCTTAAACGATCGGGTCTTAACTGTGTATCTGCTTATGGTATCGGTTGTTTAGCGCGAGTATGACCCTTTCATAAATGTAGTGCGCACCATTAATGTTGGCCAGTTTGTCAACTCAAACACTACTACGCTACTGTATCTGTTCACCACAATAATGTACCGCAAATAACTTCAACATAGGCATCTGGTTTCAAACATTAAATAGATTCATTTTAGTGTACGGCGTTCAATAAACGCAATGTTAGGAGTTGCTACTAACCGTTGACTGCTCCGTTTGTTCCATGTTCAATGTTCAAACTGGAATGACGTAACCTGAATGTCACGATTCTGTGCAATTTTATTGGAAGCGCTGGACAAGAAGAATGGGCTATTTCACATATCTCTTACTCAATTAGATATGTGATTATTGGATATAAAGTAGCAACTGATAATTTATGTGTAATGATTTATATGTGTAAAAATATATTGTCATTTCTTCTGAGAGATATTTGAATATTGTATGAAAATGGTGTAGTCTGGATAATGTAGAGTATATAAGCAGGTCATAAATCATGTGACTGCCACAACTTTAAACGTGAGGAAAGCAAGTTAGAATTAACTAATGCATTTTTCCCTACCCTTCCATTCCCTCAGAACTAAATAAATAAATAAATCCTTCCCCTACCCCCAACCTTCTCAACACAAACCAAATTTTTTATCTGTCCAATGACACTGCAAGTCAAGCCTGGATTATTACAATTAACTGTTTAAAGAAGATGTGGACACATTTGAGTTACCTTGATAACACAGATTTAAAATACAAAATACTTTAAAATAAAATACAATGCTGTTTGTGATATAAATGGGGCCTGCATCTTCAGGAAGTCAGTATTTTTCCAACTACATTCCACATTAAAATCCAAAATCCCGACCCCCTGCATCTCTTGGCTCCTATCCTGACTCTATAGTCACAGTATATGACGAAAATGGTAGACCTGGAGAGCCGCAGTGTACATTGGTTTTTTATTTCACCTTGTAATTAGCAACCAATTTACTCAAGAAATTAGGTTATGTGAGATAACTGTGCACTTTGGTATTTGATCAATTAAGTACCGAATGACAATAAACAGTGGCATATTGCCTCTCAGCAGGACCAAAAATGGCCACCCATGTGCTACTAGGTTGGATGTACATTGAATCTGCAGATCCACTGACCCCTGGTGTTAATGCTTACTGATCTATGCCTCGAGATACAGAGGACCTGCAGAATGTAGTTTTTTCCCCTTCAATCAGCAGCCAATTAAGGCCTTAGGAACAATGTTTATGGATTATTTAAGTAATCAACAACTTAAATGCATCAGAAATACACTGAAAACCAGCAGACAGCATGCCTTTCAGAACTGGATTCTGACACCTGTGGCATAGGCCCACATCAAGTAGCTAAGTCACATGATTGGGCCACAAAATCCCAAAATGGATGTTTAGCTGGGATTGTATTATAGAATTATGAACAAACCATGTATGTATTTGATCATATTTTGTGGGTTTTGGGAATGTGGCATATTTGGTGAATATTTGAATAATTATATTGAGCAATCTTATACTGGATTATGCCTATAATGTTGTACAAAAGGTTCTGGTGATGTCACCCATCACACTGATGATCCCTCCATTAAGAACGGCTCGCAAATGTTTGTAAACTTTATGTGGCTGTCAGAATAGTACTTATACATAGCCTAGGCTACTTCACTGTAATTAGAGAAGTAGCCTATATGTGGCGCCACAGCCAGCCTCTGTTTATAATTAAACAATTAAAGTAAGGGCCTCTGTTTATAATTAGTACAAATAATTTACAATTTCACATCCGAAATTGCAAACAAACAATTTTTAAAAAAATCAGACCAAACTTGAAAAAAATTATAACGAGTAGCCTATGGAATGTGATTATGTGAATATATACTAGAATGTAACCTAAAATGGGTTGCATAAAGTTAATTAAATGTAGTTCACAGCTTAAACAATACGTGCGTGAGGCAATAGATACGATGTAGTCTATTGTTATAGCCCTAGGCTACCTCCTTGTGAAAATTTCGTCAGTGTTCAGTGCATTTAAAAAAATATATATGTATAATTAAGTCGCGTTGTAGCTGTGGTTCAGAACCGAAGAAGATGCGTGTAGTATACTCAGAAACAGGCTACACCGTGGTAATTGTTGTGTCAATCTGAATTTACTTGGACTAAACCGCTTATTTTACAACTGGGAAGCCCTGGAAGGACACCGACAAATTCGAGACGCGATGGCACCAGGACGACTTCCTCAACTTGACCTGACGACCGGTCTTGTCATTCAAGCGCAATTCTTTTGAAACACAATCTGGAAGCGTTACGTCGTAGACAGCTCTCTGCTGATAAAGGGAATAGTTGAGCAAGGCAACCACCTGTTCGTCGAATCAGTATCCTTCAGTCCGTGTCGGAGTTCCGTCCTGTTCGTAACGCGGACGAAGAAATTGACAGTTAGAGTGGTTTGACGACTGGCTCACTGTCCTTGACGGATACTATTGGACAAATACGATATTTGAAAGAAGACACTGTTCAAAAGGTACGTTTAATGTAAAGTGTATGTTAAAAATAATTTCAAAATGTTATCTTAGTACATGCCACATTGTAAACTGCAACTGAAATAGGCAACAAGCTAAGCTTGATCTTGAACTGATTTGGATTTTCAATATACTGTAGTCTATTAACAAAGCACATTTATTGAGTTCTCTGTGTTTTCATAGGATATAGGGTAGGCAGTTTTGTTGTCTGATTTATAATCTACATTTAAGTGCACAGGCCACTTTATAAACACAACCAGTCTGCTGTCTTACGTTTATATAGCCTATAGACACCAGATTAGAGGAATAGAAATAAATCTCCTAAAATATATTTGTATTAATATGGTGATCCTGCTTGAGGACAAGTCAGACTGTGACTGTAAAGCAGCCTAAAACTGAAAGCAAAAGCTACAGTACTTCAACTGATGATCTTGAGGGATTTTAATTCTTACGAAATAACCACTGAACTACCCACCTGAACCTAAACCTTGCTTGGATGGTGATAATTGTTTAGGGTAGTCTCCGGGTAATTTAACAGTGTGAAGTATGGGGCTAATGGATTTCAAAGAATCTAGAAATTCACTGTAAAAAGCTGTTTGGACGACGACCTTTAAACTCACACCTTTCTGCAGTCATGCCGTCTCACGGTCAGACAGTGCTCACTTTGCGTAAATCTAAACGGACAATCTGGAGGTTCTGCGATACCTTCCAGCGAAGCGAGTCTTAAATTAACCACAGGGTATGTATGGTTAAGTATCCAACCAGTTTCTGTCAGCAAAGGGAATTTAGTTCGCAGCGCTTTGAAGACATGAGACAGGAAATCTTAGCGTGCTGCCAATAAGTGCCATGCCAAATCACTGTTCAGGGGATGCTTTAAGTAGCCTACAAAGCGAATGGATGTTGGCGGTTGGTTTTTCAGACAGGTGATTTGTGCTGTGTTACTCGTTTTCTGGGTTTGAACAGCCACCAGGTGCTGGTAAACGAATGCGCTGAAAGATGTACTCGTGCTTACACCCTTCTTTACTTCTGATGGGTAAGCACACAGGGAAGCTATATATATATATATATATATATATATATATATTACAATCCAGAAGCTACTGGCAATATTTGACAGCGCGGGTGTCGTTCTGTGTTGTGTTGCAATTTTCTCCACTTATATGGAACGCTTAAAGCTTCAGAACTAGACACCATAACGAAGCTGTGAAATTGCTCCTGCAAGCCTTGTGGAGTATACAGGAGTTTAGTCATGAAACCTCAACCGCTTATCTAAAAACATTTTTCCAGACAGAATGTGGTTATGAGCTAACTGCACTGTAATTGTATTGTGTGGTATTTTGTGGTTCACCAGTCTGTCTCAGTCGGTTTGACCAGTAAGTATTATTCAGGCACTACCTCATGGATTATTTTGTTGTTGCAAATGTCTTGATGCCTCAGATTTTCCTGAGTTTGCACAAAGAAACTGAATGATATTTGATGCATTTTTGAGATTTGGGTCACAAATACTTTTTAAGAAACTTGCAATTAAAGTGCACATTTTAACTTGTATGCACTTACTTTAAGACCCTGTAATTTTTCTAACTGTACATTGTACCAACAGCAACTTGGTATTGTTATAATCAATATAGGATGTTCTAAATTATAATGCAGTTATTGAAATCTGAAATGTATAGATGTGAATGTCTTAAAGGTACAATTTCTTATTGTGCTCATATTTTGAAATGTTGTCCTATAAACCATATTGTATAAACACACAATTTACTTTGGTACAGCAGAATGTTTTTCCTTAGGGATATCATTCAAATGGGCAACTGGGAATCACTTTTTAAGTTTTTCATTTGAGCAAGGCAGCTGATGCCATGAGTAAGTTTCTTTGTGAGAAATTTCAGGAAACAGACACCAAGGGGATTGTTCCAAGATTCACAAGGAATTTCTCATTATGATAAATAACTCCCTGAACAAATAACCAGGGGAAGAACAAACATCAGGACAGACTGGGCTGTAAGACAGCAGACATTTACTTTATAGTTTATCAGACTCAGC
Organism: Anguilla rostrata; assembly: GCF_018555375.3. Classification (NCBI taxonomy): domain Eukaryota; kingdom Metazoa; phylum Chordata; class Actinopteri; order Anguilliformes; family Anguillidae; genus Anguilla; species Anguilla rostrata. The sequence continues at coordinate 14,523,708 of NC_057945.1, forward strand.
CACTACACATGTGGATGAAATGAAATTGCAAATACTTGACCCCACATCAGGTGCATGATGGTAATTGGTAGTACCAGTAAAAACGTAGTATTTTATAGTGTGAATACCATGAATATTATAATTACTTCAATAAAAACTAATAATATGCATGATGAAATTTAAACTTTGTGTATATATTTTAATATAATTAAACAAGAGTCAGGAGGTGCACTATTTATACAATACATAATTAAAACGGACTTTCACTAGAGGTTTTGTAACCTAAAACCTTGTAAATCAGACTTGTACCCTTTGACATGAGATGTAATATTATGGACTGAGAAACTAAAAGTTTTGGTCTCAGAAATTTGATAAACAAGTGGTACTCCAGCATTCTACAGCACAGCTCCTCAACATGACCAGGAATGTCACTCAGAGTTGATTAGTTCCTCTGATTAGTTGCTAATTCATTGAGACAGGGGGCCGTGTGTTAGTACTTACGTCACATTCTATAATGTAATTTATTGAATTATATTACTTTTGTTTAGTCATTATGCCTCGAATCCTTAGCGTTTACATGGACTAGATTGCATTAAGAAATAGAAAAAAGGCACTGATAAAAAAACTAATTAAAAGTGTGTGCTTTTTCTCCCAAAACATCACACAAGGTGGTCATTATTATTACAGTACATTATTCATATATTCATTTGCGTTCAGCAACCTTTCAAAATGAGGTAGGGAGGGATGTAACATGCCATGCAAATTTGGAACATAAAACACATTTGAAGTGATTTTTCTTACCTTAAAATCTATCACGGGCAAAATGAATGAGGACAAAAGGAAGGAAGCTTCATCTCAGTGACAGTGATAATAGCAGGGAAGCTTTGTGATGTCCCTCCGCTCTCTGCAGTCTCAGCTGCTGTAAGGCTGCCAGGTCAGATTCAGCTTGCAGCAAAATAAAGGCACACATATTTCAGGGCCATTTTTGTTGCTATTTTACAGCAATGGGAAAACTGTCTATTTATTTAATGTAAAAATTATACGTGTTAACGATCATGTAATACCTTACAGTAATGTGAAAGGAGAGGTTGGAGCACGAAATGCACAATCATAAAAGACATTTTTTTTCCAACATTATTTGCATCTTTTAACCAAAAAAAGCAAGGTGTTAGAAGGCTCAGCTGTTCATTTGATGACTCGACCTGAATCCTGTTTTGAGTCGGCAGCACCGTTTCGCAATGTGAAAGGATGCATGATGAGGCACTCCTGGCATTCGCCCACGGTTGCCACACCTCCTCCCGGGCATTGGCAATGCCGCGGTGTGGCTTTTCGTCTGAATCCCGGCGCGTGACCTCTGCACCGTGAATCACAGGCAGCGAGGACGCCGAACGGTGGCTCGGCTGGAAAGGAAGTGAGTCAGTGTTACCCAGACATAATTACTATCATTCAGAAAGGAGATAAGAGCCCCGGTTACGCCACTGGGTGCATTTTGAATGCCGTATGAGGCGTACGCTGCTGCTTGCTTGCAGAGCTGGGCAAAACCGAACCCAGGAGATCCTTGTCATTTGTGGGTTCTAGCAATTTTAAGTACGCGTGTTAGACAGCACTCCCCTGTTCCTCACATGTGATTACGTACATATACGTATCACTCCCCTAAACACTACTTTGCAGCAAAGCCGTTAGCATTATCAGCACATTACTTTATTCACAGATTGACATGCTTTTGAGGAAGCACTACAATATCCTGTGTCAATTGTGTGTGAAGTTCTCCGTAGGGGATACAAGAGGAAATGACAGATTGCACCATAACCGTGTGGTGATTTGGTATAAAGGCTGTCTGTGAACAGATCTGAGTCACACATCACCCAGGGTGAATTATATCATTCGATTAGAAATAGGTTATCAGAATTATTAGAATTAAGCAAATATCATCCTTTAGTCTTTCAAAACAGTTTCCTCTTTTGACAATGGCAACATTGGCCGATACAAACTTGGGTGTGACACAGAGTCCACAGTATCGTGTGCGTACTGCAGTACGGTAGAGTATAATAGAATATGACGCAGGCTCCTGACCGTAATCCTTCTTTACTGAGAGTGGATGGGTCCATACCTGCCTCTCCTTCATTATTCTGTTACAGTGCACTCCTCACCTCATTTTGCTGAGTATATCACATGACAGCATGTAAGCGTGCGGATCAACGGTGAGCACTCATTAGACAGTGAAGAACCAGTTAATTCGATGTGATTTGATGAAAGGACCCCTTGACAAATGACTTTACTGGATATTAAACTGCTTATGATAACCTGCTTTAGTATTGTTCCTGTTGGTGGTTTGCTTGGTGGTGAAGTGAGTAATGCTGTCGCATTCGAATCCAGCTGAGGGCCTACTGTGTGGAGTTCTCTCTGTGCCTGTGCGGGTTTCCTCTGGGTACTCTGGGTTAACTGCAGAGTCTAAATTGTTCTTGGTGTATGAATGCGTGAGTAAATCGTGTGTGGGCCCTGAAAAAAACCAGTGACTGCTGGGATAGACTCTACCCCGCCTGCAACCCTAACTAAGAGTGGGCAGTTTAGAAAATGGCTTGCACGCTATGCTGTTTTGTCAATGAAATTGAGTGCTGCAGGTTTTTCCTAACATCTGTTGGCAGTGTTTCTAATGCGATCTGTGGGGCTATGCACCTTGTTCCTGTCTGTGGAGCCTGTAATGTTCTGGACAATGAGGGGTCGCGACCTCTGAGATGCACCTGCTGGGGCCATGCCATACTCTCTGGCCTGGATACTATTCACCCTTAGTTTTGACCTACCAAAGACAATAAATATTGGATTTCTTCACAAACAGGATTTGGCAGATTCAGACATCTCCAAATGTAGTCACCATTTATTTGTGTGAAGAAAAAAACCCACTAACAGTCGCATTTATTTGTAAGTAAAAACCAAGGACAATATCTGTTTGATTTGGAAGACAAAAGAAAAAAAGGGAACGCGCTGTTACTCTAATACTTTACGAAGAATGCATCAGGTCAAAGAGCTTCCTCAATCAAAATGGGGTGTGTTAAACAAACCGCCTTGTTTCACGGCCAATTTCAACTGCGATAAATACAGAAAGGAGGAAATAAACCGTTTATTGCTATATGGCCTTAAGAATGAAAGAACAGCGCTGTAAGAATGGACAATGAATAAACAACCAGTGGCTATAGCTACTTGTACTAAAGTTGCTAGCTACTTGAGCGTCCTCCTGAGTTCCGACAGAAACACAGTTTGAATATTTACATTTTTGACATAATTCAAGTGTTTTGGATAACAAAAACATATTCTAATGAAAATGTTTTTTTTTAATATTCTTTATTTTATTTTTATTGAATGTTCCTTGTAGTGCAGGTTTCACCATAGTAGAATGTTAGAAAATGCTAGAATAGTAGAATATTAATAGAAAATGAATTGCCAGACCTCATGAGGTTACATTTCTACCATTCTGATTGCTACTAAAATAGATTCATATGTTTTGAGATAAAATTCTGCGCAGCAGCCAGTAAATCTGAAGTGATTTAATGAATAATTCAGTTGATCCCGGCTAAGGATGCTAAGTCAAATGTAGCATAGCAGCAGTAAGCCAGAAATACACAGGCATATGTAGGCATATTCAGTATTTTTTTTATCCTAAATGCAACTGCAGAATAACTTCTCTTGGAATAACTTCAGTTAGGTGTTTATCTGTGCTGTCACTATCTCTCAGAATTACATTTTCTCTGTAAATAAAACATATTCTCAGTAAAATGCTCAGTGTTAAATCAACTCTTATAGAGTACACATGAGCCCAATTGGACTCATCTGTGCTCTATTAGAGTTGAATTAACGCTCGACATTTTATTGTGTAGAGCTGGTCTCTAAGCTCTGATTTAGGCTTCCTGTGACTTCCCATAAGCAGGTATTGATAAGGAATTAATTAATATATGTAGTCATTGCATATCAAGTCTGGCCAGGGATCCCCTAGTACTTTTTAAGGGTCTCCAGGGGTCCACAAACCCCCTGTTGAAAACCCAAGGTATAATGTGTTCATGGGTGCACAGTTTGACTTGGAATATGCATCAAAGCAAGGCAAGAGTAATGAGCCCGTTTGTGGTTTCTTCCACGCGGTTGGTAGCATGCTTTTTATGGAGCGTGCAAAAATTCTGCCAAAACTCATGTTGTTTGCTTGCTATTTGCTTTCTCGTGTTGTGAATGTGATCGCATCAAATCAAAACTGGAACTTCCACCAGGGCCGGCCCTGACTTCCACGGCAGCAGTTTGGCTTCAAACGAATTCTAGGTGCTCAAAAAGAAATTCCTTATCGTAAGAACTTACATAATATGAGCCCAGACAGCTGGAATAATTAGCTGCCGCATACTTTGGCGATTTCTGGATAGTGCGTTGCTCCATTTAGCGAATTCCTTAAAGGTGGCTGGATTCTGCTGAAGTTCACAGTCATTCTAGAGGCTAAGCGATGAGTCGGAAGTTTTCAAGTTTTAAAGTGACGGGACGTACATGTGGCTGGGCATTGTTTCTAAAGCTAAATATCGGGTGAATTCATTTTGCTAATCGCCATGGGGAAAAATTCGGCCTGCAATCTGTCGTAAATAAATTAATTTTGCTGAAACATTTTAAAAATTAAATGACCTTATTAATTAGAAAAACTTTTGTGTCTTGAAGCTATCGGCTGAGATGAGAAATATGAAGAACTGCAGTAGAGCGGAATGAACAGATCGAGGCTTTGGGTACCCAGTATGGAGCGGCGTAGCATACTGTAAGGCTCGCAGCTAGCTAAGAGGAAGAAGAAAGCGAGCTGGAGCTGAGCCAGATTTCATTTAAATTACATAAGAAAACTAACCCAGCACCTCCCTTCTCTTAGTACCTCCAGTGCACTGCTGTCAGAATCATTAACTGGCTCCTTGTTCAATTCCTCACTCACCCTTAGGAAAGAGGGGAAGCTGTAATCTGCAGTAATGTCAAAGCACACTCTTGGGCTGATGTGTAGTCATGGGAGATCTTCAGCTGTTTCAGGTACCAGGAGTGATTTGTACAACTCTACTCACTGGTTTATTTGCATTATTGCTTTTAAGAAACAGCATAACTGTAATATTTACATTTCAAAAGGTCTAATGATCAGTTAGTATGTATATAGAATTGTCTGATATATACCTTTTGTTCAAGCTCAGAAAAATTCTCAAAAGATTTCTTTTTGGAAGAATACTGTCAGACATGTTTGCTCACGTTAAACACAAGTGTGAATTCTTTGAGAAGCTCACACTCCAAAATCTTTTGTCTTTTGCCTTCCAGTACCTTTTTGTCTGTGTCAGAACCACAGCCAAGGTCATTTAATATGCCTAACTTTTAGAAGGATTATGAAGTGCATGTTTCAACATGCCTCAGCCTGAATCACCAAAAGGTTTTCTTTAATGAAACCGCAAACTCTGCCTTTTACAGTACACTTTACAAAGCACACTGCGGAACAGTAACACGCTTGTTGTTTACTACGTGGCCAGCAGATGGTGCTAAATGTTACCATGCTGGCCTCCAGAGAACCCAATTAGACCGTAACCACGATCAATTTCACCTCCATGCAGTCACTCATTTCGCGAATCGTGAACTCGTGTATCGGAGCCGACGCTCTGATTGCGATCAGGTGGCTCGGATTCCGAGGCATAAGCGGATCCACGCGGACGCGAAATGAGGAGCACGTGATGCGCACTTCAAGGAAGAGCGCTCGGGAATTAATGCATCCACCGCTTCGCCATGTAGGGACCGCTCTGCCTCTGGCAGGCTATTAATACTGAGCTAGGCAGCACCAGCGAGCAGGGCATGGCCCCTCTGTTGTTTCAGCAGCCGGGGGTCATCGGCTGGGTCGGGGGCCACGCCCCACGCTGCTCGAAGCCTCGAAGCCGCCCTCTCCACAGGCCTCTCAGCGGGGTGTCTGCGGACCTCCTCACACCCGTCGCCCTTCTAGAGCCCACCCGCAGACAAATCCAAACAGGGCCCGGCTCTTTTGACCGACGGGAGTCTCCCTGTTGTGTCGTGTCCCACAGGCCACAAGTCTGGGCGGGCTCTCACCTCGTCTCCACGGCAGGGGGGGTGGGGGATGCCAGCGGCCAGAGGATGGCTCTGACTTGGCTTCCGTGTCCCCTCGTTCACCGGACGCGCCAGAAACGGAGAACGGCTGGAAACGAAGCCCCCGTCGGAACTAAAGACGGGGACGCCGGCGCACTCCGCCCCTCGAAGCTAAAAACGGCCAATGGGGTTGCTGATTTACGATAGCCCGCCCCCAATGACTGCCCTCTGGAAGTCTGGGTCAGGGGACTGGCTTCAGGAAGTAGATGACCAAAACAGGACTTTCAGAATAGGTCTGCTGCAACAATTACAGGCAACTTGAACCACTGTGTCAAGGAACGTGATACTCACATCCAACAGACAGCAGTGATCTTGAGCGTATGAGCTGAAACGTATGAGCATAAATAATAATAATAATAATAATAATAATAATAATAATAATAACTTTATTTGTCAATAACTTTTTATACAATGGTTTGTTGCCCAAAGTGCTTTCAGAAAAGCATTTGCAATTACAAAATGGAAAAAATAATAACATAAACAACACAATGATCAGAAGCAATGTACATAAAATAGGAGAATGGTAAGATAAAAAATATCTTGCACAAACTTGGGCGGTTAAAGCAGTGCATCTGATCTGAGGGTTGGCTCTATGCCTTGTGCTGTTCGATCATTCCCGTACTGATTTCTATCAGTGCCAGCTGTCTCACACCCATGCATTTAACTACACCTTCTTTTGTTACCCCAATGCATTAAATCACAAGGAGTACCCTGTCTCTCTTAGCTTACAGAGAGGCAGTGATTTGCTACAGTGATGAATGCCACCTCCAACTACCATGTACCATATGGATAAAATTTAATGCTTCAGCTGTCGGCTCATTGAGGAACTGTGGAAAAAAATCACTTCCACCTGTATTTGGAATTTCACAGATAGTGAATCACTAGTTTTTGCTATTGTCATCTGTTTGACTGCACTTTATCAGAAACCTGAAGTGGATGGCCAAGAGAATATAGAGAAGAAAAAAGATAAGCGATAGCTTGGCACAAATCACAGTCACGTGTTAGTGAAAGGAACAGCAAGTGCGATGTAGAAATTGTAGTTCACAAAAGTTCTTTGCTGAAAATGGAAGAAAATTGTTGAATCTGAGTCTGGAGAGCTGGGTGCCTGAGAAATAGTGCTGCAGACCGAACTCTATACCAGCTATTCTCAGATGGGCATGCCATGATCACACATCAACGGGGTCAGAGCTTCCCTGAGGACGTTGTGCCTGGATTTCAGAGCCAGTTTCTTCTGGGGGATGGGGGCGGGGGGCAGGGGGCAGGACTGGTGCAGTAGGGCTGAAGGCTTTAAGGGCCAAATTCCAGTCCTTTTAGCGTGTTCCACCGTCATACTCTTCTGCCGCTTCTTCCCTTAGTAGCCTGTACTGGTGACGGGAGTTCTACCGCAGATAAAGCTCACACTCATAATTATGTAGGTGTACACAGCTTTCATTGACATATGAAATATAAATATTATGAATACACATTTGAGATTACACAGACACACGTTAAACACACATACACACACACACATGCACACACACATAGGGATTTTGAACTGTGTGTGAGAGATAACTGCTGTACTGTGATTAGTACGACAACGGACAAATGACTTTTCCAAGGACGCCTTCCACTGTCTAGACATGATAAACAAACAACAAGGAAAGATGAGGACAACAGTGTAATGGTTTTTCAGTGAGGACCACGCAATCCCTGATCATTACAACCAAAAAGATAACAATAAACAGTAAAACAGTCCAATTTTTTCTAATCAACGTAACCTTAAACCTCTCACACACTTCCAGACATCTCACACACTTGTGCTGTTCCTATCAGTGGACAGTCTGTTGTGTTATACTGTACTGTTGGTTTGCAGGATAGGCCCAGTTTCTTAACTGCGGATCATGTTTTCATATTGCCAGAATAGACAAGAGGGTCAACAGGAAATGAAATATGTGGAGGTCCTAAGGCTCCACATATTACCACTTGCATTTCTCTTTGTGGTGATTTGTGGTCGCTTTGTGGTTAAGAGCCTGGAACGGTGAACGAGCTCATGTAAGGTTCAAGTTCAATTTTTATATTAACCACACAAAATGAAGTGACTAGACATAAAAGTAGAAACACTAGCCTCGGGCGGACAAGCAGAGCAGGGAAATCATAAAAGGGAATGAAACTGAAAGGCTTGTGAGTTTCAGATCTGCCATCATGGCTAGCTAAGACAAACTCTCATTATGGAAGATCAACTGCCAATCAAATGTGCTCATGCCTTGACAGAAACACTGAACCTCAGCACAGCTATTAAAGGTCAAGAGTGTTCATTTTCGATAATTCTGCAAATGCATTTTTCATGCGCTCATGCACTTTACTTTACGCAGTAAATCAGATTTTATCAGTCTGGATTTTATAAGTATGGATAAGAGGGTCTGTTAAACGGATGTTATATAATGTAGTGAATATAGAAGAGTGCTCACACAGGCAGTTTCAAAGGGTTGAACCAGAGAGCGCCTGAACAGTGTAACACTATACATGTACGTAACAAAGGATAATACCTCAGTGGTATATTACGCCCCCTTGTGGCTAGACCTTCAATTACTTTTCTTCTCAAGCAATGGCAAAAATTAAAGGGCCTACCAGTGACATAATAAATCACAGCCTGAGGCAGAAGTGTGGAGGAACACGTATAGATCTGAACTTGTAACCAAGTGGTGGTAGGTTTAAATCCTAGATGGGACACTGCCGTTGAACACTTGGACTGTAATGTTTACCCGTGAACATAAATGTAAATATTGAGCGTATAATCAAAGCAAAATCATTTTCTTAATTGTGACAAATAATATGAAAGTAAGAGCTGATTCAATCATAAGGTATGGCATTTAAGAGCAGCATTCTTTGTTAGCCGTGCCTAATCTTTCATGTGAACGCATTATGGAAAATTGTTTGCATAAAAAGCCTTGGGCGTGCCTCTCAGCTGTGTAAATTGAATAGAAAATTTCAAATTCTCTTCATAGAGTGGCTGTGGGTAGAAGGTCACTTTTTTCAGCATCCCCATGCGATCAAAATGGCCTGCACGCATACCACAGTATTACAGAGCAGCATGTTTATTTATTTACTTGATTTATCTGACAGGGACCATGTATAATCTGAACATAAATTTCTGTAGGCTGAATCTAATGCATTATACAGAGATGCAGCTAATCAGTAGTAGACAGTGGTAAAGTACATGCAATTTACAGGTATCAAAGGTAATTTTGCCAGTTAAAAAATCAGCTCAGGTATGTCACAAGATGTAAATTTAAATTAGTGAGCATGAATTTGATTGTCCTCGACCCGATTCTTAATCTCTGAGGAAAAGGGTAGGACATTCTTGCATGAATACATGTGTGTGTGTCTGTGTATATCTGTGTGCATGTGTGTGTTTGTGTGTGCGTATTTGAGGAAGAGAGAGAGAAATTGTGTGTGGATCCATTGTGTGCTCGGTAGTCTAGTGTTACCCACTACCTGTTTTGTTTGGGTTTGTTCCTGTGTTAGATTTTATCCCTCTTGAAATAAACAACAGTCTTTGTTTTGGCTGTCGCATGACCACCCTCGAGTGTTCTTTTCTTCGCCCTCCGACAGCGGACGGACCGCGGTGTCTCTGGCACCTCGACCAGCCGGGGTGTCTGTTTACCCCGAACCACGCACGGCGCTGCCTATCGGCCTTCACACCCCCGCGTCGCTTCTCCGCTGAGGATTAGCACCTCCGCGTGCCAGCCAAGGGCGATAAATCTGGCAGGGATTAGCCCCTTACCCGCCGAGCCCCGCGCCAACTGTCCTCTGGATCCCCCCGCTTTGCACAGCTGACCGCGCTTTCACCGGGGCTTTGCCAAAGAGACGCGGAGAGAGAGAGGATGACGGGTTGAATGGAGAAGGAAAGAAGGAAACGTGACAGGAAGGAAAAGGAGCGAGAGGGAAGGAGGGACCGAGAGAGAGGGAGGGAGGGAGGGACAGAGAGAGAGAGGGAGGGAAGGACAGATAGAGAGAGGGAGGGAAGGACAGAGAGAGAGACCCATTTCCATTGGGTTTGTCACAGTATAACAATCATTGGACATATGCACTAAAAAAACTGACAAAGACAGAGACAAGGAGAAAATGAAAATCATAGAGGCCTTAGTGTTTTTGTGGAACTAAACCTCAGCCTGTCAGCTATGGAAACGCGATTTCAGTTTGCTGGTAGTCGTTCATAGCGGTGGAATTCAGCAGAGGACACTGTGATAAAATCCATGGTGTGAATGAGCTGCGGAAGCTCTCTCCAGCGGCCATTTCAGCTGCTGAGATGAAGGGCCACTTGCATCCCTGCCAAACAGCTAGCGCGCCGCGTATCGCGGGGACTTCAAAAGGGCAGCCATCAAACGAAACAAAAAGAGCGCCGGCGGGGCCCGGGCCTCCCGCACCTGCTGCGGAGCCCAAGCAGCAGGGCCGCCGCGCGCAGCTTGCGTCGGGACCTGCTCTCCCGGGGCAGCGGAATTCCCCCCTCGCCCTGTTTTCACAAACGCCCGTCGTCTCCGGCTTTGCTTTTTCAGCCCCGCGAAACGAGGAGGGGGCTCTTTCAACCGCCTGGGTGTCTTATTCTCGGCCGCGAACGAGGTCGCGGCCCCCTGGACCCGCAGGTGCGAGCAGCCGCGGGCTTCGGGGCTCCGCCCCCCGACCGCCGTGCGGAAGAAAGGCCGTTTGGTAGCTTCTCACGGTGGCTCCTTTGGGAGCTTCCCCGGTCTGAAAGTGGGCAGCCGCGATTGTGGGGTGGGAGGCTGTCGGATCCGCGGCCAGTGGGAACGGCCCCTTCTGGTGTGGGCTCTGACACTCCGGAGTCTGTGGACTGTCAGTTCCACACCGTGGGGGGGAGAAAGATCCGTGGGGGAGGAAGGGCTTCCCACCAAGCTCCCTGGAGAAAACTCGCTGCCTCAAACTCAGCGAGGAGCGCGCCGTAAACCTAATTTGACGTAATTGGCACAATTTCGCGGAGTAATTGGCGGGAAGCCGCGTGAACGATATATGCGTGACTCGCATTCCCCGGATTTCTGTGCCAGTCCCATGAATAATGAGTCACACTTGACCGAGGCGTGGGGATGGATTGTGCAGATAAGTGTCGCGGTTCGGGTTTCACGGCTTTGCCCCCGGGGGAAAATTGGGATGTTTTCCTTGGGATTCCTCTGGCACATTCACCAGCTGTAAAAAGTGCAAATTTAACAAAACTGAACAGGGTGAATTAAAAATGGGAAGAGAGCCGGGTGTCCGTCAGACACCATTAAAGACACTGGCAATCTGGACTAAACCTTAATAGGTCATGTTATGCGATGTAGTGCTTAGAGATCTTGACTTTCTTAAACGCTTTAAATTATTAAAAGATTTAGTACATATTTGAATCCCTTTAAAAGCAAATCTGCTGTAAGTCACACATGTATTCCATCAGATACATAATATCCAGTGAATACAGATAATGAATAAAATGCACACTTACTTTGGTCCTTATTAGGTTTGTCTTCGGTAACGAAATCTGCTAAGCAAAATTGACCGTGTTTCTACATTTATATTGATATGATAGTCCATAGCTTTGTTTCTCATTTTACTGTTTTCTTCTAACAGTCTGAAACTAGTTAAGGAATACCATAGCACTACAGAGCTTTGGATATTTCTATAAACATTCATTTTACCAAGCTGCAGTCAGCACAAAGCCCCTGTTTCATATAGTATGCGAGGACCTGATATTCGAGGAGCTGGCCTAGTTTGCCACGGTGGCATAGACTCCAAGGTATTCTTGACTAATGTCAGTATGGAGGGAACAAAAAAAAAAACAGCCCAGTTATAGGTCACATAGAGGAAAGCCATTGCTGTGAGACTGAACTCGTATGAGCTGCATTAGGGCAACCCACCACCTGGTCAGATACGCACCCCCCCCAATCCCACCACCCAAATCCCAGAAATCCTTTGAGAATGAATGGGACGCATGTGGTCCCTCCTGAAATACCAGGCCTGTCTCTCGTAATTTACCATCACTGAGCCCATTGGAGGCAGAGTCCTCCGGAGAGACTGGATTTATGAGGCCGGCCACAAACCCACCGACGTATCTCTTCCACAGCCCCATTAAAGCATCTTTCAGGCAATTAGGCAAATTTTCACGCAGGCTTCAGAAGATCACTTCCACATGGGTGGGCCAGTAATGCATTAGTTTCAACAGGACGTCTATTGTACTGTAGTGTATTAACGTTTTGTCAGATCAAAGAGGCTTTTATATATTTGATATTAATGCTAAGATTTCAACCTGGCACTGAGCTTTATTTTTTTATTGACATTTTTTACTGCAGTACGCTGTCTTTGAAATCTCCTCCATAAATTTCACAACTTCCATGGTTGATCATTAAATGAATGACTTACTTTACATGGCTTCTGCTTGGGAGCACCTTCTTCATGCTGTTTCGAAGCTAGTAGTGATGGTTGAAGTTTAGCTTTGTAAGGTATCGCTGATTCAGAAAGCTTTGCATGGTGAGAAAAACACATCAACTGGCATCAAAGTCACAGACATTTCTTTTTTTTGCAAGAGCCAACAGGATGTATGGTATGTATAGTTCAGTTAAAAGCATACTATGCAGGAGTTCTTAGCCTGTGTTTTCAATAAAAGAAGTCTCCTCCCCTGTCTTCTACTCCACCCACTTTCGTAGAGTAGGTTACCCCACTTAACATAGCTAGCTGGATAGCTAGAGGTACATTAGTAACATTAGTACCATGAAATGAGCGACAGTAAGAAGGCTGATTCGATTCTAGCTTAATTAATTATGTGGAATATAATAGTTGTTTTATTGTTTGAACTTTAAATTAGAAATTTTAAGACCCTTGCAAAAGTCTTTATTGTCACCAGCTGCACACTATCGTAAATGTTACTTACAGGTCCAACAGAAAATGAGCCAACTCCACATCCATTTAATCCCTTTGGGTAACTTCCACTGATGCCACCGAGGAAAAGCAATTCTAAGGTTAACTCTAGTTCTTGAAGAAGCCCTGTTGGCTTGTCTTTTTGTCTTTGCTGTATCTGGACTTTGCTTGCTACTGTAACTCTGCAGCCACAGATTGCCAGTGGATGATAGATATGCCTTGGTTATAGCATGGTTATTTTATAATATTTTTATGGTACAAATCCTGGATAGTATGCCTTTAAGCTGAACTATCAAATGTCAGTGTGGAGTCTTCCTAGTGCATGATAAAAATGGTTTGGGTTACTTATTTTTTCACTCACCCATCAACTGTGATCAGCATAGCCACTTGGAGGGAGAGGGTGGTGGGTGGAGAAGAGGAAGGGTACTTCAGTCAAAACAGTGTCTGAGACTAGAGATGAGTCGTAAGTCAAAACTCCCCCCGGTTTTAAAAACATGTTCATGAAGTCAACCGCAATGGAACGCATGTGAAGGAAATGCATAGCTTGCTATGGCCTGTGACCAGGTTGCATGTTGCAGGTTGTATGTTACGTGTTGTGTGCTGTGGAGCAGAGCAGATGGAGGCAGTTGGAAACACACAGCCCTCCAGAGGATCCTTAGATAATGCGTTACATTATAGGCATTTAGCCGACGCTCTTATCCAGAACTATCCAGAACTTATTTACATAGCATTTTACATTTTCCTCTATTTATACAGCTGGATATATGCTGAAGCAATGCAGGCTAAGTACTGAGCTCAAGTGTCCTACCTGGGAATTGAACCTGTGACCTTTAGGTTACAAGGCCAGCTCCTCCCCACCCATTATACTATACTGCCGCCTTTGATGCTAGTGCATTGCTGGGAGCAATATACGAGGAATTCATTTTAGTTGTGGTGGGTGTCAAAGAGTGCTGAACTTTCAGTCAACACTATTCAATATTTGAGTAAAACTTTTTCTTCAGTTTTATACCAGAAAATCATTTCATGGTGACTGTTGGGAGAGTAGAAATGTATTTGCATTTCATCATTTGTATGAAAAATGTATAATTAATCATCCATTAAATTTATTTTTATTGCTGTATACTGTTTGTCTGGTTACTAATCTGAGTTTCAGAAGTTTGGATTGAGACACTCTATTTTTGGCTATGCCTAGTCAGACACAACGATACAAGAGAGCTCATTACTCCAGTCATTCTCTCCACTCCCCCACTCCACAGGGAGGGCTGTCGAGGGTGACTTCCTGTCTACTCACCGATTGCACATATGCCCAGAATTTATGGTCCAGATAAAACAAATAGAAGTCTAAACAATCCAATCAGTCCAATCCAATCAATTGTAAATATCATCCATGTAGGACAAGTACACTATAAAGACAGAGAAGTCACAGCCTGTTTTTTTTTTTTGTCAAGGAATTTTAAGTATGGAAACTGCACTTCATTGATTATTACCAATAAAAAGAATCCTGGCGAGCTTATTTGCTGTTCTTGCCCTGGTCATGCACAGCCAATATTAAAACCTCACAGAACCAAATTGGACAAAACTGACCTTTAGCCCTTTGGGCGAATGAGACTTATCTTCCATTCTCTTCTGATTGAAAAGGTGGAAAAGGTTCCAGCGCACTTAACCCTGCTCTGATAGCATATCTTTTTTTTTAGGCCTCAGCTTTGTTCTCTCGTCCAGAATGTGTTTGCCTCCATATCGGCAGGCTGGCCTCAGCTGTGATCTATGGGCCTTCTGCATACAGAGCGACTTGTTTGTTCAGTCCCTGCTGCCACGGCAAGTGGCTCCTGTTGGTTTTAGCCCAGCGGAACATGCAGAGGTCCTCATTGTTTATCCTCGTTTAAAAGAGAATCCTGCTGAACCATGGGTCAAGCTTTGTAAAAGGGTTTTTTTTTTCCTGGTCTTTCACCATTGCCTTGCTTCAACATACAAATATATTGTACTTAGATTGCTGGCTGTCCTTTAATGGAGTCTGTGCTAACCTGTTCTTCAACAGTCACGCCTGAGTCACGGCCGTTTGGGTTTATGAGTAGCTGTTTATTGGGTTATTATGTGTGGGTTGTGGTTATCACAGAATGATGCAACCGCACTTGCTCTTTTGCAAATTATCCAGGCAACTAGGGGGAAAAAAAAATCTATTCATTGAGACTTACCAGTCAGAGATATTTTATACAGCCACAGCAGCCCACACTACTTTATTACAAAAACTCTCTGGCTTATCTAAGTGTTCTGTTGCGTACTTCAGATCTTGGCTTTGTGATGAGATTGCAGGGAAGGTTTTCTTTTGACAGCTCTTCCTTGTAGATCATTTTCGTGTAAGACCAGTGCACCACTGCGCCCGTGTCACAAAACCTTTCTGCAGGGCCTTCGCAGCGATGTGTGGGGTATGCTTTGCGTACTTAACCAGCCTACAAGCAGAACTTATCATGATCTTAATGGTGTTTCTGACAGTGCAAATTCCAAGCTGGAAGTATTTCGATATGTTCTTAAAATCCTCCCCTGATTTTACAGTCAATTATTTTTTATTTTCATGACCTCAGCTGCACAGAGGAGGTTGTTGAAAGTAAGCACAGCACCCTGAGAGGTTAGAAGAGCCAGCATATTTATTAAGCCCTGACATTGTCCTAATCTGAATTAATAATTTGTTGCCTAACCAGTCAATCAAGTTTTAAATATGAAGTATTAATGGGTCAACTGGAACGGTGCCAACACTTTTGCACATGCCAAAAAATTATTGTTTTATTTTTTTTCATTAAACTTTTAAATTCAGCAATTAAATAGCAACTGTGCATGACAATTTGCATGACTATGTCATATTTAAGCCTGTACCTTGCTTCTGTGTCATTTAGAGAATCAATAAAACATGCAATTTGACCAGAGGTGCCCAAACATTTACATACCAATGTGTACTTTTATACTTTTATACGTTTATCGATAACAAAGGACCATTGATGTTGCTGTGCGTCAGTGTTTACTGTGAAATGTTTTCTACCAAAACCAGCAGAAAAAAAAAAACAGGAAATAAATCATGGCAGTGTACAGTTACATCACTTTTCTAGGTCATGTGCTCACAGAAAGTTGAAACTGAGTAAGGGCACATGGTGGCTGGGCCCAGAAGCATTGCAGACACAGATACATGGCGTCACTGTAGGGTTGTTTATTTGCCTGTCAAAGAGGCTAGCCGCCACTGTTTTCATCCAAACACGGCGTGGGATTCTGGGTGGGATGCTGTGTGGGCCAGGTGGGGGTGGAGCTTAACAGATGGGGGGTTGTCTGTTTAAACATAGTAGGGGGGTAAAGTTGAAGAATGCCAGATATCTACACTCGAGTCACACAGCAAATCCCCCCCACCCTATGGGGGCCCGCCACTCGCTAGAAAGGATATTACCCAGGAGGAATAGGGTTTCGTCCCCTCTCTGTAATGACAGTCTTAGACAGAATGAGGACCAGGGTGAAGTCAGGGAATGGGGGGGAATAAGGTGGTTGACTGAGGGTTTGCTTGACTGAAAAGGAAAATCAAATGCTCTGTGTCATCAAAGGTATAACTCCCTCCCATGTGAGTCTTTTGATAGTGTTTCTCAAAAATAAAATTGCTTGCTATCTACTGTATGTATTACTTCTTGAGGCACAAGAAAGTTTTATATTCTGGAACCCTGACGGGTTTGACAAGAGGTTTCAGTGAACTAGTGAGTCCGTCTAACTTCATGCTTGGCTGACCTTTCAGCTTCGATGGCACTTGATCCTGAAGAGGCTGTTCAAACTGCTTTGAACTTCATCTTTTCCACTAATACACCTGTCTGCTCTTTTACTCCCTCTGAAACATTTACTCCCCCTGAAAACCTTTATGTGAATTTGCAAAGGTAAATAAAGGCTGCGCTTCAATTCTGTCCAGAAAGTTACTGCAAAGACTCGACAAAACATCGCACTAAGGAAATATTTTGTTTAGTGCAAACAGTTTGTGTTTTGCAGGGGGTCAGTTTTTGCCTGATTTATTTTCTGGGAATGATACAGTAGAAAGGACATGTAGGTTCAGCTTCCCAGTGTTATGTGTGGCAGTCTTTCGAAATGGCTGCTAATTTGTCACTCCCATTTTTTTAACATTGGGGGCAGCAGGAGGACAGTGGTAATGGGGAGTGAGTTTGTACTGAGTTTGGGGGTGGGGGGTGTGGGTTCTAGTTTGGAAATAAGAGGAAGGGTACTGTTGTACTTGCTCTCACAGGAAAGGAGCATGTAAATGAACAGATGGGAGTGGCAATAGGGGGGAGGGTCTGGGTGTATTCTTTCACCGCACTGACACTCACACAGAGGAGTGAGAGTGAGGGTTCGTATGAATGTGAGCGTGTGTGTGTGTGTGTGTGTGTGTGCACGAGAGAATGGTCTCAAGCTACTGCTGAGAGAATTCTGAAAAGCCTTGAGGGAGATTTCCTCTGAAAGAAAAGGCTTTCCTCTCCCGCTCCCCCCCCGTCTCTCTCCCTCCCTCTCTCTCCCTCTGTGTGTCACACTCACTCACTCGCTGGCATGCTCTGCCCCCTCGCTAACTCCGGTCAAATAACACAGAGCTGAGAGCGCAGAGCTGACGGGAGCCACAGCCGGCTCTTCTCTCGGTGCCTCTGAGTCCTGCGCGCTTCCTTTGGGACTTTTTTTCCGGAGAACGGGGGAGAATGGGAACTGTCCTGCTTTGCCTCCCCTGTTTACGGGCTAACAAGCGTCCGGAGACCCCTTCGTCCCAGAGAGCCTCTTCAGTTTTAACCGGCACGAACGGAGGAGGGAAGCAGCGCTAGTGTGGCTAACTAAGGGGACTTTACTAGACGGGAATACCGAGGGAAACATGACAACTCTTAATGGGAATACCAAGATACTTTAGGAAAGATGGTAACTAAACGCCTTTACATTGCTTTTTTTTTACTTCTCTTTTCACTGCTTGTCTGTGTAAATATGACCTAGTTACCTCATTACTTCACTGCATGTCTGTGCCCTGTCAACTTTTCATAGTGCCACATGAGTATGGTTTGATTTGTGTCTCTGTTCTTGTCAGTGTTGTTGCTCTTCGGCGAGTACCTCATAAAGCTAGATATGCATTTGAATAAGTGTATGTGTCTTACTGAGAGAAAATGGTCATATACATAAACTATTGTTTATTGTCAATCCAGTCCTCTCTGTGTCTGCATGGTACCTTGTACTCCCCCAGAGAATGCTGCTTAAACAAAAGATGATGGCATAATTAGTGATTGAGGTTTTATCATTGTACGAATTTTAGATTTGCTGTGAGTATTTCTGCAATTTTTCTGTGTATTACATTTAAGCAAAGCAAATTAACTTTGATCAGTGCTGCTTGGGAACTTTTAATATTATGACATTTACTGGACGCCTGTGTCTCTCTAGCAAACATGAAACCATACTGCTGTTTTCTTCAGCATATTTCCATTAGGACTTAATTGATTTTGATTCTGAAGTGTGCATGATGATGAGTTTTAAATACAATACACTTTAAATACAAAAGGAGTGACCCTTCCATTGTCTAAATAGTCAGAGAACATCTCTGCACACTTTTGCATGAAATAATATTGAACTGCTCAGCTTTAAAAAAAAACAAAAACTTAATATTTCCCCCAAATCACTTCTTCTCATTTGTGTCTTGTGTGCAAGTGGCATTTCTTATCTTAAACTGCTTATCTTAAACTGTAAACTGCTCCAGGGGAAAATGCGTGGGCCCTGGTCTTGTGGAGATTTTCCTGAAAAACTACCACTGTCTGAGCATCATTATCTTATCAACTGGATTTATTAGCTCACGAGAGTTGCTGAGGGTTGTTTTTTTGAACGAACCCAGAAACCACTGCAGGCCATTTATTGGCTGCATATTGTACATACTGCTTAATTATGGTAGAAGCATGAGCATGCGTACACTGTACTTGCATTCAGTCAATTGTTATATGTTCAGCTTTGTGATGAAAAAAAGAAAACCTCTTCATGGGAAAAATTGGACCATTTAAAGTTTATGTAAACTAGTGCCTGTAATTACAGGTACACTTGTAAAACTGGTTTGTGCTGTGCAGCTGTGACAAATCAAGCCCAGCTAAATTGGCTCCCATTTGACTGAGCTGGTGAGAGGCATTTTGCATCAATGCAGTCGAGAGACGTTGCAGGTTTGAGCCAGGGCACTGCCGTTGGCCGACCGTGACCTTGAAACTTCGATTGACTTTGTCCCTGTCGGTTCTCCGTAGTTTTTCGCAGCATTCGACCGCCCTTTAAATCCACACAGGCGGAAAGGACAAGACAAAATGTGTCATAATTACATATTCCATTGAAACATGGGCGAGACAGATATTTTGCTGTTTCAGCCATTTTCAGTCCTACTGCGTCATGCATTTCAGACGCTGGACTGCTTGAACGTCAAAACGCTCGTCTCGCTCCTGTGGAAGTGTATACGTTTAACACACAGTGACGGAATGGTTTCTCTTTGAAGTGCAAAAGCAGCAACAGAGTCTTAGTTCAGCATCTCTGCTTTGAGTGCAGCCGTGTAGTTTGCGCAGTAACGGCGAGCGCGTAGCTTGAGTGAATGAGGAGAGAAACAGACTTTGTGTCAGCGCTGGCTGGTTTTCGTTTTACACCAGAGATCCTCGCGAGCTCAGGTCTCACAACATGCCCGCCCCAGCTGGGCCGCATGCAGGAGCACCTTTCAGAGCGCTGGGGCTTCAGAGATGCTGGAGATAACGAGCGTGGAAAGAAGTAAACAGTAGCTGCTCGCACCACTCACACGCACAGACCCACACACATGCGTGCACATTTGGACGCACAAATGCATGTATAAGCCAAGCCATGTGCATAGTCACCTAAAGCCTGGATTCACTTTTTTCTCAGGGCTGTCTATGATTTGCTTTCAGTCAGTAGTATTTAATAATAGTAACCCCCCCCCCCCCCAAAATAAATAAATAAATGCACGAAAAATAAATTTAAAAATGTAATGAATTAATTAAAATTCAAATACTGTAACACCAGTGAAGCAATATTACCAGAAAAACACTAAACAAAAAGCCTCTTTTGAAAGCTGCGAGGGAATTAAAATGGACATAAATGGTTTTGTCATGCTAATTGGTTAGCAACAATACAGCATTTGGAAGTCTGCCTGCCAATATGCATTTCAATTGTGGGTACCCCAGTGGAGCGGAAATTAACCCGCATAATATTTGAAAAAGTTACGATGAAGTTTTTAAACGGATGTGCACATGAATGGAACCTCTATCCACTAGGGAGTTCAAAGATGGCTACGTGAGAAAAAGCAGCAAATTTGACCAGGACAGCTGTCAAAAAGTGTTGAAAAAAAGAGCGAAGCTGCACCACACAGCAAAGATGTTGTCAGACAGGCCGAAACTTCTCTGGCTGTGCTGCTGCAGTGCATGTGGCATGACGCTACATATCCGCCTTGATCCTGTGGACAGAAGTTAACTCGCAAGAAAACAATGGTGCTTTTTTCAGTAACAGTTTACTTCAGCAGTTCAGTTCAACCCTAGTTCAGCTGGCGCGAAGCGACACAGCGCAGGACGATGATGAAAGGAGCCGTCTTTTCAAAGGCCTGAACAGACAAACCAGTCCTGCGCCATGCGGGCTCTTTTCACCCAGACGGCTGACAGATTGAAGGTCGAGTTTTTGCATGTCAAAGCGGGCGGGTAGTTTGCCGCAAATCCCATCCTCCCTCCGGCGCTGAGTGTCTCCCGCGGCGCCCGAGACTGCCGGAGGTAACCGCGGGCGTGGCCCACCTGGGCGTCCAGTCACGTCGCGCTCCGCTGACTCACTGCGCCCCGGTGCGCTAAGCTAATCTCTGTAATTCCGCTAAAGTGCGGGTGACGCAGCCGTGTTTTCGACTTGCCTTCGACCGCTTCTGTCATCGTTCAGCTCACTGTTCAGCGTTAGTGGAGCAGGGAACTGGTGTTTTCTGAAGTCATGCATAGTGCGGTAAAAATGGATTTAGCACTGATATTACAGGTAGTTTTGCTCTCCTATGGTTTACAATCAACAGTCACTGACGGGGAGTCATTCAGGCTATATATATTATCACTGAAAAGGTGTCATGAGACTGTATGATTGCTCCCAAGGTTCATTTGGAGCATGTATATATTTGCTGCAATTGAAAATATAGAAAAATCAAGGGAATAGATTTCTTTTTAGGTAAAGGACACAAAACTGGATTTGATGCTCCTTGCAAAAAAGGACATATTCAAGTGTTGAATCTATCGCAAGATACTTAAGGCTTGATGCTTCAATATTTTGTATGCAGTCCTCTTTGAGAGAGCTCTTAATAATGAGTATGGTTCTTTTGAGCTCAAACTCAGTTATTGGTATGAACAGATCTTACAGCTTCCCCACTTGCTCAAAGGGAACACCTTTGAATACCTTTCTGATACCCTGTCTCCTGTCACTTTCAATGTCCCTTTGTCATATATATTGCCCAGAACACTGCCAAACATTTGATTCTGTCTAATAGCATCTCAGGCTTTTCCCAAACATAATTTGCTCATAATATGAGAATTCATTTCTGCTATTTGTGTTGTGCTGCAACCTTAGCCCTGTGACGATGTAAAATGCCCTGTGATTTACTTTAAGGCCAAATGCAGGAAAGTATGTTTACACAAAGCTGAAAGCCAAGAAAGTGTCCCATAGTAGCTCGTAGAAAGTGAAAACTGTAGCAAAGCCATTCCAAATGGCCTATGGCTTTGTGTGTAATGCTGTACCTTACCCCTGCAATCACTACATAAAAATAAGTATCCATCTTGTGGAGGAAAAAGTCCCTTATTTGATTTTACTTCAAGGCACACAACCATTTGTTTTTGAAGGCTGTAAAATGCCAGAAACATGATGCGCTGCTGAGTGTCCTTTTGAGCTCAGATAACAGTGGCAGATTTGGCCCGTTTGAGCGAAAGCGTTTGCGGGCTTGTGTGTACATGCGTGGAAACGACGGAGCGGTAGGGATAAAAGGGTTAAAAGGAAGGAACTGATGCAGCGCTCTCGCTTTCAAGAGCCCCTTTTTATTGAGCGACAGTGAAAAAGGGGATTTGGAATGGCCCGCTTGAATTGTGTGCATTTCGCCAAACCCCTAAGCTGAGCTTATTAGAGCTGAGGAGACAAAGGCGGTACTGTCCCAGTGACAAGAGAGCACCCCCCCCCCCCCCTCAAAGACAGAGGGGCAAAAGGACAGGAAGAAAGGTGAAGAAATGCATGATGGGAAGTGAGGGGGGAGCAAAGTTTTTTACTGCTGAACACAGACGTTTTACACATTTTCAACAGTTTGTTATCTTTTCCTTGGCAAGTGCATAGGGGGATATTGCCTGCAAGTAGACCTTGTGGAAGAAACAATCTGCTCTGCTTGCATATCTTGAAGGGTTGTGCGATTTGCTCAGGAAATTTGGTTTGCATCTTCATATTAGCCAAGAAAAACCAATATCACTCAAAACAATTTGAAAAGGGAAGGTTCCTCTTGCGTTATTGGTGTTAATACAGGGGTCCCTGAACACTGATCCTGGACATCTACAGGATCTTCTGATTTTTGTTATTACTCAGCACTTCCTTGATCAATTAAAGCAGCTGGTAACACATTCAACTCAACCTCAGTTCTGAACCAGTTTCTGATTTCAAAGTGAAAACAAACCTGTGGCTGTCCAGGACCCGGGTTGGGGACCCCCAAAATTAAATGTTCAGTCTTTGTTTTCCCCCTGGCGCTGTCTAGATCCAGCCACAGCCAGTCTAGGTCCTCGTTTAAATGGCAGACACTCCGTACGTGCCCCCAGGACGATGAAAATGAATGGAAGGAACCGCGGCGGTGCCGATTCATCCGTGCCACACACCCCCAACCCCCCCACCCCCCTGCCAAATGTGGAGAAAAGGCAGCTCAATCTCCAGTTTGTTTTGCATGCGGGCCTAGGGTCCTACCTGCTCCCAGACTCATCTGGGGACACTGGTGTCTGAGTCGCTGGTGTGTTGCTGGCAGACGTTTGTGAGCCGCTGTCACTTTTAGTTTCTGAGCCCAGTCCTCAGACATTCATTTTAACGAAGGTGAGCTTGGGCTCCCCGCTTAGCGCCCGAGGGCTTCTAACTGACCGCCTCAGCCTGGGGAAGGGGGGGGAGAGGTAAAAAGGGAGCTTTGTAGGATCTAAAGTCCTGATAGAAGTGTCATGATGACATGACACTATGAGAAGTGGGTGGGAACAGGGTCATGGGTCGCTATGGGAACGGTCGTCTCTCAGGATCTCTAGAAAAGCAAACTTTTTTCCCGGCAGTTTGTCCCTTCCATTGAAGCATCTCCAAATATCTCTGTCAGTAAGTTCTCCCAGTCAGAAATTAGGCCACTTTAGTCAATAATGTTTTACTTACTTGTTACCTGTAATTCATTTTGGCAGAAGGTCTATGTACAGCCCCTATGTGACAGTATATCCTCATTAGTATTGGCAACTAAAGAAAGACTCGCATGCGGACATACACACACACACACACACACAAAAGCAGACACATCATTAGGTTATGATGTAATTTCGAACAAAAATAGTCATCAGGTTTCTTAAGCCTGCGGCCTTTGACCTTTTTGGTAATTGCTTGTTTGACAGGCCAGAAAATGCATACATAAACAAGTCCTGTCCATCAGCGTGCTTGTACTGGTATGTGAAATAAAGGAGTGGGTGGGGTGATGGGGTGAGCTGGGGGGTGGGGGGGGGGGGGGGGTTCATTCAGTCTCCCCTAAGGCAACAGAAAGCCACATTAATTACAACCGACACATGCACCCCAACATGATTTTAGGCCTCAGTATGTTTTGACAGAAAAAAAGTCTGATCTCACCAACCGATGCCACTTTCTACTGAAAAACTAAACTGTTTAATCAACATGTTCCAGCAGTTGTGCAGCCACAAGCCCATTTATGTAAAAGTGTGGAATACATGCATCTCATAGTTTGGATTGAGACAAAGCCCTGGGTTCAGTCGTCCTTGTCTTTGACAGTGTTGGTTTTTATAGATCATTCTTCACAAAAACAGTTTGCTATGTTAATTTTGGTGATATTAGAAAGTGAACTGGGGGGAAAAAAACTTGATTTAATCCAGACCAAATTCTCACGGGAGGCTCCTAAGTATAAAACCTCAAAGCCTACAGTGGAATTTGGCTGGAAGAGCTTTATAAACACACTGCACGATGCACACTGTAAAGATAACTGACTCTGTTCCTTGGGGCCAGCAAATGATAAATCAGTTCTCTCTTTCCAACAAAGAGTGACAGAAATGTGCGTGAACATAAACACGCCTCTGGATGTTGGAGGATAACCACAATTTTCATCTTCAGATTTAAATGAAAGAACATTTCCTTTGATTTCATCTCCATATTTAGGTATATTTGAATCATCTTCTTTTTGTTGCATATACTGTATGCCTGTCAAAATAAGTCAGTATAATTATTATGCACAATACATGTGCAACCCAAAAATGTAGTCAATGCCTTATTAAGCGCATTCATTTTCAAAAAGAAAACCATTGACTTTTTTTCACTGAAAATGTTTGTGTAAATTGCATTAAACTGTTAATTACTTTTTCGTTACATTTATGTGGCAGACGCTTTTATCCAAAGTGATGTACAATAAGTGCATTCGTGTTAATGAAGGGTGATTTCTGGAATGTGACTGTGACGGCTTGTCAATGCTAATTCATGCTGTCGTACTAAGCACACATACAGTTTCTGTGACTATTGTCGATACCATTCATCATCGACCTGGACTAGTCATGCTATTTGTCAAATTTTAGCCTGGAGGGGCTTCTTGGTGGCTCATCCTGTTAAGCTACTGTTCTTGCATGGTTGGGTTGGCCACAATTTGAGACTGAATCCTGACTTATCCAATGCCAACTGTAACTCCTGAGGGCAGAAGCACAATGTGTTATGATGTGCAGTAAAATCAAAAGGGTTAAGTAGGGATTAGCTAGGGTTCAGTCGGAAGAGATCCACACCTTGTTGTTCTCTAATGTCTCCTGCTGGTTGACCAGGCATCCACAATCTGCTCGCTAAAGCCGTAAATGAGGTACCTTCCTCCCACTTGCGTCTGTGCAAGCTTGACTTGAGGGCTGCAGCGGGAAAAGATGCAACCCCTAGCATCATGTGCCTCAGAGGAGAGTGTGTCCTTGTGTATGCTGTCTTGCATCGGCCATTAATGATTAGGCAATTTTAATTGCGGAGGAAATGGTGGGGAAAAGCATTAAAAAAGTTTAGCCTGGATTTTATTTTAGGAAGAAAATTCATGGTGCTGGGCAATCAACTGCTCATCACCACATGCAGCTGTGAGAATTTCAATGGGTCTTTGTGAATATTTTTAAATATGCAAGCCCTCACATGTTCTAATTCAGGGTAAGGAGGGACATTTATAAATGTTCTTCAGATTATTCACATTCCGTCACATCTGCCATCAAAAGAAATCTTTTATTGTCGTCTGTGCAGAACCTACTCTTCAATTCTCTCCTTGGACTGTGAAGAAGTCGCTGGCAGGGCATCAAGTGTAATCAAATACTAAAAGCCTGGCACAAGGTTTCGCTCCTTTTTATGCAGTAGGTAATCAGAGCTGGACTGGGAACAGTTCCCTGGTGGCGGTTCAAGGTTCCCCGAAGGCTCCCGCCGTGTTGGACGGTACCTGCCATGGGTCTACGCATTTATTATCTATGCACATCCAAGATCCCATGATCCGCTGTGAGAACAGGCTTTTAACCTGTCATTTCTTCGTAATCGACAAGAAGCAGACTGGCCTCTCATCTGAAGGCGGCGAGTCAGTGAAAATGGGAAGAGATTCACCAGATCTCCTCTCTCCCTCCCTTCCACATCTGCAGCTGCGAGGCATTAAAATCCAAACGAGCGATC
This sequence comes from Anguilla rostrata, assembly GCF_018555375.3. Lineage (NCBI taxonomy): Eukaryota > Metazoa > Chordata > Actinopteri > Anguilliformes > Anguillidae > Anguilla > Anguilla rostrata. The sequence goes on from NC_057945.1 coordinate 14,549,616, forward strand.
ATGGTGGTCACATTTCTGCACTTCAAATAAACTCATTATGCGCTCGAGCAGACTCGCGCTGTTAGTTGTGAGAAGCATAGCTTTCTCCTGAGAACATTCAGCTAATAGATGCTGTAGTATGGAGCTGTATTTTAGCAGACTGCAGCTTTGTTTTGGTGTGACGACTCATTAATTGGCTTTTCTCAAGGTTGTAACTTTTGTGAAACAACTGTATAACACTTTTGTAATGGTTTCCTATTAAAAGAGAAAAGGTCCCAAAACTGGGTGGCTCATTCCAAGTGCACCCAAGAGTCTGGTATGTATTTGCCACCATGGAAGCCAGCCACATAGTTGGCTTCAATGTCACCCAGGGAGGGAGGATTTCAGTTAGCAGGGTTGCCCCGGAATCAACAGAGGAGTACAACTCTTCTGGCTGGTTGAGCGCCTGCAGTCCATCCATTCTAGCTGCCCACTGATGCACTCCTCCAGTGCAGATACTGCGCAGCTCAGCTGGCTTACTGCAGAGGATAAAAGCAGAGGCTGGCTGCACACGGCTCAAAGGACACTCACGCTGATCTACGCTTTCCCAGATTTACGGGGGACGTTGCAGCAGTGAGATGGGCCTCCAGTTAAAATTTGGCATTCCAGATAGAAAATAGAAAACTGGGTTGATGGTGAAATAAAAAAGTTGTTTATGATTGGACACCTAAATATTCCCAACTCATAGCTGGCACGATGGATTTGTGTCAGAGCGGAAAAGTGGGCCGACCTCTCCCAGCGTGTTTCTGTAGATCTCCTGAATCGCAGACACAGGAGCCGGTGAGCCCCAGATCCACTGTTGGCCTTTGCACGGAGGCCAGGCTAATTCAGGAAGGGTCTAAAACTGGAGTCATCCACAGGGTCAGAGAGCAAAAGTAAAGTGGGACAATGCTGCATCACAGGATGTCCCATGGACAGCTGCGCCAACAATCGCAGAGTATTGATATGCTCTCACTTCCTGTGCAAAACACAGTCTAATACGCATCAAAACTATGCAGTAGGTTAAAAATACACTCGTGAAGAAAAGAAGCAAATAAAATGCAGGCGCTCCTTTTATGATCCTGTGATACATTATTTCATTTGCATGCACATTTCGCTGCCAAAACGTTAATTTGCATACACAGACTGGATTGGACATTTGCATAGTGTGCAGCCTTTATTTTCTTTTGAAACACACCTATCTCCCAGTGACAGAGTGAATCCCTGATATATCTGAGTCTTTACACACAAAGGACAGAATCATTACATCTGGACTCCAAGCCTGTATATCTGCTGGTGGAAGAAAAAAAATTATAATAAAACAAGCCACATTAAATAGATTATTCCATTTATTTCCTTGCAAAATGAGGTGAAAGCTCCATTAAAAAAAAACTCAATTGCTTCCATGTGTGATTTTTAAAAAAGATTTTGGCCTCAGCTGGTCTAAAGCGAGGAGAAGGACTCTGAGTATCTTGACCCGTGAGTGTCTCTCTTATTAGCCTGACTATCTGAAGCAGACATGTACGGTAAATATTCCTGTCATGCTTCATTCCTGCTTACATCAGTGTCATTTAACACAGCTTCCTTACCAGATGCCAGTGTGCTACAGGGCATACATGTCTTTATCCTGTCTGTCATTCCCTTCTTTCTCAGTCCGATTACAGTCTGCTTTTCTCCTACCCGCAGTGGCACATGCTAAATGGCATGCGTCCTGACAGGAAGAATTCGCGAAAAACGTAGTGACCTGTAGGAGATGGGCCTGAGCATGTGAGAATGTGCATTCTTATAAGAAAAATGTTTTAAAAAAACTCCCCAAAAAACATTGATTTAAAAAAAAGTGGATGTCTTAAAAATCCATTAGTCATGGGTTATCAAGTTTCGCTGAGAAATCCCTGATAACAACCCAGATGGTAATTTTCTGTGAAAGCATTTGCTGTTGCCGTGGTATGCTGTAGGCCTGTTACAGTTGTTCACATTCCTTATGAGTTCTTGCTTCATTGCTGAAGGTGTAATTAAGCACATTGTAACAACTGAAAAACAGCACAACGTTATCCCTGTTGTTAAATTAACTATTCTGTTACTTACAGCCAGAGAAGGCAAGAGTACTTGTTCTATTGTGGAAGCCAAGATGTGAAATATCTGTTTAACGACCTTTAAAAATAAATGTATGTGCAAATGTATTGCTTTGCATGAATTAGCCTGTTTGGATGTGAAAGTCCGATGGTGTCTTTGGGCGAACGTGTCAGCTGAAGATTCTCTGTCAATCCACATACTGAAAATCCATGGCGAGAAGCTGAATAATGAAGGGTTAGAGCCTTGTCAGAAAGCCAGTACATCTGTACTGATGCCACACCCTGTTAGAGGCCTTTTGGCACGAAGAGAGACACGGAAACAGGGAATGGAGGAAACCAAAACAAAACACTCTGACTCTAAATGAGTGTATCACTAATAAACAACCGATCCATCATTTTTATCTGCTATTGTATTACACATCGACAGGAACAGGAAATGAAAAAAATGAAACCAAGCCTGCAATATTAGTTTCTGTGCAATATGCAGCTACCGTCAAACCACATATTTCAGAAGCTTTGATGGCAGGCTGGAAAGCACTTTCGACCTTGCAGCCAAGATGTGATAAGAGCCCCTGGAAGAGGACCAGCCAGCGTTTTGACCATATATATTTCACAGTGACTTATTACTCACTTTCTAGTTTTCGGCTTTTTTTCATATAGAATATAAAATGCTTTCAAAAGAAAACAGCTCATAATTTGTTTCTAAAAGAAGAATGATTAGAATGATTGGCATTTTGGCATGTGCCTTCCCCAGCAATTCACAGGACATGCAACTATTTAAGTTATTAAACATCGGGAGCTCAATTCTGGCATCGAAACACAAATTGCACTGAAATGGCATTGCACTGGGTGGAAGTGTAGTTATATTGGATAGGGAACTGGGGTTGTGGCTCTAAGGTTGCTGGTTTGATTCCTAGTTGGGGTGCTACTGTGGAACATACAGCTGCATACAAGAATTGTGTAAAAAGAATGTAAGCTGCGTCAATTTCTCTGGATCATAGAATCTGCTAAATGTCAAAATTCACAATTCAACATTCACTTTTTAATAATGTACAGGAAAAAGACTACTGGTTAATTTTACAATGGCTAAATGTAAAATTAAAAAGAATATGAGAAAAGGGAAACTTTTAGATGTTGTCATCACAGATGTCTTTTGGAAGGGAAAATCTCACATTGTTGCCAAATACTGCCCTGAGATTAAGATTTAGCCATTTTACAGAAAATAAACCTCCAACTTCCTCCATCTGGGCACAGGCCAGATGGAGCTAACAAATGTCCAGTGTTGACTTGCAAACGTAAGAAAACACTTTTTTTGAGTCAGAATATTTTTTAAAATTAATTAAGCAAATATTTGTTGTTGAATGGTTGTGGTAGCTGCTGTCATCCCACATGCTTCTTGGAAGATAAAATAGTTCATTGTCAGTTCCTTGAAGTAATGTTTTGGCCTGGATTCAATTCAACCTATGACCTTTACTTGAAATGTAACAGGTTTTTTCTTCGTAGTTTGAGGAGTCAACAATTTCCAAAATTAACTCACCAGCCATATTTGCAAAGAAAAAAATGTCTTGCTAGCATGTATTTGTTAGTCAATGTTAACAACTGTTGATTGAATCCAGGTCTGATAACTAGCCTTCTCCACCTGGTTCTGCGACATGTTCTCATGCTGCGGTTCTTCTTGCCCTTTACAGAACCCAGAGTCGCTGGACTCGTCCATCCAGAGTGCCCTGTCCGCTCTATACCCTCCCTTCGATGCCACTGCCCCTACTGTTCTCAGCCAGCTCTTCCGGGTCATAGAGGAGCGTTACCAGGGCGACGCACTCCAGTGCCTGCTGGACTTCCTCATCCCCGCCAAGCGCATCCTCGAGAGCGTGCAGCAAGCAGCATGCGTGAGTTTCCTCTCATGCTCTGCACGAAAAGAGCACTAAAACAGAACCCTGGGCTTCACAGAGCACGGAAATGTCCCATAGCTTTAACTGGCTTGCCAATCAATTAGACCAAGTTACTTCATAGCCAAAGTGAATTCTCCTGTCTACGCATTTGCTTTATTCGATTTTAACCATAATCATATTCTAAAGTACTTTGATATCGTGCAATGCAATAAATCCCGCTTGTGTTTTTAACAAGCAGTCACAACTGTTCAAAAAAACAGTTTTTAGCTCTATATTTTTGTTCTTTTAAAACATTTCTAACTATAGGGCTTAACAAAAAATGCTGAAATCACTTTCCAGATTCAGTGCAGATTCTGACAATGTTGTAAAAACAACTGGGAGATTTAAATACACACGAGAAGTACGTCTCCTGAAAGCTGACAGCACAGAGTATCTCAGAATAGATTTTTTGCGCTTGGAGGAAAATAAGCAGGGTTTTGTTCATGAGGTACTAAACCCAGACAGTGAAGATGTGTCCAGAGCCAGTCATGAAACCATGCTGATGGGCCGGAGGTGCGAGGGGATTCTTCTGTTTCATCTCTGAACAGACCGGTGAAAAAAAAAAAAGACTACAGCATTCCAGGCATTTTCCTCATTTGGGAGGTTGGGGAAATGTCTTGTCCTTGCCTGTATCTGAGGCTCTTTCATGAGCTTGCTCAGGCACGGAATGGTAATGTTTCCTTCAATGACCACCTCAGGAAATACCTTTGAAAGACCGTGAAGCCTCTCAGGGCATCTCATAGTATTGCGATTGGATGTCTTCATTGCCTACGTTTTTTGTTTCATCAAATCATGAAATACAAAGGTGCTGATGGTTTGGTTTCTCTTTCCGTTTTTTTTTTCCACAAGCATTAAACGGTCAGTTACTCTCCGGTCTCAACGGGGTTCTTCATATTTGAGCCAGCTGTGAAAACCATGGCCATTTCCCAAACAATGACTGTGAATGGGTAGAATAAGCAAAGTGATTGTTTCAGCTTGTGAACTTGTGAAGAGCGTGTTTCATCACATTCAAAACTGAGCAACAGTCTATTTGTATAATGGAAAACGCCAGCATTGCCCTAGAGCAGTCAATGCTTTTTAAATGTCTGAATTACATTGGATTGCCTTACATTCTGGACCATATGGATATATTTCCTGATTAGGCTTCCTTTTAATGTTCCCTAAGTACTTGGTATATGCGGTAAGAATAGCACATAATCAGGGTACATAAAATGGGTGAATGCTAAAAAATTAATACTGAAATACTTAGAAACAACTCCTCTATTACCTATCAATTTAAGGGACTTGTAGTCTTGTAGTTATAAAAGGTTTAGCTTGGTTATAGCCTGAGTGTAATTGTGTACTTCCTAGGAAATATATATACATATAATATATATAGTGATGTGATGCAGTGTGGTACATAGTGATGTGATGGTACACAGTGAGGAAAGCAATAGTGTAATAGCTTGTTTCCTCCTTATTCCTGGCAGGCAGCGTACTCTGATGTGCTGTTTAGGTGTGAGGGCTGGCCCCTCTGCCTACGTGAGCGGGTGGTGATCCAGCTGGCCTCCCTCAACCCCCTGCTCCTGCGTCCGGGTGACTTCTACCTGCAGGTGGCGCCCTTCGCCGACCAGGCCGCCCGCATCGTCCTCAAGAGCCTGCTGGAAGAGCACCAGGTGGAGGTGGAGGAAACGCCCGTCTCCGAGACCTCCTACCCCTGCATCTTCACCGAGGACTGGCTGAGTGACGTCAACCGCGATCGCCATGGTACCCCGCTACGCCGCTGCCTGCTCTCCACGGACCAGGGCGTGGTGAAGGTACCCTGGGCTCAGGTAGCCAACCCGGAGTTTGTGAACAAACCCAAAGCCATGGCAACTGCCTCCCCCTCCTCAGTCATCCCAGATACTCCCCCCAATCCTCCGCTGCCACTACCAGTTGGCCCCTCCCCTTTCTCCCTGGAGACCAGGATCCAGCCGGCCAAAGACGGGATCGCCGTGTCGCTGTGCCTCGTCGAGGGCGTCCGCTCCGGGTCGGTCAAGGTGGGCGGGGCCATTCCGGCCGGGAAGCCCGTGGGCTGGGTGTCGCCCAGCACCTGGGACGGTCGCCACGTTCGAGACCTGGAGGGCGACTACGTGGACCTGGTGGAGTTCACCAAGGAGAAAGAAGCCAGGACTGAGGCTCCACTACCCAAACTCCAGAGCGTAATACCCGTCCGGCCGGCTCCCCCCGCCCCACCTGCCCCCCGTGGGGACCAGTCACCCTGCGGTCGGACACTCGGGTTTTCGGAGGAGCCCTGTACCCCGTGCCTGAGGAGGAAACTGGGCGAGGATGTGGACCCGGAGGAGCTGAGGTGCCGGTATCGGGACTCCTACATGGCAGCGCTGCAGAACCCGGTCAGTTTTGAGGCCAGGAGCATGCTGGCTATCCCGGAGGAGCCCCCCCCTGTGAGCGGTGGCGGTGGGCTGGGCTCTGAGATTGACAGCAAGGCTCCGGGCCAGGTCCTTGGTGGATACTGCTGTCACTCTGGGCACCCCTGCCAGACGTCCCCTGCCAGGGAAGGGAACATTAATCCTTCGGGACGCTCGGACGTACAAAATTTTAAGAAGGCCCATAAAAACGTGGGAAAGCCCCTCTCTCCTTCCCCTTCCACTGTATCGGAAACTTCCCGAAAATGTCCCATGACGCAAAGACAGAGCAAAAGGAGCAACAGTGACATCTGCCCTGAAATGATTCCCAGGATACAAGTTGTGCAGTGCGTAAAGACCACGGCATTCGGACTAGTTTCTCCAAAATTGGAGAGACGAAAATCCTCTAAAAAAGGTAAGGGAAGTTGCCTGTCATATTCCTGTCATCTGTTACATACGCACTTTCAGGTTTCGACATATCGACCTTGATTTAGTTCATTCTTGGGTCATATGAGAAGTGTTAGAAGTGTTCAAAAATGTTTGTGCAGCGCTCTTATTCTGCTCCACATCTTCAGACAGCTGATAGTCTAACGAAAACTGTAGAGACCCCAAAACCACTTCTCCACACACGGAGTCAGCAGGCAGACCCGTCTGAACGCAGCTCCGAGGGCTGAAGTTAATAAGAACCCCACTGTGGCGCGGACCAAAGTTAGACCAAAGACGACCTCTGACATTCCCGAGGGATCCCCCCTCGACGCGTGACCTCCTTCTAGAATGACGGCATTCAAGGGGACCCGAATCCTCAGACAACACGCACTGAGAGCCCTCTGTTCTCCGCGCTCATTGGCCGGGTTGAAACGCCGCATTCCTTTAGCGGAGAGAGGCATCGGCCGCGGAGGAAGGAAAGTTCAGCCCTCGGAGGCGCATCCCGAATTCCTCAGACGCGCGCGGGCCGTATTAGATTAGGGGGGAGCTGCGTGTGAAAGTTCCCGTTGGACCAGGGTGCTTCATTTCGGATGTTAGAGATCAAAGCAAAGCCAAAGAGTTTGAGGCAGCGTGTATCTCGTAGAAAGTGTGAAAGAGAGCTGGCAGGGTCGGTACTGCTGTGGTGGTGCGCGAATACCCCTTAAGGAGAAAGCCCAAATGCCTTCACAGGGCTGGAGCCTTTCCAACACTCCCCCTTGAGGTCGAGGCCATTTAACAGGAAGGAGAAATCCCCTCAGACAGGGCCCAGGAGACAAAACAGTGTGGGAAAGCTGAGATGAGCGTCAAGTCAAACAGTGTCATGCTACACTGTGAATAGAGTGTAGGCTTATACCGTATCACCTCAGGGGAGCCTAATTCTACAGCTGAAATCAGTGCCCTAAGGCTCTGATCTTGAGTTGTCAACATTGTTCAAGGCATCTTTGTAATTCCTTTTTTATCTTTGATGTTTCATATTTTTTGTCTTTTGGTGGAAATATATCCATAATTTCTAAAGTTATTTGAAACGTGTTTTAGGAGTTTAATATCTCGCACATGGACAGTATACAATAAGATGCCAATGGTGGATCAACTTTATTGATTGGCTTGTAGTCAATAAATGCCAAAATTAACCCAGTAACTGAACAAATGACCTTCTCGTGTTGTTTTAGTGGCTCAGTAATTTTAATTTAGGAATTTAATCACCACAAGCTATGGTGATTCTACAGTGATCTTTACTGAGGAGAGCAGGGGGGGCCAAAATGGGGCCCAGAAGTACCCCAGGGGTGCTCAGCAAAATAAAAATATATATTTATCTCATAAATTAAATTTTTGTTCATTGTTATTAAAATTGTGTTGTATGGACTTTATATATTTTTTATTTTACTGTATAGGTTATAGCTCGTAAGTTGTTTATCTTAGTCTTTCATATAAATATAAATATTGGCTTATACGTGAAAATAAAAATATTTACTTATTAACTTATATATGGATCCACGCTTTAATGGCATCAGACTTTAGACCTGCTTCCATGTACAGGTGCTACTGCATTGCAGTCTGTAGATACTGTTGGATGAAGCGGTTCCATGTGAACAGGGTGCAAATTGTGGGGGGAGTTTGGGGGTATAACGGCCCTATTTGAGACTTGAACTCCACTGAAGGATGTTAAATAAACTGTTAGGGCTTTCTAAAATCTTTGCATAATTCTAATAGCCTAGTTATGAATAGTGTTTCCCCAGCCCTGTCTGATGTAAACAGCCCTACAATGGGTCATACCATTTTTTAACCATTGAGCTTGACTCAGTCATTGCATTAGCACATTAATTGTGCTAATGTGCTAATAAGAGAGAATGTACCACAGGGTTTGAATTAGGGGGGAGCCGGAGGGGGCTCAGACCATTGAAAGAGACCTGAGCTCCCCCGAAATAGACCTGAACCCCCCCAGTCTGCATTCGCAAATACCTCCGACCCCTATCCCCCCAGTCGCAGTCTCACAGATCCCCCCTCCTGAAAGCCCGAGCATAATTTGAACCCTGTTTGTGAACCATTTTATTGTTTGGGGGGGAGGGGGGGCGGTAGGGGGTTACTTTAGGAGGACGAGTGATGGAATAGTTGTAATTTGTATTGCTGCTAAACTTTCTCACAGTACAAGATCACAACTCCTCTGAGCCCCCCTCGCCCCTGCCCCCCTTGAATCAGTGTCATTCAGGCACCCCCAGAGATCCTGAGCACTGGCAATTCTCTGATGGGGCAGGGTTATATTTAGGCAAGGGCTCAGCTGGAGTGAATAGGCCCAGCAATCATCAAGCTGCCAGCTGTCATCATAAAAGTAGGGCATCTCTGGGGGGTCCAAGATCAAAGAGTGAAACTATTTGTATGAAAAAAAACCCAGAAGCTCCAACTGACAAAACTACTGTCTCTGATTCTTTAAACCCAACATCAAAATCTATTTTATAATTTTGTATTTTCAATTTTTCAGGTTTTAAATAACAAAATTTAAACTTATGACTTGCATAAAATGTTATGTAAATATGGCTGTGGTTCCTTAATTACCAATTACTGCTGCTGCATCTGGCTTACAAAGATATACAGTACACATGCATGGTTACGGCTTGTAAACAGTATTTTCTGTGTCCTCTGTCAATGTCCCTTTTTAAGGTGCGCTATTTTTTTCCTTGTTTGTCTCTCCATGTAATTCCTTAATTTTTGTTAGATATCGGAGGAAGTGGAACATCTGAGGCTACTTTCACAGAGCTCTGTGAACAACATAAATCATTAATAAGACGTTTGCTTTTTTTCCTCTGTCTCGCCAGATGTCACCCTGCCTTCTAAAGCTGAAGTGCTGTCCCCTCTGCCTCCTGTAAACGGACAGGAGAGAGAGCTCCAGCCCCCCCCAGCAGAGAAGCAGTCGGGCCCCCAAATCCACCCCCCTTCCCCCCGGACTTCCGGCCCACTGCCCATACCTTCTCCGGAATCCGGCAGCTGTCTCCTCCACCTGGGAGTTGTGTGCCTGCCAGGTGTAGTACTTACATGGTTAATATGAGCGGAAAGATACAACAGCAGTTACAGTTACGGAACATTTAGGAGTCACTCACCGTGCCGGCTAGCGATTTCCATAGCATGCCCGTTATCTGTGCAGGAAAAGGGCACTTATTAGTACGTTCTGTCATCATACCTTTTGATCTTATGCGAACAATCAGCCTCTGAAGGCACTCCATGAGCACATCAAAGGACAGGCAATGTTTTGGTAGAAACCTTTTCAATGGGGGTAGCGATGTGGCACAGTACATATTCTCTAATTTCACTCTCTCTGTGCTTGGCTCCATGTTCTGATGAAGATTGATGTTGTCAAAACGTTAACCATTCTAATGGCTACATACAGTTTTTTGTTTTTTGGAGCATCAAGCGAGTATAATCTTTTCCTATTTTATATGTTCCTGTGACCCAGCACCTTGCAGTAGTTTTTTGGTCTGTGTTTGTTTTTTTTTCTAACTGCAACTGCCTCTATGCCAAGACTACACTTACCATAAACCTGGCTACTCTATTCAAAAACTACCAGTGTATTTTTTTGGTGTGCTTTGCTTTTTCTGACTGCAATTGCCCCCATGCTAAGACTACATTTCTCATCATGCCCCCTCTCCCAGGAAGCAGAGACAGGACAGGCAGAGCCGTGATGGAGGTCTACGGTGACCACCGTGGCTGGAGGTCACCTCTGGTGTCCAAGCAGGAGCTATGCAATCTGCTGCTTTACTTGCACTCAATTCCCAGGTAACATGCTGCCCCTGTGGTGTAGCGATAACTTTAACAACCATATTAATTTCTCTACTGTTCTAATGATGTGCTTCCTTCTGTCAGATAGATAAAGGAGAGAGAACCTTTTCATTCTCTCACCAGGGTTAATAAATTCTGAGAATGACGTGCGAAAAGGTTTAAAGTCCCTCCAGCCAGCCGTGAAGATGTTTGTTTTTTTTTATCTCCCCAGACAGAAATCAATACGTCAACAGCAGAGTGTGAACATGAGAACATGAAATTTTATAGCAAATGACTTCTAGAAAATGTCAACGCCAACCGTTATGCATAATGTTGTGATGACTAATTATGACTGGGGTCAAGAGCTGTTCTCTGAAAAATAATTAGGAGAGAGTGTACCTTCAAAATGTGTGCGAGCATAATAGAAACAAAACATTTGAACATTTCCCAAATAAATATTTAAAAATGAAAAAGGGATTATTAATGTTCCTATTCCATCTAGATTCAAATTGCTGATTTATGAATGATTGGCTCTTCCACCAAAACTAAACTACCATTACTGCAGCCTTGTTTTCCCAATAGGCATAACTGTCATTGTGTACTTCTGCATCTGAGGTTAAGCTAATAGCCAGTTATAGAATCAATGGAAATCTGAATCTCTGTATTCATTGATTTTACTCAATGACACACCCTGCTATATTTGGTCTCTTTTGCAAACTGTTTCATTTTTGATTTTCCCACACTGTATTCATTTGCAATAGTGCTAAGACATGCCTTTTTTATCATTTACATTTCTATTAATTCTGTCAATCATCTCTTTCAAGTATTCTACTGATGGAAAGTGTGACTAATTTCCTCTATATGATTGCCGTTTTTGAATCAGTGATCATAAAGACCTTGATAAGGAATAATTATGTGTGGTATTACAAGTCTCATGCCAGGCCTGTCCAAAATTGTGATGTTTACGTATCTGAGGTGTTACCGTCAATCATGTTTTATAGTTTAGTATATATATTTTTTTTTTACCACAAGAGGGCAGCAAGTCATTGTGTTAAACTAATCCACTACTGTTGCGGCAACACGAGGAAATGATTCAGTAAAACAGAACCCTAATGCTGCTTAAACATGGTGTTTTGCGTTAATCCACCTTGGGAGGAAGCCTCTAGACTTTACGCTCGCCTCACATTTGCAATGCATCCCGTAGCCTTGAGGCTTACACTGCTTTGAATGCTTTTATGCGTCTTCAACAGATGATTTTGAGGTTAAAGTTGTTGGCAGGCTTGTTAAACAAATCGCTCTGTTTCCGTATTTCAGAGTAGCGCACGTTTCAAAACACCCGTTTTGGGAGCCGCCCCCTGTCTGGTATGCACGCTCGTAAAAAACCAGGCCAGTGTGTTTTGTTTGGTCTCACAATTGGGGCTTTCACAGACGCTCTGTTAAGTTTGAGGGGGGATTTTATGTAGGGAGAGGTCAACTGCTATAAGGGGAAAGAAGAGACGGAGAAGTGTGAATGGGATGTTTTGCTGTGCAAAACGAGTATTCGGATGCATTCTCACGCTCTTGTGCTTGAACCTTTAGGAAGGAGGTTCGAAAGCTAGGAATGACAGTGGTGATAGATGCAAGGAAGATATCACCCCCAGAAACTCTATTCAAAGCTCTGCTAATGGTTCAGGTCAGTTTTCTTTCGTTTATGATTGTACCTACAGGTACTACTACATATATCCACCAGGGTGCAGTATAGTATCAGAGAAGTTTTACACAACTCCTCAATCAAAATACAGCTAAGCCAGTTGAGCATTTTCCATATTTTTTTTCCAGTATGTGATTTAATTTATAAAAGAGAGAAAATCAAATTTAGCATTCCCCATATTAGTCCGTTTTCCCTTCCATAGGCTACAGGATCAGGGTAACTTGTAATTAATGTAGTTTTTTTGTTGCTATTAATATTTCCCTTACAGGGAATTTTTTATTTCCCTGAATGAATGAATGAACAAACAAACAAACAAATAAATAAATAAATGAATGGAAGTATTAAAACATGAAAGGAACTATAACATAGATGTATCCAACAGATTTTATATTACTTCCCGTAAGGAAGGGACGTTTTCTAAGCCCTGCACATCAGAAATCCAAAATGACGCATGAACTTATTTTTGAAAACTCTGAAAATGGCCGATGATATTCCGTGTGCTGAAACGGTGGCTTGTGCCCCTGGGCCCAGGTGCAGACCCCACACGTTGTCAACTGCGTCCTGACGCTGGTGGACAAAGAGACCAGCCCTCGTCCAGAACGCCACCCGGGACTACAGGTTAGTGCACGGGAGCCGGGTCTACGGTCTTTGATGCCTGCATCATCAAATAAAGGCTTTTATATGTATGTGCTGGAAAGGACTGCAAAGAGAGTTGTAGTTGTCTGAACAAAGGTGTTTGACATTGTGGAAGTGTGTAATATGGTTAGGGAACTGGGCTTATGAACAACATAACGCAGAGACTGCGGGTAAGATTCAAAGGTGGGGTAATGCTTTTGTACACTTGAGGCAGCTAACCTTCCTTCAGAAAATACCAGCCATATAAATCAGTTGTATGCAAAATATATAATATGTAGAGAAAAATGAATCAAATTCATTGGTGGTTGGGCGGAGGGGCGGGGGGGCTGTGGGTGTTATGGAACATAAAATATGCATTCAGAAAAGATTTGGGTTTGCCATGTCAGTGTTACATTTACATTTACATTACATTCATTTGGCAGACGCTTTTATCCAAAGCGACGTACAAGAAGTGCATTTTCATGATCGTAGACAACTGCTGAACACGGGTTCAGTAAGGTACAATTACTTATTTTGTACAGTTATTTCTAGCTGAGAACAATGAACACTATCCTGGTCTAACATATGCAAAGCCAAACTAGGCAGAAGATTAAGCTAGAGTATTAGGACAAATACAATTTACCAAGAAGTGCAGGGATGGGGCAACATGTAACAAGTGACAAGGAAAAAGGGTGTTTTTTTTTTTTTTTTAATATATATATATATACACAGCATGGTGGTGGTTATTCTAGGTATAGTCTGAAGAGATGAGTCTTCAGGCCACGGCGGAAGATGGATAGTGAGGGGGAGGTTCGGAGAGGGACGGGGAGTTCGTTCCACCACTGGGGAGCTAGGGTGGAGCTCTGTGATCCCTTTGGGCGGGTGGGAGGGGTCACAAGACGCCCTGCTGCTGCAGAGCGGAGTGGTCGAGCAGGCACATAGAATCGAGATTAGCTTGTTATGTTATCATGCCCTGTGCTCCTTGCTCAGATGGACATTGTGACGTCGATGAAGGCACTCCATAAGTCAGTGGAAGGACAGCAGCTGACATCGCGGCTGGATGGCACCTTCCCGTACAACCACAGCGACTGGCTGAAGCTCTATCAGGTGGGACATACACACTTGTGCAGCAGACTGTATGGTATATATGCCTTAACCTAGGGGAGTCAGGGCCTTTTAGGGGCTCAGTATTCTCCAAATATTTGAGCTGTATTGAAAAAGTGTATTTAAATGGCATGTAGACATCCAAAAGTAGCATTCATTTTAATAAATTATAATTTTGATAATTCAAATCCCTGCTTTGGCAGCTGGTATATAAAAATTAAAGTTGGGTATTACACATGACGGTAATCTAAATTAAGCATTCCAGGGATGGCATTGAAGAACAAAAGACTGAAGCAATTAATTATTGGCTGTCAGCATTCCAAGTGCTTGACGAGCTTCCAGTTCAGAGTTTGGCTTTGGCTCCAGCTTAGACTCACAGTCCTATTGTAGAACGCGCATGGAGGGAAATCACCTTTGTCAGACAACTGGAACCTCTCTTTCTTCCAGAAACTGGATCCTTTCCTGTCAGATTTGAGAGAGGCATCCAGCTTGCTTCAGAAGGCCATCGAGAGGCTCGCAGACATCGGAGGAGCGGACACAGTGCAGGTACGCAGTTCATTTAGGGAAGAAAAAAAAAAAACCTTGGGCGCACTCTTGTTACCTCAAACGCCCTACAGCTTCTGGCAGCTCTGATCCCCTAGCATCTGTTTTGCCCTTGGCAGGAAGTCCAGCAGTGCATCAGGGAGCAGAAGGCTTTGATGAAGAAGGTGCTGGAAGACACGAGATTGGTGGCCCTGCAGAGGGAGGGCGGGGCCACCCTGGCTAGGCTGAGGAAGGAGGAGACCAGATTCCCGCATTCTGAGGACTATCGGTAAATAACGCCAGATGGCTTTTACTATGGTGTAGAGAGAGAGGGCGGACATTCGTTTACAAAGCCAGCGGCTGTTCATTGGACCGGTTTCAGAGAACTAAGCCTGATGTAATGCGTGTGGAAATAGTTGTAGACATATGTTATATGGCTGAAGGCCATTTTGAGCACCACCACCTATTTATAATCTACAGTGTAGACAATCCAGGCAAAGTATTCCCGCTCATGATAGAAAACATGACATCTCATAATCTGGGGATGTAACATCCAGTGCTCTCACCACTCTTATCATTTGCTTGGCCTACTCAAACGTGCTTCTCAAAATGTAGCATTAAGTCGCATTTAATCAGTAACAATTCATCAAAAGAGTTTTCCATCCTACTGAGGAGACATTAATCCAAGTACTTAACTCCTCACTGTTTTTATTAAAGATCCCATGACACCTTTCTAAAGAGGAGGGGGTGACCTACATCGATCTACATACCTACAAACATCTAACCATCTAATCGTCTGACTGACTCCCCAATCACTTGCATTCCTCATCATCTTATTCTCCAGGTTATCACTGTAGATGATAATTCTCAGTTGATCTCTGGGAAATGAAGTTAAGATAAAAATGTGAGGAGGAGGCTCTGACAGTTATTGACTCTCAATACAGGGATGCCATGGACTCAGTGACCACACTGTATAATCATGTGGAGGAGCAGGTTCACACCCTGGTCATGAAGTCCAATGAGAGTCTACAGCATCTGGAGTTCCTGCTTCATCTCAGGGATCTGGAGGACAGATTCAAGAGGGTAAAGCACTCGAGGACACAAGGAGAAACTTTCGGAAGGAGAGGCTCAGGCTACCTGAAAGAGGGAAACTAATCTTTTGTTTTATAAATGCACAACTTTGTCCATATTTATAAGAGGATACAGTCATCTTGAGTGCCATGACACTCCTGAATAAGAATTCCCTCTAAACGTGAAGGTGTAAGATGAAGGTTGTGCATTCATAAACACAAGTGATTGATTGCCCTTGTTCTTTTGGGTCATACATGTATCGGTTGACAGCCATACGTTTTTTAAATCCCTTTTTGGTTATTGCATAACTAGGCAGGTGAGATGCATATTTTATATCAAATTTTAGCTGACAGTGTAAATAATTTTGCACTGTTTCTTCAAAGAAACGCTAAAGAATTTTAGGTGGACTACAGAAGACGTTAGACATCTGGAATCCACCCTTTACATGTGTGCAGTCAGTCAAATCTGTGGGACAATAGGACAGGACAGAAAAGCAAGTAGCATAGCTAACTGCAGAAATTGCTAGCTACCTTATTAGAAATGGTTGTAACACAGTGCAATAAAGTATGCATTTCCTGTTCAATCAGATTTATCCTGCATTATCCCTGGCTCAATAGCATGCTCTACAATTAATCCATTGAAAACTACACACATTAAAAATCACTCTTGTACAGAAATAATTTTACATTTGTTGACCAAAAATGGTCATTGTCTCCAATAAGAATAGCCTTTTTTTCTGTGGTGATATGTTCCTTGAAATTTTTTTTCACTCAGAAAAGTATGCTTGTGTATTCCAAAGGTGGATTATTAATACATAATTCACCATTGGAACCCACAACCAGCTCTCAAAAGTTCTGCCTAGCCAACAGTAAATTAAATGGTTGGACATGGATTTTGGTGCTAAAGGACATCAAGCACAAGAGAACTTGAAAAATCAATTCCCAAAAAAAAAAAAAATTTGACCAGTAACCAATATATTGTCGCAAAATATAAGCTCTCCTTTTGATATTTGGAAGACTTCTTCTACCTGCATTCTGTCCAAGTTGCAGCTGTTCTGTATTATTTTTTTAGAAGACACAGGGATAAAGCTTACCCTAGAGTGATATCACTTTTTCTTGCATCAGCCTGTGTCAGAGATGGTCTAAGTGGATAAATATCCAAAGATGGGAAAAAGGCCAGATCGGTGCATCTTATCTGCCAGGATAAAGGTAAAGCGTTTTCCAGCTGTTTCTGACTGGGCGGTCTCGTTGTGTAGGTGATGGGCTGGTTCGCTGAGGAAGGAGAATGGCAGCTTGTGGAGGCGAATGCAGCTCTGGACACGCTGGAGAGGGTGGAGCAGTCCCGTCAACGTTTCAGCGCCTTCCTCGCGCGGACCAGCGTGAGTTCCTGTCTTTTATTTAACCTGTGTTTTCCCTAAGTAATCTCAGCAAGACAAAATCTAACCCTCAAAAGAGACGCGATCCAAGATGGCAGCATCAGAAGGGGAAATTACAATACAAATACACAGACACAAATTCCCATTTTGCATCTTAGGTTGTGAAAAGTCAATGGTCAGCACAGTATCATTGTGTCAATAATCAGAGGAAATGGTATGGGTGGTTGGTGGTGGGGTGGGTGTGGAAACTTGTAGCCAAGGGCTCTGTGGCTCACCAGCATTTAACATTTGGCCAGAATTAGTTATAATGTGAAAAAAATGAGAGATTAGGAGCAATGCCCACATGCTGGTCGATGCGTTCCAATACACGTGCAAAAAATGGGAAACTTTTTCTTAAATGAAAAAAAAGTAAGAATCCTGCACAATTATTCAATGACTTGAATTCAACTCCAAATCCAACTGCTGGCGGACAGCAGACAGATTGAGGACGAGCAACTCAAAAACAACAGATTCTGCATTTTTGTGTCTTTCCGGTTTCGGCGTTCATTTCAGGAGCAAAACCAGCAGGCTGTGGCTTTGATGTCTGAAGCAGGGAAGATGGAGGGGGCGTCCTATCCTGAGACGGAGGCGTTCCGGTCAATGGTGCGCACGTTCAAGGCCAGCCTCGCGGCCTTCTCTCAGAGAGCAGAGCGGTGTCGCGCGGAACTGGAGAACATGGCTGGCCTGTACCGCTTCTGCGAAAAGGTGGGTCTGGAATGCAGACGTCTACAGGGGTGGAAATCTAGGTTGACAGACATTTTGACATAAACGGGCTAGTTTAACCCCAATATAGGTCATGTTTTACTCGGCTATAGCTTGTCAATGTTCTAGTCGGCTAGAAAACTTTAACCTATCAACCAAATATAGCCAGGTTTTCACCAGAATGTTTAGACTTTTCATCAGAAAAATGTTCACTGGGATTGGCCTTGATTCAACCAACAAAAATAGCAACCGGAAAAGAATTTAATTGAGTAAAAGGCAAGAACAAATGCTCATTGAATTCAGACATTAGTTAGTTAACAGTCTGTAGTTTCAATTGTTAAATCACTTAAAAATCTCTCCCTTAAGGACTCCTTGAAAGATCGTAATGTTCTTTGTCTCTCCTTTCAGGCTACTCAGCTTGCCAACGAGTGCAGACAATATATGGACCACGCGCAGCCAGGATGCTATTCAACAAAGACTGAACTATGTGCGCTGAAGCGATTCCAGGAACGATTCGGTGAATTTTCTGCAGAGCGTTTCAAGGACGCTAAGGCTCGGGCTAGCGCTTGCTCCAGGGGACTGAGGGTATGGAATGTGGCTTGGCTCAAGTGCCAGGAAGCCAGGCAGCAGCTGGAGGAGAGACTGCAGGAGCTCGACAGAACCCAGAAGCCCGCGGTCGGGGTAGCGGAGCCGAGGTGTCAGGTGAAGGAGGATGAAAGCCTTTCACCGCCCTCCCCTCGAGCGGCTCCCTCCCGCCCCGCGGACGCGCGACGGGAGGCGGAGAGCGCCAGCGAGGACGACGGCGCCAGGGTGACGTGCTTCAACATCAGTATCAGACCCGAAGGCAACGGAACCAAAACAGCGGCGGACTCCGGGTCGGGGATCCCAAAACTGGGCCCCAAAGAAGAGGAGGAGGCGGGCCGAACTAGCGAGGAGCGCGACAGCGACGCAGGCTTTGGCGAAGGCGACCCCGCCGACGGGCAGGAGCGGTCGCCGTGCCACCAGGCCCTGGGCAGGTCGCTGAGCGAGGGTTTCGGCGCGAGCCCCTCCCAAGCCGGGCCTCAGGAGTCGTCCGGCCCCCTCGCCGCCGGCCTCGCCCGCCCTCACGGCCTGCCCTCCTGCCGAATACTGAAGGCCGCGCAGCACTACCAGATCTCCCGCCACGGCAGCTTCTGCGCCGACGACCCCTGCCACCTCTGCGACCCGGGGGCCGGCGCCCTTCAGACCGCCGCGTCCGCCACCACGGCCGCGCTCGGGCACGAGGGCGTGACCCCGGTGGGCGTGGCCAACACAGAGCAGAACGGCACCAACGTTTTGTAAGTTAGTGCGACTTCTCAATTTTCAGCCTGCTGCATCACTTAATAAGATTCTTAACCAAGATTTGGTGCTGAGAATATCCACTTTGTTCATGCCTTCTCTTCCTCTCCTTTACAAAGCTGGCTATGATGTCAAACAGGTACAGTTATGCACTGTTATGCTGATTAATGAACATGCTGTATGGTATGGTATTGCCCCTTCTTTTCGGTTTTTGCCTATTTTGTGAACATACGAACTTTAAATTTATTTTATGGGTCAGATGATTCAACAATTTAGATCAATGAACTTTTCCTCAAACATTTGGGAATCATTCTGGTTATGTAATACAGGGGTGTAATTGCAGGAAAAACAACAAGAATAATTATAGGAAATCTTAAAATCCAGGACCAGGGTGGCCAAGCCCGGTTATGCACATGTATTTGGTTAAGTTCAGTTGAAACACGTCTGACACATTATGTGTGTAAATTATGCGAAACGTAGCGCGCGCGTTTGAGGCACGGTGCGCTCGCTCCTCATTATCCGCGTGGCGTTCGCGCGAGGACCCGAATCGCCGCGGTGACGCGGGGCGCCGTGTGTGTGTCGTGCAGGAAGCTGCGGCGGATCGCGGAGGAGCTGACGGCGACGGAGCGGGAGTACGTGCGCTCGCTGGGCTACGTGGCGGCGCACTACATCCCCGAGCTGGAGCGGCCCGACGTGCCGCAGGGCCTCCGGGGCCAGCGCGGCTGCATCTTCGGCAACCTGGAGAAGCTCCACAGCTTCCACCGCCACGCCTTCCTGCCCGAGCTGGAGGCCTGCGCCCAGGAGCCGCGCCGGGTCGGCCGCTGCTTCCTCAGACACGTGAGTCCCGCCGCCCCCTCCCGCTCGCGTTCCCGCGACCACCGGCGGAGACGTGTTCCCTGCGACCCGCCCATTCAGTATCGTCCCCCCCGTCGGAGTCACCGGTCTTTATCTCAACAACTATATGCTCTACAGTGCTGAAACCTACAGTACCAGCGGCGTTCAATAAAAAATAAAATAAATAACATTATTGAAAATATATTCACTGCAACATCAAAAAGTTTTTAATGCACTTTCTGCTGGGGCTCAGATGGCTATGGGCTATGTTTTCCAGAATCAATGACTCACGGCGCTTGGGCGCAGTCAACACAGTCAGTGCACTGGGCGTGGCTAGTGAATGTTGGCATTTTTGTGACCAGAGGCAAGGAGCGTACAGCTCAAAGTGTGCAGTGCAGGTGGAAAATGGGCTGGACTATGCTAAATAAATTATCAGTGGGTGTGTTGCAACTAGATTCATGTGGTAGCTGGAAAATAGAGCCCATATTCAAACATTTTCTTTTTCCTTGAATGTGTTTCTTGGGTGATTGTAGATCCCTGTATTCTGTTACTATTTCAACTTTGGATCTGTTTTTTTATTTCACAAATCATTAAATGCCAAAGTACCAGGTGCGCTGACCTGTCAAAACGGTCACTTAATTGAAGCAACTGAGATCTGAGATAGGAATGGACTGTTAACCCCCAGGCCATTCGCCTTCCACTCCTTTCATATGTTAATAACCAGGAATTGTGCAAGAATGATAATATACCTTCTGTCCTCAGGCGCAAAATCAGTGTGTCACACACATACATGATGTTGTGCTTCATTTAATTGGTCCAATTCTTGATTACATCACAAACTGTCATGACTGACTAAAGAGAATGACACAATTTGATGTTTCTCCTGGAGGGTTACATTGGAGTTGTTTTGGTTTCCCTATCCAGAAGGAAGGCTTTGCTCTTTACGCACTCTACAGCAAGAACAAACCACAATCAGACATCCTGCTGAGTCAGCATGGACACGCCTTCTTCAAGGTGAGACGCCAACACATCACTTCATTTCATGTTTACGTTATTAGATTGGATTAGAATTTCCCCAAAGGGATTTCCAGCAGAGCGGCATGAGTACAGATTTATGTTCTGTATGCAAATAGAAAACAGAAAAGGACAACACTGTTGTTTATCCTGTGAAGTGTCTCCGTGACTGCTTCTCTGTGTATACAGCAATAAAACCGAATAAGATAAAATTGAATTTAATTGTGTTTGTTCCACAATACACAACGCAGGTGATTAAAATTGCAGACAGTTATGGTTCATTCTGATATTCTATGACAGTGTGCGCCAGTGTGTTTTAACTTGGTGACTCAAAAACCTTGGAGCATTTTGACTATTTAAAAGGTTTCCTTAGAGAATGGGATGATCCTCCCTCACCTTTTCACAAAACAGTTTTAACATCACAGGGTGCAGGAAAGCTTGAGGCTATTGCAATGCACCGCTGTGAATCTGATAACCCACAATTGTCAAACTATGTGCTGTAGTTTCCAAAACTTTCCAGAAGTCACACCCTATTTTCAGGTGAATTGTGACAGGCGCTGTCACAATTCACCTGACTTTAAAATATTTGTTTTCCTTAAGAAACAGTTTGCAAAGTTTGTGTGTGCGCTGAACTCAAAAACCGAAACATTTATTTTCCGGTCAAAATGTCAAATAACAAATGGTTGGTAGGATCAGGACCACAGACTAATTCAGAATTACTCAAAAATCATTGATGATTAATTACATAAGAACATAAAGTATGTTTCATGATGATGATAGCAGGCTATTCAGTTCATCTAGGCTTGTCATGGCTGTATAAAATTTCCAGCACTGTGTCGGACCTACAGTAGTTTGGTACACTCTCATACGTAACCAGTCTCTAATACGTAACCAGGCAAGCTACAGTTCTCCATGCATTTACAACTCGCTCTTTCCACTTTTTCCATTTCAGCAGGCAGAACTCATCTTCAAATGTCTTTTGAAATCTGTCTGTTGATAGAGGCTCTCTTATTTTTGTCCGAGGGCAGCAGAAACAGGCCGAGCTGGGGGATAAGATGGACCTGTGGTCTTACCTGCTGAAGCCGGTCCAGAGGATCAGCAAGTACAGCCTGCTACTGCAGGACATGGCGAGGGAGTGCGGGCCCGAGCGAGCTCGCGAGAGAGCCGAGCTCCTGGCCGCCCTGCAGGTCATCCGCTTCCAGCTGCGTCACGGCAACGACCTCTTGGCCATGGACGACATTCAAGACTGCGACGTAAGTGATGAGGGCTGGCACGAAGCACAAAAACCCAAATGCATTTACTGTGATGCATTTCCAAAATGCCTTTACTCTAATACATATGCCAAATGCATTTACTGTTGTACATTTCCCAAATGCATTTACTGTGATGCATTTCCAGAATGCATTTACTGTAATACATGTCCCAAAAACATTTACTGTGATACATTTCCCACAAAAACGCTGATACATTTTATATGCACACTGTAATTTATCCAGGACATGTAATTAGTTTATTTTACAGTAACTGTGAATGCCAATGGAATGTGTACACAGGTTAATATTTGGTTTAACTCTGTTGATAATATTGAAATTTACATCTCTGTACTGTCAAATGGGAAACATTCCAATTTCCTGCATCTTCTGGATATTCATGAAGGGCTTTGGCCAAGGACAATACCTGGCAATGGATGTGTTTTCCTTGCACATATCTCTTCAGGAATATACATGAGCTTTAATACAACACCAGTAACTACTGTAATGATAGCACCTGCACTGTCCTAGAGAATGAAAGTAGAGAGAATAGAAAAGGAAATTGAGGAGTTGGCTAGTCTCCTGAGGAGTGAGGATGGAGCTGGGACTATGGTGTCTGTCAGGGCACCTCCACTCACTGTCTGCACCCTCTCCAGGTGAACCTGAAAGAGCAGGGTCAGCTGATCCGTCAGGACGAATTTCTGGTGTCCTTCAGGAAGAAGAAATGCTTCCGTCATGTCTTCCTCTTCCAAGACCTCATCCTCTTCAGCAAAACCAAGAAGACTGAAGTAGGAAATGATGTGTACATCTACAAGCAGTCTTTCAAGGTAGCTGTCAATATGGGTTGAGCTATTATACTCAATATAATATTGTATGCCAAACTCTGTGCTTTCATCCCAAAATTATCTTTATTATATAAAGATTAAAATGTTGCCTGTCACAATAATTCTATTAAAACCCTATTTGAAAAGAAGGACGTCTGCAAATCTCCAGTGAAAATTTCAAGTTAGCTATTTTTATCCATTAAAACTCTATTTTAAAATAAACCTTGGTTGAAGGTCCTGGCTATAATCACCTTTACACTTTATGTGTAGTCCAAAATGGCCGCCATAGTCCACGTTTGCTTGTTTGGTCCAAAATGGCCACCATAGTCTGACTTTTCTGAGTCTGTTTCTTGTTTCTGGGTAGACCTCTGACATCGGTATGACACATAATTCTGGGAGCAGTGGGCTGTGCTTTGAGATCTGGTTTCGGCGGAGAAAGTCCCAGGACACCTACATTCTCCAGGCTGAGAATGAGGAGCTGAAGAAGGCCTGGACCAACGACCTGGAGCGGATTCTATGGGAGCAGGCCGCACACAACAGAGGTCAGTGAGTCGACACCCAACCATAGCTACATCAGTACTTGACCTCTTGACTGACCACATAATGGCAATACCCAACCACCAGGAACATTGCACCTGAACATTTCACCATACCTTCCACTGACACTCACCTGTAAGCCAGTCCCTGTTTCACTCCCTACAGTGCACACTTGACTACAGGAGGGAGCTACCGCTGAACAGAGGAATGATGTATCTGTCCCTAATATAAACTGCTAGCCTGCATGCTCCTGCTAGCCGAAGTGAAAAAAAAAAAAGTATGCTGAAGCATACTATTTTATACTCAAGCATACTTGAAGTATAATTAAAGTTTATATCAAGTATGCTTATTATAATATTTTTTCCCATGGGATGTTGTGGGGGGGAACTAATGTAGAATGAACCCTCCCCACCTCTAGTAGGGCAAGGCAGGTCAGTTGCAGTCTGCCAGTTTACCATAGGCCATAGAGCCCAGCATGCACTCAAAGTGAGTGCCTGTGCCAGCAGAGCCAGTCAGGGCTAATGCAAAGTTACTGAGAATTAGTACGACTTCTCAGTTGCCTCATTTCCCTCATGGTCAGTGTTAGTAACCTTCATTTGTCATCTGTGTGTATTGTAGAGATCCGGATGCAGGAACGGGTGTTCATGGGAATTGGCAACAAACCCTTCATAGACATAAAGCCGAGTGACGCGGCGATCAGTGACCGAGCAGTCAACTGCGTACTGACCGGAGGAGGTACTATCAGACAGGGCGGACTGTTTATTTCTGAACATTTTGCTCAAGTTAAAATCCTACACTGCAACCAAATATCAGTCAGTCTGGGTGGCTGTTAACGCTAAGATGCTGGAAAAAAAAAATGTGAATGCGCCTCACAGTTTGTATCGAATTCTGACCGTGCCAACGGCAATCTGCAGTGTGAAACAAAGTAACAGCTGGCAGTACAAGCATCAGAGGGGTGTGTGAGCTTGTCTTGCTTGTGTGCTGTGATGTGGTGTGATAAGGACAGACTTGGGAATAGATTTTTTTCAGGGTGTTGTTCATCATAATGGCTTCACAAGTCAGGGAGGGAAAAACATTAGCCCAGATAATCTAAAAGTGGGGGGGCCGGGGGGTGCTGCTCAAACCAGCCAAGACTGACAGTGTGTTTGAATGCTGATACTAGCTAAGTAAAAACTGGAAGTTGCACAACGTAGTTGCATAATGTATACAACTCAATTTATTCGAACCAAATAGGGACTAATGAGCCAGTTTCTGAATCACTGAGTCACTTGTTGAGTCAAACATATCAGTCTGGCTTATTTGACACTGTTCAATTCTATGATATTAAGTTATACACATGCAACTACATTTGTCAGCTAGTCTCAATTTTCAAAAAAGTTGCCTGGGTAAGGAAATTATGACTTTATAATTCACTTTGGACAAAGGCACCTGTTAAAAATTGTAAATGAAAGTAAATATGTCTCACTAGCTTTCTGATTCTTTTTTTACCTCCCAGAATCCAAGGTGTCAACCTCCTCTGGGGTTTCAGGAACTCAGGGAGCTCTCATTTTGCCACGGCCTAATTCGATTGGATCAGGCAGCAGTGCATCATCTTCTGAAAGTCGCTCCTCTTTCTCCTCTGGGCGAGGGTCCCTGTCTGCCATTGGCTATTTATGCGACCAATCCCAGACAGGCAACGGCCATGGTGTCTATTCAGCCACAACAGCTTTGGAGGATGATGACCTGGACAATGAGAATGAGAGCTTTCATCTACTTTGTGAGTGACTGTGAACAGTATACACAAGAAATTCAACAATGGCACAAATTTTGCAATATGGCAGCACAGCACATGTAATCATTCCATGTCATTTATATTTTTCCAGTGGACAGCTCAGAATCTTCAGGGGAGAGTGTGAGTGGATTCAGCAGCTCTGATCAAATTTGTCTGTCTGCGATTGGCGGAGATGCAGAAGACACATCCTCTGTGTCTTCCTCTCGTTCCTCCGGGAAACACTACGACCACCAAATTCCACCAAATTTCCGTATACATGCTTCTCCAGCTCCATCCAGACTGTGGTCTTTTGCTCTACCCACACAGAGGGCTCAAATGAACCGCAAGCGTTCTGGAAAGGTGGGTTAGCAGAACACCCATACTGAATTTAAAGGACTGTTTGACCCGATGGCCTTTTTGTTTAAAACGAAGTGTAAAATTGAAATAGCTTTATTTCTGCTGTCGCTGTAAGTGTTACCTCTCTGGAAAGACGTTTACATGAATAATCTCCCCGAGTTCACAAGATGTGTGAACCATGGCTCTTTTCTTCTGCAGGCTAAAGAAACTGGCCCCGCTGGAAAATCCACCGAGGTTTAACATGGTAAGTTGTGAACAATAATTAAAGCTCAAATGATAAAAGCTGGAGTGAACCTCACTTGGATAGCAAATATCATGTTGGACACACCCCGAAAACCTGTGCTGAGGTGATAAAGCCTTCCTCTTTCAGCTTAACACACATCTCAGTGTTTGTACTTACGGGAAGAGGCAGACCCCCCAGTGCGGGAGAAGGGTGACTAAGGCAGTTCCTGTTTCAGTGGAAGTGGGCTGCCTGCATGCGAGCGTGGCATGTCAAATTAAGCCTTCAGCTGACCTAAGAATTAGGTTTTAATGCATTCCTACCTCTCCTGGTCTCACCATCTACCATTAGCCTTTCCTTAGAAAAGAAAGTGGTGCAATAGTTCTTTGGTACTTTTCACTCACAGTAAAAATTGCATGGCAGTTAGGTTTTTTTTTTCAATTTTGTAATTTTAAGCATACCACATGGATACAACAAAAATTGAGATGAGGCTGGAATCTTAGGTGGGAGACTGCAACAGTCCACTGAAAAGCAAACATCCAATCACTACATTGTTCTGAATATTAGACGGATTTATCAGTGTCTTTCTGCCATCTGCCACAGGTGAATGCCACTTCCTTCCTTCGCGCTCACCCAGTGGAGAAGGATCAGTGACGCACACTGGAGCTGTAGACGGCTTGCGCAAATGGGGTTGTCTAAAAAGGGAAGGACAATCGCTTGATCGCCCAGTCATTTTTATCGCCGTAAACCAACCGCCTCCTCAGTATTCTTCACATTGAAAGCTTACGGCAACTGGCTTAATGTAAATTTGGGTTTCCACTTGCAGTACATGGCATCCGGTAGTCTATCCGGGAAATTTGTTTTCTTTCCAGAAAAATGAAGAAAAAAAAGTGATTTTTCATGTACTGTACAAGTTTTGTTTTGTATGTATGCAACGAATATCATTTTCTCAGTTGTCTTGGAAATGGAATAATGTTACCACCATGGTCCTGTAGTCTGTATCCTTTATCATACGTCCTAATATGAGGTTGTTCACTCTGAACATTTTGAACATTATAATTGTCCTAAATTATACCAGGTACCAGGGAACAAGTTTTTGTTTTGTTTTTTTGCAGTTTCTGAACTTTTGTAACCACAGAATGTGTTATCTCATTGTCATTTAAACTGTGTTTAGTTAAACTCGGACAAACAAGGATTCTGATGCCAAAAAAGTAATTTATAGACATGCATGAAACAAGATTGTGAGCAAAATGAAATATCATTATTTGACACTTATCATCACTCTTGCATCTCTGTTATTTAGGGGGGGAAATGTGCCACGTGTGCTATGAAAGCACAGTGGAAATCAAAGGGAGCAGGGGTGTTCTCAAAGAAAAATGAAAAAATAAATCACAAATTCATTAAAATGTGATGAATCTACTTTTTTTGGCTATGCAAGTATAAAGGCAGCTGCACACCTGCAGATCATTCATTATTTGAAAATATCTCACCTCTGTTGAAACACCACTTCCATTTCTGGTAACATGAAAAGGCGCTAGTGATTTCAAGACCATTTCCTTTTATTTTCTCTGCCTGGTACAATGAGTGTATCGGGGGTTCTTTAAACATTGTGGAATATTCTTTATATAAGAAAACAACAATAGAGTGATTTATGTAATGCAATGACTATTGACTATAATGACATGCATACATGCTGTCACACTTAAGTCTTGAGTTGTTGGCAGTTGGGTTCCCATCAGACCACACACTTATCTAGCTTGGTATATGGCAGACTATTAATCATGTGCCTGTGAAGATAATAGGAAACACTGTGGAAATATTTGCACTCTGGTTTTGACCCATTTTTTTATTTTCATCAGAAGGTGCAATGTACATTGACTACTTATAAATATGACATGCACCTATGGAACATGAATCCCTGATGAGAAATGTGTTGCATGAAAATGGGAACATGCAATACACTAATTTGACAGCCAGTTCTATAATGGACCAGAGCCACCCTCAAACCATGTCTCTAAATCAGGAAAGTACCATCACATAAGCCTTGTCTTAGTGGTGATTTGCTGGTTAAAAATATAGTACAAAAATAAGTACAAAACTGGACATTGAGCTCCATTGAGGGCGGCTTACCAATAAATATCAGTGATTTGAAAGAATAGTCCAACATCCACTAACAAATCATAAAATACTATCAGTGTGTCAGATAATTGCTCTGTATGAGATGGCTTCTTTCATGGAAACTATTTCTTTGGTCTTGCCTTGCCTTTCAAAATTGGAAGCGTTATCATTTTGATTTTACTTTTGTTTGTGGGTTATTTCCCTGGCTTGTTTTTCCCATTACATTATATTTATTAAATCTGATTTATTTGTGTTTGGTTCGATGTTGTAATGCGATAAATGCGGTGATTGAAAAAACCTTTGTTGTTTGGCGTGTGTTTCTTGTAGACAGAAAAACCTAAATCCAAACAGAGGTTAACTTACTTGTTTTCTTGATTTGACTTTCTTGATTATGAGTATGCTTTATATTAAAAATTTTGGAGCAATTACTCCAAAAACTTTGGAGTAATCTGGACCAGTTAGAGGACTGAGCAAATAAAAGCATGTTTGAGTTCTTAACAGATTGGAAAAAAAGCACAGATTGAAAACAGGTGGGATGTGTTGCAGCATAAATACTAAAGGGGTAAAGTAGCAGATGACATATTTTGGTCCCCTGAACATCCTTTTAATCTGGAACGTGTATGTTGAATCCACATTCAGCTCATATCTGTTGCTGGCTTGTATGTTAAGTTAATTCAGCCCAAGGAACTGAAGCAACAGTGAGATTATGAATAAGTCACTGCGGCTTGCGCTCATCACCTTTCAAGCATCCATGGCCCGTGCTTCGAGGGGGACCAAGTGCATTCCTCCCCCCTGCAGTCACATGCCTTTCAAGAGGAGATGTTTTACACACTAGTTAACCAGGCCCATTATCAACAATGGAAAAAGTGTTTTTTTTTCTCTCTTGTGTGTACTGTGGGATAACAGTAGATTATACCATAATCAAACCAAGCGTCCACTTTTTTTGGCACACCAGCACACTTTTTTTCAATGTAAGTTATCAACCCAGTTGAAGAGTAATCTTTACAGATGCTGAATCTCTCTCAGTACTGGCTCTTCCAAGTTCTGAAGCTTTATATGTGGGGATCTGGGTCCCATTAAGTGCTTGTGAAACACGATGTCATGATGTAATGCCGCCACTGCCCATGCTTGTTTTCGTGTATTCTAACACAACAATGCTTGCTGAAAAGCAAAAGGGGATTCCACTGACAACATTGATTTATGAATAACAAGAATAATATCTGGAGCAGACTTCAACAAACTGAACTTAAATAATTGTTTAATTGCATTTTCTCTTCTCTTTTTGAACTGATAATGCAGATATCCCCATTGCTTAAACAAAGATACATTGTGGGTTACTTTTTATTCAGTTGCAGCAAGTTATATTCTAACTGTACTGGCAATTGCCTGAAATGAGCAGTGGTGTTTAAACAATAATGAGACACAGATGGATCCAGAAGTACACACGCACGCACATACATACACAGCCCACCGCTGGGGGGCCCTGGGACCCCCTATGCGGGGGAAAGCTTTCCCTGTTACATCCCCTTAGCTCCAGCCCTGAGAGACAGCCTGGCTTTAATGATTTAGTTAATGTTTTAAAGATTTGAGGTTTTATTAATTGAACAGGGGAGTTTTTGCATGTGGAAAACAGGATATACGGTTCTTCAACAGTTTTAATTATGATTATTTAAAATTAGGGCAGATTATAGCTGGGCTGGAAAATTCCACAATGGTTGATACATCGTGTGACAGATTGCAATATCATTAATCAAAGGCTGAAGCAGCATGACTCCACGGGGACAGAGACGTCAGGCAGGGAGAGAAAAGTGTTTGGCAAAAGACCAATCACCTTACCTCTAGGTGCACTCAAAACACATCTTTTCACCGACGAATTTTCAGCCCACACAGAGTCTACTAGGCAGGATTAATAAAAAAAAATTCTACTTTCATGAGAACAAGAGTCATCAAAACTAGTCAGATAAAAAGAAAAAACAACCTCTCATGGCCTCTTAATTGTCATTTATTATAATTAGAATTTTTTAATATACAATTTGAATTGTTAGTTTGGATATGGTCCATGTATTGCAGCAAACTGTATGATAATATTCATAAAGCCACACATAATTAGAATATATGGATATAATATTCACACGAACGCGCGCATGAACACACGCACATGCACACACACGCACACACACGTATTTAATCAACTTTATAGCATAGTTGCCGTTATTCTGTATTAAACATTCTGTTGATATGGTGTCATCTAAATATAAGTGTCTGCAAAGAAGTAGTGACGCCATCACATATGGTTTAGCCAAATATTGTCGAATTATTTTTGTTTCCTATTTAAATTATGCTGTGCTGCAGGTATGCTCTTTGCGTGAAAGGATGCTATTCAACAATTTCCTTACAAATTTAGATATCGTCGGTTTAAGAAATTATATATATATATAATTGTTTGATTGTTTTATTAAATTAGAATTAATTTTTGTAAAGTCGTTACTGTTTTTTCACAGAAAGGTTTTCGCAATAGTGGTGCTTACGCTCGTAGAATTTCCATATTTCTGAAGAAATGACTCTCACTTATTACGAAAAATAAACACCCAGTTATTAATAGTAGGGTTGCACACTCGCCACCCAAAAAGCCAGAATTCCGGTGACGCCTTATTGCCCACTCTGGTATAAGAGCCGCACTTCAGCTCATCCCCATCCACAGCAAAGAGGCTGAAAGCAAGTGAAGACGAAGCGTACGTTGCACAGAAGGCTGGCATCAACATCTCATCCTAAATGGCTCAAGGTAAGATATAAAGAATTTCGATGTCATAAATAGGACGGCAGAATAACTGTATTATTTATACCGCCCCAGAAAATACACGATGCGCTAAAAACATATTATAAAATATTTTGCTGAACAGCGTAATCCTCTCAATCGTTATGGTTGTGAAACTAAAAAAAAAAAATTCTCAAACATAATTCGAATCTGCGAAATGTAAATACTCTGGAAGTTAACGACTCTTGTGCCGAAGAAGTTCGTCAACAAAGTGCTGGAAGCTACAGTGACTTTGTCTCAGATGACCTGGCATAAGGTTTTTTTTTTTGGAGCTTAATGTGATTATCCAGTTGGAGAGTAGCCTGCACTTTTAAATTATTTTGACGCTGCTTTTTTGGAAGTTAAATAGCAGTGTAGCATTATCAACACAGATGTTAAAATTAGATATTTATGTGGAAGTTTATTGCAGAATTTTATCACCATGTTTATTAACATGTAAAATAAATGCATGCACTTTTAAAGAACACTTGAAAGTAATTTCATAGCGATTTAGATTTTTGTATTTGCCTTACTTAAAATTCTTAATAGTCTATAATGTAGAAAATACAAATGAACATGCGTCATACAAATTAACTTGGTTGCAGTATAGCTCGTGCAGGAGCCCATATTATGTCAGTGTAATATTGATTACTGAGTTTAATATTTTTTTAAAAAGCATTAAAATATAAAAATAAAAAATAAAAACAAATGAATGAATTAATAAATAATAAAACTGCATGAAAATGGTTTTACTGACTCAGCTCCTAATTGGTTGTAATTAGGGTACAACAGCTCAGATGCATTTGTTTGTCTTGCAGAGGGCACAGTGGGTTTCAGTTGGTCAGGGTTCCTGGGTTTGCCATTACCTTACTGCCCCCTGCAATGCTTCAGACCAGCAGCTTTCATAAGTGTGTGATAAGCCCATCCTGCAATCTGAGACACCCATTCATGGTACAACATTCCTGTAGCACTGTGTAGTCTGTAGTGTTGAAAATAGCATCTGGCCCCAGGCCTGATTAAGGGTAAACACAGTGGTAACTCTAGTAATGTTCAGTGATTCCAAATAGGGAATAAAAGATGGAGGGAGGTGGGGAACAAAGTTATTTGGGAAAGAATTGTGTGACTTTGTGTCCAGCCAATCAAAACAGCAGAACTGTCGATCTGCATTGCTCCAAGTAAAACACAGACACAAGGTTTGTATGCCCTGTTTGCATGAGGAGAGCAATTTGATGTCTATCTTTATTATCTCTCCAATTTAGCAGCCTAGCCTAACCAAGATTAAGTTTAATAAAAAATAAATATATTTGCGCCATTATAAATTAATTGGAGGCTTATACAAAAAGGCAGGGCATTCTGTCCATGCTTTGAAACAGTGTTGCCCTTGAGTGTATGCCTACAGAAAGTTCTTTTAGGAGGGGAGACAGGGCTAGGCTTTTAATAGCCGCAAAAAACCACCAGCTGTAACTACAATCAGTCAGTGACAATGTCTGCGAGCGGAATGCCGTGGGAAAAATTTGTGCGCGAATGTCGGAATGTCACAGCAGAAAAATCTTAACTTTTCTTAAATAAGGCAAAGACCATCCTAATTCCGAAAAGAAATGTTGCTGTAACTCGTTTCTGTGTGATGAACACTGTTGAAAGCTGCCTGTGCAGTGAGCGACCGCGACCGCAGGACACAGATCAACAGCTGTTGTGCATCTTAATTGGAAAAGCGGTTTGCCTTTGCAGTGATTTGAGACCTTCAGCTCCATCACATCTCCCGATCTGGCTATGGCCAAAGGAAATAATATGGCTTTTGAGTGTGACGTCTCCATTACAAGCTTTTGTACAGGAACTGTAATCCATGTTACAATACATCCACAAACATCTGTAATACTTGCATGCCACTAAATACATAACCACTAGATAATTTAGGGAAGATCAATGTAAACATCAATAAAACAGATATTGCTTGCCACTTTCACTGGTTTCTATAAAAAATTTGTTTATGTCTGCCTTTAAGAATGTTGAGTAATTCTGCATTCAGTTTCAAACAGCAAGTATCTGATATCAAACAGCTGTTTGGTTTAAATTGCCACCATACAACGTTATAGTAATGTGCGAAAGGTTCTTTATTAATTCACTGGCATATATGAACTGAGACCTAACAACTTGCTTGGCTCTGTAGAACTAACATTGAGCAGTACCAGTCTTTGCAGTGGTATACTGACTGTGTCTTATATTGCATATTTCGACATAAAGGGCCTCTTAAGAGTTCTAATGGCAATCAGTAAGAGTCAGTTAGCTAGTGAGAAGTCCTGTGGCCTTCACTGAGTCTTCTGGGAAACTTGTGGAGACTTGTGTGTTATTTTGTGCAATATAACGTCAGTTTAAGGTGTGGTAGAGACATATGTACACATTACCAACAGAAAAGGGAGTATTCATGGACAGTGAATTCACAGTGGATGTCGTAAGTACGTGAACCACATGCCCTCAATACAAAGTTAATGTACAGCATTGCATATTTGTAGCGTTTAAGAAAACAAAATGAAAGGAAGGAAGGAGGACAATTGCCTGACATTTTTTTAGCCTTTCTTATCTGTTTAAGCACAGGCAGCAGCAACTGAGCATGTCCTGGTGGTTTGGCAGCGTGCCCGTGTAAATGGTAACATGGGTAGGCCTTCCTTAGTAAAACACACTGTGTAAACTAAGCAGAATTTTAAAGAGAGACTGACGGTCGTGTGTCTGCTTTGGGCTGACTGCGGGCACCGCAGCCTCCGAGCCACACCAAGGACAGGCCGGCTCGGTTGGCACGGCGAGGGCGTGGCCCGCAAGGTGGGCGCACACCGGGGCAGTTGTGTAGCGCTGCCACGGTAAACATAAACCACAGTAGGGAGAAGACCGGAGGCCGTGACATAGAGGCAGGAGAACAGGAGTCACGTCCCACCCATTTTGTAGTAACAGTGATTTGAATGTTCACTCCAATGTGTGGACCACATATTACAGTGAGACTGACTGAAGCTTATTTATTATTTTACATAATATCAACATTATATTTATTGTTTATTTGCTTAGCAAAGGCCCTTACTCGGGACAGCATCTACCATTTACATTTTTACATATCGTGTGTTTACACTGCTGAATACTAAAGCTGTTCAAGTGAAGCACCTATTTCAGGAATACAACGGCAGCTCCTCACCTGAGATTTTAACTGTCAATGTCAGAGTTACAAGCCCGGTTGCCTGACCTTTATTAAACTACACGTCTTATTTTCTCCAAATGGATTTTTATTTTTACTAGTGGGCAGCTAGGCAGACGGAGAGACAGATGTATTATTCTTTGGCATGGGCTAAGAGAATGCTTCAAGCAACAGCCTTCTTTGTGAGAGAATTTGGATTTATGCCAATCGTTTTCTGTCTGAACTTTTTACTTGTCATTAACTTTTTATGGTTTCAGAAGAATATCCCTGCAGCACACTAACAACTGTTTGTGCAGATTGACAGGCTCAAAATAACTGCCAACATGCTACATTCCCCTGACCAGAGGTCAAGCTCCATCAGGCTTGCCATTACTCTGAACTCCATAAACATTTCAGAACTTTCAGCATAATGCTTTGTACTGTTAATGACCCTCATATATGTGCGTTTACCAGCAAGGGTTACGCACTTTAGGAAGCCACCATGTTTCTGTAAAGACATATGGTGTGAACTGATTTCAAGATGCTTAATGATGAAAAAGCTTTGGAAAAGCTCCATTTCTGTCAGGAAGGGAGTGTTTTCCCTTTTTGAAATCCCATGGAGCAACCCAACCTGTCGTGAGGAAATTGAAAGTTCTCCTTCCAAAATAAGAAACAAAAACATAGAACCAGAGGGTGGGATGTTGTGACTCAAGCCAGGTCATGGGGAGGAGATGTATTTTCGCCCCTCACAAGGGAGTGACAGAATGCAGCCAATTCAACCCTGTCCTGCTAATGGAAGGAAATCTGTGGGTTCAAATGGCACCTTGGGTGGCTCTCTGCAGAAACTAACCCAGGCAAGGTGTTTGGCTGTATTCTCAGTATTAAAGCATTATTTCATAAATCATTGTTGTGAGGGTCACTGCATATTACATTGTATCTACATATTCATCGTCACTCCTTTTGCATGCGCTTCCATTTTATCATCAAATGACCACAAGAAGTTATTTTGTCAATGGCTTTTGCAAGTCATACATGCATATATACCTTATTGCTTAATGCTAAATAAAGGGTTCCTATTTTATTGTCATATAATTGAATAATTAATACTGTTTATTAAATATCGCAGAAGTACCAAGAATGTGCCAGCATCACTGCTCAGAAGGAATTAACACAAACCCAATGTGAAACTGGCCTCAGTGTTATAGCAAACTGTAAAATGAAACCCAGTTAAAGCCACTGTTCCTATAATAATCGCTGTGACCATATACCAGAAATGCTACTATCCTGATCCCCACTATCCTGATAATCCCCAACTTGTTGCCGGTTCTCTTCTTGGGGTTTGGGATGACCTGTTCTCCAGTGGTCAGCATTTCCTTCATGTGTGCTGAGCCATATCTTGCATCATTCTTCATGTCAAATAAGGTTTGGCAAGATGTTTTCAGCAGTAGTGATTTTATGATAAGCTAAGGTTTTGGTATGTCTACTGCTCACCCTGCAAAACGAGGCACGGTTCCCTTGTGTGTTCAAACTGTTGTAAATGTTCTGCACTTTTAAAATCTCAATCTGTACACATGCAGGGTTTCTACATGCAATTCTGGAAAAACTCAAGCTTTGTTTGACAGTAGATGTGTTAAAATCATTTGTATTCCATTTCAGCCTACATTCCACTTTTCAGTGGGTTGACAGATTGCCACGGTGGCTATACTGGTTGTGCTGATATTAAGATAAAGTTGGATACATCAAAACTGGGTTGAATATACAAACAAGTCCATGCTTTACACAAGTTTGTGGAATTTAGTTAAGTTTGCAAGCATTTGCAGAGATTAAGTTTTATGTTTAAAGAAAATAAAAAAATAAATAAAAAATAAGGCCAGAGAACCAGAGAAAATTGGTTACATGTTGTGTCTCGTACTGAAACAAATGGTTTAGGGTCCAGGAGTGTGATCTTTAAGAGAAAAACGCGTTGAAAAGTTTTATGGAGAAAGGGGGTAGATTTGAACCACAAAAAACTACGTTTCATAAGAGGTGTGGACGGGTGCCTGTTTGAATGCTGCAGTGAATATAAGGGAGAAAATTCTGTGAAAAGGGGGGGGAGAAGAAGATAAGGAAAGAAGTGATTTAAGAGAAGGAAGCATGGTTTTGTCCATTTGTGAGATAGCATAATGTGTAAAACATTAATGTCTAAAGGGTGAAGAGGGGGAGGGAATCTATGGGTAGGTGGTGTTCAAACAAATTGCAACCCCACCCAGAAGTAAATGAATTTAAAAAAATAAAATTAGAAAAAAGTCCTGGCTTTGTCACTAGTGTATATGAAGCTTCTGTATCGGTCAACTTAAATACTGAAACACCAACTAAATACCTTTGCTTTGTTCTACACTCTGAGTTGGCAAGACTTTGGCCTGGGCTCACCTGCCATTTGCCCTGAGCTTTGACTCATGATTAAATGCAAATTAATTCATTATTAATTAATTAATGTGATTTGAATCATGAATAATGCAAGTTCTGTTTTATTTGTTTATACAGTTTGGCAAGTAAACTTTAGTCATGGCCAAACTCAATAAATGTGAAAGAAAAAACATTCACACTTCATTGCAAGTCGAGATAAGTTATTGGCACATGTTGACTGAATGTCGTAGTCATAAAAATCTGATTATCAGATATCCTTCAAAAACTGGTTGGCTACCCCTAACAAAACAAACCAGAAATAAACTGAATCTTGCAGTGA
This sequence comes from Anguilla rostrata, assembly GCF_018555375.3. NCBI lineage: Eukaryota > Metazoa > Chordata > Actinopteri > Anguilliformes > Anguillidae > Anguilla > Anguilla rostrata. The sequence goes on from NC_057945.1 coordinate 14,586,224, forward strand.
TGCAAACTACAGCCTGTCTCGAACCATGACTAAAATCCAGACCAGGGCCCTGTTTCACAAAGCAGGATTAGGATTTAGCTGGATTTAGTAAAACCCGGAACCCTCCCAAATTTGGAACATGGACTGAAGAAAAATGAGCTGTTCCGGGTTTTAATAAGTGCAGTTATTCCGCTAACTCATTAATCCTGCTTTGTGAAATACACCCCCAGGGCAGATCCATCTGTGTAAGATTTCAAAATATTCTGAGTAAAAACGTCAGTTTAACGCATATAGTTTTTGTTCCGTGTTTGGAAGCTTAAAATTCATAATCAAGCAATGAAACAGTCATTGTTACGTCATACATTCATTCCACCCTTTCGTCAGCTTTGGACATTGGCAGATGGGATCTGGAGTGTGAGTTTAACAACACAGACCACCGCACTGAACTAAACGGGGTGGACCGCCTGATCGTCCGCAGAGGGCAGCCGTTCACCATCAGCCTACACCTCCGCTCTGGCACCTTTGAGCCACGAGCCAACGCTTTCACTCTCATCGCTGAGACAGGTATCCTTCCTGCGAGTTTCACTGTGACCGCTCAAGCCTTAAATCAGATTTTTAAATAACCAAATACTACATTTTTTATGAAATGATGGGCACAGCATTATGCTGTATTTACAATAACATAATTTGATTGCATGACTAGATTTTTTAGTAGTTTTTGCATAAGATTTGGAGACTAATTACTGATTACTAAATTGTTATCAAAGGATTAGTGCTACAAAGCCATTACCATTTACAATCTTATAGATTATTTTCCATGGAGAAAGAAAATAATGACTTCAGGCATGTCGAATTTCTTAAGATGCCCGGCTTTAGTCTTAAATCTGATATGGAAGATTAATGAATTAAATGGAGGCCATACACTGCAAAAAGAAAATGAGTACCATACACTACTGTGTATATACTACTGAAGGCATTTAAAAATATTTATATCATCATTTGCCTTTCCTTTTTTAAACACTCAGTTATCTTTTAGCAGTGTTTAAAAATAACAGTTCATTTGGGTAGATACTGTGGGAATGTTTAGTTTTAAAGTGCATTTCCATGAAAATGTCAAGAAACACACTTTCAAGAAATGCTAAAGGGGATCCATTAGGAAAATGCTAAAAACGTTAACACATGACAACCATCTTTCTGAACAGGAAAACATGTTCTTGACATCATGACATTACATTATATTAAAGGCATTCAGCAGACACTATTATCCAGAGCGACTTACAAAACATTCTACATAGCATTTACATTGCATCCATTTATACAGCTGGACATACATTGAAACAATGCAAGTTAAGTACCTTGCACAATGGTACAATGGCAGTGTCGCACCCGGGAATTGACCTTGTAACCTTCAGGTTACAAGACCAGTTCCTTACAGATTATACTACACTGCCGCCCCCAGAACAGAAATATGTGAAGTCGTCATGCAGAACAAAAAGGTTAAAGTTTTGGGTTTTGAGCAGTTAGACACACACCCCCTCAAAGGCTTAAGAAAATATTCCTCTTGCCTCATCCATACCACAGAATGTCAAGTTCAAAGGGGCAGATCCATTGGGAATGCACCAGAGCAAATGTAACGGCATCCCAGTCTGTGAATCCTCACAGTGATCTACATCTGCAGCCATACTTCACCAGACCATAAATTCCATGAAGAGCAAGACAAAGACATTAGGGTGTGGATGTGTCAGCTTAGGGCTGGTTTGATAAAGCTTGTTTGATAAAGTTATTGAACTGTAGGGAAACTGAGATTTTGCAGATTTGTAACTTGCGAAACAGTTCTCATTTAAAGAAAAAGATGCAACCACTTAAATTACGGAAAAACGTGCTAAACAACAAGACTACTTGCATGTGCTGTTTGTGCTTAAGTTCCACATTAAATTTAAAGCAAGACAAGTGGATTGATTGTTGACCTAAATACAGCATGTATTAGTGCTGGTCACCACTCATAAAGCCACACTGGAGCCTTTCTACAAAAATACTATTCACTTTAAATAAAATAAAAGAACAGCCCTCATAATGACCAAAAACCCAGCAACAAACTCAATGCGTTGGGGGGGAAAACACTTGTACAGCCTCCCTTTTCAAGACACACACACACCTGGACTTAATTTTTATATTGCCTCAGGTGTACTCATTATGCAATTAGTGATTGAATTGGCACTCACTCACATGCAATCAATCACATCAATTACAAATGAAATGGCTGGCTGCATTGACACTTTTGGGTGGAGAATTATTTTTAAGGCAGGTCATTACATGGTTTTGCTCTCCTGTTGTGCACACATGTGCACACACACACACACACACACATACACACAAAACAAACAAAAAAACAAAAAAAAATACAACAAAACAAAAATAAATGTAAATCTATGTATTCTGAATGAGTTTAGAGTGTTTTTTTGCAGTGCTTTTTATCCACCAGTGGAAGGTAACCTTGTTCTCACGTGTTCCTCTCTCTTAAAGGGCCATGCTCCTCTGAGGGAACGGGCACCAGAGCGGCGTTCGGTCTGAGCGGTTCCGTAGATGAGACGCGCTGGAGCGCGGCCGCGTCCTGTCCCGACGGACGCACCGTCTCCCTGTCCGTCTGCTCCCCCCCGGACGCCCCCATTGGCCGCTACTCTCTCACCCTGGACCAGGGCCACGCGGTCAGCCTGGGAGAATTTGTGCTCCTCTTCAACCCCTGGTGTCCAAGTGAGTAAATCCACCTCTTTTTTCAACAGAGGTTTAGTTTAATGCGAGCTACAGTAGAAGATAATATTGCTGAGGTCCTGACCTCATTAATCACTTGTCAAAATAATTTGTTTCTTGGCAACAGGAGATGTGGTGTACATGGACAGCGAGGAGAAGCTGAGGGAGTATGTGCTATCTCAAGATGGGATTATCTTCAGAGGGAGTTATAAATACCCTATAGGCACACCATGGAACTTTGGACAGGTGCCAGTAGCAACAGAAATACTATTTGTTCAATTTCCCCCGCCCTCAGAGAATCACAGTTGCTCTCCTGGAAAAGTTGACACAATATTAACATTGCCTTTGTTGTATTTTTTATGCGTGACCCGATATAAACACGTTTTGTGTTAGATGCATGGTGGTATGAATAACCTAGTTACAGGCTGTGATTAATTAGATTCATGTTACAAAACTGCAGTATGCTGCAAAAAATACTGTATATTTTTTGGTCTCTTTGGGGACTTTATTTAAAGGTCACTGAATAATTAAGCATTGATATACTATGTGGTGTCTGTGGAACATACTTTTTCAAGCACTTTAGACCGATAACTGCAAATAATTCATACAAATTGATTTGACAGTGTCATGTTTATTGTGATATGGCGTTTATAAAAGTGAAACAGTGGATGCAATAAGATTGAACTCCAGTGTAGATACAAAAATAGACTGTAAAGCAGTCAACACATTCCTACAGTACATCATTCCTTAAACTCTGAGAGTTGTATGATGTGTCAACGTTCTTCGTGTGAATCCCATGCGTTCACTTCCTGCAGTTTGAATACGGGATCCTGGACGCGTGTCTGCGGATTCTGGACGTGAACCCCAAGTACATGCGGAGCCCTGATGAGGACTGCTCGGGGAGGCGGAACCCCATATACGTGTCCCGGGTGCTGAGCGCGATGGTGAGAGCCGCGAAACAGTGGTGTGACGTCCACACGCTGAGCACCGTTCATCCGCGACGCCGGTCGAAGCGGGTGGCAGGCGTGAACTTGTGTGGACACGCTACGGCAGCAAACTGCTCTCAGCGAAATCTCAGTCTTCAGTGATGCATTACCTGGCCTCAAAAAGCCCTGTGCCAGACTGGAACCCGCAGCTGGGAGTCGGTTTTGGCGGGATACAATTGACGTTGTCCTGGAAGGGGTGGATTTAAATCTGCCAGAGTTCCACGGGGTGCTGCTCTATTGGTTTCCCTTGACAAGCCAGGTACCCGCAGACTACCTGTAGTCCTCATTGAGAGATTCACCAATCCTCTGATTGACATTACCATGGCTTGAAGAGTAGGTTTTTTGGAATATTTTTATCAGAATTTTAGGTCAGTGTTCTAGAACTCCATTTGCTTTCAATTACCATTAGCGATTGGGACATTCTCGCTGGAATGTTCAGTTAAAAACATTATAATTACGTATTTGTGATCTTACACCTTAAATGGTTAAGGGTGCGGACTGTAAAATGGTCCCCTGTCCGCAGGTCAAGGCACTGGAGGAGTGGGCACACTTTGCTCGCAGCGCTTCCGGGGTGTGGGCGTTGTGGCGTGTGGTTGAGCGGCGCAGCCGGGGACGGAGGCAAACGAAAGGGGATGAAAAGCCACCGGCTCGCTTGCACGGCGACGTGCCGCCACCCTGCCGCCACCCTGCCGCCACCCTGCCGTGCGCCTGCTGTGTTTCAGAACCTGAGTGGCTTTTTCCCCCGCCTCCCTCAGGTGAACTGCAACGACGACAGAGGGGTCCTGTTCGGGAGGTGGACGGAGGATTACGAGGACGGGGTCAGCCCCCTGTCCTGGAGAGGCAGCGTGGAGATCTTGCGGAGGTGGGACAGCACTTCCTGTCAACCCGTTCGCTACGGCCAGTGCTGGGTCTTTGCCGCTGTGGCCTGCACCGGTGAGAAAATAATTATGAACCAATAAAAACTTTCTAATCGTTATCATAACATTTTATTTATATCAGCAACTGAAACGTGCCTTACAGGCAAGTGCATAGACATGGTAAAATAGCAAAACAAGAGACCAATCTCTTTCCAAAGTGCTTCCCAAGCAAACAGTGAATAACATGGGACCACCCAAGATACTAAAAGCATGTTGTAAGAGAAATGAATTAAATGCATTTGATTGAATAGTGCATCCCTCTCACTGTCATTGGATGTTCAGCTCGAAGAGCCATCAGTGTTTTTCGCCCAACATTTTCTTCTTAGCAACCTCCGGGATAGTTTAACGTCTTTCTCTGTGTTTACCAGTTTCCAGAGCTCTGGGGATCCCCTGTCGAGTGATAACCAACTACAACTCCGCTCACGACACCAACAGCAACCTGGTGATCGAGCGCTACGTTGATGACAAGGGGCAGCCAGTGCAGAAGTCCAGGGACATGATATGGTGAGGGCGTGGCATGAGCTATGGAAGATATAGCTCATTTCATTTGGTGGCAAGGGGAAGTAGGGCTATAGGCGAAGAGACATGACACTGCACTTCCTGCTTGGCTGATCTGTTTCAGGAACTATCACTGCTGGGTGGAGAGCTGGATGACTCGTCCGGACCTGCAGCCTGGCTACGATGGCTGGCAGGCAAGTGACCCAACACCACAAGAGAAGAGTGAAGGTGAGTGTGTGTGTGTGTGTGTGTGCGTGAGAGAGAGAGCATGTGTCCCTGTATACTTATGCCAGCCTTTAGATTACAAGCCTGTTTACTGACTACTGGATGACACATAACTGTCATATACATGAATTATTCATATATAGCAAGTTGTTATATAGCACTGTTCATGAGAAGAATTTCACAAGAAGATAAAAATCTAGATAAGGAATCAGATTCAGTTAAAGGAACAGGCAGACGAGAATCAGGGTGGCAATGAATTCGGTCTCCTCTGCGCGTCTTACGTTTTGTCCAGCGTTCCCCTTTAAAGCGAGGAAGGCGTTTCAGTGACACGTCCTCGCTCACCCTCGTCTGTCTCCCGCCCCCAGGCGTTTACTGCTGCGGTCCCATCCCCCTGAAAGCCATCAAGGAGGGCGAGCTCACCTTCAAGTACGACGCCCCGTTCGTCTTCGCCGAGGTCAACGCCGACGTGCTCACCTACATGAGGCACAAGGACGGCAGGGTGGAGAAGATCATTGGCTCCACTTACGTGGGCCAGCAAATCAGCACCAAGAGCGTGGGGAGTGACAGGAGAGAGGACATCACGCACCTCTATAAGTACCCCGAAGGTGGGCAACACCCAAAGAATGCCATATATACTGCACATATTTCCTTTAACAGTTATGTTATAACGGTTTTGTAACCGCTATGCAAACATCTCCATCCAGGAAGAATTACACAGATAGCATTTATTGTACATTGCTTGTATTTATCGTACTGTGTTTTTACTGAAACTATTTCAGCAAAGCATTTCAGGTTATGTAATTCCCCCCAAGAGTACAATGACACTGCAGCACCCGGCATTCAAATATTTGATTTATCATTGTTTTTAGGTACTGTGCACCAATGCAGTTATAATCCCAGATCCCTTGCCGAATAAATGAATCCTCAAATACTGTCAAATCTCATGTGCCCATATTACCGTGAGGATCAAAAGCAAGTGAGTGGGTAAATAAGCGAGTCGATTCTTATTAAATCTATGAAGCCCTGCATTCGCAGGTTCCAGTGAGGAAAGGGAAACCTTCAAGAAAGCCAACCATCAAAACAAGCTCCTGCAGCAGGGCCCCGGCCCCACCCCCGGCTCCGGCCTGCGCGTCAAGATCACCGTCCCCGCGGAGATGAGGAAAGGCTGCGACTTCGACGTGTTCGTCGTGGTCGCCAACAACACGCCCGCCACCAAGCTGTGCCGGCTCATGTTCTGCTCGAGGGCCGCCTCTTACAGCGGCATCCTGGGAAAAGACTGCGGCTACAAGGACCTGCTCAACCTGCAGGTGGCGTCCGGCGAAGGTCCGTGACCCTCCGTGAGGAGGCGCTATGTGTCGTTTGTCGTAAAGATTTCAGGCAGCGGATACGGATGACCAGCCACACCATATGTTTCATAAACCGCCGTGCTAGTTAATCGGCTGCTTTTTATAAATCAAATTAGGGGCTTGCATGTGCATCTGTTGGAAACTATGTGGATCAGTGTATCTGTAAATCTCACAATTGCAAGAGTACCTAACAAAGGAGGCTAGTGCTGTGCGGTACCTTCTTTTATGTTGAGGTTTTCTTCCTGCATGCTGCTTGAACACTACAATAATTCATGTATAGTCCTTGTTTACTTCATTCGTGTATATTTATTTAATTACGTAAATATGAATGTATTTATTTATGAAAATACGAATGTCACACTATGTTGGCTCTCTGTGGTATATGGTGCATGACGTACGGTCTGGACCTGATCTGTGGTTTTCAGAAAAACAAGTTCCTCTCAGACTGAACTATTGCAAGTACGGAGGGAACGTCATGGATGATAACCTGATCCGGGTGACCGCTCTTCTCACTGATTACAGCAGCAAGGATATGTACCTCGCAGTGAGGAACATTGTATTGGATGACCCAGAAATCAAAATAAGGGTACGCTGCCATGGTCGTTTACAGGGTGCATTAATAGCTTGTGTCATTGGCTAGGCTGAGGGAAATATGCTCAAAATGAATGCAGAAAGAGTATAAATTTCCTTTATACCCTTTTCCCATTGCGAACTAGTTCTTTAACTTTCTTTTTTCCTTTCTATTTTAATAGGGTATAATGTCAGTTCTGGGGTATAATGTTTGGAATGATTGTACAGGAAGTGGGATTTACGATTTTAGTTAAGCTGTAACCATAGAACCACCGTTACCATGGAAACATTTCCTCCTACAGATCCTGGGCGAACCCAAAGTGAACCGCAAGCTGGCTGCGGAGATCACACTGCAGAACCCTCTCCCAGACCCTCTGGACAACTGCTGCTTCAGTGTGGAGGGAGCCAACCTCACAGACGGGAAAACCATCACTGAAATGTACGTCCGCTAAGAAAAGTTGTTCACAGTTGTTTTTATTACTCAGAAACAGGTGTTGACGTGTCTCAAATAAAGCAAGAGGCTGGTCTTGCTCACACCTGTTTTTTAAGTGGAGCAACCAATTTGGTAACATTCTTCGGAAACTTGATGGCCATTTACAATGAATTACTTTTAATTTTGCAGAGAAATAATGGTTCAAAATAATAATGACAAAAAGGATCCACTGAGCCAGTTGAGATGGGTTGAATGATTAGTAAATGTTCTTTTTCTATATTTCCTGGAACAATTTGCTTTCATTGCAAATGATTTATAGAAGTAATACAGTAACTGGACTACTGAAATATCTGTCTCCGTACAATGAAATAAGCTATATCAATTCCGGTAGAGAACAAATCACAGGGGCAGGTTCAACATCATCATTGTCGTCAAAGCAGTCCTGCTGAGTGTGGAACTCAAGTAGTTGTCGCTCTGTTTTACTTGCTTTTGTCTTTGTTATTATAGTTTGTTTTAGTTTAGTCCTAGCACCATGTTAATATGCACTGTTTATATTTCTGAATGACAAGCCATCTACAGATGAAATATGCTTATAGAATCTGTCATATGTTCTTAAGCAGAGCATAACCTCAGGCCAAAAGGGTGCCAGTGTTTCTGATATAAACCAAAGGATTGAAAACATGACAGTAGCATTATAGCACTTAAACATGATAGAATGTGAGTGTGCACTGTGGGCTGCTTCTCTGTGTGGTGTACTACCGTTTTGATTCTTGTCTCACAGAACAAAAATACATAAAATTCACTCAGTTTTACCACTGTTTTCATTTTCCCCTGAACAGATGTTTTTAGTTTTTTAAATTCCAAAGCATATGTCATGTATTACACAAGAGCTCACTCAAACCTTTGAACCGCATAAAGACATCTGATTATGATTGGGAGATTTACAGAACGCTGAATGGTTCGACATATAAGATTAGTTCTTTCTTTGTTAACGTTTTAATTCTGTGGTTATTCTATATGTGTACTGTATATGTGCTGACTGTGCAATTTACTACATCCTCAGGTTGGGCTCTCCTGTGGGGCCAGGACAGGAAGCCAAAGTGAAAGTGTACTTCACCCCCAGCCGCTTTGGGCTCAGGAAGCTGGTGGTGGGCTTCAACAGCAGCAAGCTCGGTCACGTCAAGGGCTACCGAAATGTTATCATCGGAAAGTAGAGAGCAACCTGCTAGGGCTACATCCTCTTCAGCCTCTGAATGTATAATAACCGCAATATATACAGTATATGCCATGTCTCTGATTGATTTATGATGGATTTATTCTGATTTTCCAGGCTCGTGATGACCTGATTTACTGACTTACTGACACTTATTTGGTCCTCATGTTGAGACACAACAGCAAAATACTCCAAAAGCAAATGCCACACCTAGAATAAACTCTAGACCTTTTTTTTTGCTTTCTTGTGAAAAGAACTGATGACACAAAGACACAACTAGCCAAAAAACAGCTGAACAGCCAATTGTCCACACTGTCCTAAAATGGGGGTGCTGTATATATGGATGTAAATACCCTCAAATTAAAGCTGACAGTCCTCACATTATCCTCATATTCACCGTTTTATTTCAAATCCAATGTACTGGAGTATTGAGCCAAAAGAACATAAAATTGTATTACTATCCAAATACTTACAGACTGCACTGTATATGAGGCTACCATTCATTCAGAGGCCAAAGAACACTATCAAGATACACGATACTTCTCAAACTTTCTGAACTCGCAAAACGCAATACTTATACATTGTATGTTGGAATGAATCCAATAAAAGGCTTGAGTATGTATGCTTTTTGGTTTTGATATAACAAATCAATATTGATATTGACTTATTATTGACTTGCAGAAGACACCCTTTAACAGTAATAGGGCAGGTATTCAGTCATGTTCATTAATTACTCGCCTTTACAATATGCATTTTACTGCCAGACATGTTTCTTCATGTGAAGGGGCAGTTTTTGTCCTTGTGTACTTTTTTATTTTTTATATTTCAAATATAGATGAAAACCCCAATGCAAACTACACCACAGAAAAAAAAAATGCAAAATTGAATGTTTTTAGGTACTGTGTACTATTGAATTAATATAGTGACAATTACACTCGATTAAAGTGCCTTTGAATATTAAACCTATTCTGCTATTGGTTTTTCTTTAGACTGTTGTCAAGAACATTTTCTCACAGGTGTCGCATTCATACAAGAATACCAACAAATGGATAAATTGGAGTTACCTTATCTTGCATTCTGCTCCTACCAAATATTATTATAGTTATGTGATCTCAAAAACATTTTCAACGTACAAAAGTTCTAAGTTACTCATGCATACAGTACAAAGTCATCTATTAAAATTGGCAAATTCTAGGTATGCCATTAAAAGTATTGATATCAAAATGAAACACTGGGTAACATTGCTTTGGAACAGAGCTTATTTAATTTTTGTGAGCTAAGATAGCCAATATGTTTTGTTGTCATGTAACCTCATTTTGATATCAACGTTAAAAATGACAGCGAACAATATTGCCTATCTTAGCTCACACAAATGAAACAAGCTCAATTCCAAAGCAATGTTATCCAATGTTTCATTTTGATATCAGTACTCTTAACTAAGCCGTAACTTAGCAGGATGGCATACCGATGTTATATAATGACCTCACAGATATATTTATCTCAGTATATTTGAATGGAGATGTACTTCTTTCTGTCATCACAGCAATTGTGTACAGCCTCTTAATCAGCCCTTATTGGATAACAGTTGAAGCATTGCACCTGATAACATGCACAGACATCATCATATCTTAAAATATGCTATTAATAATTAGTGAGCCAGCACACATTTTTCAGTCCTTAAATTAAACATGTAGCCATGGTCCAATCATGTTAGGATGTGTGGTGCATTCAAAAAGATTCCAAAAGTGGTTTTTATTATTAACAATGTAGTTGGAACTTGATTTGTTAATCACACATGTCCAAGATTAGGAGATATTTCCAAGAAATGTATCCACGTCTTTTCACATACATTTCATATGACAGTTTCACTGCAGAGGAATTTGCATGGATATAAGATCTGTTAATTCTATTCTGTTTCATCTTTTAAAATGCTATTATTTCATGGCCTGGTGTTATGATAGCTCACTGTCTTCAGTAAACAGACCAGACAATGGATTTATAGGGTCATAAAGGCCTGAAAGAGCCTAGCAAAAAAAAATATCATGATGTAATTTTGTTCAATAAAAATGCTCCTTTTATCATAATTGTTTTTGTTATAGAACGGATATCGGCAGCCCTGTAGAAAATTCACATTCTGTCAAGTTAATTTTGGTAGTTTCTGAGTGTGTGTGTGTGTGTGTGTGTGTGTGTGTATGTGTGTGTAAAAGAGAAAGAAAGAGAGAGCTAAACAATGCCATAAGCCTTTTCTCGCTATAGTTCAGAACTATAAAAGGTTTAACTTATAGCTAATAAAATGTAAAGGCTATACTTTACAAGTGCAAGACACACGTAGGCTAAGAGTGTACACCGGTTGCTACTGCTGTTATTCACAATGCAGTCAACACAATCCATCATGAAATAATATAGACCAGCCCGTACCAAAAGTTTTAATGTTCTTGGGATAGGTTCCTGTGTCTAAAAATCCATTTGACCTTCACTGTTCCACAAATCTTTTAGCACTTCCAGGCTTATTTTTTGGGTGTTTCTTTGAAATGTGGCAGATAGGCATTGGAATGAAATTCTGAGAAAAACAATTCAGTCTAGTTGAACCACACACATCAATATACCTTTGTAAATACTAAGCAGATCTATATTGTCTCAGTTATTACATGGGAAGAATCTTTTGTAGTAGCTTCTTTCTTACTTCAGACTCATGTACATCATTTCGGCACCTTTTTGTTTTAGGAGCTAATTTGAACAATGTTTCGCTTCCAAACTATTGCCAGAAATCAAAGCATTTTTATCATTTGCTGATACGGATGATGAAAAAGAAACAAAGCTGCACATGCCTTATCTTTCTGACATGATTACATTTTGACATTTAGCAGGAATTCTTATTCAGAGCAGCATACACAGATCACAGTTTTTTAAACATGCTTTCTATTCACACAGCTGCATAGTTTACTGCAGATATTCAGGTTCAACGTCTTGCTCAGACATAGAACAACAGTGACCCGGCTGGGAATCAAACACACAACCTTAGAGCTGAAAGAGCAGTTCCCTTTATACTAAACCATTATACTACACAATAAATGTCCAGTATTAATTCAGCTCTAACAAAGTACATATGAATCCAATAGGGACCATTTAACACTGAAGTTTTACAGTGTATATTATATTATATTATATTATATAATTCACTCCTAGGCTACTGCAATGCCTTCCTACCTGGTCTGCATGCCAAACCATTCACCTGACTCTTCATTTCATCTGTGTCAATCAATGTCATAACCCCCATCCTTCATCACCTGCGCTTTCTCCCTTTAAAACATTGAGTGGACTTTACACTTAGCATGTACAGTGCCCCCTCCCCTCCCCCACACACACACACAATGGAGCAGTTCTGGAGCACGTACATTTTGAGGAAGCTAGTTGGAAAGTGACTTGTGGCCAGCAATTGTGAAGGGAAGTTTGAGAAACAAGTTTGAGAAAACTAGCACTCTCACTGCTGCAAAGTGACAAGTTGGCATTGACAAGTCAGGGTTTTATTTACACAAAGTGCATTTTATATCGACTTACTCCTGGGAATGAATGATAAGGAACAAGAGGGCCAGGCCAAAACGGCAGATAAACTAGCCTGTATCCTGGAGGCAACTGCAGAAATAAAACTCAGGGTCAAGTCAGGTCGACCCCACAATGCCCAGGCACAGAAAAATCTGATCCACGTTTGTTTCCTAACGGCTAAAGTGATAATTTATGCCACTGTGATGGTTCTGCGTCACCCAGAAATAAATGTAAACAGGAAATGGCTGAAATTAAAGCTTTCAAAAACAAGCAGAAAACCGCATCACCCCAAACAATCCAACCCTGCCCCTTAACCAGCAGTTGAGCGTTTGCCAGCAATGTCTGGAAGCTTCAACAAGCAAATTCCTAGATCTGATTGAGCTGACTACCATGCTAGAGACATCGCACTATCTCCAGCATGGAGTTACCAGTGTGTTGCACTGGAATCATGTAGGTGGAGACAAACTCCATTGTCATGACAGTGGAAGGAGATTATGAGTATGAGTATGAATATGTGCACCAAGACACAGATGTTCTGGGTGAAGACTCGGTTATCTCATCCTCCTTCACTGGTGTCCAGTTCACAGACCAGCTTTTCAGACTGTACTACAGAGCACCCAGATGAAAAAGCTTCATGGAGCACTATTCCCAGAATAGCAGAACCGCAACACTGATGAATCTAAATTTATTTAAATATATCATTGGACGTTACCTTTTTCAGACAGTGGTTCATTCCAGAACCAGTGTTAAATCCTAATGTAGTTACAGTAACAGCAACACATCAGCAAACGTATACAACTTGTCAAGACCAAACCAAACATACAGCATAAAAGGTTTGGGATGTGGTGTAGAGGAGCGCACTGCAGTTTAATGTCATTCCCTCCTACGTTCACTTTCACAAGATTTCCTCAGGGCATTTACCAGCACTGAGCCATATTTCACTCAGCATCCACAAAAAAAACCAAACAAACAAAAAAAAAAAAAAACATCGAGAGCTGAAATCCGAGTCTGTGAAAGTGATAAACAAAAACTCAGGGGCGTTACCGTTTGTGTCGGGTAGCAGTGAAGTTAGGAATTGCCGCTTTCTGAGAAAGAGTATTTGCGGCAGAGCCCTTCGTATAAAAGGTGATGAAATCCACAAACATAACCACTTTACAGGAGAAAAAGTCTCTTCCTCCGTTTGTGATTGATCCAGAAATGACTTCTTGGACACTTTGAAACCTGCCTCTGCTTGTTGAATGTTGAATGAACAGAACAACACTGTGTTATCATCCAAAAACAATTTCCACTGGATGCTTTGCAAATAGAACATTGTGTTGTTTCTGTTGCAAACAGATTAGCCCGTAGGCTCATTTTAATCCGCTGAGATAACACTTACGGCTCGACAGAACCTTGCATGACATGCTGCATTTCCCTTGACTGGCTTTGTTGTTTTTCTACAACTTGTTTATGAATTACATTTTCCATAGCCAGTAGTGTAAATAAACATATGAAGCAAGTTAATTTTACTTTTCTGTCTGTTTTTTACAGTGTGACAGTACACCGATACTGCCATGACATAGTGTCATACAGTCATCTGAACCTTGATTGGGTGCTATGGTCAGATGCTTTATGACCAGGCACATCAGTGGTGGGTTTGAGCTCAGAAGAAGGACATCCTACCTTTGGTGTAATATGGTGGTGGACCTTTAATGTGTTTTTTTTGCATATACAACGTCCTGGGGCTTTTGCTAAAGTCAATGGAATCACGAGATCCAGCACAAAGATATTTTGGCCAAAAAAAGGCAAATTCTCAAAAAGGGGAAGCTGTGGGTGTAAGGTATACAAACATAAGACTTAACAGATACTACTTGAATCAGTAGTGATGCAATGTTAATGTGCTCAATATCCCATTGTAATCCATTTGTAATGTTCCTTGTATAAAACCATATGTTTGCACCATAAATCTCTCTTTGTCTAAGCAAAACCCTAAGCTCATTTCCAAATATTTAAAACAACGAATAATTTAGATTATGTATGTTGACCCTTGACAATTATTTTAGCAGAAAAAAACATTGGAATGAAATGAGATGGAGTTGAATTCTGAGCTTATAAATTGTCCAGCCCTTGAGAATTAATTTAGCAAAACTTGTTTTGTCTTTCAACCTACAAAGACCAGCTAAAGAAAGATAAAAATACTCAAAATATGTTTATAGAGAATACTGTCAGCCAATCATATACTCAACTCCATTTTAAGGAGGGCTGAGAATTATCTAAATCCATTGTACAAGCATGATGACAATGAGAAGCAGTGTTTGCTTCATAGATGAATAATGTTCCGGACTCCATTGCTTATTTAAACAGTTGTAAAATAGACTTGTGTTGTAAAGTAAATTTAAATGTCTAATTAAACTAAAAACACAAACATGGTTTTCAAGGCGACCGACTGGAGCAGTACTAGGATGTCAAATGTCATGGAGCTCCTAACAAGTACAAAATATAACACCCATAAATAACCATCATTATCTCATACTTCTCGGAAATCTTGGTCTTGTACTCCGTGGTTGATTGAAATCAGCCAATAGGAAAAAAATGGTCTCTAGAAGACTGTACAGTATATTGTTTAAAACATTGAATGGATTGATGTTTCCATGGGCAATAATTACCCCTGAGACTATTTACCCTAAAGAGGCAGAGCAGTCAAGTGTTGATTATGGGATGCTATAAATAAGTGAATTAAATAAAATAATTTAAGTTCACAACACTTTGGCACTGCAACTTTTCTAAGTTGTTATATATATTGTCGACAAAATGAACTTACAGAAACAATAAACATGTTTCCAGTGATGATAGAGCTAAATGCACTTAAGTAAGAGTGGTTGTGGCAACACGTGTCACTCAGTCATGCCTTGCCAAGGACTCAAAGTGGTAATGGACATTTTGTTATTTAATTTGCCATTATTGAGCCATAAAAGTTAATGAGGAAGCAGAAAGGACATTGCATTATTTAATCTGCCTTCAATTAACCACAGAAGTTAACTGAGAACTGAACCCTCATTTTCAGCGATGAACTCGGCAACCAAACTGGGTATGGTAGTGTAGTGCAAGGTATAATTAGACAGCCAGTTATAGAGAAAATGTTATAGGACTTGGACCAGGACACTGGTGTTAAAATGTTATATTGTTCAATACAGCCACAATAATTATTACAATATTATGAAATATGTATAAATATTTAATTTATAAAATATGGAAACACAAACAAAAGCTAACATAAAGATCTTCAGAGCAGTGATTTGTGCAGCTGCGTGAGGAATTATGTCCAGCTCGTGAGATACACCTGTAAAAATTCTGCTGTTCTTCACTGTATTAATTGCTGATTGATTGAGTCACTACAGCACAATTTCTGATAGTGTTTTGTCATTTTCTTTTTCGAAGAGAAGTTGTACTAGATATGAGCCCCCAGTGAAAACAGTTTTACTGATGAGGCTGGGTTCGATTTGACAAGGCAGAGGAGACTGGATGGATCATTAGCCATTGTGCCGTTGTTGAAGTCCCTGGCCAGCATGGGGAAATATCACTCTCTCTGCAGCCATCAGCACACAGTGGGTCCTCCAACACCAAGTCCAAGGAGCTGTGCTGTGCTTTTACAGTTTAGGTGAATTTTAAATTCATTGCATTTTGGTATAATGAATGAATGAAGTAAAATATCCCTACTGCAAAATCAACACAACTTCTCATAATGCTTTGCCTATGCTGTGTGGACTGTTGGGTAGTATATCGTCTCACAGGTGACTTTAAGTGCTAAAATTACAGCATCAGATGCTACAAGTTTGGAGACAAATGGCATTGCAGTGATGTGCAATGGGGGGAAACATTGTGTGTGTGTGTTGGTGCGGGGGCAGCGGGGGGGGTGTATGGATAAGAGTTCGCTAATATAAGGATAAGAGTTTTCTAATATAACTCACTTAATTTTTCCTTAGTATTTGTTTTTAATGATTTATGTTTTTCCATGAGTCAGTTTTCTCAGAAGTAATCCCTTTTTTTTTTTTTTTAATGGAGGAATGTTTGAAGATCATCAGATTTTGACTGATGATCTTCAGATGGTCCTGCATATTTCTTTTAAAGGAATAATTCTGAGAGAACTGACTCATGAAAAAACATAAATCATTAAAGACAAATACGAAGTAAAAAAAATGAAATGAGTCTTACATTAGAAACTCCTGCTATACTCATGTGTTTGATCAAAATGTGTGTCGCCTCTTCATTGATGGCAGCAAGGCATTTACAACAAAGTTCAAATGCTCAGGTCGATCTTTAAATATTGTTTTATTCAAACCGCAAAAGCATAGGAAATTCAGAGGGGAGAAGGTTTTTCCATACACAAAATTCCTGATGCTCCCAAGACAGTATATTTGGCCGTATTCAGTCTTTTCTTTCCTTGTTCCCC
The DNA here is from genome assembly GCF_018555375.3 of Anguilla rostrata. NCBI lineage: Eukaryota > Metazoa > Chordata > Actinopteri > Anguilliformes > Anguillidae > Anguilla > Anguilla rostrata. Next base: position 14,603,111 of record NC_057945.1, read on the forward strand.
CAAACCAGCAGACATTCCAAAGCATTAACTCAGTTGATTCTCAAGGAAAGGGTCAATTTGGGCACATATTAAAATGTCTGCCATTTCTCTAAAATGTCTTCCCAGTCGTTCAACTGTGGCCAAATCCGAGGTGGGAAAAGAACGCAAGGACATTTTTGTTCCCATAAAAGGGACACCGTGTCCACACATCTGCTCCGTCGCTTTCCTTCCGTTTTCTGTTTTCAAAGCCCAGCCGACACGTTTTTGGTACATGGGAGAAGGAAAAGAAAAAAAAAAAAATCTAGAATAACATGTTTGTGCCGCAGTGGAGATTCTGGAAACTCATTATCATTTTAGAACTCAAAGCGCTCCCAAAAGAAATATTATTCACACAGACCCATTAGCCCGGAGGTTTCGATCCGGCATCAGGTCCAGACGTGTCTGTGCCCCCAACCCATCCACCCGTGGATGCTGCCTCACCAGCAGGGTTCTCTCATCAAGCACTATTCAAAGGCTGCAGTAACTGCTCACCCAGTGGTCTTCTCATTGTTTTTAAGCCAAAAGGGTTATTTTATATGAACATAATGTACAGTGGGCCAATAGTGTACATATGACAACAGCGTAGTAACACTAACATTTGAAACTACTGTGAAAGCTGGCACAATCAATTACATCTTTTGAGAATGAATTTATTACTAGCACCAGGTTCAAAAGTTGTCAGGCAAAATGTACACAATTACAGGATAGAATGAAAACACAAACGGGGAATTTGAGGTTCTGTATATACCTGAAGGTTATCAGATTCCTTAAGTAAATAAAAAAAAACTTTTTTTTTATTAAAAAAAAAACAAAAGCCATTAACCAGACTAATTAAACTCAGCATAATTATATTCCCCACAATACAAACTTGGAGGAAAGAATAGGTCATGTTTGAAATTTATTTACTTCAGATATTCAAAAGGAGCATTAAAATTCAGTGAGAAACGATCAGTGAGTGTGATTACCCCTCTCCAGTGTGACTGTGGCCCCCTTTCAGGTTAGGTCAGGCCCTTTGCATTTAATCCACCGAGAATTCAATAGCGATGGACGAATAGCATCGGTAAAATAAGGCTCTAAACAAGAGAAACGCTGCGAATCAGGTAAGTACCCTTGATACTTACTCATCAAATTTAGTATGTCTCAGGTCTGGGGAAAAAAGAAGTGTACCATTGCAGTGTTTTTAAAGTACTTCCTCAAATTCAGGCTGGTCAAACCCAAAGCAATCAAGCGAGAAATCGCCCAAACAAGTCTGTCACGTAGCGGGAAAAAAAATACGGTGCTAAAAGAAGCAAGAGTCAAAGGCCTTGTGCTCGTCTCTTCAAAACCTAAATGGTGAATCTAAAATCCAGGCTACCAGAACATCTAACCCACAAAAAATAACTCAAAAAAAAATTAAGAAAGAAAAACTTACAAAATTTTTGTAAACTGAAGTCTAACTTAACAAACCGCTTCCCTTTTTAGCTGGAGGCAGAAATGTACCAGTCTTTTAGTGTGTGTGTGTGTGTGTGTGTGTGTGTGTGTGTAAAACATATTTTTTTAATTTTTTTTTTTTTTAAAAAGCTCATTCCCCAGCTGCTGAAGGTAGTCAGGCTCTGGGGCAGCGGCAGCCGGGGTCGTTTCTCGTCCCGGATCCGCCTCGGTAGTCTAGCGGGAAGCGAAAGCGGTCGCTGGTGGGGAAGGGGCCTCGCTTTTGGCGGGGCGGGGGGAGGTGTGGCCTCGTTTTGGCGGGGCGGGGGGAGGTGTGGCCTCGCTTTTGTGGGGCGGGGGGAGGTGTGGCCTCGCTTGGGGGGCGGGGCTCAGTCCGTGGAGAAGAGGTCCCCGGCCGAGGGCAGCGGGGCCAGGCCCCCCGTCACGCTGGGCAGGAGCGACAGGTCCGGCAGGCTCTGGATGTGCGACTTGAGCTCCCTGCGCACCTGCGTCACCCGGGCCAGCTTCTGCTTGAACTCCTGGAACGCAACGGAGTGCGGCTGACTTTCACCGCCTGACCTGACCTTGACCCATGACCCATGACCCGTGACCCCCCCACCCTGACCCTAACCCCACAGACCGATGGCTCGGCTACAAAGAGAATACAGCTCCTATCCCCAGCAGACTGAAGTCCGTACACAGCTTCAGCCAGTGGTTCTCAAACTTAGAACTGAACTTAGTCCTGGAGACCCTGTTTAAGCTGGTTTTCATTCCAACCACAATTGCAATCCCAGAATTTTAACAAACTGTTAAATCTTATTATTATTTGTTTTTTTTATTAGAAGCTTTTCAATGTCAGGGACTATTTACCCTCTTACGCCACATGCTATGCATGCCAAAAAGCGTACAAGTCCCATATTCACATTGAGCTATATTGCACGCAATTACATAAAGAGATAAAAACAAATTACTGATCAAATTAAAGACAGGTGAAACAATAGGCTCCTGACTGGAGAAAGAGTAGACACGTGGCCATTAAAACTAACCATTTAGCAGATAACCATGAATTGAAAGACAGAGCAAAATGATATTGAGCCAAACCTGCATTGTGTTAACAGGTTTAAGGAAAAAATAATGAATGAAATTAAACGTGTGTTCAAGAACCTTAACTGAGCAAGGGATTGGCTGTAACAAAATAACAAAAGCCAGCATATATAGGAGTGCCCAGTACAGGGTCTGAGAACCACTGACATCAGGGATGTGCCCCGCCTAGATCCCAAGGGCACTGCCTTCCAGCAAAATAAATAACTAAATTTATATACACACACACACACATTTATATATAAAAAGGTTTTCTAATGGGAAAAATGAACAAATACAACAGCTATCATAGAGAATAAATGCTTAACATGATGCACTAGTCACTATTAGAAGCAACCCTTGCCTCCAGCTTCTTCTCTCTGTGAGACAGCGCCTCCTTCTGGCTGTGGATGTACTCGGTCAGCATGCGGGCCAGCTGCCGGCGGTCCTCCAGCTCGGCGGCCAGGCGCCCGTTGTACTCGGCCAGCAGGAGGCAGGCTTCGTCCACCGTCTTGGACAGCTTGTCCGCGGCCTCCTTATCTGTGCGCAGACACACGCTCACCGCGTAAGCAACGGGCATCGCGCAGGCAAGACGCGCTCGGGGCAGAGACCGCGGGTCGCCATGCCGACGCAACAACAGGACGTGCCGTCATTCGTCCTCGACGCAAACACCTACGCTACGTTAAAATCTGCCGTGTCAATAAAAAGCCGTTTTTACAGCCGGCTCAAAAAAAAAAAAAATTGATAACGGAGGACGAATTTCGCTGCTAAAGTGGGTAAAACCATTTTCAGAATACAAAATATTTACAATGTAATTTTTCACTGCGTGCAGCAAGGGTTATGTCTCCCAATTTAAAAAAAAAAAAAAAAACAACTAACAAAAAACGTGAAAATTGAAAGTCTGCAGCAGGGGGAAATGACTTCAGGACGGAACCTCTGCGGGCACGCAGCCCCCCTTCGCCTCTCACCCGTGATCTTCTCCAGCAGGGACACGTCCTGCACCTCCTGCGGCAGGGAGGCGATCTTCTGGCGGACGGAGGCGTCCCCCGAGGCAGCGCTCTCCAGGTCCTGCAGGGCTTTCACCAGCTCCTCCGTCTGGGGGGGGCACACAAGAAAAGGGGGTTCAGGAGTCCTGCCAGGAGGAGCCTGGGGCCCCCCACTGATGCACTCGGTGGTCTGGTATCCAGCCCCATAACTGTGCCAGCGTCCCCTTTGTTGGCTTATTGGGGCTGAAACCTAGCTGGGCTGGGGCCACTTCAAGCTGAGCCTATCCATATTAAGCTGAGCCTATCCACTTTAAGCTGAGTCTATCCATATTAAGCTGAGCCTGTCCGCGTTCAGTCGAGTCTATCCATGCAAAGTCAAGCCTACGTTCCTACACAAAAAATTAACAAGGAGCAACTTTCGCTGACAATGCATCAGAATCAAGTGCAGATCCATGCAAATTAGGCAGTGCACAAAATAGATTCCCCTTAGCTGGCTCAATGTCGGATTTCGGAGCAATATCACATTGTTTTATTTTGCAGTCAAGAGGGAAAAAAACTATGGATCACATGGTTTGCATTTTATGCTAGGCTGTAAAACGAAACATAAAGAGTCACTGCTTGGGGTCTTTAGAGGTAATGCGACGGCCTTTTTTCAAGATATATTAGTCCGGGCAGCATGTTTAACTACCAGCTTCGGGGCCCCGTGTCTGTGAAAGGTTTGGCACACTGAGGAAGGAGAAAATACTGCCCCAAATGGACCGTGCGCTTGTGATTTTTCTACATGATTACCGTTCAGCGATATAACGAGGAGAAAATAAGACCGCTCTGACATCTACTGGCGAGAGGGTGGAAGTGCAGCCTGCTCCCGGCAGCCGTAGGGGGAAAGGAGGGCAGAATGAGAGCTCACCAACAGCGGGACCGTTGTGTCGGTGTCCGTTGGAGAGTAGTGCCCCCTGTAGTCGTCATCGTCCTCTTCCTCCTCTTCCTCCTGCACCTTTTGGTGGGCGCGCTTGGTGGCTTTTTTCTCTTCTGCAAGTCATACAAGATTTGGGTGAATTCTGACAAGGTCAATTTAACCCTTTTCTTTCCAATAAAGGAGTGCAGTATCAGCATCCGTTCGGTAAACTAAACTATCTACACTACTACAAAGCGACGTACCGGTGAGCAGGGCAGAGCAGGCAGACTGTGAGGGCTCGACTGACCAGGAGGGTGGGGGGTGGGGGGGTTGGGGGTGTTGCCCGTGGCCGGTGGTGGCACAGGCTGGATTCCATACCAGGCTTCCTGTCATGCGCCAAGCCGACCAAGCTAAATACTCCGAGGCAGGGCTCTACAGCGCTCCCATTTCAGGAGCATTTGCTCCTGAAACTGAGGTGTGCCAACTGGAAAAATTATTTAGGAGCACAAATTGGGAGGTGCTAGTCTGCTCCTTAGTGCCCATGTGCTCCTCGGATTAAAAAAAAAAATTTTTTTGCATATAGCCCTGTGAGGGGGTTTTTTATACAAATCGTTCACATGCATTAAACAGGTTTGTGACATGGCTGCAATTCACAGCTAAAAAAGAGACTCAAGTAAAGCAATGAAATGTTTGCCTTGCAGTTTTAAACCAATAAGGAAACAAGGCAAGGAATCAGGAAAAAAAAAAGCCTTGCCATTGCTGTAAGATACTGGAACTTACACAATAAATTTCCCATAAAGGTTTTAGCTGACACAGCAAGCTAAACAAAGACTTTAATTCTTGTGATGTGAACCAGATAATACAGGGATATAATGAAACATATTCAAATATCTTATAGCTTGTCTCCGTTTATTGTCATGCAATTTTACAAGTTTTATTGATTTTTTTCAGATTTAAAGCAAACGTCCACCACTGAAAAGAAAAAAAAAGCCTATCCTATAGGCTAACTGCAAGTTTTTCTCTGGATTTCTTTCACATAATGAAGCCCCCAATTTGACGGGTGGTTTTCCTTGCGGCGTCCCCATAATGCATTGTGCTCGCACTTCCAGGGAGGACTGAACACCACACACCATCATGGGAACAGTCAACTGCTTTGGTTGCCCAGGCGACAAATAACCAATGGCAACAGTTGTACTTAAACACAGCCTGTAAAAACACTCCTTCATATTACCCATATGCCTACAGGGCAACAGTATGGTATGCTGGTATGAGAAGAGTAAAGCAACTGTGCAGAAATAACCAAAATGGTGCCGAAAATACAGTACACTGCACATTTAAACAGAAGGTTCTGTCTTATTCTGTCACAAAAACCATGCTGAACTCATCAGCTGGGTTGGTTTAGTTTTTCCACATGAAATGCAGGATGCACTAGTAAAACATTCAAATAGGCCTAAATAAAACATGATAATGGTTTAGGAGGATCGGCTGAGCCAAAAATGGACTGTTAAAATAATTTACAGTGGTGAGTACAGAACAGAAAGCAAACTGCAAGCCAAGCACTTACAAGCTGAGCTTATAAGTACTGGCAAGTAAACTCTAAATAATAGGGTTGTGCTGGTTAAGATTTTTTTTTTTTTTTTAAGAACAGAGGCCCAAAACACCTTACAGTTTTCACTGTAAAAAGAATGGAATGGATGCCAATAAACCCACTCCGGGCCGAGTATGGGCAGGTGCAAATTAAGGGGTTAATCACAAAAAAATGTTTTGGAGAACTTGTAAACAGCTTCTAAAAAAACTCCACAAAAAATATTCCCACTCCCAAATTCTTGAAAATTGTGCTGAAATTGGAGGATGTTTAATCTTGTACTACTGTCTTTGTTGATACTAATAACCTTCACAAAGGAGAAAAAAAACCATACTTCCTACTTTGGCAATATCAAAGGGGGAAAAGGCCTAAAAGAAAATCAAATCTGATAGATTACAGCATCACAAAACTGGCAACATATAAATTCCTGCACTGACATTACATAAATTGTGCAGTTCATATTGATTTTACCCCGCAGTTGTGAAATGACACAACCCACTGAAAATACAGTGCCAGTTACACTGGAAACATGTTGCCAGCAGCCTCGGTAGACACAACGTTACAGGGGCTCTACTGACCAGGGGCAGGCTTGCGCTTGGGGCTGTTTGAGTCCTCGATGGCCAGCTTCAGCGCATGGATGAAGTCCGGCCGGTACACCGCACGCTCCTTCCAGATATGCAGCAGCCTCTCGATGTGCTTTCTGCTGCCCTCGTCCCCTTCTCTGTGGGACAAAACAAATCGGTCTGGCGGCAGAGTCAGAATCTAGGGTCCAGCCCTTCTTACAGTTACAGTTCAAAAAGCGAGAGATCTTACCCTCGGTACACCAAGCCGGCGAGTTTCAGTTCACAATGACTAAAGGAAAAATTCCCCTCTCAATCTGTGTGTTGATATCATGCGTTGTATTTTGCGGTAGCAATCTATGCCAAATACGGTGGGATTCATTTTGTAAGTTATAAATAGAAGCATTTTTTAAAATGTGTGCCTTGACAAAAAAGTCCTCCGGTTTTGCACTGTAACGATTCCCATCGTGTATTTAATAAACATCTCATATGCATCGCTTTGCAATGCGCTATGGGAAACACGGAAATGCCTACCTCCCAGGGGCCCAGGGATTGACATAAAAAGTCTGAGATACGAACATCTTATTGTCGCGCTCAAATGACACAAAGGACACAAATCTGCACATGCATACACTGAAACTGTAAAAATGTCCTGTTGCCCAAAGAGAAAGTTACACTAACTCGCCTATGCATGGTTATTTACGGTTATTTAGGCAAGTAGTGTAGAAAACAACAATGCAACTTCTCTTATTTGCCTATCTGACACCAATGTTGTTGCTGTCTTACTGTTTCATATCTTATTGGAATGCAGGAAGCCATGCCACGTTTAACTGAGCTGAGAAATGTTAATGCAAGAGGAAAACATCAACATCTTGCGGCACAGCACAAACGCCTACCTACCTTGCGACATGAGAACATGCATCAAGGAGGACAGACTCAAAATCCCGAGTGAACTCTGGCCCTTTTCTCTTGCTGTTCTGGATCACGTCGTTAGCAAGGTGCAGGAAAGTCAGCTTCCTGCTAGTTTTGGCTGAAACACAGTGAATGCATCAACTTGACACAAAACGAATTATAACTGCCAATAACAACTAACGTAAAGTAAACAGACTAAACCCACGTCAGACATCCCAACCTTGATGTACTAAAGCCGCGTTTAACCGTGTTATCGATTATGCACAGGGGAGCTAAAAGTCGTGTTATGTCGACGTTTCACAACTAGACTTAAACAGCAGTCGCAGAGGGGATTCGTGACCCACCGTGTATACAAATACTTAGCTACCTAGCTAGCTACCATTAACTAGCACACAGGATAAGTTACTTTCTTGGTTCAGGTCACATACCTTTTCTCAGTTCTCGGTGCCATACATGCACAATAGGCGAAGAATGTTTTCGATGATGAATAATCCACAGCGACAGCGTCTGGACGCTTTGCTGAGAGTTGCTAAGTTCAGACAACTTTTTCTCCAGAGCAGATTCAGAAAAAGACGACATTCTGTCTGCTACCTTTCTAACTCAGTTTACGCAACCTCGGCTGACGTTAACTTGGCTCTCTGTAACTGACTCCGCATGAATAAAGTGGTCTACGGATAAATAAGTCAGAGGACGTTCCAGTTCAACAAGCCGACCACATACATGCTTAACTTGACAAACAGATCGCTATCACTCACTTACATAGTTTTAGCACCGTCAACCTAGCTGCCTTGTTGTTATCGTTAACAAGATTGCCAATGACTAGTTACCCCACACACTTAATTTACAAACTTGCAGATTTAAAATAAATATTAGCTAGCGCTAGCTACCTTACCTAGCTAGCTAGCAAACAAACAAATCCAAGGATCGCCACTCACTGGCCAGTGCCAACGACCATTTCGCTTTGCTAATGCTAACTTGCTTTGGTTTAGGTGGTTAACAAATTGCTGAATGTGGCAGATAACCGTGTGAAAGTTGGCTAGCTAATGCTAGCTAGCTGGTTACTAAGGCAGCAACAGAAAGCGAGCTTATTAAAATAAACCAAAATTGACAACGTTAGTTAGCTCCCGTTAACAAGATCGTATTAACTAGATAGCATTAACAAACTAATCACTAGTCACAACAGAGCAATAGTGTACGAATCTACCGAACAAGATCACGAACTAGTTTAGACTAACTATGCAATGCAGGTAACTTGGCTAGCTAGCTAGCTAACGTGACACTACTATGGACCCCACTAATCCAAGTTAGCTAGCTAGCTATATGAGTTCGCTTACCAACTTGATTAATGTTAGCTAACGTTAATACATACAAAGTCGTCATAAGAAAAATTAAGGAAATAATAATTAATAAATTCCTCCCATTCGTTAGCAGGTTGTTGATGCCTAAAACTTAAATTAAAGCTGGCTACAACTTCATGGTACTTTCGTGCTGCAGTTAGCAGCTTTTGCTAGCTGGCTAGTGACGAGTACCACCTGAAAAACGTCACGATGTGGTCGTGTGACCTTTTACCCGGAGTTCAACACGAATCAGATGAGAGAACGTTGAATACGCTCAGAGACGACCCAGCAACCGGAGTCGACGTCTGTATCCTCTAGAGTTAGACAACTAGATATGGTTTTCTCCCCATCCATTTCATTAAAAAAATTTAACTACAAGTATGTATATTTATGGTCACATTTGGGCTCCGTTTTGCAATCAAAACATCTTTCTAATTTTAAGAAGCAATGACGTTTTTGAATTTTTAAAATTTTATTTTATTTTACGGATTCTTTGAAATCAAGGGCATTCATTTTTAATGTTGATTCGTGATCGTCATTTTTTTTTTCTGGAAAGTCACATGCTGCAAATAATTATGTGCAATTCTGTTCACCAAAGTGTCCGAAAATGCAGACTTAAGGGAAGGGTGCACTGGGCGCATCAAGGTGGGTGTCAAGATCACAAACGACGGAAAATTACATATGGGGGACAACACCAAACCCTCCCTCATTCAAGTGAGAATGTGCATTGGCATGTGCGAGGGCTCAAGGGTAGACTTGGGGACAGGGGGCTCTATATTTGGACAGGCTATTACATCATTACCCACACATCACACCGTCTCTACACTGGTATCATCTGAACTGAATGGTTTGCTCCTCAGTCCCTACCAAGTGCTAAATGACAAGAGTTAACTTGCGATTCATAAATGTTATAGAATTACATGACCTAGGGCAGCTGGATGGCGCATTCGGTTAAAGGCACCATGGATGGATGAGTCTCACGGCCTGGGATCAAATCCGGACAGTGTCAATGCTGGCTGTGGACATGCATCTAGCGATTGCATCAGGGTATGGGAGGGTTCAGTTGGTCTGCGTTCATTTCTATCGAGCAACCCCTGCTGGTCCATCGGGTGCTTGTGGACTGAGTGCTAAAGCCTCACATGAAAGGTCTTTCTCCGACTCCGCTCTGTGCAAGCTTAGCTGTACTCTGCGGTGTGAAAATGAGCAGCTGGTGATACCACCTCTTTCAGGGGAGAACCATGGGTGTTTATATTCTCCAAAACCTAAGGTTGCAGATGTCTTGGCCATTCCAAATTGGGGTAGGAATTGGACATGCTCAGTCCCACGTTGGGTACGAAGTCTCTATATAAAAAAGATGACCTGATAGCTAGCCTGTTTTACCAACATAAAATCAAGAGAAATCATAAGGATACACAATTTCAAGCGAAGTGCTATGCATTAAGGGAAGCATTTCCTGCTTTTTGACTACTGACAGCTTAAAAGGTATAACAACGGGAGTGCACTGCAGAAAGTGTGTTCTCTCTTCACTGATCTGTGTTCTTAAGACCCCTGCCTATTGCCTGGTTGAATGGGAGAATGGAAAACAAGTGACTCTGGTTAGGCTACAACATAAAAAAATAAATCCTTCATTTGAGTTAAAAAAAAAAATACTTCCAGATATTTTCCCCACAGGACTAAATTAATATCAAGCAGCAGTTAAAATGTCTACAGCGAGGTAAATATTGATTGAGAAACCCATCCTTATCGCCCCCCGAGAGCAGTGGTTGTTATTTAGCTCTATCGATCGCTGTTTGTGTCAGCAAGAAGCCATGAGCAATCAGCCGCTGATTAGAAACCTGTAGTAGTCAAGGTTTTTGTTCTTCCAGCCAGCCAGTTCATTGCGAGATGCTGGAGGGTGCTCACAATGGGGGCGTGGGATAGGACCTCCTGGAGGATTCAGGGGAGACTGGGACATTGTGTCATTGTCACTCTCCACTTGGGCCACTCTCGCAGTCCAGTCTTTGAGTATAAAGGCATACTAAGACATATCAAGGTGCAGAATTTCTTACACTTACCTTCATGTCATTTCAGGCACATTTTATTTTATTTACCGTTACTTACTGTAACCAGGAGTGTCAACCAATTTGACACAGTGACATTTGTGGTGACAACCCAGGGACGTTTGTTGAGAATACGAGGAGTCATGTCTCCGATCAGATGCAGAGGGGTGGTTGGGTAACCAGATGTTGACAGTAGTGCAAAATTCCCATAAAGCAGTCTGGGAAGTTCAAGGGGAATCTTAACAATCACACTGAGCCAGGACCTCAGTTTATTATCTCATCTGAACAATGGTAGCTTCTACACCAAAGTGCTCCATCAGCGGACTGGTGCAGTCGAGTTTTTAATTTGTCCCAGAGAGAGGAGTTTTCCCAGGAGGTCTTCCATCCAAATACTAACAAAGCCCAGCCTTGCTTATCTTAGGCAGTTTGATATAAGAAGGCTACGAGGTGGTTTGGTAGCTGGCAAATGAAAAACGTAAGTTTTTAGAAAGAGGCCAAGGGGGATTTGGGGGTAACTAAGATTCTGCCCAAGTAACTGCTGCTCTGCATGTCGAAGGGACTGAGGGCTCTTTTTAAGCATTTTCTCTGTGAGGTTAGTTGCTGGCACAAAGTGAGTATAGAGCCTTCTGGGACCTGTAGTTCTGTGCTTTGCTTCTTTGCTATCTTTTCTTTCCCATTTTCACACCATGAGGTGGAATTCAGCAAAGATAAAAGCCAAGCAATAAGGGCTATTATCTGTATATGTGCAGACATGCCTTACACTGCAGCACACTAGTGCTTTTTTCTATTTTCAGTTTTAGATCGTCAGCATGGGTGGTTTTGCAAACATGAATGGCCAGCATAAGATTTAATATACATTAGCTGTTTCCATTAATTTGCTGTATTTCTTTAGGCAAAGCGTAGTGAATTGACTTTTTGAGCTGCATTTTTCCTGTAGAGCCATTTTCTTCAGTGAGGAGAACTACAAGGTATGTATCACGGTATAAATGCAATGGCTCCCCAAAGGAGGACACTTGAAACTGTGGAATTGCTGGTAGTTGGTCTGGGTGGTTATAAAATGGAGGAGAATGGGAATGTATAATATGTGAGTGAAAATGTAATTAGTTTCAGTTTACTGCTGGCATTTTTGCACCAAGTATTTATATTGATAAGGCATAATTTCTTATGCTGCTTCAGTTGCATACCTTGTTCAAGTGACTGGTCCATCCCTAACTGAAGTATTTTGAAAATGCTAAGCTAGCACAGTACTAATGCCGAAATGAACCAGAGATGCCAATGCATTGCAGAAATGTATGATGTCTGGATTTGATAGTTACTGTGAGCTAGTATAATGGACTCACCAGATTCCATCCTGAAATATCAAAAAGAATTTAAGTATTTGGGACTTAACGTTACTGGAAAATATGGACATTGGCATGAAAGAGATCATATTTCATTAGTGGTGATAATGATCTTGTTTCCAATCAAAGTTCCAATGCTTAATGATTGCAAACAGGGAAGACGGTCGGATTAGACCAAAATTTAACTTTTTGACCACTCACACCACCAGTAGGTTTGCCAGAAGAAGGGCACTTATGTTGAATAGTACGTCAAACCCAGGGTGAAATATGGTAGTGGATATTAAATTAGTTATTTATGGTTGAAGGTTAGGTTTATACACAGAAAGGTATTTGCCATGTTCCCATTTGGAGAGTGAGATTACATTATATTATAATCATTTAGCAGACGCTCTTATCCAGAGTGATTTACACAACTTTTACAAAGCATTTACACTGCATCCATTTATAGAGCTGGATATATACTGAAGAAATACTTATGCCAGGATGTTGTTCTCAAGCAGGATGTACCATTATTTTATTCCCACAGAGGATATGTACCATGATCTATCTATCTTTATAAATCATTGTTGGTGTTGTTGTTGTTGTTGTTTATAAACCTGATTTAACATGATTATGTTACCACAAAATGTGTTATGTTACCTACAAAAATGGCATGTTTGTAATACTGTCACTGACAGCATTATCCATTGCAATTTTTCACAAACTGGATATTTCCCATGATCCTTTTAAGACACAGAATATTTACCACGATTAACCATGATTCTATTTCCAGGAAGGTAATTTTCCCACATTAGCATCCCATATTGTATCCCAACGGATATGTAAGATAATGCTACTCTCAGAGAAGACATTTACCATGGTCATCATGATTTACTATGATTCCGTTTTCTGGATGGATCTTAATTAGGATATTTACGAGTCTCATTTCCAAACAATATATTTATCACGTTTCTATTCCTGAGCAGCAATGCAGGCTGGAAGGACAGGGGTTGGGGGCTGGATTAGGATTAGGATGGGAGAAATGGGGTTTGGGTTAGGATTAGCATTGAGGCAGCATAGTCTAGGGATTGAGGGCTGGATCAGAATGTACAAACATAATATGCACAACCAGAATAGCAGGGAAATAGAGCTTTTCAATTCATTCACAAACCACCTCTCAAATGATATCACACACATACAATATTCAAAGTAATGCGCAGTGAATTCACCTCCTGAGTAGTTACTATGTACTGGGGAAAGAAGTGTGATGGTTGCTTCTCTGTCGTGTATTAAAGGGAATATACAGTGTTCAGTTAGTCAGCAGAAGCATGATCATTAATGATCATTTTTGTTCAGTGCTTGTATTTATTAGAGCCACAGTTTGACTTCATAACTTGAAAAAGGGATGAAATCAGATCTGTTGGCACCTTCCAGTTTGGGTTGTTGGATTACAATAGTTCAGAGAAGCAAGGAAGTGGGTGGTGCCAGCAGAACATCTTGATCACTCCCTGATTGCCTTTATATCTTAATAGATGTAGATGTATTAGACCTCAAGGATCTTCATCATGATAGGTGGGAAAATCCACCAATCCAGTGTAAACACTCTGCAGATAGTTTAGAATAGGTGAACTGGCAGGTGCATAGATCTTTCTGTTCTGTAAAATACCAAACAAAGTCAGAAGTGTACAACATCACCGAAGAAGCATTTGGACAAAAGAAGAAAAGAAAAGAAGCTATTTCACAAATTCAATTAATTGTTGTCACAAAACTTAATTTAATATTAACAAAACATACCTATACATACCTATGTACAGCAGTAGTTCATAGCCATGGTATTGTTTCTCTACATTTTCCCTAAGCAGCCAGCAACTTCTCCAAAAACCTTTTGGACTTTCTTTCTTTTCTTGTCATATTTTAAATATCCTACACCTATTGAATGCTTTGAACGTGCACAAAATATGTTTCTGTATAGATGTGTATTGCCTCGCTATTCCACAGGGGCATAATAGCAAAAGATATAAATGATAATCACAGTCACTAATGGACATCTCTGGCCAGCTCACTCTTTTAACAGTGCAGAGGTCTGGGTGTTTCCCGCTTAGTTAGAGTGGGGTCTGAGGTTATCACAGGTAGTGTGATGTTTATGGGGTTTTAAACTCCTCTCACAAGGGCACACACTTTTGTTATTTTGTGCGAGTGTTTGGAACCCTATGACATAACACACAGGTACTTTTCTTCCTTAACTACAGGATCATAAAGGTGTCTCTATAGAATAAGATTTGTGGAGAGTGGGAATTGGAAAGAGAAAGAGGATATTTAGTGACAAGCATACAGGGAACAAACGGTGAATTCAATTGGATAAACGTCTTGGGGAGGGTTGATTTTTTTAGTTTGCATGGTACCTTGTTTTTGGTGAAATCTGCCTCACGGGTATTAATGTGATGACAAAGGAGAGATACTTTGCTATCCACTCGGCAGACATCGTTTCAATAAATCCCTTTTTGTTGCAGTAGGAGTTTCAAAGACATCAAACTTCACTTAACCTTCTGTTTTGTTAGAAAGATCGTTCACAGTGCCTACAATTGCCCATATCTTTTGTGTGTATACTTTTGTTATATTAAATAAAGAAACAATTAAAAAATTTTAAAATCTATTTTTATATCAAAAGAGGGAAATGCTAGGACCTGAGTCATAGGGCAGCCTCCAACAACTAGTGTGAGTCTGCCTGTTTCCCTGTTTTGACTATTAAAGTTATTTAACTCTAATTTTCATTTTTATTATGTTACATACTTGCATACCTGATGATGCTTATAATACACCTGACTTCATGACCTTACCGTCGCATGTCTGTGATGAGAAAAGCTCTGTTCGTATAAACATAATTGAGAAGCCTTGCGCCTTTCACTCACTCAAAGAGAAAATGGTGAAGCTCAGAAAAAATGTAAAAGGTACATTATATAGCCAAAACCCAGACCAAACTGACTTTAATCTGAATGTGCTCAGTTCCAAAAAAAATGAGCATGTGGGAAGTCAGAGCTACAGTTGACACACACACACACACCACACACACTGGCTGTTGTACATTAAAATACTTTACAGAAAACACCATCCAGTTCCTAAAAATTTAATTAACATCAACGTTTTGACAATAAATACCTCATTCAGTCAAATGATGCCTTCGGGTAGTACAATATTTACAAATTGCTTAATAAAGATATTGACCTGATTTTCCCCAAAATAAACATGCTTCTTTAATATGTAAATTCTTTACTCACTAATCCACAATTAGTTATGGATGATTCAATAAGCAGCAAAGCTCCTCTGAATATTTATAAGCGAATGCTGTAACTGCCTTCATTTGCTATATGCTATACTAAGAATAGCCACTAGGTGGCAAAAAAGGATCCTTCTAAAAAAATTCCCTGTCTGCATCGGGCAGTGTTTGCGCATTTAAATCTTCTTGCCTTCCCCCGAATAGACACATCACTGCTGTGTTTGTCAGGGGTGATCAAGTTGCCAGGCAGAAGCTATTATTAAAGCCATTTTTCACATGTAGATGCCTTGCGGGACCTCTAGTGTATTTGGCTGTTTTTAGCACCAGACAGAGAAATGAGCAGCTTCTGCAGTGGAAGAGACACCAATATATTGTAATTGAATTGGCTGATATTATACAAAAAAAAGTCTAATGCAATGGGCGATAACTACTGGATCTAGCATTGGAATGCAATTACTGTACCATCAACACCGCAAACCTCAGAACGCAATAAGTACTTGATAGTCTTTAGTCACAGAGCTACAGAGAATTTCTCCCTTGATGTTTTCCTGGGCTCGAATTAAGAAGCAGTCTCGGGACAGTTTTTTTTTTTGTTTTGTTTTGTTGTTGTTGCTATTGTTTTTTGTCATTATTTTTTCCACCACCCACAAAAGTCTCCCAAAGGATGTTGCAGCGAGAACATGTGCGGCGGCTAGATTATGAGTTTTGAAAAAACGCAAGAGGGAAATGCACATGGTCATTTTGCCACAAGCAAATTTAAAATTGAATTCAGCTGTGGTGTTAGTCGGCACGGCATTAGTCTGTTGCTTGCTTAGCCAATATCAAAGCTGCTTCAGAGTCTGTTGTAATGTTTCCTGGGTATTACATTACTTTACATTCATTTAGCATATGTTCCTATGCGGAACAACTTACAATGCTGGAGGACATACATGCATTCGGATGTATATGAACAGTAGTGCCAGAGTACAGCAAGTATAGATGCAACATCACTAAAGCAATAATGAGAGTTAACTATGCTTAAACAAGAATCTAAAATACGCATTATAAATATTTTAAATTATTTTACATCCAAGGCAAGCCCTGAGAAGAAAATCATCCATTCATCCATCCATCCATTATCTATACCTGCTTATCTCGGGCAGGGTCGTGGGGGGGTGCTGAAGCCTATCCCAGCGTGCATTGGGTGAGAGACAGAAATACACCCTGGAGAAGCCGCCAATCTACCGCAGGGCACACACACCATTCACTCACACACTCATACCCATGGGCAATTTAGTCTCCAATTAGCCTACCTGCATGTCTTTGGACTGTGCGAGGAAGTCCACAGGGACACAGCGAGACCATGCAAACTCCACACAGAAAGGCCCAGGCCGGGATTCAAACCCGAGTCTGTCTGTGAGGCGACAGTGCTACCCACTGCACCACCGTGCCACCCCGAAGAAAATCATAAAACCAAACTAAATAAATAACTTACAACCAGTTTGACTCCGAATATGGCCAATGATTCTGCTGTCCTGATCATACTGGGAAGTTTTTTCCACCACTGGGGGGCCAGCACAGTCAGGAATCATGACTGGGAGAAGCGTTTCGCCGGAAAGGTTTAGCCAGCCACCTTGAGTTTGCGGAAGGGATTTGATTGACTGGAGGTACGGTGGAGCTGTGCCATGCCCTTTAGGCTAGCGCTAAGGTTTTACACTCTGCGCGAGCTGTAACGAGTAACCAGCGAGGAGTGATGAGGAAGGCTACGGCATGGGCACGCTCGTGTTCCGTACTAGCCGCAGGGGTGTGGGGGTGAAGGCAGGGGGACCGGCGATAAGGGAATTGAAATAGCCCAGGCGTGAGAATACCCGGGCCTGGACTGGGGGCTGTGCAGAGAAGGTTGTGAGGAACTGTGTATGATTTACACTGCTAATTTATCTTGAGGATTTACTGGTTGAATCGTGTTCCTTGGTTTTCACTATTATCTATCGCTCTTCAAACATTCTCAGTCCTGCACTTGGAAAAAGCACCCTGCTGTGGACATGTAATGGATAAAGTAGACCAGTCTGAATGAGAAATTGGCTTTCCCCCTTTACTTCTTTTTTTGGAGCCATTTCAAATGGGAATCAAATATCATTTAGAGCATATTTCAATTGAGCTCTCATGGGATGGGCCGCTCAGTTATATAGATTGCTGGTTAACAACCCAATATATTTGTCTTCGAGAGAAAAAACACCTCATTAGCTAGGTGGAAAGCTCGATTTCTTTTGGTGTTTATATTCAGTACACAGAACAGTATTACCCAAGCAGCATCCCCTAATAGTGCCCTTTTGATATAATGAATGTCTTAAAGTTTCAAAACTTTAAGTTATACAGTAACAAGTATCACTGCATTTATCAGATACCTGAGAAAACAGATGAGGCATTGAAATAAACTGACAAAATGATGCCATTACACTGAAAATGGACTCCTAGCCCAGGGCTAGGATAAGAAAATTCAGAATACATCTGTGAGAACAGAGCTAACATTTCTGCTTATTCATTCATTGTTTAAAAATTGTTTTGCCACACATTCTTATTTTAAAAAGCATACAATACAATGATGTATGTATTGATAGATTTGGTATATATATTGTGCCAAACAATAGCATGGTTAACACAAGTCCACATACACTTGTCCAGAATTACTACAGACACAAAGCACAGATTATTCTCATAGAGAATTCTCACCAGGCAGCCTATGTTTCTCTATGATTTTCTGTTACTTGGCAGGTATCAAATGTTTACACTAAAAGTGAACATTTTAGTGGCCAGAACGTTTAATGTTGAACTCTGAATGTGAACTCATATGACTTTTTGGATGTTTCCAAAAAAATACAAATAAAAAATAACAAATGATAAGAGTAAGAAATTGCGATGCTGTGCCCCGGGGGGTTACTGAGAGCTGTGCTTAAGATCAAAGATGAGGCACAGTGTAGATGGGTTGCAGATGCATGCATACATATGAGCCCCTATGTGTGTGCGTATGAAGGTGAACTGAATATTTCACATCAGGTGGAACAGCAATGGCCAGCAGCACCAATATCCCTCCATGTATATACCATATCCCATTAAACCATCACCTCTTTCTGGTCATACTCTTATGTAATTATGTCCTCATAACCTTTTCTGCAGTGCTGTTGTCTTCAGACTCCTGGAACAGAATGGCTGTTTGAAGAGAAACCAGGAACAAGGTAGGTTCAAACAGGCCCGTTATGCTGCCCGCTTAGAAGAGCGACAGCGTACATTTACCGCTGAGGAAAACAAGTTGCAGGTTCCAATCCCAGTTTGGGTATAGCTTCTGGACCATTCTGCCCTAGATATGGTTAGCTATTCAAATAAAAAATATTAATGTATTTACTACCTGTAATGTATCAAGAGCATTTTAAGTGCACCCGTGTCAGAACTGATGTCAGTGGCACTGTTACAGGGATTCAGCTGTTGAGCTGGATGCATACCTGTTAGGGAACTGGTCTTTCATCTGAAAAGGTCTTGCGTTTAAATTAAGTGGGTTCTTGCCATTGCCCCCTGGAGCAAACTGTACTTAACAATGATTGCTTGGATAGCTGAATACCTGGGTCATGCTTTATACATAAATGGATAGTGTATAAAGAGTAAACCCTGAAGGTTGATCTGCCCTGTAAGCACATAAGTAATGTAATGTGGTAGGAGAAGTGAACTGGACAGGCACTGCTGCTCATAAAGGACATGATGTCGCAGCTGCCTGCCAGGGTGAAGGGGATGATGGACAAAGCGTACTGAAGTAAAACAGCCCTCATTTTCTAAAGCCGAGTCCAGAACTGGAGACGTGTCTCAATTAGGAATTCTGAGGTAGCCAGAGCCGCATGAAACAACAATTTTTTTTTTGTTGGAATATGTAAAATAATTATCTCGTTGACCGGCGCTGCAGTGTTTGAAGATAATGCTCCAGGAGAGCGGCTATGCGCCGCGCTGCAATTAAAAGCGTTTCACTTGAAGTCCTCACCTGGAGGCGAAACAGAAACGATGTGAAGTGACGGTCCCCACTGGGTGGTGAAGACACATTTTGTCCCTCTCCACTCCATTGTCTGTCGGCCATTTTGACTTATAAGTACTCTACAGATTGATATGAAAACAATGTGATCGCAACAACAACGGACAAAATGGCTCCATATCTCATTGGGTCCCGAAACGTTTTTTAAATGGAAATGGGTGTCGGTCATACGCAAATACTGTGAAACCTGCCTTGGTGGTTACCTGCACATGACAGTCATTTTTATTCCTCCCATAAGCGACTGCCTTCACTGTAATTCTTCACAGATGGGTTTGACTGAAATGCAGTCCAGCATGCACCACAGCATTTCCTCCTATGACTTAAGATCGACCTTGGTTCATACTGTGATATAATTTGCAATACACTGAATGCCTGATTCAGTCTTGCATCCAGTTCAACTTGAATAGTTGAGTTCATTCTCTGTAATCAGGGGTGAGTGCTTTCTAAAGAAACAGGTAATCACAGGAAAGATTTGTTGTCTATTTTTTGCTCAAATTGTACATAGAGTATTAATCTCATGGGGGGAAATGGATGTGTGTGTGTGTGTGTGTGTGTGTGAGTGTGAGGGAGTGAGTGTCATTGTGCTTTCAGGAGAGTTGCATAATTTCAGTCATGGTCACCCTACTCACCTCTAATTTCACTTTTTAGATTGGGGATGTGAAACCTGTTCCGAGCTGCCTCAATGTCCAGGTCCTCGGGCCCATTGAATTGAAATGGCAAAGCCAATTTCAAAACCTTATTTCTGTCTTTCAAGCTATATTCAGTACTTTCTTACAGTATTTCTCTGTGGATCACATTGTGACAGGCTATTTGAAGCCATCCGCATATCAACCTTGTGTCCTCTGGGATAGCCAGGGCAGGTGGATCTTGGGGACTAATTATAGTAGCGCTCAAACTTGGCCTACAGTCTGTTCCTGAATCTGCTTCATCTTTGGGAAAGGAACTACAATAAGATAAACCCCTTAAATGGGAGCTTTGTTCTGTCATCTTCCCCATCCAGGGTATAAAAAGAAAAACTATATACAGTATGTACACGCACACACACACACACACCGATTTTGGAGGGGTTCACATTTGCCTCCTTTCATGATTGTACAGTGAATGCTGCAAGGCTTTTGACTTGACACAGAAGCACAGATGAGTTGCATCACCCTGCTCTCTGACTGACTGCATGACTCTCTCGCGATCATGGCCACCTGGCGTCGTACACCGAGCAGATTTTCCGAAGCAACTTTCTGATCCCTTGTCGTCTGCTCAATCTGTGGCGGCTTTTAATTCAGATAAATAAAGCAACCTGAAATTCATTAATAAACATACACTCAGTGCACTGATGTTATCAGCCGTTTTTAAATCAAACTAGTTAAAAGCAAGACATATGTATGTGACAAAAAGTATCTGTTTGCCCTTGGTCAGGGGCTGTTTTTTATGGTTTGGGCTAGGCCCCTTAGTTCCATTGAAGGCAAATCATAATGCTACAGCATACAATCACATAGATGATTCAGAATCTAGATGATTCTGTGCTTTCCCAATAGTTTGGGGAAGCCCCTTTACTTTCAGCATGACAATGCCCCTGGGCACACAGTGAGGTCCATACATAAATGGTTTTGTCAAGAACGGTATGTTAGAACTTGACTAGCCAGAACAGAGCCCTCACCTCTACCCTATCCAGCACCTTTGGGATCAATTGAAAAGCCAACTGCGAGCCAGGCCTAATCGCCCAATCAGGGCCCAACCTCAGTACTGCTCTGGCTGAATGGAAGCAAATCCCAGCAACAATGTACCAACATATGGTGTTGAGTTTCAAGAGTGTTTGTTCTTGTAGTCACACCCCTTTCCTTTTGCACATCAGTTTTCAGCAATCTTACATGAGCTGAACTGCATTAGACACAGATACTGTAAACCTCACCCCCGGTCTTAGAGAGCCATACTGTCAGTTGCTTTTTGTTTTCACTTTTAAACCAGCAACCAATCCAGACCCAATGAATTAGGTAAGGCTAGTTAACTCAACAAATAACTGCCTGACTGATTAAGAGTTGAGCAACTGTAAAATGAAACGTATCATAACTAGGGATAGAAACCCCCTTGACAGGGGTTCCTATCCCAATGTTACTGTGCATGTACTAGCATGTTGTCAGCCATCTTGTCAACCATACTTTTTACTGGGGTGGCTTGCCACTGTTTGTCATCAATTCTCAGATGGAAGTACCTTTTTGCTATTATTTATATGTAATGCCACAAACAGCATCACGTGCCACTTGGTAGGCAAGAGATCAACAAACATGTTCAAACTTGGAATGACAATGAACATTTATTAATCTGTCCATATGTATAGTATATGTTGTAGAGACCTCCTCTGAATATATGTGTGTGAGTGTGTGAGTGTGTGCGTTCATATTCATATTCACAACTCTTATGTTGCAATTGATATTTACTCCCTCATGTCATAATTCTAAACCTTTGTTAAATAAATATGTTTATTCTCTTTTTTTGTGATAGCTCTGAGTATGCTGCTAGACCATTGCTTGATCGCAACAGATAGGTAACCATTCATAAACAGCGTTTACTGAGGGCAGCTAGCCCCAAAACAGAGCTATAAGCCTTATAGTTACCTAACAAATTGTATTACTAGCCAGCTAGTTAGCTAATAAATTAATAATATATGGAGCTGCACTAACAGTAAAAAAAAAAAAACTGGCTAGCTTTATATGTCAGTACATGAACTAATTTGCAAAAAACATTTAAGTTCATGTTAGCTGTCATAGTTTGCTGACTTTAGTTAGACAATTTAGGGAATGGATGAGAGAATCACTAATCTCTTTACCTGAGCACTAATAATGAGGCAACAGTGCAAGAATAACATGATGGCAGCAATGTGGAATTTTATTTACATTTGGGATAGTCAGTAATTGATTAACTTGTCAAGCACTCTGTATTGAAGTAGCACGTTAGCCAAGTTGTACAGGTGTTGCCTGCATCAGAAAACACAATTGTACTCCCCTGCCACTCCAGCTTACAAATGATTTGTGCATATGTTCTGATTACATGATCACAGTCAACACCAGAAAGCACGGTTAGAGACAAGAGGGCCTATTTGGTGCGTTTCACATTTACGGTAATTTATTCAAGCCACATCAAGCTATCGGTTTAGCAGCTGCATATTACAATGATGCACATAGTCACTGCCGTTGATGTAAATGTGCTTTCCATCAACAGCTTAGTGCACTGCCATAAAAATCTATTTTGCATACCTTTTAGCGGCTAGATTTTATGCGACAGAATTATGATTGATGTTGTGTTCACCTATGACAACGGCTGTTCAACTTTATATTCAGTGCATGTACTCATGAATCCTCATCAGTAACCCCCCCCCCCCCCCCTCTCCTTTTTGGGTTGTTTTAAGGGCAAGTGCAAAATCTAAAATATGAAGCTCTAAAATGCTTTATGAGCCTTATAAATGATTCTTTCACATATCCCAAGGTTTACCCAAGTGGTGGGTGCTAAAAATTGGTGGAGATTCACAGGAGTGTCCCCCTTCATTATAAAAAAAAATTAAATAAAAAAACCTGAGATACTGATTCCACAGAAACAAGTCAAGTGACAGGTTTGGGTTCATATACAATTAATTTAATGTGATGAGGCATGTGTATAGGGTGAGACCAACATTCTAGAAGTTATTTAAAAAGGTACAATATTTTTTACATTGATCTCTTACAAAACATCAAAGCAAAATATAGATAACATAAAAAGAACCGTTCAAACATACCTGTCACAAAGCTTAATAAATGTTGTCCATAAGAAAGCATAAAACATTAAAATACTGTAGCTTTTTTTGTTTAAAGTTTTATATGTTTTTTTTTTAGTCAAAGACCAATGAAATATGTGGCACTTGAAAGCACATCTCACTCAGCAGACACTGAACAACCCTTTTTTATCCAACGCGCTGTACAAAATATTGTCCCGTTAAGTGTCGCCCTGGCGACAGAGCCATAAAAACATGGACAAAGCGGAAAACGACTCGCTCAGCAGCAATGAGAAATACACGGGAGTCAGAAATCACCATGACGATTCCCGCCTGACTTCTCACAAGCAAAATGATTCATTAAATCAAAACAACCGAAATCCAAGGGGAAAAAATCAACTAATTCAATCACCATTTGGATTCATTACAGGATTCAATCAACACTGTCCTCACCGAGTCACAAATAAATACAAGTGTTCACTTTTTTACTTCACCAGGAGTTTGGAGAGTTCATCGATCGCCGAAATCAGCACGATGAACACTTGCATTTGTTTGTTAAGTCAATGGTCAAAGTTAAGGACAGATGTTGTATAAAACCAGGCCTTAATGTGTCCTGCCTTGCCATGGATATGTGAATAACATTCAGAGAAACATAACATGCACTCCTCGTTTTCTTATGATTTTAGACAATGTACAGAGAGGGAGGGGGGCGTGTCAACCGGCTGCCTAGTGACTGGGGGCGGAGTTACAGCACGCAGCTGTCAGCGCAGTCATTGCCACTGTCAACAGAGCGCTTCTTCAGTTCCCTGCCTCCTTTGTGGTGGGCGTGTCCCGGAGGGTGTTTTGGGTGCTCTGATTGGGCGTCCTGGGGGTGGCGCAGGGCGGCGTCCTGCTCCGGCTCCACCTGCAGGTAGGCGCGGACCCTGTGGTGACGGGCCTTGCTGTCGCTGAAGTCGATGACCCGGCACTCGTACGTACCCTCGTCCGACGGCTTCACGCTGGACAGCCGTAGCTTGTGAGAGATGTTACTCCCCGCCACTTTCACCACCTGCGGACATACACGGCACGAACAGCAATCAAATTGCACAGTCATTTTAACATGGGATCAAATGGCACTGCAAGAATGATTGCCTCAAGATAAAATCAGCCATTGTGCTCTAGTGATAAATAAAAAAACGGAGCTTATACTAGGGTAATAGCGTATACCTAGGCATGGAAGGGTGTTAGGGCAGAAATCGTATTTTCTAGTTAGTGGAAATTACATTTTTACATCAAAAACATTCTTTTTTCTTGTTTTGTCCTCAAGCATTAGCTCCTGTGGGAATACTCTGGGGACAGCCTGCATGCATTTTGAGAGCGTGTTCACGCAGTGCAGTCTACGACCTGGGAAAAACATTGAAAATGTCGACTTAGAATGAGCCTGGAGTGCCATATTATTTATGCTGCCTTGCTGAGAGAACACTAGCGTTACGATATCCCTAGCTCTGTGAATCCCACAATGCTTTGCAGCACGCTCTGTGGTAAAAATAGGACACCCCTCAGACTTCCTGGAGCCTAAAGCCTGCCGCGGACTCAGTCTAGCCTGTCAGTATCGCTGGTGGAAGCAACCCACCACTGAGACTCAGAGAAACGCTCACGCATCGAGAGCCTCCTCAAGGTTGCCACGGCATCCACGCAATGCCACCGAGTCGTTAGGAAGGCTTTCTGCCAGGGAGGCGGATTGAGGTAAAGGAGGGGAGGTTTGGGGGGGGGGCAGAGGAATATGCAGCAAACGGAGCATCGCCTCAGAGACGCTGTCCTCTCTAACAGTGCAGAACCATACACGGCTGTGGGCTTCCTACAGGGGCACCGAAACCAGACAGAATCTTGTTTCGCTTGTACCTCGCTCATCTTTCATTCTAGCAAAATCTCCACCCGTATCGCAATGTCGCTTTGTGTGTTCAACATCTCGATACCTGGGATTCCTTTCAGCTAAGATACAATAAATGTTTGGCCCATGACTATTTCTGACTAGTTCAATGTGTTCCCAACACCAGACAACAGTGACACAATGTTTGCCAAAAGGGCACAAGATTATGGAAAGCTCCTCATCAACAAATCATACACCTCTCCTCTCTTCAGTTTAAATCTGTTTAAAAACATACTTTCATTATTTTGCTTTTCATTCTTTGTAATTTAGTTAACATTTCAGTTTCATGTTCATTTTATTATAGCTCATTATTGAATATCCATTTATATATATTTTTAATCTGTTAACCTCTTCTCTACTTTTAATTATTGTTACACCTCTGCCTCATTCCACATTTGATGTTTGTACATTTTGTTAGGTGTACGTCTTGTTGGGCAACTTTGTGTTTCATGTCAGGTCCCCCTTGCAAAAGAGATTTCAATCTCAATTGGGTTTTCCTGGTTAAATAATGGTTAAATAAAAAAATATAAATATATATTTTTAAATGTCCTTGTAATTTTATTGTAGCTTTTCATATTTTGAAGCTTCTGCTATCATGCATACAAATGTTATTGAAATAAATTATTTTAAGCAGACCAAGTCAACCAGCTCCTTATTATTAATTATTATTATTATTATTATTATTATTATCATCATCTACTTCCATTTCAGAACTGAAGTGCTACTGCAGCTACAATACACTGGTGCATCATCATTAGCTTGCTAAGCCAATATTGTCCTGATCCAAAATAGCTTAAACGCGCTAACCACACAGGGGGCTTTCATTCCTGTGATGTGCCAGCATCTGAATTCTGTTCTCTTAATCACTCTCCTCCTACACAGGTGTGCTTGGATCTCCTGTTGTTCTGTAACTCCTTACTGACTGTCGGCAAATGACCAAATGCTGCAGCCTCTGAGTGAATAATAAAACTGAATGCATAAACGTTTCGCTCGATGTACTTCAAAACCACCATTTCGGACGGACCTTTATAGGAAGTGTTACTGAATCAGTGCAGTACTTTCAACCTGGCAAATACCCGAGTCAGTTATTTATCCACGGTAAGTGAAAAAGGGCACGGTTCTCAAATCCGATGAACGGAAGGCTGATCTTTATGAAACTTACGGCAGTAGCAGAGCGTCAGCACGAAATAAATCACATACTCAACCCTGAATACGGTGGAGTCAGTCTGAACCCTGATGTGAGAACTGAGTGGCTTTAAGCACCAGCTTCTCTGTCTTTATCTTCTGAGGGGGCAAACAGAAATCCATATTCGCAATAATGTGTCCGATTAAATGAAGCCAGAGTCGGGTTTCCCTAAATCAGTCAGTCAGCCAATCAGTAGGGGATCTGACATCCCAGCTTCCGGAGGCCTAGCCAGGGAACAGTCTATTGCATTGCTAATCAAGTCTCTCTGCTGGAATAGCTTTCCATCGCTCACTCCCAGTCGCTATTCTATAATTAATGGCATCAGCAGTGACTCTTTCTTGTAGTTATCGTATGCTGCCTGAAATCATCCAGGCAGCAGGCATGGCTGAAAGACCAATGTTTGAGTATTATTAGGACAGCCCTAAAATCTTGCACCATGCTACATTGTATGTCTGCTTATAAAATTCTCAGTAAATCATTGCAAACATTCAAATACTGGATGAGTTAAAACACTTGATATGTTTACATTTTGTTACAAGGCTCACACGGTTAAACAATGGACATGTTTATTTAACCAATTCAATTTAAATAACTTTGCTGAAGAGTGCTGCAGTCATGTCCAAGTCAGAATCTGAAAATGTTGCCTTTTGTATTTCAATTTTGCTGTTGCAAAGATTACAAAAGTACTACATAATGTGGGTGGTATATAAAGCTCTATGTAAACGTAGCATACATTATCATGTACGCTTTATGGTGTACAGTTCCAGTAAAGTGTTTTCCCATTATGACCACCATAAGGAAGATTTCAGGCTACCCGCTCCTCCCTCGTCTCTGCATCTCTCCAGCGGAATCAGATGGCAACGAAGCCGTTCAGCCGTTCAAACCAGACACGGAAACGACGCGGGTGACCGGAGACAGAGCAGACAGCCGCCAAGTCTCCCGGTTCGAACGGAAAACATTGATGCGGCGGGTCCGCGCCAAGGTTAATCTCAGCAAACTGCGGCCGGGTGCTCGGAGCTGTAAAACATGAAAAACTTGTCTCTCGGAGAATAAAAGTCCTCGCGCGGTCCGCGTGGACACGCACTTTGACCGATTCTGCTGTTTGAGTGCTCAACTGTTTTCACTCGGTGCCAGAGCGTATTCAAGCACAACTTGCCCGTGCCCTGTCAGTCGAGTGGCTTTCTCCGGAGATGCCTTTCTTCTCGACTGCACGCGCATCTTATTTACCGTTTTCTACATGGAATCTCGCGGGAAAGCCAACGTGCGTTGTGAGGCGATTCGGCTTTACCGGTGACATCTTTCTCACTAGAACTCAAGTCGGTCCTGGTTAGAGACAATGACTTTACACGAGATTACCATTTGAGCGTAAGCACAGCATTAATTGGATGATGAGAGAAGTGATTTCAATGTGGCGTCATTAGCTACATCAGTAGCATGGATCCGGTTTACTGTCCCTCGTACGAATGTACGGTACCATGCACTCCTCTAGTCTTTCGCCAACACCGTTTGTTGACTTCCACAGAAGCACACTTCTGAAGTTTATGCATACATCTGCATCTCCCTCTCTGTAAATGCAGCTATTTATTAAAGCGCTCTCGCACCGCCCTGATAGCACCATTCATTACAGTGCTACTTCAGAATCAAAATGGCTGTCAAACCAATATTCATACCCACCCACCCCTTTCCTTTTTGAAATGGATCTCCAAGTGAGGTACTGAAACCCTGAAACCAAATGCGCTTCCTTTGCACTATTTATGAGAGTTATTTATGTACCTGGGAGTGAAGAAAAACATCAAGCATGAGAAGAAGGGCTAGACGTGCCAGTTTAACCTGACTGCTATGTATAATTTAAGGGTTCATTATTCATGTCAAACACTCTTTCAGGGTGACCTAAAATATGAATACAACATGAGACTGACTACGGGGTAGAAAGGCTGACTATATATAGGAGTATAACCTAGTTAGCTAGCTGCATTAAAGGTATTCAACCTCCAGCCATGTACAAGAGATTATAACTTGAACACCAAATTGCACATAAATATATTGCCATTTACTACCTGCAAATTGAGATACACGTTTCCCATGCAGTTACGTGCCTACATCTTTGCAAAGAGCATGCTGATATGATGAGCACACGTACACAGTTAAGTACAGGCAATTTAGACAATGTCAGCTAGCCTGCTAGGTAATAAATTCATTTTCCCCTGAATTCATGTGTTGAACCAAAGCAATGATAAATCTGCAATAATGGAAATAAAAGTTTATCAATCATTGACAGTCAACCGTTCATCTGAAAGTGTATTTTTTTTTAGCTTTTTATCGTGCCCAGGTGTGATGTAGGCCTAACTGGGTTAAGCAGAAACATGTCAGCTTCCCAGTAAGCCAATGCTTGTTTTTGTTGTTGTTTTTTTTAATGCACACACTTTCATGCGCACATTACACTTCACACAGAAATGCCAAGATGTCCTACCTACGCAATATGTAGTTTTTGAGATAAACAAGGACAGGACTCAGCAATATAAAGCCAGATTATGGGGGCATTTCTGGGTAAAATGTAACATATACGAGAATGTGTGTACACAAAAAAACCAAAGCGCGTTGTGAAACTGGGACAGTTTCTGTTTGGCCCAAAGGGGATTATGTGACACTTGAACATTATACTGGGTAGTTTTTTTCCCCTCTAAGTTTGCACATGCCGCCCCCCCCCCTCTGCCCCCGCCCCTCCCCTCCCCAGAGGGGAGGCTGCAAGAGAGACTAGAGAGAAAGTGAAAACATTCGGTAAAAGTAGTGAGTAGACCTAGGCAGTTCACACTGGAAGTAGGAGGCAGCAGTAGAAATATAAGTAGGCCATTCCAACAGTTCCTACAAATTTCCACCGGAAAGAAGAAAACTGACAAAATTAGAACGGTTCGAAAGTTCTCGCATGCGTTTCCTATATAATTGTATTTACAGCAAATGTGATTTCTTTAGTGCAGAAGTCTCATTTTTCTCATTTCCTTTCAATCAGTAGCCAATTTAGACCCTGGAAACAAGAGGTGTGCAGACTCTTTAACCAATCAATTACTTCAATTAAGCGCTTAAGAGCAGGCCGACACAGCGGCCCTCCAGGACTCAAGTTCACCGTCGCCACTTGAGTGCATTACTTCCTTGTCATTCAGTGTTTTTCAAAGTTTTCCTCATGAAACTGGAAATAATCAGAAATGGAAAGTGTACATTCAGCCTTGACCT
The DNA here is from genome assembly GCF_018555375.3 of Anguilla rostrata. NCBI lineage: Eukaryota > Metazoa > Chordata > Actinopteri > Anguilliformes > Anguillidae > Anguilla > Anguilla rostrata. The sequence continues at coordinate 14,632,636 of NC_057945.1, forward strand.
TTTGGACAGTGGGAGCTGGGAGCATGGTACTAACAGAGAAGGAGCTATACAGCACTACCGCAGATATGCCTCAGCACCTGGCAGGCAGACAGCATAATTCCGTGAAGAAGATGCCTTGGCCGGCTATTGGTTTTTGCATTTCATTAAGAGGAAGGGCATCGCTGTCACCCTGTGTCAGACTTGGGCTAGAAAAACAAGGAAGCTTTTTAACTACGCCCTTCCACTCGGATTCTAGTTGTCAGGCACAATGCACGGTCCTGGGCTTTTACCCCTGGGGTGATATTTATAAGACGGCTGAGGGCGAGAAAAATCTATCTTGCGTAAACGGTCATGACAATAAAGGCAGTAAGAAAAAAGCTTTTAGTTCTTAAGAAAACTCCTAACTTATTTGTAGGCATTGAAGGGTTTACCCGCACTATCACAACACAAGACAGAGACCCAGGAGATAAGATAGATAGAAAGACTGCAGGCCCGGGCCACTGGAAAACGAAGAACGATTTAGAGCTGAACAAAGCTGTCAAGGTTCTTTAAAAGGCTCCATTTTGATTGGGTAGGAATTGTGTTTTTATTTCCTTTAGTGGTTGCTGGATAATGGTCAAATGTTAAATATTTTATGAAGGGGGAAGGTGTTTTCACACATGGGTAGTTATTCAAGGGGACCTCCATTTGAAAAGGTCTGATAACCCTGATACTTGAACATGCTTTGAAATCTACAGTTTACAACTGTCATTTTGAAAGAACAATTTAAGCTAACTCACACTTATTTTGGTAGCATCCTTTGACATCTCTTCCTGGGGCAACACCTGTATTGAGAAAAAGTCAAAATGGGATGAAAATAAAGGCAAGTCATAAAATAAGAACATTCAACAGCTTCCAGAAGTTAACTATGATGTCATGGTTCTGCTTGATACCGACTGTATCCTTTGGCATTTTCATTAGAGAACTCAAATCTGGATAGAACGTGATATTTACTTGCAGTTACGACATTTACTTTGCTTGAGTGACTGGAATGGAGAGAAGAGTGTACTGGGGAGGTCAACGAATAGAAACGATTCTGTTTAACAGTGACAGCAATTATTTTATACAAGTTCATTTAAGCAGATGGAAGCCAGACCGGATCTGTTTGGGTCATAACACAGTAGTTACATTTAAAGCTATTTTAAGGAGGTAGTGTGAGCCATCTGGGAAGACTATTCTGTTGGATAGTAGCATGAATTATGCAGGAAGAGGATTTTTTTTTTTATTGAAGTTGCTTTAATGAATCCCTCCCCCCTTCCAATTAACGTGACTGACAGAACAGCAGGAAATCAGAAATCTTCCTTTGGAGAAACTCCTCGGGTTTATTTAGCAGCAAATCTTTCATTCTTTCTACTGTGCATGCCTTCCATTGACAAGAACCGGTAGCATTTCAACTTTTGACAGCGGCTGAACAGACAGCTAGCTACCTGCTGTGCTTCACCATTTAGCTTAAAGCAGACTGTTCCCCAGTCTTCTCGAAAGCAAAAACAAGATCCTTAATTACTCTGGTTTCACATTCCAATAATCCACCCATCCATTATCTATACCCGCTTATCCTGAGCAGGGTCGCAGGGGGTGCTGGAGCCTATCCCAGTGTGCATTGGGGGAGAGGCAGGAATACACCCTGGACAGGCCGCCAATCCATTGCAGGGCACAAACACATTGCAATAATGACTGTTTCATAATATTCTTGTATGATAAGGTAGTTATCTTGTATTTGCAGAAGAAAACATGCCATTAAAACACACGCAAGCATTTTTAATGAAGGACTAAGTGTATATTCTATCAATAATTTACTGTTATTCCTGAGGAGTCGGATTATGAAACAGGCTGTATAGAGAGAGCTGCTGCCGTAGTGTGTGCTGCACCATTAAATGCCTCTCTTTCTTTCAGACACAAAGTGTGCCCACACACTTATGCACACATACGGCCGCATACAAACACACACAAGAATGCATAATACATATGCATGTACTGCTGAGATTCTCTTGGGCTCGCTCCAGGTGCGTGATCTTTTTTTTCCCCCTGACCCATAGCCCTACCCCTCACTCTTGCTGTCGGTCACCTGATTGGTCATCCAGCCCTGCTTGTCTGTCCATTCTTTGTGGTTCCTGATGTACCACCACTGGATCTCCAGAGAGTAGGAGGGAGAGCCCGCCCCACGGAACGAGCAAGCCATCTCCACGTCCCGCCCACTCTGCGTTGTGATGTCATGGGGGACTTCTGTAAAGAGCGCTGTCGGGGAAAAGGATAAAGGCGATAATGCAGTGAGACGTGCTGTATCGTGAGCTCACACACAAAAAGTCATGTAGTCAGTTTTCATTATGTCGCTAGCTTGGAATCATTTTATTCTTCTGTGAAACTGAATGCTCCAAACAAGTACAGTAAGAGATAGATTAGCACATGAACTTAATCTTTTGAGTTCTCAAAACAGCATCATGTTCTTAAATTTTGTGAGACTCAGGGAAACTGACAACGGGCATTTTATGATAGCAGACATTATGTGCACTCCAAAGAAAATAATGGACGGGGCTTGAATAATTTAAAATAAATAAATGAATAAATGTAACTGCTTATCTCTCCCATTGACTTATTTAAACAAATCAACCTATGTACAACTTTCTTTGAGAATATACTGTACAGTATATGCCAAAAGTATTAGACCACCTGTAGTTTAAAAAAAAAAAAAAAAAAAACATGAGGTAGAAAATAATTCAGTTAATATATGCACATTTATTGAATAACAAACCAAAGCACAAACACTTTTTTCAGTTTCTACCTAAAATAACACCAAAAGATTACTTTTACTTAAAAATCATCTTAGACATGACTTTCCTCATTAAAGCCTCCTTTGGCTTTAATTGCAAAGGGTGGGAGGGAGGTGGAGTGGTAGGTAAATTAACTGAAATCTTGTCAACAACAACAACAACAATAATAATAATGATGATGATGATGATGAATCTACTCCTAGTTTAATTTAGAATTTTGGCATTGATTTTCCACCACATCCTTCTCATAATCAAATAATTTATAGTCATCCAAACCAGATGTGTCTGGCTCAAAAGCAAAGTACGCATCACTGTTCACAATTATTTCCAAGCCAGGACAAATACATTTTTGTTTCCGCTTCAACAGCCCATGTTCTCCCTCACCATGATCCGGCTTTCAGAAAGACCCACTGAATATCCAGTTTAAGAGCTGAATTCAATTTAAATTGTATTTGTCTCGCGCTTTTTGCAAAGGGCACTGTCACAAAGCAGCTTTACAAAATATCCAGACCTGAACCTGAATTTAATCAACATTTGTTTTCAACTTTTATTCCACAAACACAGTTTGGAGAGCAAGTTTTTGATAAATTCACAACATTGTGTCAAATGTAAAGATGCATATTGATTAAATCCGGGCCTATATATCTGGATTTCTGTACTTAAGTGCACTATACTATTCTCACAGAAGGCCTTTTCCTGTGGAACCAGAGGAACACATCCTGTGTTAGCAGATCTGGTGAAAGAAGGTAACTGCTCGGCTGGCCCATCTCCATGCATAACACGGGCTGCAATCCCACACGGTTCTGAACTACCTCTGCAGAAGAAGACATCAGCTTCTCTGATCCCAGCACATCCGACCATTAACCGCATCCAAATCCTCTTAACTGCTCCTTTAAACAGATTTTAATTTGCAGCTAATCCCCTTTATGAACATGCAACCACAGAGGGAGGCTCTAAATAATAATAATTAAAAAACAAAACAAAAAAAAAACAAAACTTTAATGACATTTAAAATGGCCGGGGAACTGACTGCCATCTACAAAGCACAGAAATGTGTGGATATTAGTATGGTGAGTAGTTTTTTGATTGTCAATATAAAGCATTTGTCATTGCGCATCACATTTCAATGACATCGCAATGACTTGTGGCTTGGAGCAAGAAAATAAATTTCAGGTCATTTCAAAACAGCTTTTATAGCAACATTAGACCCCTAGGGATTGCCCATTATTATTTAAGAATTAATGTCATACTGCCAAAACTATGAAACAAGTATCAGAAATCATTGTAGGTTTAATTAAGCCAATTCCTGTGGTAAAAAAAGTTACCTTATTTTGAAATCTATGACAAATTATTCACTGACAGAATACTCTCATTTCACTTAATGTTTTCTTTTTGTCTAGCCTACATTTCAGTCTTTCAGGCCAGGTTTCTGTGAACTTCACAGCATGAATCTATATTTCAGAAGTTTCTGTTCAGTGCTAAAGGGTACATTTTTTTTTCTAGACACCCACGAACAGCATTGTTCAGGCATCCATTTTACATTTCAGTGACATGGCAGACAGACAGCAATTCCATGGGGGTGGGGGTGGAGTACAGCTCGCAGACACAGAGCCTGGGAAACTGAGAGGCATCTGACTGCAGCCTGCCGGTGAGTGGGGCTCGATGTCAAGCCCCGCCCTTTCACATCCTGCCCCCTATTGTCCAATCCGGAGCTCAGAAAGACAAAATTTCTCATCACCAGGTGCACGCGGCAAGGGGCGGTGTCGGATGTCAAATCCCACCCATCAACATCCAACCCCGCCCTCCCACATCCTGCAGTGAGATGTTATTGGGAAAACTCGCCATCCGCACTAGCCAGAGCTCAGCAAGTCTCCCAACCACTCCTGTAATTTCAACAGCCTGACAACCTCCCAAAGCAGTTTTCAATTGCTCCATCCTGGGGGAATAGATTTTTCACAGAACTATTTACAGAACAGCTTGTGAATAAGGTGATTCACCTTATTGTGTACGAGTGTGTAAACAAAGCTTATGCCTTATTAAAATATACACAGTAATCTGTAATATTCTCAGTATACAGTATGCCGATGGTATGCAGTCACAGGCCTGTGCATAGTAATACATTTTTATGCATCTGAATAATACCGTTTATATGCCAAAGTCAGATCACTGAGAGCATGTCCACACAGCACCACAGTTAGCCCTTAGGCCACAAATTAGTCACCCCATTTTATGTGACAGGGACACTGTGTACATGAAAAGGAAAAAAAAATGATTTGTTTTCTTTCTCTCAGGAATGATTAGCTCAGCTGTATTGTCATGCTAAATCCATGTGTTGTTATCACCGTTCCCTGTAGTAAATGAACAAGAATAGCACCATTGGCATGCAAAATTGGTTTATAAATGGAACTATACAAAAATAAAGGTTAATTGATTGGATTGATTAGCAGCTGATTATTCATGCAGCTAGCCTTCTCTAAATGATCTAGATAATCATGTACATTCATCAACTGCTTTTTATTGTCCTTGCTGTAATGTAAGTAGAGGCACAACAGAGTTGCAGCGGTGAGGGGTCAAGGTGATAATGTGATGGCGTGTGGAGCTTTGCCCTGCCCTGGAATATGTGCATACATAAGCCATTCATATAAGGCAAGGTTGATTTCAGTCTTAACGGTTCCGAACAATCATTTTCGCCCCACGTGAAAGTGTTTCTTTCTTGCAGGGAGGGCCGTCTTTCAACACGACTTTGCCCCTGTCCACAGGCACAGCCAGGCGCCTGGTTGTTTGAGGAGCGCGACTCTAATATTAGCCATATTTCATATCTCCCCGTCACTACATCCGAACCCAATCGTGCATTTATGGGATATTCTGGAGGACACGCGAGACAGTCTCCCTCTTCCAGCAGCGAAGCGCGAGTCAATTAACGTTATCATGGAGAAGTGTCATTGCAGCATCCGTCCTGCAGAATTTGAAATGCTGGTAAACCCTATACCAGGGAGCATGAAACCCAATGGCTATAGACAACTGGTGTGTAATGCCCTATTTAGTGACTTTACTTTGGTGTTTTATTAGGCTAATAATAATACTTTATCTGCAACACCTACAATACCTGGATAAATGACAGCAAGTATCTTCAAAGCAGAAGTTACCACACAGGTGAGACTAACTCGTTAACTAAGCGAACTATAAGATTCACTGCCTATATTTATAACCAGTTTGTCTGCAAGGAGACCTCAGTGACTTTGAAAGAGAGGTGACAGCTGGTGCGTGTTTACAGGAAGGTTCTGTCACCAAGACAACGCAAGTTACTGATGTTTCACGAGCAGCGCCATATAAGGGGGTGTCAACACGGAGCGCATCATCAGGAAAGGGCAGCTGTGGGTGGAAGGTCAGGATGGCGAAGCCTGCGCATGAATTCAAAATGCAAGGCAAAGCAGGGCAGGCTACATTTTACCCAGCGCCAAGAGCAGTTTCATCATAATGGCACATTAATGGCATCGGTTTGCATTTTATACACATATACAGTGGCCTTAAATTATTCACATCTTTAAAAGAAGGGGGAGGGGGGGGACCTGTATATAATTATACAAACTAAGCTTTTTTTCAATGCTCAGAACTTGGGAAACAGTCTACTTTTAGGATTCAATGGAATCAACCAAAGACAAATTTTTCACTCGAAGTGTCAAATACTGACAACACTGTTTTCAATATACTGCATTTTCCCTACGCAAGGATAACTACTGGACCTCCACACTGAATCTTTCAGGTGCTTTAGCTGTGTTGGTGGACTGCACTCATTTTTGATCTGATTTACCACCACACTGTTTGGAATTAACTGGGATGTTCGCTCAGGGTGAGTCAGTTAGCCTTGCACTGAAAAGGATAAATTGGATGCGAGCTGCCCACAAAAGGTTTTGGAAGGTTTATCATTCCAGAATATACAAATACAAGCAAGCCCATGTACAAACAGCAATAAGGAGACCTGTAAGTAGCAACAGCAGTTGGTGAGCTAAAATTGTTGGAGCAGAAAACTTGTCCTTAAAACTGATTTGACTCGACCGGTTTTCACTCATTTTCCTTAATTTGTGAATTAATCGCTGTATTGATAATCACCATCTGATGTAGCCAGCACTCCTCAATTAGGTCATTTATCGAGTAAAACAAATATGATTGTATTGCAAAACGTGCATATTGTATCAACATTTCTGGAGACATGCAGACCTCTTCCTTCTCCGCATTCACACTCAGATTTTTTTTGAATTTATCATTGAGTCACCCTAACACAATGTGAAAATGCTGTGTTACCTGCCACTTAGTCAGATTGTTGGCAAGCTTCTTAATCAAGGAAAGTGAATGAAAACAGGCTGAGACCAATGACCAGTTTAAACAAAAGTTGTCCACCCCACTAATTTTCAGCATACTGCTACTAAGAAGGCCTGCTTAAAAGACTTTGAACTCCCTGAAAATTAAAAAGAAAAGGTCTTCCCCATGTTTAATAGCCTCTCTTTCGGTCCTAAAGTTTCAAAGAAATAAACTGTTAAAAAAAAAAAGCCTCACCATCAGTATTAGAACAAAATAAACTGAAACCAGGGTGCACGGAGAACCCAGTACACACAACCAAATCAGACCTCTTACAGCCCAGCTTATATGAGGCCAAAGGCAGGTGCAAGCAATCAGACCATCAGCAGCTCATCAAGGGGGCCCAGCAGAGAGGCAGGACAGTGCCACAGAGTCAGCGGAAGGGGGCCGAATATTCACCACCTCGAAACAGATTCAAGATGGCTATTTAAAAACGGAAAATATGGGGCCAGTTCACCATTTTCCGGCAGAAGCATGCTTAGGATACTTAACTCGTTGAAAGATCCATTTTTGGCAATGCCTGAGCTTCCTAGCAGAGGAAAAACATACAAGAGACACTCTGATGAACTGATAGAGAAACACATCGTTTGCGTCTTATGCTTTAAATGTCAAAAGGTCTTTTTCTTAGTGTGAGGTTCACAAAATTAAAAAGAACTGTTTATATTTAACATATTTTGACTTGCTGTAACCAGCACCTCATACAACATGCCAGTCATGAAACCATTAACAGCTATGCAAATGCTGTCTAAATGTTTGAAGTATGCAGCTCCTTTTCTCAGGTTTACTGAACACCAGAGTCAACTTTAAGTAGACTGAAATGAGTAAATATCATACATAACCCACGTCCCTTTTACCGTGCTACGGAACACTGTATTTATTGTACAGTGTGTCATGCTTCACTCCACTGTAACCACAGGCTTCACCCTTCTTTTGACGGCTTCCCATCTCCAGCTTAATTGGCGTAGTCAATTGTCTAACCGCTTCTGTGCGTGCTGCATACAAAATGTACTCCGTGGAAATGTGGCAAGCCTCGGGTCGGGGCTTGTTGTGAATTGATTGGAACCCATTTTATTTCTCATTTCTGAAATCTAATTTCCATACCCTCTATTGATTTTATATTATCTGGTGGAAAATGGCGAAAGATTCATAATTCACATCTTGAATACACTCATCTGATATTTATTCCCAATCATTACATAAAACAGTTTTTTGTACTGCTGAGTTGTGAAGTTCTGTAACGTGTTTAACTTGATAGAAGTGCGTGGATATTTGTTTGATGGGCATTCAAGCCTTGCAGCCTTCTCAAACAATGCCTGTGTTATTTCCACGGAAAGAAATTTGCACGGCATTTAGAAAAACAGTCCAGAAACAAAGGTGTTTTGGCGAGAGAATAAGCACACAGCATTTGCATTTTTTCATATCTTATACCAGGGGTGTCACATTTCGGTCCTGGAGGACCTCGGTGTCTACAGGTATTTGTTTCCTTTCAATCAGCCTCTAATTAAGGCCTTGAGAACAAGGAGTGTGGGCTCTTTAGCCAATTGTTCATTTAAATGAATTCGCTTGTGAAACACACCGATAACCAGCAGACGCTGTGGCCCTCCAGGACTGGAGTTTGATAACTCTGCCTTATACGTTTGATAACGAAAACAGCCTTGGAGCTTGCATAAATATCCTAACAAAAAAAAAAAAACAATCACAGAAAGTGCAATTGTTGAAACTGTATGTACATATTGTATTTGGGGAGCTTCAGATATTAAGCTGAAAATTCTCAATTCTCTTAAGTTTCTCTGAGCGGCTGGCCAAAGCAGTCTCTGTTACAAGAATATCAGCAATGAAAGGTACAAATTTGATAGAGGTATGTCATAAAAACATACAACTCTACCCTTTCTCATTTTTGAAATACAATCGGGGGTTATTTGAATTTGGTGAAGCCTCCACCCAACCTCATATACTAGGTGAAGGGGGGCAGTAACTGGGATCAGGGAGATTTGGAGTAGCCGTCATAAACAGTATTAGCTTGCGAGCTAGCTAGTAAATTGGAACACAGACGGTACCTAGAGTATTCCATGACATCACTCTCAATAAACGACCACCATATTGTATGGATGGAGGATCACATTAGCAGGGTAGACTGGAGTGATTTTGGAGGACAGCAGCATCGATCGCTGAAAAATATCAGCTAAACCCAATAGATACATCAACACTGGCTAACTAAAATATCAACTCTCCTACAGAATGTCAACAGTGTGAACCATACATTTCTCCTAGTCTGGATTAATATCCCCTCATCCCCATTCTTTCTCACCAGCAGTATTCTATAAACACATCTGTTCCTGCTGGATAATTTTATGACAACCAAATATTGCACAAGTCGTGGCCATGTCTGCAATAGCTTGCTTTGGATCAACTGAATAAATTGTAGTTACTCAAATCATAGTAATGTTAAACCCTTGAGGTCTGCCACACTTCAGTGAAGCTACATTTTCCTTAAAATAAAATAAAAGTAAGACTTCAGCATGGAAGTAGACACCTTGATCACGATAAACCTAGGCTAACATTGCCGTTGTCTCCTCAAAAACCACTTTCAGTGAGTGAGCGCCTGGGTCTGCAGGTAACAATCAATCATTAGCCTGCTGCCGTTCTCAGATCCAGTTGAAAAAGAAAGCAGTATAAATTACATGGCTATCGAGGTAAACGGGGGAAGCTTTGACCAAAGACTTCTGCTTAATCTAACTAATCCTTTTTGCGAGTGCCAGCCGACGCGAGGCTCTGAACTTCAGAGGGGAGGAGCGGGAGAGGGAAAGACGCTGCTGCTTCCATCTCGTCTTTGCGCCGGCAGCGTTCTCCTTGTGTGGAGCGCAGCGTGCAGCGTTGCTTTTGCTCTGAGCCCCTGGGAGCCGTGGGCTGGTGCTGCTCCTACTCTTCTTCAGCACGCTGGGCTCTGAAGCAGGAGGGCTGGCGGGGGGAGGGGGGTGAGGGGGTGGATTACAGCATAGATGCAGAGCCCGGTAGACCTGCGTTAGTCGAGGGTGCTACAGGGACCGAGGACGAATATTTCCGAGGCAACCGCTCCGGCTGACATCGTTTGAGTGGCGGCGGGAAGGCGGGCCCTGCCTTATCAGGGACGCGCAGCGGTCGAACTCCGTCGGAACGGCGCAATAAATAAAGCTTTTGTCTGCGTCCTTTTCAGCATGCCTTCCTCCTGTTTGCTTTCCCTGCCCCTCCGCAAACTCAGAGCCAGAGCCGGAGCCGGCTACTGGCATAAACACTCCCTGCAGTCTTTTAGGGCCACGGCCATCCCTGGGCCCCACAATTCAACCTAAGTGGCGGGTGTGATTTATTCTGGAGCACTTTGGGGACACAGCCGCATGAATTCTTGTTTTAGGCCACTAAAACCCTGGGGCCAGGGGTTCTGCACAGACAGCCTCCATAAACTGCGGTGGGAATTTTCCTGCATTTGATTTTGGTTTGAAAAAGCTGGAATCTGTTTAGGCCAGACGCAGCTCCTATGTGCATATAAAGCAGTGGGCCATGCAGGCAGTGACCGGAAAACCAGGAACGCCAAAGTCAAGTCACTGAACAGATTGTCGAAGCGCAGCCGTTAGTCGCGAACCCGGGTGCACTTGTCCCAGGTCGAAATTTGTATTTTGGCCAGTTTGCAGTTGCTCACCTGTTTTGCCTTGTGCTTCAAATTACTGCACAGACACCATGATTCTGGAGCGTTGCTTTTCTTTATATTTACACATCGGCATCGCCGCAGACACTCCTACTCATGAAACATTAGCATGTTCAGCTGATTTGGTCACTGAAGCTCTCAGTGAACGAACCAAAATGACCGCCCCTCTTTCAAAGTCAGAGATTCCCTCTTGCAGACATGCTAACTACAATAATAGGCAACCTGGCTGGTCTGGCAATTCTATGCATGACCCTGTGACCGCTGTTATTTGCTTAATGAGCCACACCTGCACGGCAGCCTCCCTTGCATATACTTCTTGTCCCTCAATTTACCCAGTTGTTTCATTATTTTAAATTTTTGCTTCTAGGTTTTCCAGTTGAAGTTATTACCTACTTATTGCAATTATGCACTTATTGCACTTAATGCTGGTTAATACACACTGTTTCCCTATCCTAACGACAGCTACGGCTGTATCCCAGATTCCCGCAGTGCTGTCTGAAGAAGACTCAGGTTGAAACGTGCTGTGTGTACCTTCGAGCAGGCATAAGCGCAGCGAACATGTTCTGTGGTTTCTGAGATTCCGCGAGCACACTTTAAGCTTTACCTTCTTAGCTCATACGCTCAAATATGAATGCGGTCAGTCTAATCCTGGCCAGAGTTCCTCCGTCTTCTTTGCTGTTAATCACAGAAGGCACAGAAAGGCTTTTTTGAGTGGTAGCGGTTTCGGTACAAGCCCTCTCCACTGCCGTAGCGGCTGGCTAGCCTGGCTGGTGCCAGTGAACGGCTTCACTGCAGCACAGTGACAGGAAGCACCGTCGTCTCCAGAATTATGCTCATTCCCACCAACAGCAATTACCTGAGAGACAGTCGTTTATGGCCACAATCATCCCTGGGCAATGCAATTCAAAATTGTGATTTATTTTGGAGCACTTTGGGCCAACGACATCATTCTTGTTTTTGGGGGCTGCTCAGCTGCCCGGGGTTCACGGCGCTTAGAGGGAAGTCCGAGCGCTTTCTTTCCGCCTTCCCCCTCGTTATCTCCCCAATCTTCAAACATCTGCTTTACCATCACCGAACTTACTGTAGGCGGTTAGCGTTCCTCACTCAGTTACCAACGCTAATGACCGCAGGGCAGGTTCTCGCTTGCGGGTGGACCGCGGGGGACAGGGTCGAGCAGGACAGGCGAGCGGACGCTGGGCCTCGTTCCCGTTCACCGCGCCCATCTCAGGGCCAGACCAGAAATAAAATAAAGTTCCTGGCTCAGCAAAACCCGACAATTCAGAATGAGAGCACTGGGGGAAGGGGCTGAAGATTTAAACACGAGATTCCAGAAGGGGGGGGGGGGGGGTGGTGCTTCACGCTGCAAAGAAATATTTCCCTCCGCTCTCCTTCTCTCTCTCTTTCCTTTCCTACCCTCTTCCTTTCTGATACAAAATTTAAGAACTTGTTCAGCTCTGCCCCTTTCATCTTTCCCCAGCTCTCTCTCCCCACCCCTCCCTCCCTCCCTTCCTCCCTCATCCACAGGAGATGATTGCAGTATCTGCAATATCTCTCTTTCTCTCTGTGGAGCACTGATTGACAGTCCTGACTGCTCTCTCTCTCTCTTTCCGGGAGCAGGATCCGTGTTTTCTTTGCTCTCCGCCCCTCAGTCACACACTCACGATTTCACGGGCTCCCCCACAGGCTCCGGCAGATGTTCAGAGCGCAGGGGAGCTAAACCTCACCCGCGGTGGGGGAGTGCGAGTACAAGCTGCCTGATCCGGGGAGACCAGGGGGCTCATGGCACCTCCCGACTGCTCCGCTCTCCCAGGTCCTCCTATGCGCCTCCTATAGCACCTCCTGACTGACTATTCCACCCCCCAAGGTTATATTTTAAACTTTAGCAGACACTCTTATCCAGCATACATTCTTTGACATACAGTCCATTTGTACAGCTGGATAGTAAATGAAGCACTTTAGGTTACCTTTCTCAAAGGTACTCTGGTAGTAGTGCTTACAACCTCAGACTTACTGTACAAGCCCAGTTCCCTAACCATTGTGCTACCGTGCTGTACCATTCTAATATAATACATCCTGACTACTGCACTCTCTCATGGCTCTAACATTGGACATTGGGGATCTAATCAAGGTAAAAATAGGTGCTTAACTGAAAATAAAAATAATATAATTGCATATATTATTCAGCTGAGCAGATGCTATGAGACAGAGTGGCTTATAGAGATGACATTTTTCATACAGCTTCATATCTGTACACTATAACCGTACAGCTTCATATCTGTACACTATAACCGTACAGCTTCATATCTGTACACTATAACCGTACAGCTTCATATCTGTACACTATAACCGTACAGCTTCATATCTGTATTCTATAACCTTACAGCTTCATAGCTGTACACTGTAACATTACGGCTTCATTATGAGAGCATGCAGGGGGGTGGTAAAAGTGACAATAATTAAAGATGAACAAGAAAGCAAAAAAAATAATTTCAAAGAAATATGACATGAGGGGATGATATTAAGAAATAAAACTTTATTGCTACTAGGGCCCCTAGGCCCAGTCTTTCCATCTTGATTCTTCTTGTTCAAAAAAGAAGCCCAAAGTAATGGATTTTGGCACAGCCGTGGTCCCTGAAAACTCAACTCAGAACAAATTAAGGGGTTATTCTAAAAAATAAAGACAATTACATTGCATTTAGCAGCTGATCTTATCCAGAGTGACGTCCACAGCATTTACATTGCACCCGTTTATATAGCTGGATATATACTGAAGCAATGCAGGCTAAGTACCCTGCTCAAGGGTACAATGGCAGTGTCCAACTCGGGAATCGAACATGTGACCTTTAGGTTACCATACTAGTTCCTTATCCATTACACTACTCTGCCGCCCCATCACCCAAGCTTAGGACACAAACTTTCCAACATTGCCAGTCAGACAAACTGAACTTGTCCAAACTTGTCATAGAAATAACAGAGGTGAGTGATCCACGATCAGCTCTCCACTGTTCAATTACACAGCGAATGGCTGGGTGCAGGAGGCTAATTAACCCAAGCGACACCCAGTTACTCCTCCAGAGATCAGACCGCCCACCTCCAGAGGAAAAGCCATTCTGCGGCTGATCTGGGATCAGCAGCAGGAGAGCGAATACCCCCTGAAGCGCAGTACAGTAATTCCCTCTCCTAAACTGGGGTGCTTAAAAAAGGAAACAGAGAAAAGAAAATGGAACACTAAATTGAAAACATATTTAACGCAGAGCCTTCAAACAGCCTTCCCGCTTATCATTTTAATTAGCGCTTCTTATATAACAGTTCTTTTTCCTCTGTGTTGTGCTGTTTTTGAAAAGAGACTATTTCAGATTTGATAGCTTGAGTAGAAAGCATTTCACCGTGTGAGGTGGCTGCAAAATTCAGTTCCAAAAATGGTCTTTATCGGTTTTTCATTGTAAAAGGATGTACCTGAACTAAACTTATACTATATAAACTTCAGGAGGTAAAATTTGTTCCAAAATAAAATGAGCACTTTTTTGTGGGTTACACAAAACCAAGTGAAGAAATTAAGATGATATCAAATCAGTCAGTTTACATCAGGCAGCAATGTAAAGTTATACTCATTTCATGATTGCTCTGAAGGATATCAATATTATGCCCATTGGGTTCTGTACTATTCTGATTTACATTCAGCCTTCAGGCATTTAGAATAAAACACGTTTCAAGTAAATGGCTGAAATTACTAATTAAACATATGGCAGACATGCAGTTAGTGTCGCGCTGAATTAATGTACTGCAACAATTTTAACCTGTGAATATACTGTCAGCATACTTATGATTTCCCTAATTTTACCTTTTGGAATGTTTGACTGCACGCAAACATGCACAAACACACATGCACACGCACGCACGCATGCACACATACTTTTCTCAGACAGCATTACTCATGAGGAAACCGATACTTACCTATGGGAATTCAACTTTTTTCCAGCTTCATTCAAGGTTTGATGACGAAAAATTAATGGACCAATAAATTCTGTACTGAAGGCCATATTGTGCGTTGCAGGCCATCAAGAAAGCAATACAAATATGACCTCAATATCCCAAATGTATGGTGCCCCAAGATGAACCACTTCAATTCAAAAATCAAACCTTCACCATTACAACTGTTATTTTTCGTAGCAATCGGTTGTCCTGTGCAAGTTCTACAGTGCAGCAAGCCAAAGAAAATCCTGCATATATGCTCTACATGCCTTTAATCTCTTCTGTAATGTTCAGACAAAGACCTTAAATGACTGAGCACAGTCTTCCATCAAAAAATAATTCTGGGGTAAATACAGGGGAACATATTAATGTCACACAAACATAAGGGTTGACGTCGTAACAACAAAAAGCTTCCCCTGTAGGAGCACAAGCAGCAGGAGTACAAGCAGAGAGCATAAGGACTGCCTTAAGTCTGTAAGATTTCTCTTAAGGAATAAATGAGAAAGGCTCATATAACAGCAGTAAAGAAGGCCAGGCCGTCAGAATAGAGGCGTGTCTCTTTATCCAGCCACTGTGATTGTCATTTAAATTTCATTGCCTCGGCACAGATTCGTTTTAAAGAAAAAGCATTTCACTGGCAAATATATAACAAAGAAAACAGAATGTTGAACACACTGCATATTATAAACACCCTGCAGTTTGTTGGCCGAGAAAATATTGGTTATACTTACAATTACCTGGAGTAAATTATCGGCCAGTAGCTTTATCAGCCAGGTGTTAATGAGAATAGACAGAAGCTCAGCATAGTCATGCATTTCCATCTGTGGTAAAGTGGGACACGCCCCACTCTGATCCACTGCAACTGCTGTAGACTCTTCAGAGAAATGATAGAAGCAATTTTCCAGTGTTAATCAGACAGCCTGAATCTCTCTTGGGCAGTCTCGCCTTGTGATGTTACATGAGTGATGTAATGTCTGTTCCCACAATGCCTGATCAGTTCTCACGGACTGATTTCTATGCCAAGGCACACAGAATGTTCTCTAGTGTGTAGGAGGAAAGGCCTAATAGGAAAATTCACCAATAAAATCCGAATATATACCTACAGCTGAGACATTCCGCAGCTTAAAAAGTGCACAAAGTGCTAAGTGTCTGAACAGAAGACTTGAAGCTGCTTAAACTGATACAATTAAAGCTGAAATAACTGAATTTACTTTTCTCATGAAATGGAGGTATTGAAATACTGTTGTAGTAATGCTGGCTGCAAGCTAAAAAGCCTTTCCCGCTACACAGTTGCATGTGGCAGATCCAAGAAATCATATAAATAGAAATTCTTTGTTTACCTGCCACCCTCCTTTATAAGTCAGAGGCAGGAAATACATGTGGAATGATTTCCATTAAATCAGTGTTAAATTCTTTTTTTTTTTTAAACCAGCGGTGTGCCAACTTTCTCTGCTCTGCCAGAACGGATCAGCACTAAAGGAGTGTTTTATAGACTGCCCGTACGATCTGTACCAAATGCCCTGCCACACATAATTACCACACAGTTTCTGAAACAAACTTTATTTAAATTGCAAATGGTTGGATCCCATCGCAGTGATGCTTTAAACAAATGCGCTCAAAATATTACTTATTTTTTTTTTTTTTAAAGCGCAGAGCATTAACGTCGTTACAATAAAAGTGGAGGGGACATCACAGTGCAATGAAGATCCAATCAAAGTTGCTTATTAATGGGCCCATAACTGTTATGCTGCACATTAAAAGTACAGTTCATGGAATGGTTTTAAAGTGATAAAGTTAACAATGCTTTTACAGTGAAAATAAATAAAAAGGGGGTGGGAGGGGGTGATGTATTAAGTTCTGGTAAAACAAAATGAGGTTCAGATACAATGGGGAACGAGACTGAGAGAGTGTGAGAGTGAGTGAGAGAGAGAGACAGACAGACCCACACACACACAGATATTCTGCCCACCAATTACATTTTGGTGGGCTGTAACACACATAAATGGGTTTAACACACCAGTAGATCTCCTTTGATAGTTTAAGCACGCTTGTAAAGATTCTCGGTCCGCGGCTCGCACTCCGTTATAACTGCCGTCATTCTGACTCAAGGAAAAAAAAAACCACCTCTTTATTTCGCACTCACGACCACTCTGTAAATCAATACTGTAATAAAGCAGCGTAATGATCTCTTTCGAATTAAAATTAGGTTAAACCTTTCCCTTCGGTTTCAGAGAGCGCTTTTTTTCCCTTTCACCAGAAAGCGAGAACTCGAAAAAGGCATTATGTTTCTTGGGTCCCAGCGGGTGTGGAGACGGAGCCGTAAATGTGGCCTATATGAAGCCATCTATCACCTTCCGTTTGCAGCCCCGAGCGCAAAAGCAGACACCGACATTAATTCACAGCCAACCTCCCGCTGTGTCCGTTCCGTTTAAGGGCACATCTCGCGCGTTGATTGTAACCGGGAGATACGCGCTGTTTGTAAGCCAAGTGACAGTGTTATTTAAAGCTGGAGAAATAAGGGATGGGGGTGGGGGGCGGGTTCAGTAAAATGCCACAGCCGGACAAATCTGGAGTAAAAGCAAGCATGGGAGTGGGCTGTGTTTGCCGCAGAAACTCCCGAAGGACGAGCAAGCCAAGAACAGTAGCTACGTACGTGACTAACATTGAAAGGATGCAGCGCTATTAGGCTCTTTGCTAGCTAAGGTAAATTTCACAGCGGTTTCATTTGTTTATCTTTTCTAATCAAATCACCCTGCGTATATCATAAACACTGGCACTGCAGGTACGTGGACAGAAAAAAAAGCAGAGGCAAAGTTAAAACTGACAGGAGAAATACAGACATCAGATAACTAAAATGGAACTGGTATTCCAGTGCAACAGCAGGGATCTGTGTAATTACATGTAATTGCTTGTCGCTTTTGATCTTCACTTTATTTTAATATATGCTTGGATAATCTCCTAAAAGCCCACCTTTCAACTAGGTAGAGCAGCCAAGTAGCTTAATAAACTATAAGCCATCTGTTAAGCTACTCAGCTGCAAACATGATCATCCAGATGTCCAGTCAGCTTTGTAGAAATCTAAATTTTGACACCAGGGTGTTAATTTGCTTGTTTTATTGATGCACCCCACACAGCATATTCTGAAATATACGTGATATTGAAGCCAGGAAAAAATCCCTTGGAGTGACGAACTGTTGAGGGAGATATCTAATGAACGTAATGCAAGCAGGCAGCATCGACTCAAGCCAACGAAGTTGCCAAACTGCCACTTAAACTTATTATCAGGGCATTTGCATCACTCGGTACAGCAGACACATGTGCACAGGCGTGTATGCAGACACACACACACCTATGAATAAAATAGTCATATGCGTTTAAAATTCAACCACAACTGCTGTTCTGAATTGCCCAATGGGTAAGAAAATTTATTTCATTCAGGTTTTTAAGCAGATTTTGGTCTGACCGATCATGGTCTCATTGTACCCCTTGTGCAGTAGCTACAGAAGTGAGCTAACACAGAGGAGAGGTGTATCTTTAACTGTGTTGTGCCAACACATTTTAGCCATCCATGTATCCATCCATCCATTTTCTTAAACCGCTTATTCCTGGTCAGGGTCATGGGGGCACTGTGGAGCCTATCCCAGGATGCAGGTGTACGCCCTGGACAGATCACCAATCTATCAAAGGGCCCACACAGCATTCACTCACAAATTCGAACCTACGGGCAATTTAGAGTCTCAAGTTAGCCTACTCTTTGTCTTTTGACTGATGGAGGAAAATGTAGTAGGCTACCTGTAAGAAACCCAGATGGGGAGAACATGCAAACTCAACACAGAAAGGCCCTCAGTCAAGATTCAAACGTGGCACCTTCTTGCTGTGAAAGGTAAGTGGCTGAGTTGGTTTGAATCACTGCTTCCAGTCCCACCTACACAGGATCATGATGTCATAAGCAGTAACTGTACATTGGTTAAGTAGCAAATCACATCCCCAGAAGACTGGTGGAACCATTTCAATTCAGTTTGTCAACCTGATTAGGCGCATAGTACCCAGACGATGGGGGATGTGCCTGACAAGGTTATGCAGGATGAATTCCTCCTCCAAAGCTTCAGGGAGGGAGTGCTGATATTTAACTTGCTAATATGCAAACTGTAAAACAGGAAAGAAAGCAAAAAGATGACAGACATTTTCATTTCTAAAATAAACATATATATTCTACAGTAGAGATGGGGTTTTTTTCCCCTTTAGGACTATTTAAAAAAAAAAAAAACAAAGAAAAAAAAACCCTTTCTTGCTACGTGCTTTCTTGCTATCTAATTAACTATTGATTAGCGAGATTTGTGTGACTTCCCACAACTTAGACAATATACCTTGACCGGGGAAGTTATGGAAGTTAATTCTAGTTTATTAATCGCCTCTGTTCAAGGTTCTTGGCTCTAACACTTGTAAGGTCTATAAAATGAGCTGGCATTGCTCCACACTGTAAAAGCGTTCCATATTTTGGTGCTTTAAAACCCATACATCATCCACATCCTGCAGCTTGATTGCTTAGATTTCTCTGTTGTATCACTGTCATTTCTGAATTTTTGTGTGGCACTGGCAGCTATTAATATATGCAGATATTAACTTGGTGTTCAGCCATTTCTTAACACAGTGCTGTGCACCAAGCAGTTTAGTTGAGATCACAACATAAACCACATCAGATTTTTCAGCAAACTTGCACATCCACTGCAAGATTTTAGTTTTGCAGTTACGGACATCTGGAGTTAACCTTTATTTGTAATAACATCAATGATTTTAAAAACAGTATTTAATACACAGGAGCTCTTTGAACAGTAAGATATTTTGCATTTTGTTCACATTTAAGCTACTGTTAAAAGAGAAAGTTAACCAGAGTGTATGCAGTAGCCAGTGTCATAGGCCGAAATCCCTGCATGTGGTGCACTGGAATATGATGATGCCCAATCTAACAAGCACCAAGTCTCTTCCGCTGGCCTCGATTGCTTTTTTGCGCTAGTCGTAGTGGTGCATGGACATGGTAAATATTGCATTTTGATTACGTCCAGCACCCTGACAGGGCAGTAAAACACATTAGGGACTCTGAGTAATACTGAAGAGGGGAAGGGGGGGGGGGGGGGGTGTAGACAGCTCATTGTGGCAGAGCTTCCTATTAGTTCCAAGGCTTAGGGAGCTCTTCAGGACCACGGACAGCGACGGCTTCATCTACAGGCACACATAAGTGAGGCTTGCTCAGGCCGGCTTTGTTCATTGCCTTTCTCTTTATTCGCCGGTCTGACTCGCGGGGGCTGAGCAAGATTAAAATGGAGTGACTGAGTGCTAGAACAGGAGCACTCTCTGATGTCTGATCCTCCTATCAGCAGTCAGACTCCAAAACAGACACTTAAATGGGCTGTTGGCATAACCTGGAAGAAGATGAGTTGGAATTTGAAGTCTGCTGCCAATGCAAATCATCCCTGTCTGCATAAAAAGCATTTATAATACCTACCATGGAAAGATCAGCATAGCGATCGACACCCTGGTCATTTTAAATATCAGTTTTTGCATCACATTACAGGCATTTAGCAGACGCTCTTATCCACAGCAACTTACACTACTTTTACATAGCATTTACATGGCATTCATTTATACAGCTGGATATATACTGAAGCGAGGCAGGTTAAGTACCTTGCTTCGGGATTCAAACCTGTGACCTTTACGTCACAAGACCAGTTCCATTATACTACACTGCCGTCTAGTTTTACAGTAAGGCATAGGTTAGCCCCTACTGCTGAGCTCCCTATAGAACATATGATATGTCTAGGGGTCTGCATCCTGACAGGGCCCTGAGATTATGTTGTGATCAGTCCGGGTATCGGGGCTATTTTCAGCTCTGTGACGTAGGGTCAGATCAGGGATTGGACCACTGTCAACTAGGGGCATGACTTCATTTTATTTTATATTTATCTTTCTTTTGAAAGAATCAGGAAACTCAACACCTTATTACTGGTGTATCCTCTCAATACATTTGCACTGAGATGCATACAGTTACATAGTTACATACGTCTGCTCTGTACTACCCATGGCGCTAGGCTTTTCCATGTCTTGCTCTCTTATATCGGCCACAGTATTTGCTTTTGCAGTCCGCTCTGTGGCTGCTTTCGCAACTTCGTATTTGAAAGCACATCTTGGCTACAGTTTGGATAGGGCGTCGGTTTAAATTGAAATGTCCTTGCTGGCGGAAGTGATGCTCTCCTCTGTTCTCGGATTGCAAACACCACCTACACTAGCAGCTTTCCTGTGGGAAAACACTGTATTATATTGTATGGCGCTGCATTGTCTTGTTATTTCAGCAATCGATCTATCTAGGTCCAGGCTAAAAAACTGGCGAGAGTTCGTACGGCTTACCCGGGCTTGGGCCTCATTTCTACCCTGATCATTTCTAGCAGACCTATAATAGTGCATGCTTGCTCTATGACCTTGATCTTTATCCCTTTGAAGAGTAGGATTTTTGGAATGTTTTTTCAGTGTTCTAGAACTCCAGTGCTTTCAGGTGCCAGTAGTGATTGCTACGTCAGCATTAGATTGTTCAGTTAAGAACATTATAATCACATATTTGTGATCTTACACCTTGAAGGGTTAAAGGGTTTCAATTACATTCCCTAGAAATAGTCGCTTGGCAACCCATTCTTGACAGCTTTGATCTTCCTGCGTAACTTCTTCTCAGACCTGTGCATCAGAGCCGTTGAGATGTCCTTTGACAGCATCATGATGAGAGGCAGCATTAATAACCTTTCCATGCTCCATTAAAAAGAATAACAGTTAGAAAAAGTGTCACAATTCATAAGCCGCGATGCTGCAAGATGGTCTCTGTCGACCTTGCAGATTAGCATTTGGGTTGTGAGCTGCTTGGGTTGGCACGCAGCACTAGACTGAAGTCTTACTTCTGAAGAGCTGTAAAACTGCCCTTTCTTTCTTCTCAAACTTCCTGTTTCTACTTCTTCATTCCTTATGACTTTTCCGCATTAATTAGGAAAAACTTTCCCCTAAATTCATATGATGTTCTGGGGAAAGTTTCACTTCTTTAGAAATACTTTTCTCAGTTTCTGCCACTCAGATTTCATTTATGCACACACCCTCATTCTGATTTAATTATTGCACACACATTCTGATTTAATTATTTCACACACCCTCATTCTGATTTAATTCTTGCACACACTCATTTGATTTCATTCTTGCACCCATCCTCATTCTGATTTCATTCTTGCATGCACACATTCTGATTTCATTATTGCACATTTGTCGGTGCATGTGCAGGCACGCAGCAAGAAACGGTCGCCAACGCAAAGTGCGGCCAACCGGCAATTCAGGAACTCTCCAGCACAGGACATTATGTATGGTCATCGGGGCATGTTGCACTGCCACCAGGGTCCAGGAAAATCACTCGGAAATCAATTTAGGGGCAAGAGGACTTGGGAGCACGCGCTACCTACAGATACCAGCTCTAGGCAACAGCAGCCGCAGCACCTTTTCCCTGACGATAGACAAAAAGAAGAAAAATCCGCGCAGCAGAACATTGTCTGGAATAATAGCTGACCTTGGCTGTGTGAACAGCTGTTCAGCCTGGAGGAGCCATTCCAAAGCAGGTCTCTATTCAGACTATCCGTAACCCTTCCCTGCCTACTACATGTACTGGCATCGCAAAGCCTGATAAAATGTATCAGTTCGACCAATTCTTAGAGGTAGGCACCCTCTACCACAGTGGTTCTCAAACCTGTGTATGCTGGTTTTCCTTCCAGCCAATCGCTTGCTCAGTTCAGATTATTGAACACGTGCTTAAATTATTTCATGTGTCATGTGGCTTAGGAGGGTAAATAATCCTTGAAACACAAAAAGCTTCAGAAAAATTAACATCTTGATAAACGCCTGATTTAGAGTTTGCAGACGACACCACTCTCATTGGACTCATCTCTGGTGGGGATGAGTCTGCCTACAGGAGAGAGATTGAACATCTGGTGTCCTGGTGCAGCCATAACAACCTGGAGCTCAACGCCCTAAAGACAGTAGAGATGGTAGTGGACTTCAGAAGGAACGCAGCCCCACCCGCCCCCATCACCCTGCATGACTCCCCAGTCGACACTGTGGAGTCCTTCTGCTTCCTGGGCACCATCATCACCCAGGACCTCAAGTGGGAGCTGAACATCACCTCCCTCACCAAGAAGGCTCAGCAGAGGATGTACTTCCTGCGGCAGCTGAAGAAGTTCAACCTGCCAATGACAATGATGGTGCACTTCTACACTGCCATCATTGAGTCCATCCTCACCTCCTCCATCACCATCTGGTACGCTGCTGCCACTGCCAAGGACAAGGGCAGACTGCAGCGTATCATTCGCGCCGCTGAGAGGGTGATTGGCTGCAATCTGCCATCCCTCCAGGACCTGCACACCTCCAGGGCCCTGAGGCGGGCAGGAAAGATTGTGGCCGACCCCTCCCACCCTGGACACAAACTCTTCCAAACACTCCCCTCCGGCAGGAGGCTGCGGTCCATCAGGACCAAAACCTCACGTCATAAGAACAGTTTTTTCCCGACTGCAGCTGGCCTTATCAACAAGGCCCGGGACCCCCACTGATGCCACTGTCACTGCACTGTTATCCTGACCCCCACGGACACCAACAGACAGCACCTGTACTTAAAATCCACTTTATCCCCTTGCACTATTGTTATTGTTGCACTATGTTTATGTTATGTTATGTTATGTTATGTTATGTTATGTCTGTTATGTTTTTTACTGCACTATTTCTTACTCTATTTATCTTATCTTATCTTATTTTATGTTCACTGTTACGCACCACCTGACCAAAACAAATTCCTTGTATGTGTAAACCTACTTGGCAATAAACCCGATTCTGATTCTGATTCTGATTGCAATTGTGGTTGGAACAAAAAACCATCATACACAGAGGTCCCCCAGGGCTGAGTTTGGGAACCACTGATCAATACCGCAGCAGTCATTTTAGAGGGCTTTGACATGCCAAGGTTTTTAAACCCATTACATTACATTACATTTACATTACAGGCATTTAGCAGACGCTCTTATCCAGAGCGACTTACACAACATTTTTACATAGCACTTTACATTGTATCCATTAATACAGCTGGATATATACTGAAGCAATGCAGGTTAAGTACCTTGCTCAAGGGTACAACGGCAGTGTCCTACCTACCCGGGAATCGAACCTGCGACCTTTCGGTTACAAGCCCAGTTCCTTACCCACTGTGCTACACTCCGTCCTTCAAACCCCTGTCATTAGTGAAGCGCAATCACATTGAGACCATGTGTGTACCAAACCAAGGGCAATGGTATGCTATGGTACCTATGGATATACCTTTGTAATGTGCATCACATAATTTGTAACCAGGGAATATATTTCTAGAGTACACTGCTTATTATATTTTTGACCAAGAGCCACATGCTGTAGCAAACAGCAGGACTACCCTGCTGCTCATTCCGAGCAAGTGGGCGGAACCAAGAGGGGCGAGAGGTGATTTCAGTGGACCTAGGGAATCCAATATCCCATCTGGACCAATAAGACAACAGGTGTCCCAGCGCTGCGATGGGGACCCTGTGCCGCAGGAGACGTCTACCTTTCGGACCAGACATTAAAACCAGTGCACCCCTTGATGATCAAATGAGACTTACTGAAGAATGTATGGATGCTGAACGCAGATGTTTCCTGTGACCTGGTAGCTAATCATCCCCCGGTTTGCAAACTCCCTGCTCTGACAGATGTGGGGTGAGTACTCTTTTGTGGGATAGCAGATGTGCATCTTCTCGGTGGCTGTTCCACTGGTGGGACATGACAAAAATGAACATGTGTGGTAAGGGAAATAAATGAAATTAATTTAATAAAACCAACATTAGAACGAGCAGAGCACAAAAATAGCAAAGCCCTGTGTAAGATAAGCACTTTTTTGGCAGCTCAGTAAGACAACAGTCCCTTCCAGCTGGTTCATAATTAATTTTCTTAACCCCTCAAAAGCAGTGGAACAATATCAATTTTACTGACTAGATTGCTGAATATATGCCAATTATTTTGTCAAAAAATTTGATCTGGTAATGAAGGTACAGACACCCGATTTCTAGAAATAG
Source organism: Anguilla rostrata (assembly GCF_018555375.3). Taxonomy (NCBI): domain Eukaryota; kingdom Metazoa; phylum Chordata; class Actinopteri; order Anguilliformes; family Anguillidae; genus Anguilla; species Anguilla rostrata. The sequence continues at coordinate 14,657,574 of NC_057945.1, forward strand.
GCCTACAAAGAACAAAAGAATCCCTTGCAAAGACGATGACACACAATATTCACTGATATCTTTAATGTGCGGAAAGTGCTCAGCAGCTACGCTTAGCCATTTCGCGGGGGTTGGTGAGAGGAAGGAAATGAAAAGACAAGTATTGCGCTGGGAAGGAGCCTCATTAAAAAAGAAAGGAGGCAGGATGAAATACTATAAGGCAGGGGGAAATAAGTCGTCTGGGGAGTGGAGCTCCCAGCCATTCCGGCTCAAAAAAATGAGACGAGCGCACTCAGCGGCCTCGTTCCGTCTCCTCGCAGCCGCTCGCTCCGAAGGGAGTTGCGGCTAGGAAGCGCCGCGGCGCCGTAATTAGCACGGGCCGTAGCAGCGTCGTTAGAATGCATGTCACTTTGGCACGGGGGCGTGGGTGGAGTGCACCAATTGTACACCCGGTCGGTTCTCGGCATGGCGGCGAGCTGGTGGTGATAAGCAGTTGCCGAGGAGTGAAAGTTTGCGACAGAACCTCGTCATCTTCTCCCGCCGTCGCGCCGGGCCTAGCTACCGGCCATGGAGGAGGCGGCTTATGATGTGCATTATTGTGTGTGTGTTCTTTCACTTTCACATTATTGCCACTGATTTATAGAGGTCAATGCTGCACAGTGCGATACGCAGTTTTACGACATCCGCCGTTCAGAAATCAACAGTCACGCAGGAAAAGGTCGCAGAGCGAGGATGTCATCCAGCAGTAATGAATGTGACTGGCAACACCAGACACCACGGCCTACACTTTAAAAGTAATTTGATTCATACAATGAACATATATTTAAGTTCATGTAGGAATTTCTTACGCGCTGCGAATACTGCGTTCGATGATGACGTAGAAAAGAGCGTGCTGGGCAGTTTAAAATAACCGCTTGGCTCCGCCCACGAGACTCGCGGTTTCAGAGATTCACGAATCACCTTCGGGAAACAGGGGCTCGCGTGCTGGACCTTCAGGCTTTTCCGAAGGCGGAGGGGAGAGTAATGGAAGAGGAGTCGCTCGATAAGAGGCGGAGCGGGCGTTTCGGCGTCGGAGCGAACCCGACCTCGGAGAGTGCGTTTTTCGCGGACCCTTGGGACGGGCGGCGCCGAGGCTATTTTCTCTCCCCCTCGCGCGGCGGGAGACCCGTTCCGCGCCGACGGGAGCGTGCGGCCATTTGCACGCCGGGAACCGCGACGGAGAGCCGGTGAGCCGCGGGCGGCAGCAGTTCTCTCTCTCTCTCTCTCTCTCCCTGACAGGCCGACCCCCGGAGATGGAGCTTAGCGCCACGCTCACCTGGGCCTGATGTATGCCCGTGAGGTGCCTCTCTGTCATTTTGGGATGGGTGCGGGGGGGAGGGGCCGCGGATGATCAAATGGAACACGGGCCTGGATTCAATCAATATTTGTCTGTAACACTGACTCACAAATAAATTTGAAAGCTTGTCACCCCTCCGAAAAATATATATTCTATAGCATCTGAAAAGGGACATTACACTTGACATACAAGACTGGTGCTTGAAAGGTTTTGCTGGTATCGACCAGCATTGAGCTGACTGGTAATCCACCGCCTTTTCATATTTCGCCTCTCCCCCAGACCCGTTTTCCACCTTTGGTGTTATTGATCTACCCGAACATGGCATTGCCAACATCTGTAGATGAATAAAATGGAAATTTCAGCTTTCAGTGTTTTTTTTATAACAATTCTACCATTTCAAGGGCTTATTACAGTGTTTCTTATGTCCCTTCTTTGGCACGGCAATGCTTTTTAAAAACCTTTCTGTTTGTCATCTTTCACACTGAATGATGAAACAGGACATCCACTTGAGTCTGCCTCTCTCTTTGTATTCTAGATGCATGTGATCACTATTGTTTCAACATTATAGCCTATATACATATAGTTACTGCTTTTAAGTGGACAACAGATACAGTTCCAAATAACTGTAAATGCACATTGATCATGAATCCAGCTGTTCATGCTGGATTTGAGCTGTTTAGGATTTCTGCGCAATTTCCCAGGAGCGAAAAAAACAAATTTCATTCAAACCGCTCCTCAAAGCCAAAGGACGTTTAATCCAAACGATGTCTGCGTGGTATCTTTAGGTGACCCTCCTTCGAAGAATACTGACATGACAACCAAACCCAAGTTTTAGTTGGTTTAGTTTATTTTTTTTTTTTAAGAGGGTCTTAAAAGAGATGCGGGGTATAAGAACCTTCAGGCACCGCAGCCGTTTGAAGGGCTAAGTCTCCAGTCTTCCTTCGTATCGATGGCGCTTCCCGACCGCGGCTCGCTGCCAGCAGTCACGCGCTCTGATCCGTTCCCAGAGAAGCAGCTGCGGCTGGAATGTGTCTTAGGCGAGATAAGCCTTCCCAGAATAAATAAATAAATAAAATGAATGAATAAAAAAAATCCCTCTGGCTCACTGCAGGCGTTGCCGAGGATTCTTCAACTGCCTCTCCGGCGACGAAGGACGTGCAATTCCCACCCGTGCGGAATTCGTTTCCGATGTCCTGGTTTCCTGTCCGCGCGGACGAATCGGCATCGCGGGGACCGTTTCGGGGTCGTCCGCCGCCGTTCCGAAGGCTTCTCGGCTGTCTCTTTCGGCAGTCGTCACCGCGGCGGGCCTGAGGCCCGGGCTCACACCGCACAAGGAACGGAGAGACCGGCGAAAACCCGCCCCGAGCGAACTCGTCCTCAGCCGCCAGAAATCCGTTTATAGGCGAACAAAGCGAACCTCTTCGGGAAAGCCGTCCTCACTGACTGCCGGTCAAGCCGTGACTTTGAAAGACGCTTTTGAAAGTCTTAAAGCCTTTTTTCCCCCCATTCTTTTCCAAAGGGCCTGTCCTCTGGCCGCTCAAAGGGCCCAAGACACCTGATCCCTCTGTTAAAGAGCTCCAGTTTTCCTTTCCTTTCACCCGGAAAATCCACCGGGCAGCCTTGGCCCCGCTACGATCAGCAGCTGAAACAGCTCAAGCTTTTCACCAGACCAGCGCTCATCCAGGAGGACCCCGGATGGAACGCACCTGGCATCGTACTAGAGCACTAGAGCACGCGTGCAGGTATGTTCATCGGTTGGTACCGGGTGGCAGGCATTCACAATTGGTTCCCAGCACAGTTTAATGCTCCCAAGTGAAATTCAGTGTCCGCATCACAAAGAAAAGGTTCAGATCTAGTTGGCCATCGCGAGGCGGTTGAGCAGACAGTTTAGACCGCTGCAGCTGCCATCTTAGGCCAGGTGTACGGAGCACAGCCCTTTCAGTGCACCGAAGCAGCCCTTTCCTTCTGCCGTCATTTTTACATGTTGCATTTAATCAATTCAGCCATAAAACAAATTAGTCATTTAATCAATCTACCTATCATGTATTTACAAATAAAATTGTACTTTGTAGTAAAAAAGCACTATTCAAAGTAGTGTGTGTGTACTGGTGTTGTATATATGAAAAAATATGACTTTTTGTACATAAAGGGAACCTGGAGAACAATTTATGATGTGACCTTTATGTGTCGCCTTTGATAAATGCAGTCTACATCTAGCTTGCTACGATTGCTAGCACAGCCAACGCCTCCCGACTGGGACTGGGCTATGCTTGGAGCAGCATTCGCTAAATTTGTCAGCAGCTATTCCTAGTTAAACTCCCACCCTGGCTTCCTAAATCTGGTCACCAATCCATCCCCAGTTCATTTAGCTTCATACCCCCCTTCAGACTAAGATACTATTCACTGAACATTCTGGTTCAAAATGGCTGCCATGTGTCCAACTCTTGGATATCTTGGGTCACTCACCTGTTGAAGTGAGCTTCCTTTGCTTCACAGCACTTTCAGATAATTAGAAGGAAGGCCCTATGCAGTCTGTTACCCATTGCTGTCAGTTCCGTTCAATGCTCATATGAGCACATACTTTGAAGCTTATTTCTGCGTGGTGCAATCCACCCGATATGAGATCTGTACATGGTACAATCCACCCTATATGTGATCTGTGCATGGTACAATACACCCTACATGAGAACTGCACATGGTACAATCTACTCAAAATGTGATCTGTACAACCCACTCTACACGTTATCTGTACAATCCACCCTACACATAATCTGTACAACCCACCCAACATGTAATCTATGCAATCCACACTACATGAAAATCCCAAATCCACGGGGCAAGGGAAAGAGAGTTCCCGCACAGTGCTGTCGCCCAGCGGGTGCTCTAGATGAAGGCGCAGCAAGCTTTCGGCAAACAGGCAGGCCTCTCTGCAATCCAGCTGCGCCCGCACGAGTCTTCCCCAAGCTCCCCCCCCCCCCAATCCCCACCCCCCTCCCCTACCCGAGAAAGGGCTGTCACACAACTTACGCCAACACGGTTTCGGTGACCGAGGGGCATAGCCGCTGCCTTGCGAAGCCGAAAGAACCGCTCTCTTTCACAAACAAAAAATTAAATAAACAGAGTTGCACTCCATGCCTAGTAAATGAGCTCCCCGTCATTACACCAACTTCCTTTTCTCCCCCAGGGGTGGGACTCGCACTGGAGAAGGAACTAGCTTTAACTCCTTTTTAATTAAATTCCCCTCCCTTCTTCATAAACGCTAATTCATTCGTTTTTTTTTCTTTCTCAAAATCCAAGCAAATCCATGTCGATCTGGTTTACATTGTGTTAACTCGTTTTTCTACTGAAGTGAGGGCCAATGCTAATGTTTAAGGCAGTGGGAGAGCTGAAAGTGCTCCTGATGCTTTCTGTCCAATGGAGAAAGGGATACTTTATGTTAGTTATCATGCAACTGAGAAAGTGCCTGTCATCCACAGAAAGCTGCCTTTTTTATCATTCTAGAGCTGCTTCCTCAACTCGCCAACTGTTTGTTGTGCTCGCTGTAACAAAATTCATACACTTGTGTTGACAACCTCCCCGTGAAAGAAGTACATTACATGGAGGCAATCATCTGGCAGAGACTTAAGCGCTTTTGATAGCAGCTACGCACCTTCTGTCATTCGGGGGACTTGGTGATCACCGGTTAAGCATCAATATCAGTGAGAAATTGAAGCTAGATCATTGGACAGGGGAAGCATCAGATTGGTTTTAAGAATACGCTTAACTTGCAAATCAATCTAAGCCTTTTTTCCCCCTCAATGTGAACTTTTCTGACTGACAGGCCTAATAAAAGGCTCATAGAATTGCCAATGGAAATACTGTATAACAATGGATAAGAATACATTTTTGATAAAGGTATCCCAATGAAACTGACATGTTTATTTCTTGTTGCTGCACAGATGTTTGCTGTTAAATGAAGTACTGTACAAAATACAAATTGGGTTAATGTAAAACAAGGTATCAATTATACAGTATCAGTTATGCAACTCATTACGTGCCAACAATTCTCATACATAGAATAAATTTAGCCTATTATGGTCTGCATGTGAAACATGTTCAGTAAATTATTCAGATTTTAGGCTACACAGCATACTTACCGATTAAGTAATTTACGCCTTCTCCACAAATGCAAAGTATAGAAAGTACACTTTGCCTCATAAGGCGTTCTGTCAGGGCCAGCATAAGCAATGGCCTGGGCTCAATCCACACTTGTCTTTAAATGTAGACTTGTGCCCATGCTCTGTGTTTTTCTTCAATAACACAGTTTGGTGACTTGAGTCATCACAAAAATAAATGAGCCGAACGCTTTCAATCAAAAAAAGTAAATCTTGCATTTAATTGCGCAGAGTTAAGGGTGTGAATGTTAACTGTATCCAGCGTGCCCCGCGACAGACGTTCATGGACGTGTGCGTGTCAGTCGCAAACGCAGAATGGACCAGGGGCATGTGGGGGGGGGGGGGTGGACTAGCATGTGAACTGGCCGTTTCTATGCATGATAGCCCTGGGACACGTGGAGGGTGTACGTGTGGTTTCGACTGGACAAGCCAAGGATTCTTCAGACAAAGGGGAACAAAGATACAGAGAGCGAGAACTGAATCAAACAACTTTCCGTTCCTGTCTGCTTTAAAATGCCTTTACTGTCTTGTTTGTGGATTTTAACGGATTAAGTGCAGATTAAGGAAGGCAATCAGCATGCGCTGCAACCATTCAAGGTCATAGATGGGGACCCCGCCCCCCTCCTCACCCACCTCCACCCCGTCCAACAGGTAACTCAGGCTTTCAAGAAGAGGTCAATGGCTCAATGAAAGAGATGCAATTTTAACCCTTTTATAGGTCTATTAATTTGAATTGTTTTGGGACTGGCTATATTAATAATAAGAAAGGGAAATCATAAATATCGCAGCTTCAGCTTCAAGCTTGGCTTGAGGAAGACAATTTATTGTAAAAGAAATGTTGTGTCGCTGGTGCTGGGGAACTTCACTGGTTCACAGAACTCATTATTCAAGTTGTCATTTTCTGAAATGCATTTCTGGACGTGTGCCTCCGCTTATAAAATATAAAAGTAAACATTACTTAAAATTTTGTTTTCATTTATGCCTCATGTGCATTACCAGTACAAGACTCATTCAAGAAAAATAAATCAACTACTAAGCATAATAAAATGAATACGGCTGCTCAAGTGTGTCGAAAGGGCACGTCTTCATGAAAACTGGCAGAATAACCTTTACATTTACCGAAATACAAACACCTTACCGCACATAAATTTACAAGGGGAGATAAAATATGCAAGATTAAAATCAAGCAATGGAAAACATCAATCAATGTTGAATTAATAGCCTGATCAAACCAAATGGATTGAGGTACACAATGGGACGGAAGGGCCAAGATTAGTGATAATGACTAATACTACAATTATTTTGGTTCTGCAAACAAAGACTACACATGTTTTTGCACCATTGCATGAGTCACCCTTTTTAAGCCCAGTTTGCTTTCTAAGCATCTTACTTTACTAATTTAAATAACCTGGCAATATTCTCCAATGCCCAATATTAAACATTCATCACAGTCTTTTCACAAAGTCTTTTGGCAAATTAGGTCTAAATACAAAGCCTGCTGCAAAGCTTATCAGCAAACAAATCATTTTTTAAATGTTACTTTTCCAACAAATGAGATGTTATACCAAAAACACTACAGTTTATCTGAAGCCCACCATCGAAGCACTACATTACTAACGTGCTTATAGGAATGTATGCTACACTAGCCTGCTGCTACAGTACCTCTACATCCTCCTGCTGCTTTTATACAGTACATACAGCCACTTACAGGGCCTGACCCCCTCTTATAACACTGAACATTATACCATGCCCTCCCCCGCTCCCCCAATCTATCGCACATAGCTAATCGGTCAGACCCGTTATGGCAATAACAGTCAGCTGCAAAGCATGACTTAAGGAACTCAAAATGGCTAAATTGATGTATACCCTCCCCCACTAATTTACAATGACAGCATTGATTTATCACTCCCGCGGTTGAAGGTTGATTGATTTTTTTTCTCCTTTGCCTTGTGTCGGCAGTTAATTGGCAAAGACCTGGAGAAACTGTTATACAAACAGCGCGAGCGTCTACATCGCCGAACACTGCACATGAACTCTGACAACCGTTGGAATGCGGCACGCGATAAAAATCAACAACCCTACCAAATTAACAACCCCAGTACCTCGAGTTGCAAATTAAAGTTATTAATTAAACAATCATTTCGCAGGATGTTGAAACAACGTTTAGTAGAGTATGTTTGCTTCAGGACCTTCGAGTGAATGTGTGTCTGTTCATTTGATCTTGCTATCTAATAGTTTCATCAACCATGTTTTTAAAAAGCTTCTTTTTTTAAATCTTGTAAGATATATCAGACTTCTGTGTGGAGATAAAGCATTTATATAGCAGATAATAATGAAACTCCATTCTGGTAAAACTTCTATGTAAGTCAATGCCAAGGTGTGGCAAAAAGCTTTTTCAGTTGCCTCTAAAAAAGAGCAGACAGCAGATATTCTCATTGAGTTTATGTAACTCAGAGGCTGCAGGTTCAAATCCCATGCACAGGCATTACCACCATACCCTTGAGATAACCTTAATTATCACTAAATGCCAGTCCACCTGTATAATTGGATTATATGCAAATATATGAACTGTGCGAGTCATTATGCATGGTAAAGGGTCTCTATGTTAAGATGTACATGTAAATTCCCAACTAAGGTTCCCCTTCAAAACGTTAGCAACATTAATTAGCGAGTAACCTTATCCAGATTTTCCACCTGGACCACAGCTTGGGCACAACTGTTTGATTTGCAAGAGAATTTAAAAATCATCCGGTTTACTTTTCTTAACAACAAACTGCATCACAGAGGAAAACCTGAACCTACTCAGACATGCAGTTCAGTCAACATGTAATTAAACCACACATAATTACTGTCATAGCGTCTGTTTCAATGATCTCCTATCCAGTGTACAATACTGAAGTTAAGGCGGGCTGTACGCTACTTTGAGACGTTATGTGATTCATCCATTAAAACTATTCTGCCTGACTGAATAACGGGGAAAATGCAATAATAATGCAATGCATGTTAATTGCTACCTTCGATAGTCTAAGAAGAACAGATAATTTTGATGAGCCCAGTAGCTTCCTCCAAAAACAGTGTGGCAGATAAGGTACAGGACAGAAAACCCACGCACGCCGCGAAAACGACATTCCAGTATGCTCATATCTCGGAGACATTCTATTATGACCGAAGACATTTGACGGGTGCGCAACACTCCAGCAGCGCGCCAGTGGCAGCAATATTGCTAACAACGTTATATTCCAATGAAAGAAACTAAACCACGAGATGTACAGTATGAGATGTAAACCACTTCTCGTTTATTATAATCCTGATTTGCTATTTAAAAACAGGGAAGCGATTAGCGACTAACGAGCTTTAGTAGTTCGGAGAGGATTCAGTTAGATGCTGATGCCCTTTCCGCCCTGACAGCCCACTTTTCCACGGAACAATTTCAAATCAGGGTAAAACATCTCGAAAACATTAGTCATAAAGCAACCCCGCCCTACATCCACATTCACCTCATGCTGTCATTCAAAATGTGGATCTCACCGCTGATTAACCTTTGCGCAATTACTTTTTTTATAATAATTTTTTCCTCATTTTTTCATGCCAGCGTCAGGAAGCATTTTACGTACCGTTTCCAAAGATATGGTTCTCTACCTCAGCGTGTCCACCTTGTCTGGACGAGGCGCTAAGTTGGATGTAGAGTCCTGCGTAATGTAAAATCCCTACTATCACTCCAAAGGTTCCCATCGCTTTTGTGTGTGCTTCCAGTATTTTTTGCCAGTCTCACATTAGGCGGAGGGAATCGGGGGGCGGAAATCCAGTCAGGTCCTGGGGGACTATCCTCCCTTTAAAATAAAATCACCCCAGGCCAGGGAGAAAAGTGCCTTTTGTGGCGCTCAGTGCTGCAGCTCACCACCTTTCAGCAACGGCTGCTTCCCCTCACGACAGATTGCTCGATTCTGAGTGCCTCCGAACTGCGGCGGAGGGAGATTGGTTCTGAGAGCGAAAAGGAGAGTGCCCAGTCTTACATCGAGGGTGTCAATTAGGCGGAGGGATCTGTATTGGTGATTTTTTCATTAAACTTTTACAAGTCCATAATTCTTAAAGCTATACAGAGAGTATTTGTCATGCAGCGTTAAAATATAACACGTCGATGAAAATGGACATCTTTGTAAAATCAAGGATCGATACCGAGTTTTCAGAAGATGATTTAAAATGAACGACATTGTTCTTTCAATTACTAACAAATGAAGATACTATTTGAAGCCTATCAGCGGAGAGGGGAGGGGAGGGGGGTTGCTGTTATGGGGCTTTCGTTTATCCCAATAATTACAATAGTTCCGCAAAGTCAAAAAGTGCTGTCTATCGTTGTGATTTACATACAAGATATTGTTGAACCTTCGAGGGAACCTTAAAGTTAAATCCTCATTGAACACCTAAATGTGTTCGCATCAACATAGATCCTTTTTACAATTAGAATATATATCACTGTGTATTAGTTCAAAAACGAAGTGTAAACAAATAAATGAATGAACAAAGGAAAACAGCACAGAACCGAAGGCAGAATTTAGATTGGTAGGTTTAACATTTACGACGTCTATGCAGAAAAATGTTACACAGTGACTTTGACTGGTACTGGCACTAGATGGCTGTAATGGGTTTTAAGAAGAAATTGCGAATGCATGTCTGAAAGTAAAGGGGAAATTGCTTCCTCGCCCTTGCTATATGAAAACAGTAGCCTACTGTACCCACATTGGGAATTGCTTCTGAAACACATCGTATAGATTTTCTCAGTTATTCTGTAGAGCGACACGGGTGCTTCTTTAAAGATTAACCCATCAAAAGTGGGCGACAGTTTAATGGGTGCTTCTGTTGCAGTTAGAGAATTTCAGCACTGTTTGACAGAACAGCTCCCATTTAAAATAACATGGTGTGGAATGCTTTGCTAGTAATATAACAGACTTATCGTACACATTCAGAACAATGCATGCCATTTTACGTCACCGTTAAATAGAATAGAATTAAATACATGATGCCGCCGAGGTTAGCAGAAATTGCACCAGATCGACACTGCATTGTGGAGTTTAAAATTGCGTTTGCTCTGGCCTTGCATTGTAAATGCTGTAAATGTGTGGCTCTGTAAAAGAAAAAGAAAAAAGAAAGAAAAAACGTGACCGAGAGCGCGCTGACATTACTAAAGCTATCACTTCTAACAGGCTGATGCTGGATCTTTTCCCCCACTGCAATCATTTCCCTGATTAATGCAATTTAGCCAATTACCTTACAGATGTTTATCTGGAAATAATTGTAATATTAGTCGCGTCTTTGAAACTAATGAATATTCATATGGTGATATTGAAAATGTCTCTGTTGCCTGGTGGAGCGAGAAGGCCGGCAGCAAAAAGACATTATATGGGTAATTATCTTAATTATTACCAGAGGCACTCTGATTTGACAAACTAGCAGTGTCATTTACAATGGAAGTTGTCTCAGACCTTGGATTTTAGTATATCTAATCAAATTGATATTCAAACTTGACCATACACATTCTATTTGCAGAAACTGCAGAAAAATATCTTCTAGAAACTGAAGGCACATTTTACTTGTAGCAGAAATATTGGAATGTACAAGCTGATTGGTTTTAGCCTGTTTTAGCTTGCATTATGTTATAGGCAGTTGTGCTGAATAACTGCCTCCAATTGGAGCTTTAGCTGCATGAGATCATGATTTGTAAGAACCAACAGACCATTGTTTTGTGAGGAAAACACCCCAGGAAGTGGGTGGACCCATGTCACATCAGAGCCAATAGCAAGTGAGGCAGATTTGGATCTAATGTGGCCACCCGCATAATAGGTCAATTCCCCTTATGTCAGGGACCCTCAATTGGTCCTGGAAACCAGGCAGGTCTGCATCTCAAAATCAGTGATCACTTCAAATCAAACAAACTAGATTAGGTAAATTGTACAGGTAAACTGTAATTGCCTGCTTTTTATCAAGAGTAGTTTTACAACATACTCATAGACAATAGGTAATCTGAGTCAACATAAAACCACAACATTGAAAAAACCAACATCTTTTCAAAACAGTATTTATGACAAGATTTTAAAAAATGTAATTGTCCCAAAGGGATTTTTGTGAATATTCTGGCACAGCTATTCACAAAACACAACTGTATAAGTTCAACAAAATTTCCCATTATCGCTGTTATAATTCTAAAATTACACTGGGACATTAAAGGCCACTATACACTAAAATGTCCAAAATCCCTGTGGTAATCATTACACAATGTTTAATAAATTTAACAGCTAAAGAAGGTACCCAGTCAATTTGAGGTCCAGTACCATAAATCCTTGCAGTAATAATTATAACCTCCACAAATCCCTGTTGTAATAATTCCACAATGTTTGAGAAATAAAAACACATCCATCTGCTGTCAAAGGGTGAAAATACCACACAAACAAATTGCACATGGCAAACGTTGGGGAAGCAAGTCTTCCCATTTTACAAATATGCAGGTCAGTCAGGAGACGAAGATCGATCGAGCTAGATTGATGAGCAGCCAGGTCGGGAAAGGCCTGACTTCTCCCTGTGACGCTCAGTGCATCTCAGAAGAGAATGTTTCAGGTTTGTTTACTCAGGTAAGCTATTTCTGGCCTGTGCCAAACGAACAGAAGCGGGCCAGAGATTGACACAGCCCCTCTTCAGTTTAAGGCGTTCTCTCTCTGTGGGAGCTCAATTGCACATGCCTGCCTAAACTGTAAACTTAAGCATCAAGAACAGGCATTTACACGCAAGTATGGTTTTGTGGCTTGTTAAGAGAGAAGATCTCTGTTGCAAGTTTAAGCTTTTAGGAAGCACCACTTCTAAATGAGGGAGAGGTTTGGGGTGAAGAATATAAGGCTTCCCTGAGCAAAGATTGTCTAAACTAACCACGATGGTCATTGCTGGTGTTTCTTTTTATATTTTCAGCATTTAGCAGATGCTCTTGTCCAGAAATCCGTTGATACACCTGAATATTTTACAGAAGCAGTTCAGATTATGTGCCTTGCTCAAGGGAGCAATGGTGACACCTCAGGTGAAAATTGAACCCACGACCTTTGAGTTACAAGCCCAGTTCTCTGACTGTTGTACTACACTTCTGTCCAGTCTACTCCTTAATGTATATGTATATTCATTAATAAGCATGACCACAGACTTATGGTTATACTGAACATAACATGCATCAAATATGTTTGTTTCAGCTTTAGTGGTAGAGACAAAACATCCAGTGTGGTAGAGGCAAAAGATCCAGTATGAAATGTATAGAGCTGACCATTGCTGATTGTAAAATATGCACATTGAATCAGTTATAATCCAGGTGAGCAATGTAACAAGCTGTAGAAGTTAAAGGCAACATGAATATTGTGGTGCAAGTGGTGATATAGGGGATGGTAATGGGGGGGGCATCTGCAGACATCTTTTCAAATAGAATTATAATTCTAGAAAGATTACTTCAAACAGAACTGATGGCAGTACAGCATTACACAGATGCAGTATTCATCTAAAATGCTGTAATCTCTCTCACATCAAGAACGCATTATAGCACAAAATTTAGTCATGTAAATCATAGCGAGCTGCAAGTTGTTCACCCTTGAACAAAATGAACATTGGCAGTTTTTTTTTTCCTCTCTCCCCATCAACAATCTTATAATCAGGATAATGCAAAAACCCGGAGGTTGGGTTTGCTTCGTGCTATCAGTTTCCCGCCGTTTGCGGCCCGTGCTCCCGCCGTGATCTTTGTTTATCCTTCTTTATAACCGAGGACTGGCGCTGTGCAAATTTCAGCTTCGTCAATAATTAAATTCACGGCAGCAGACGAGAAAAAAAAAAGAAAAAAAGAAATAAATAAGCAAATAAAATACAATGCTCGCTTGATCTAATCACTAAGAGACAATTATTCCACGTCCTTTCTGCTGTGAAATTGCTCTTCAACTGCTGGAGTCATAATCAGCGATTAGGGGAGCGAGTGACACGCTCCCTAACAAACTGTGCCAAGGAAATTAGCGACCGGGGCCTGCTAGCTGTTATTAGCGGCATTAGAGGAGAGAGCGCAGCCCCCCTCGCAGCAGATGTTAGTCCGCACACGGGCTGCCCCCCACGGGAATGCCCCATCACCGGTGAGCCGGATTGCCGCACCGATAACTCACCTCCCCCCACCACCACCACCCCTCCCACCACCAGCCCCCCCTCACCGACAGGCATCACGGCAGAAATGACGCCCTTGAATTTCAATATTGGCACTGGCTGGCAGCTCCTCTCCCATTTGCATTTTGAGTTTGACAGCACGGCTGAGGGCGCATGCGGTGCACCGGCGCCACGGTAACCAGCGGTGCCGTTCATCACCGTCGCGGCTCCAAGCTGTTCACGCGCGGTTTCGCGAGGGGCTTTTCGGGAGGCTAATTCCGGGAAGCGTATTTCACGTGAAAATGAATCGCCCTGACGGTGTTTTTTTTCCCCCTGAAATTATGCCGCTCGTAATATCCCTCCGATTGCCTGATGCTCTGAAAAACTGCATCGCTCTGCCGGAGGTATCTCCTACTGCTGGAGGCTGGAGGTACTGAGTCAACTCCAATTCTGAAAGAAAACAGAATCACCCCCTCCGGGAGTCTACTCCTGCAACTGCAAATTGTCTAACTATATTTATTTTAATACAGTGGGTTACTGAAAAGTTATTCAAACAACTTGTGAGACCAGGGTTAGGGGAAGGTTCAGAGAAGACTACTTACTGGCTACAGTTGAATACTGTGCCGTGAAAATGTATTTGCCCCTTCCTGATTTCCTCTATCATTGCCTATTTTCCACACTCAGGTCAGATCTTTCAACAAAATGCAACATAAGACAAAGGAAAACTGAGTAAACTTAATTTATTTAATGGGGTGGCATGGTGGTGCAGTGAGTAGCACAGTCGTCTCACAGCAAGAGGCCTGGGCCTTTCTGTGTGGACGTACCCGTGTCCGGTGTGGGCCTCCTCTGGGCACCCCGGTTTCCTCCCATGTTAGGCTAATTAAAGACTCTAAAGTGGCATAGGTATGAGTGAATGGTCTGTGTGTGCCCTGCAATAGACTGGCGACCTGTCCTGGGTGTATTCCTGCCTCTCACCCAATGCATGCTGGGATAGGCTCCAGCACCCCCTGCGACCCTGCCCAGGAATATGCGGGTATAGATGATGGATGGATTTATTAAATGAAAAAAGTAATCAAACACTCATATCACTGATGTGAAAAAGTAATTGCCCCCATTGCACCCTTAGTTACTCTATAAAACAATTTAAATTAATTGATAATTAGATTCAGCTGATTGAACAGAGCCAGGCTTGATTATAGTTAGCGCTGTTAAATCTAAAACTCGCTCAGATTGAATCTTATCATCAAAGTGAAGTAGTTACCACAAAGTTTCTGCAAGCACACTGCCGCAATAAAAGTAAATTCCAGAAGAGATTACAAAAAAAGTTGTTGAAATATATCAGTCAAGAAAGAGTTACAATGGCAAAGGCTCTGGGACTCCACTGAACCACAGTGAGAGCCATTGTCTCCAAATGGATAACATTCGCTTGAAACAGTGGTGAAACTTCCCAGGAGTGGATGGCCTGCCAGTATTTCTCCAAGGGTGGCTAACTCATTTAGGAAGTCAGACAAGATCCCAGAAGAACATAAAAACAACTGCAGGCCTCCCTAGCCTCAGTTAAAGTCAGTGTTCATGACTCCACAATAAGAAAGACTGAGCAAAAATGGGATTCATGGAAGATTAGTGAGGCAGAAACCTCCGCTAACCATGAGAAATGTGATTTATTGTCTCACATTTGCAAAAGAAAACATCAAACATGGTGGTGGTACCATGAATTGTACAGGGATTCTTTGCTGCCTCAGGGCTTGGATGACTTGCCATTTTTGAAGGCGCCATGAATTCTGCTCTGTATCAAAATTCTTAAGGAGAAAGTCCAGTCATCTGTCTGTGCACTGCCGCTGAAGTGAAACTGGGTAATGCAAAAAAACAATGATCCAAAATACAAAAGCAAGTCCACATCTTAACGGCTGGAAAGAAACAAAATGAAAGTTTCGGAGTGGCCTAGTCAAAGTCCTGGCTTGAACCCGATAGGGATGCTGTGGCAGGTCCTGAAACTGGCAGTTAATGCTCAAATACCTACAAATTTGCCTGAATAAAGCAGTTCTGCAAAGAGAGGTGGGATCCAATTCTTCTACAGTGATGTGAAAGACTAATATCAAATTATAGGAAGCATTTTGTTGTGGTTATTGCTGCAAATGGTTGTGCAACCAGTAATCAGGTTTAAGGGGGCAATTACATTTTCCATTAAATAAATGAAATGATTAAAAAAAACAAAAAAAAAACATTTTCACAGGACTGTACTTTAAAAAAAGCATGCCTCAATCCTTCCTTCCTGATCCCTGTCACTCCTTGTGTCCTGGAAGGGGCTAACCGATGGTCAAGACAGTTAATTGTTTATGAAACAAAGGGAGAAAATGCGATCCCTCTTTGTTGCCACGTTTGGTGAAGCATACAATGATGCATCCTTTTTTGGAAGCAATTTGGGACAGGCACAGCTGAAAGACTCACAACTGTTCGTTTCCAACAAGAAACTGAAAACATAGCAGAAAAAAGTTGCTGTTTAAGTAAAATTATGGAGGAAAGGAATGCTTTCAGAAAATAAAAGCATACATATATATACTACTCTCTGGCCTGACAGCACTCATGTAAGGAAGTGACAATCCGTATATAAATACACAAATATATAGCTTACTAGTTCAGAGAACAGACGAATCAGAGCACTGTTGCATCCTGCCATTTATCTCTAAGTGTATGAGGCACATAATGCAAGAACCCTCAGAGGCATTAGTTCCCGCTCCATTTAGTTAGACCTTTCTCACTAGCATAAAAGCTCAAGGGCTGCTTGGCCGCTCGTCCTTGGCATTTTTTCCCGTCTCTCCATTAGTATGCCATGAGAGAGATCACTCAAAACATTGCATTAACGACACAACAGGAGCTGAGCTCTGACTCAGGACCCAACACTCAGCGTTCAGGCGTGCATTTATTTCTGTGTGTACGCAGGAAGTACAGAATGTTCCAGAGTACCTGAATTTAAAAAGGGTTATTTGGTCCTCTCTCAGTCTGAGGAACTGTAAAAATCACTGACAGTGACAGAAGGGCGTAGTGTTACTTCATTTGGAACAGTTTTCACCCAAATTTATTAAAGAAGGGAAGAAAAAAAAAACACAGCATGCACTCGTGAGAGAGTGACGAGACCCAAAATTAAGAAGCCATCGTTATGAAGATGAAATTATGAAGACCAACAGGAATGTAACTGAGAAGCTACTAAACCTGGCTATTCGGATGCAGTTTACATCACCTGTAAACTCAACTTCCTCCTTCCAGTTCCCCCAGTCCCCCCCCCCCCCCCAAAGAGCCCACCCTTCCCCCTCCAAACCCCTCGGCTCCGGACTGCAGAGGTGCAAGTTAATCTGAAGCGGACGCGGGCGGGCATCTGCATCTGGAGGAGGCCGTGACATCCGCTTTGCTCCCCGACTCCGTGTGCTAAGCGATGGAGACAGCCCGTTGGGCCGGAAACTCCATCACGCCAAGTCTGGCACTCGCGGCTAATGGGGAAAAAGCGGAGAGACGGAGCTTCGGCGAGCGTTTCGTCTAAAAGGGGCGCCGTGACGCCGGAGGGAGACGTGACGGTCGACCCCCAGAGGAAGATTTCGGAGCAAGTCCGAGCTGGCAGGCATGCGTTGCTTCTGCCAAATTTAGAGACTGAAGATAGCCGATATTGATTCTCTCTGCCGTATTGCAGACATTTTGTTCTGCCTGTGTTCCAATGACAAACCAAGGTTGTTCAGTTTAAGTGGTTTTTAATGTTCTCTATTTAGCAGTGAGATAAACACCTTCATGTATGCTTTAAACTACTAATGGAGACCGTTCACTTGTGCCTGTTTTGACCATGTATTTAATGGTGAATCTATCAGAACGTAAATGTACAGCTCTTCAGTAATGTACTAGCCCTTGTCCTTTACTCTCATTTTTCCCCTGGTCATGTTTATTTCATGTGAAAACTGTGGTAAATGCCAATCACATGGTAGATAGTGATGCAGTTAAGCCATTATAAACCAATTACCCATTACGTGTCAAGTCATAATGTGATTGTTTTCCATTCAGAGTATTTTGACATTTTATTATTATCAAATATTTTGAAAACTGCACAATGAATAAGGTTACTTCCCTACTCTTTTGATTATGCCATGGCATTATTCAGTATGTATGTAGCAAGGAATGCATTGCGCTTTAGATTAACAGATGAAGACTTAAGGCAGAGGTATCAGTGTACCCATATTTTAACAGCCTTAAGGAAAAAAAGCCAATCATTGAAATACAAACACAAGCAGAGATGCGGTCGTATTTCTTCGTGATAAACCGTGTTGTCACTCGGCCTTGATGGAATCCCTAATAGGAGCATCATATCTGGAGACTTGTACACAGTTTGGGTGATGAGAATTTGCCTCAAAATGAGTTTCCCCCCGCACGTCCGGCATTCCCGCAGTCAGTTTTTTATATCCATCTTTTCAGTGACGGCTGTGCAGAATGTCCGCGGCACCCCCCCCCGCAGAAACCGCACCCGCCACTTCTCAAGCCCATAAATATTAAAATCGCGGCGCGAGATTTACGGGGAACCCAGCAACACCAGCTCTGTCCCCATGGGGTAAAAGCTTAGCTGGCCACAATGAATTCACACGCGTGTGCAGCCGCACCCATGCTTTGATGGGGTTTTTTTTTTTTTTTTTACAGTCTAGATCCGTGCCCCGATCCAAAGGGATTTAATTCCAGTCGTTCCCCTTTGCTCTGATGGCAGAAGGACTTAAACATGTAAACCGCAGGGGTATTACTTCTAAAGGCAGGGGCCATTTGTGAGTCAAATGTGGGGAGAGAGAGAGCACTAGAGCTTTGCACAGGTGCCAATCTCCAAAGGATTACACTTTAAATCTCATTCTATGCTTCTGGCTAGTAGAAATAAAAACGGAAGAAACCAAAATAGCAAAGGAAATTGTTTTTCAAAAAAAATAATACATAACTTTTTATGCAAACTAGGCACTAATGTTCCCCCCACAAACTGCACCATAGTGAATCGCAGTGGGGCAAACCTGGAGAGAAATTGTAAAGAGTCAAATAATCCATTACAGGCATTAATCCCTCAGAGCAATTGAATCTCTGGAACTTTGCTGCATTGTGAATTCTGTCTGACCACACCCCTGGCTGATCCCACCCCTGTCTGACCACACCCCTGGCTGATCCCACCCCTGTCTGACCACACCCCTGTCTGACCACACCCCTGGCTGACCACACCCCTGGCTGATCCCACCAATGGTCTGAATGAGTTTTACCACAAGCCCTGTCATGTCCGCCCAGGGTCATGGAG
Organism: Anguilla rostrata; assembly: GCF_018555375.3. NCBI lineage: Eukaryota > Metazoa > Chordata > Actinopteri > Anguilliformes > Anguillidae > Anguilla > Anguilla rostrata. The sequence continues at coordinate 14,676,490 of NC_057945.1, forward strand.
GATTTAATTGCGTTGTAAACTGATTAATGTGGTTTTGCCCAGTTAAAATGATAATAGCAACCCATAGACAGTGCGGTGGGCTCTTGCTGAATACACATTTGCAATGATACTCTTATCTCATGAAATAGAAATTGTGTTTGGGCTCCTGTTCACATATGGAAATAAGCAGTTGTAATCCAATTTTGAATTTGGCAACACGGCCTCAGTTTCCATTTCGAACGGTTCACAAAACAAAAACAAATCTGATCAGTTTGATTGAGGTCAATTATTTCCTGGTGCTTATTCATCAAACCCAGGATTCACAATGTGCACATTCTAATAAATGCAATATGATACAGTCCAGTGAACAATGAAACAGGATACTGGCACATTAGCATCCCTTTATAACATTAAATAGCAGATGTCCGCCGTGTCTTTTCTAGACTGATGTCAGAGAATAATCAAGGTGACCCTCGCTGAATGAATCCATTTGCAGGGCTATTGATTTTGCATAGGCTGTACAATTAAGGAGGAGCACCAGAAAGTAGAGTCCAGTGTCTGAATGGCAGCAGGACACACGTGTTGCATTTTAACACTGATAAACAGGCACATCAGTCACACAAAATTGCATCAACATCGGTGTGATGACTAATCTGTTCTGATTGTTTCCAATCTGAGAGAGCATAATACGACAATGAGAAAGTATCCTAAAGACTTCATGTAATGCGAAACAGCTGCATCACAGAATTAAATGACACCGCAGTAGAATAAATAATAATAATGCACGGGTGCCCTCTGTAACGTAAATGATGCACTGATTAACTGAAGAATACACCTGAAAAAACCCTAATTTGTGATGCGCTGGATATTATATTTAACCTCAAGGTTATTGTTGCAAATGAGTAATGCATCAACAAATCATCCCTGTGACAAGTGCGTAAAACAAGGAACCAAATATAGCTTCAAGGTGATTGAATGTGCAGCCTACACCAGGTAGGAGAAGATCTGCGTTTTTAAGCGCAGTATAAATAATATTTATACCACACAGTCCATTTTCTGCATTATAAACCGCCATTCTGAGATTCATGCCACATTCCCAGGCCTCACGGTGATAAAACATTAGCCCACGATTTACAGAAAGAAAGAAAGAAAAAAAAACTTCCCTGTCCATCTCTATTGTCTATCGTCTAAGTCCGTAAAAGATTTTGCTTTTTTGGCACAGCAGATCCTGGCAGTGATGTCACATGGGCTCTTAGCAACAAGGGGTTAATTGGATTTCCGTTCTTAAAAGATCTGTTAAATTCAGTGTCCCAAGATGCCTCTCACCTTCTGCCCCGGCAGGTTGGGACGCCCCGCCTGTCATCTGGCTGACCGGGCAGAGAGGAGGCGGCGGTGAACCTCTGCCGCCATTTTATGGTTCGCCGGGCAACGGCTTCCCGCTCCCATGGAAACAAGCTCTCCGGTGGTATTTCAGTCAAAAAAAGATAGGGGTTAATAAAGCCAAGATCTTACGTGCCACGCTGAAGAGAAAATGTGTACGTCTGGTGTAACACATCTCCATTCTTTTCAGTGTCTGTGAGGAATCGACGGAAGACGACGATGGATGACACGATGTGGGCTGCGTGGGGAATTTTGGCCAGATGATTTACCGCATCTCTAAAATGTCATTGAGTGTTGATTTGGCCTACAAACTCATTTACATCCTTGCAGGACAATCACCTTGCATAAAGTCATTTGTTCTGAGCATTAAAGCGATCACTGTTCCTGTGATAGGGGAGTGATTAGATTGCTGTGGGTGGATCAAAATGGATGGCCCTGCAAAGCATGAAGAGTTTTGTCCCTGCCTGGCTTCTCTCAGGGCACTTGTGCATCGAGATCAGAATGTACCCTTTTGATTACACCGTATTTTGTTGGAAACTCTGAATTCCTACAGCTGTGCACTGTAATAGGGCAGGTGCGTTTTCTAGCACACGTTTTTAAATGTGTGCCATTCTGCAGGATATCTGTTTGTGCGCTCTCTTCCGAACGCGTTCCGCTAGCTATCGCTTGTTTTCGGTTCGCGGTCACTGAGTTCTGCTGGTGCCCGTCGGAGAGCAGACACCCTGAATGACTGGGTCAGCTGCTCTGCAGGCAGAGGCCAGAGAAACCTTACAGTTGGGGTTGGGTGACCGACCAATTAAAGGCCACCCTACAGAGCTCACAGCCACAGCACTGGTATGGTTTTGAAAAACTATAACTGGTGCAAAACATGGCATGCAAGAACTCAGACACTTAATGTAGTAATGGGATTGTGTGGCATAATGAATTCATAACATATCCAGTTTGAGCCATTTATAATGTCTCACGATGCCAGCTGTGGATGTTTCATTTTTTTTGGTATTTAGCAGTTGCTCTTACCCACAGCAACTTGCATAGCTTGCATTTTACACATGCAATCTATTTCTACAGCTGGATATTTACTGAAGCAATTCCTGTTTAGTACCTTGCTCTAAGGTATTACAGGCTCAGGGGTACTTGCCTGTAGGTGCCCTGAAGGAATCAAAACTATAACCTCAGAATTATAAGCCCAGTTCCCTAAACATTATGCTACACTGCACTTTAATAAGGCTTGTGCAATTTACAATGGCTGCCTCTAGTTCGTTTTCAGAAAATTAGAACATCAGGTGATTTGGTCTCTTAAATTAGAATCATTTTAACTGCCATTGTAACTTCTACATACTGCTATAGTACAGCAGCTTTCACAATCCCATTAGGATGGCAAGAGCCACAATGCACTCTCACAGAAAGGAAGAGAATTTGGTTCCAGTGGTTCATTGATGTATTCGCACTCATTGGAGGCCCATCACCTGGCAGGGGTGTGAGGGAACGGTGTGCTCGATTACCTCGCATTCCCTCCTTAATAACCTGAGAACCGCCACACTCCCATGCCCCCGAACTGCACGCTCCCTTGCCAAGGCCGTTTAATACACCGGGCGTCAGGCAGCCCGCGTTAATATACATTCTGGTGGTCAACTAAGAATCGAGGAAGTTTAGGAACAGAAAAAGATTATAAGAGCTGTGCGAATCTATTACAGCTGTGAAGACGCTCGCCGCCTGCAAAAATGGCCGCGAGCGAGGCGCCACGGAGACGGCGCTCTCTCAAGCGCTCGGTTTGAGCACAGCTGCCGCCGGTTGCCGAAGACGGCTTTTTAATTCACCGGCAATCTTTACCACACCTCCTACCTCTGTTGGACTCAACCATTACCCAGCCACCCGGTGCGAAGGCGAAAGAGAGAGAGAGAAGACTGTGTCCTTCAGAAACTTCTAGAGTGTATCCCCTCAAGATCATAGTGAAACAAACAAATCTCTCCCAGGGAAGACTAACTGGTCTGTTTTGAACACCTCTTGTCAGAAAACATTTAATGCATGCATTACTCCTCGTTAGAATTTAATCCGCTTCTATACAGACTTCAGGAGTCACGACATCTCTTCCAATTTATTCCTTGTCCCATAAGCAGATTCTGTATCGGTGTGTCTGCAAATGATACATGAATTAGCATTTGCTAGCATTTACTCACTTCAGCTGTGAGACTTCATACCTCCCACTGGCTGACATTTAGGCCCAGATTGATGGAGAAAAAGGGTACAAGTCAAATATGCACTAGTTCAATATGATCACAGCGGCATACATTTAACCACCAACTGAGTAAGAAATGTTTTAGAACAAAAGTTTGTTACTTAGTCACGTAAAACACACAGTTGGTTGCGTGGTCAGAGGCGAACACTTCATGCATGAAAACAAATGTTTGCCAGGGATAATTGACAAAACATTACAACACTGAAATATAATTTAAAATATGAGCACAAATTGGACTCATATTCTGCATAAACAATGTAAAATCCATGTCACTTTTAATTTAAAATGACCCATCTTCTGAAAGACTGAGAATGCATGATTTCTGTCCTTTCTATGTGTTCAAATCTCTAATACTAAACCCTTCAATTTGCAAACCTCCAACAGCCCCCAGCATCTGCCCCCAAACAAAAAAAACTGGGAAGTATTACTGCTGCAAATTGCATTTCCCTGTCCCTTCCAGGTCACATCAAACTCTCAAACAATTACCCATTAGTTGATCTTTATTTAAAATTCCAGCGTTGATCCTAATAGCATTCAACATGGTAAGGAAGGCTAAAAGGTCAAAATGAATTGGTATGAATCTTTCAGCCAGTTTTTAAAATTAGAATTTTGCCAATAAAGATATTAAATGAAGGCTCTGTCTGTGCCAAATGCACTTTTTTTGGTGGTCTTCTTTTTTTGGCAAAACGTAGGGAAATTAGTAACTTTTTTTATTAGCTTTAGTTTTCTTACACTTTAATATGCAGGTATAAACTCTGCATATTAATTCAATCTGAAAACATTGCTTAAACTATTATTCAAGTCTGCAAAATCACTGAAGCAGACAATCTGAATCTGTCATCATAAGAGCACAGAACGCTACAGGCATTTATAAGGAAAGATTATTTTTGCTCCTAATTCAATAAACATTTGTCCTGAGAATTGGCCTCGACTCAGTAAACATAGTCTACCACTGCCTTTGCTCCCCGCAAACAGTCTGCCAAGTTATTTATTTATTTCACTGAAAATTGCTGGGGGAAAAAAAAAAAAACTCTTGCCTTTGTGAATCAAAGATAAGGGACAAATATTTATCGAACGAAGGCCAAATATAAGAAATGCTGACCGAACTGAGGTCTGTCAATGTCTGTTATCAGGGGCAGTTTCAGGACAAAGCATGAAAATCTCAAAAAAGAAAAAAAAAACGCTCCCGAAGGAGCTAACCTGAGGAAACGTTCCAAATATTCTGTCGCAGCCTTCCCTCCCTCGTTCTCAATCATCGCAAATGGGTTATAGCGAGACACATTTCTTTGCATATAATTTTGTAATGAAAAATGTGGCGCGCGCCGGGTGCCAGCTGTGTGTGAACTGGTTCAATGAAAACCGAAATACCGGCGCGCGGAATATTAATCACCGCGACGGGGGGGGCAGGAGGGCGGTGAACCGCGGCGGGACCGTACTTCGCTTCGGTCTGAGTTCCCCTTGCCCCCGGCCGCGGTCCAACCTTGCTAATCATCTAGGGACCGGTGCCCTTGCTGACCAGCACCATGGACAATCCCCTATTATGTGGCCTGGCCAGATGGTCAGCCCTGTACTGTTAACAATGGAAGGTGACATAGCTTTCCAGCTAATGTAATCAAAGACATCACTGGGGTAACTCAAGTGCAGGCATGATTCAGTGCTGGATACTCTCTGGACAGTAGGAAAATGACGTGAGCACTGATTGACTGGATGTCATTATCAAATGTTCTACTGAAAGGTTTCAGCTTTCTATTGCTGAAGTTGAAAGGTTCCAATTTTATGAATCTTATCAATATTCATCAGGCAGCATGATTAAGGACAATATTAGTCATTCCCTGGGCACACACATTTGTGAGAATTACCAGTACAGCCCCAGAAACGCCTACCTCCAACTGGAACCACCTAGAATAAGGAAGGGACACTGAAGCTAGGTTTCAGTAGAATATATGTGTTTTGAGATTAAGACCAGCCATGTCCCATACAGGGGACCAAAGTGAATTGCTGGGTCTTAGTAGGATATAGAAAAGGCCTACATTTACACTCACATAATGAGAAATAAAGAAGTTTGCACTGCAATCTATTCATCAACATTGAACTCTTGTCAAAAATGAGCTATAGAAAAGTGCAATTTATCATAATAAAGAAACACATACCATGCATTTCAATTTATTTTCACAGATGGCCCAAACAATGAGAATAATAAAAAAGCTATTTGCAGTCATTTCGTGTTTATATATTGTGGACAGACCAAGGGACAGGGTACAGATGCTTAATGAGTTTTTAATTTTTATTTATATTTTTTTATTAGCCTACCCAATTTATCTATTGATTCAAAAGCTGCTCACGAAAACCCAATATTTTCTGTTTTAATGCATTTTAAAAACTGTTATTCCTGCAGTCTTTTTTTGTGTGTGGCTGTATTCCAGCTATGAGAAGGGACTATGATGCCCTGTCACAGCATGGAAAAAAAAAAAAAGAAAAAGATTCAAATGTTTTTTTTGTTGTTTTTTTTTCCCTCAGCTTGGACAGTTTGTTCTCACCAAGCAGTCGTTCCAAAAAAGCAACATGACAGTTGGCATTTTGGCGAAATGTAATTGCCTCAATTGAAAGCCGGCTTTTCCCTTAAGGATGAGAGCCGCTCGGGTGGAACAACTGGCGAGCGCATTGGAAGAGTCTGTTTCTGTTGCACATATAGGAGAAAAGGCCGCACTTGACCTGGGGGTAAAGTATACTTGGGGGTCCAGGAAAAGTCAATTTTGATGAATAGCAATTACCACATACAGTACATCACTTAAAACATTTGGGTGCTTGGGGGGGAGGGGACTGCTGAAATGACTTATTAATAACCAGCGATGGCAAATTAGTGACTGCTAATTTACACCGCATGATAAGGACAATGTGCACTCCCTATAGATTTCATCTTACTGCTTACTACCTAAAAGTGCCCCTCACATTAATAGATGAAATCATATCGCCACACAATCTCTGAATCCCATTTCAAAACAGTTTGTACCACTGTGTGCTGATTGGATGAACCCACCGGAATAACACCCCTGGGAGGGTCTGCGTTGAACAAAATTAGGGGGGGGAAAAAAAAAGCACTCACAATGGTTAGACCATGCTGCGAGCATTAACGGCAGCAATCATTTACCGAAAAATGAACACAAAATTTGAAGTAGAAAAAAAGGTTCTAGCCCATTAATGATTATGGTACAAAACGCATCATAAAAACTCAAGAGCGTCTCTTGCATGCCTGCAAGAATAAAAAAGGCAGCAACAAAGTGAAAATGAAAGAAACAACGGCTCAGGCTCTGCATGCTAAAATTAGATTTAGGTTTTGCAATCTCCCCTGTAACAGCAAGAATCAACAGTGAGTTACACAACTTGATGTTTGCTGCTCCGGGGGGGAAGAGGGAAAGCCCCATGGGGTAGGGCTGTATGATAACTCCAGTCTGGTCGTTCTGTGCATATAAAAACGGCTAGCGCCATTCAGCTTTTCATCATGTCGGTTTAGCGGGCGCTCCACGGGCACGGCTAAAATACCGCCCTGCGCGTGCCAGCCCAGCCCACAGCGGCGGTTTCCAAACCGCGGGGCACGGGAGCAGTAGATGCAGGTCATGAGACATAAAATAACGAGGCTGTATACAGCACACAGCTTGGCAACCGCCAGTATGTTTTAAATTCACCTATAGCAGTGCATTCCTTGTACCGTTTGCAGTGGACATGCAGCTGTTCTGACCAAAGAAAAAAAAACTGTTCTGTATTTGAATGCTTCTTTTTTGTATCCGTGAGTCACAGAATACATAAGCTTAAATCAGTGGGTTCTGAAAGTTTGGGAACCCCGGTTCTACAGCCAGCTTGCGCCTTGTTAGAATACCAAGAATCCAGCCTTTGATATTACACTGATTAGCACAGGAGCTTGTGTGAATGATGCCGCCAGGAAAGAGCCTGATTGGCTAATCAGTGCGCTAAGCAAAGCAGGTTTGAGCTTGCTTCTTTAGCTACTGTAACTGATTAGATTGTGGAGGGGCAATGTGCTAGCTGAAAACTGCATTCTGCATTGCATGCCAGAGTCTTCTGTTTGAACAGGCACTTGTCTGGCTGTGTGACCTGAGCTTGACACTACTCCAGTGCATTGACTGTAGGAGCTCAGCTTGGATTGTGGAAAAAAAGCAACTGACTGCTTGTTCACATTTTCCAAAATTGTCAGGGGACATAGCAGTGACAGCATAGTAGAGGGTGATTGGTTATTCCAAACTGGGAGAGAAATACAAATGAAGCTAATTTTATTTCATTAGCTAAATGGCTAAAACGGTTAAGCATTCTTAATTACACAAACGAGGAATCGCAGAATCAGCTTCCTCACCGTCACCAAGAAATCCACATTTCGGAAAGGGAACTTTAAGTTGGACAGAAGCTGTTCATGCAGAACAGGTCTGCCTGGCATTTATTTATTTTTTTTTGAGAAGCAGAGGATTTTAAGTCGCTATTATTTTTCAGCTCCCGCAGACGGTATTAAATCTACGCTGGCAGGAATAAAAGGCTTGCAGGGTGATTTCTGCTCCGCTGGGACGCGGAGCGGCTCCATCGCTCCGACTCCTTTTATCAGCACTTTCCCTCAGCTTAACAATTTGTATTTACAGGGCTTGTCACATCTGTTTACTTGTGAGGCCTCAGCAATTCCTGGAAAGAGATGAGATGGGGGTGGGTGTAGGTGGGGGTGGGGGGGGGGTGGACTGATGGGACAACTGAGCACCTGTATGTATGCAAAAGAAAAGTTGAGATTAAAAAAATAAATGAAATAGAGAAGTACAGGTTTGTGATTACGGTTAAAGTGTTTTAGAGAAACGTTTAACCCTTTTAAACACTTGCTGAAAAAAGATGGTATTTAAGCAGGCTTAAAAAAATTGTTTCTGTGGCACGAATTGTAAACAGGCAAATGTATTGATGTTCGTAAATGGCAACAAGAAACACAAATGGGAACTCCAAATTCAAATATATGTGCTAATTATTTTGGCCTTTCGCTAACGAGCGATGATCAATTGATTGGTGACTCGAAGCAGACAAGCGTCCTCGTTGAAAATCATCCCGGAACGTTCCCTGCCGCCTCGGACGTAGCGATCGAGAACTGCTGGGGATGAGACGCGGCGAAGTGCACCTTTCAGGACCGATTTTCATACAGATCCTGTCAATCCTACCGCATGCGCCAAGAAAGCCTCAAGTACACAGGGATGAAGATAATGGAGGCTGCTGGAGGAATGTGACTGCACTGCTGAAAAGTGGAGCGTTTCGTTTGGGTTGGGCTGGGGCCTGCCAGAAGAATAAAATGCAGTGATTTTAAACCAGGCTAGAGGAAGCCAGAAGAAGAAGAAAAGAAAAACCGGCACTGTGGAGATGCCCCCTAGCCTCGCGGAAGGGGACAGATAATGATTTCCCCTCTAGTCAAAAACTAAAATGGCAACATAAACATGCACAAGAACCAGAACATCCAGAGCATGGATTGCGTACATCATGGTGCCCCACTTGGGTGATGCATGGCAGCCATTTTACAGCAGCTCAGAGGGAAATAAGCCGGTTAGAAAGTCACCAAGGTGCGGGTTAATAATTCACATTTCTTTTGGCAACCTTGATTCAAAATCCCTACAGTGAGTTTCTTTAAACTGGGGCTTGAATGAAGATTAAGATGCATGAAATGCCCTTTTTTTTGTACCGGAATAAATCGTCTTAAGGGTCTGCGCTAACATTTTCGTGGCTCTCCGCGAATAAATCACGTCCATTACAGGAAGTGCCATAATGGCCCAGGGTTATGGATTCTTTCCCTCGGTGTTTGCACTGGAAATGTCCCTGGCACATAAAAAACGCTGCGGTTCTGACAACGGGATAAAGTAGTACAGGTGTTCAAAGCGCTCCTCGGACTTCGGCGGGACGCTGGGCGCCGCCGGAGCCCCGATTAACCCGAACAGAGCCGTGCCGGTAATTACCCGCCGCCGGCACAAATCAATTTCGCACCGGATCAGAGCTCGCCTTTTACAGATACCATCTGTGCGCAGAACCGGCTTCGGGAAAGACACCGCAGGGTGAACAGCTCCGTGTGCACAGTCAGCGTCGCAACCTCAGGTTCGTAAAGCAAGTCGCCCTTTACGGCGAACCGAATCAATTATTGGTGCTGCTGAAATTATTATTAGCGGAGAGAACTGCTTAGGTTAAATGCACACTGCAGAGAGTGGTGAACACTTAAAATGGAGGTAGGTGTACTGTTGCAAAATGATTTAAGACATACTCACCCACATGCACGTACTCATGGCACTGACAGAGCTCTTATTTTGAAACATTTTGAAATTAAAAAATGTTATCAAAGGGCCCAGAAATTAATATTACAGGGCATTATTCACAAAATGTAATTATTCAGATAAAGAAACTAGAAATGTCAGGCTGTTTGTTTCTCTAGAGGTTCTTATAAATATATTAATTCTAGAAATGATTGGGAAAAGTATGGATGTTTCAACATGTAATTTTATAATAAAGAACACATTTGAAGGTTTAAAGCAAAGTACAAGAAACTCGTGACTAACCTTCAGCTAGGCTATGAGTTGCTTTTTTATGTACCACAGATTATTTAAATTCATTCTTCAGTCATTCATTTTTGGTCTCACTTGTTTTTGTGATGTCAGTGAAACTACAGTACATTTTGACAGAGGCAATTTTATTGAAAGGCTTGTGCTATATCAAGGCAAGTAGAGCTCGAGTCTGATTTAGTGAGCAGCACCAAGAACAAGAGGAGGTCAAGTCTCAGTGAGTCAGAAAAGTCTTTGGCATCATGCAATAACGTTTTAAAAATATACCTACTTTATTGGGGGCTAGACATATTGTAAGTTGTCTCCCAGGAGGAAATCTCATGAATACAAATCTCTAGAACTGACGGTTCAAGCGTCACGTGACCAAAACAACCATTTAAGATTTCTTAATCCACTGCAGTGGATTTTTCAAGCACTACCAACCCCTGCCCTACACTTGAAACGGAATAGCCGGCTCAGAAGGACAAGGTCTTTCACTTATTATCAGCATAGTAGCAGGGGCCATTTTCAAGCCAGACGCTGCCAATGTCACTTTGTCCATTATAAACAGAAGGTACTCAGAAATGAATCGGAGGGGCTGGTTGACAAGACCATATGGTTCATTTGAAATGGTTTACAGAGATGGCTTGCCAAGAATTACAAACACCTGCAAATATCCTTAAATTGCATGAGTCATCCTGTGCAATGATATGTTTTGGCACACAAAAAAAGTTGTTTGCTTAGAGGACCTTGATTGGCCATGATACAGGTGTAAATTGACAATTTGGCCAGTAACCCAGTTCTAATGTGTGGTTCTGTCCATGATGGGTCTTGTAATGGTGTGTTTCAGTAATCCTTTTCGATGGAAATCCGACTGCCTCTGTACTCTGAAATCGTCTGCCCAAGGCCATGACGGTCCCCCAGGCTCTGAGAGACAGTGTCATAAAACAAGATTTTTATAAAATTGTTTTTCAGCCAAATTAAACTGAAACGCTGAATAGCATATTCCTTTCCTTTCGCATACTATCCCTGCCCTAAAAGCAGACCCAGCCTGCTCTGTGCAGTGATGCTTTATATTCCATTCCTGCTTTCCAGCTTATTTTACATGCAATGTTTAAATAAATACTTTAGCCATGTCTAGCCATGTGCCTTTTGTGTTGTGTAAAGTAAAGCATGACTGCTATGTGCCCATGCAATAGGTGGGGACAACTAATAACCTTTTGCAATAATACAGAGTTATCACATAGCCTAATCATTAGCAATAGTGCAGAGATACTTCATCTTTGTCTAATATTGATGATATTTACATTTATCATGGGAATTAATTATTTCAGTTCAAGGCTTGCCTTTTTGCTTTTTCGAGCTGGATGTTGATACAGTATAACTGCGCATGCTACTCTGGGACTCTTACGGGTGCAGTTGACTGGGACGGAACTGTTGGCTGCGTAGCATCACAAGTGAATCAATGAAACTCAATTGAAGTGGAGAACAAGCATTATGTTTCTTAAATAGTTTGGTAAACTGAAAGTAGCACAGTCTGTACGCATATTAGTACTGCAAATTATAATAAATAAATAAAAAGAAATAAATCAATACTTTAGGCTTATAACCAGCTAGGACATGCCACATCTATCTTCTCAGTTGTTCATACCTTATCAACATTTACCCGCGGAAGTGCTGTACATGCTAATGTGGCGACTCACTTGTAAATCTCCCAGCCAAGTAAATCAAACATGACGCAAATAACAGTTCACTACGGCATCGGTGCAGTAGCATTAAAGGGAAAGAAGTCAAGCAATCCGATTTGCCGTAATGAAACCGAACCTCCACCACACCCAAAGGTAATTCATATCTCATAAACCGACCTCTTTAACAGCAGCGCTGCAGGTGCATGACGGTCTCTAGTCGCCAAATTACCGAAATTGAATTGAAAGCGCTTTCATTTGCCACTGTTGTGAGTTAGCGCACTAGTTAACCGAATTGTGCCTCGACTGCTAAGTGCTAAAATCGGGCGACGACTTTTTTTGTTGTTGCTGCTGCTGCTTGTTGTGGCAGCAGGGTTCTTGTTTTTGTAAATAGGATTTTTTGCTTATCTCAATGTATTTTCACAGGTGGGCGCGACTCTCACGAGATGCATGACGGACGCGCGCGTGCCCGTTTCATCACTGGCACATCTAAGGCGCATTAGAGCCCGCCACCTTTATTAGCCCCTGAATAAACACGGTCGTCGATCACGGCCGCGAGCGTCTATCTCGCCCACGGGGAGCGGAGAGAGAGGCGCAGCGTAGATAAACGCCTTATCTGCTGCCCTTAGCGGGGCTGTGGCTGCCTTATCTGGACAGGAGGGGAGGCCCACAAAAAGCGGCTCCCAACGCCGCTGCCACCCCGCCAAGCTCCAGAGCAGCGGCTGAAAAGGATCCGCGGGGGAACGGTCGCAATGTCACCTTCACACAAACGGATTTCTTCAACAGTGATAGATTTCGGAGCATATAACGCAGCTAGTATAATTGTGTGCGTTTAGTTTAGTTTTTTTATTATTTTTAAAGCACATACATTACATAAAATGTGTGTACAATATATATGTATAATGTATTATAATAATAATATATATATATTTTTTTTTTATATGTAGGCATCCATTTCATTGGGATGTGGTTACTGTGCCAGGTGTTGAGTGCCTATAAAAAGGGAAGATGGGTGAAGATGGCCATCAACCGCTTAAATCCTTTTTTTGGTTGGGAATCCAATGTTTCAGAGGGCAAAACATTTTATAGCATACCTTCATTCCAAATGCAAGATTGTACTATGAGTGTTTTCCAGAGTTCTGTACAGAAACACAAGTTTAGCAGTTTATCAGTTTTAGGGAAATGTGATTGAAAAGTACATCTGGGACTTGCTTATCAGCTGATTAGGAGACTAATCTGCTAATGGTGCTGGTCCTGTTAATAGATAAACGTAAGTTAATGATGGACAGTGTGTGGGGGTGAATTAAGGTGTGTTTCACTAATCTCATTTCAGGCGCTGTAGCTCTTGCCTCCACTCGTGCAGGAAAACAGCTGCAGCCCTCCTGGGTGGTGGTGGAGGCTGATATCTGCCAGCTGGTTTCAAATATGGAGAACAGCCCGCTGGGGCCCTGTGCCCTCCCCGTTTCTATGAAAGTCGCGGCAGGTACAGCTTTCCTTTGCAACCAGGGTTCGGTAACTGCCGTTTCTCAGTCGTCAGTCAGTCGGCTGCATGTTCAGTCTGTTCCATTCCAATCTGACACACAAATGCCCCCCACCCTTTTCCCTGCAGCACAGCCGATAACCAGGGGTCTTGCCTTTTTTTTTTTTAATGGGAAAAGAAACAGATGGGTTGGCGGGGTTGGGGGTGTGAGAATTCAGCCAATCTGATTACCCTTAACGAAAGTACCACCACAGGCAATTTTTTCTTTAGCCAGCCACTTTTACAACAGCCCTGCAGGTGCACTTCAAACATGATTCTCAAAATTACTGAAATAGTTGGACACTTAATTCACCACCACTGTGTCTGTGCTAAAGTTTGAAAATGGTACTTTGACTGAAAAATAGGGCCCTTAGTGTGAATTGATCCTGGGAGAATGGTTGAGACTTTTTGTCTCTCCCAATTAAAAAAAGAAGGTTTTGTTTCATGTGAGACCTTCATGAAAAATTAAACTAAACGCAAGAGACATAGATAATGATCCCGGGGTATCAGTTATACTAAATATAAAATAAGGTTATTGCCTGAAGTACCAGAAAAAATGGCAATCAACAGTGGACTAGACATGCTGGCGTGGAAACAGAATGGCTGGTTCTTCATTCAGTACGGAAAGTGCATGGAGAGTATTTGACTCGTTAGCTCATTCCTAAAATCTGTCCAAACAAGTCAGTGTTGGAGGGAATAGGTCTCTAAACGCACAGCCAAGAGGCCACTACAATCAGAAAAATCCATTGGCCTTCACTCGCCACCCTGCCGCTGGCCCATGTCCATTTAGTGCAGAACATGTCTGTTCCATGCACTGATGTCAGGCTTGGGACTGCAAACAGCATCATCGCGTGTGACAGACCACCGAGGATGCAGCGTGCTGGTAAATACCAGGGCAAATCGTGCGAGCAGCGGGGGCTGAGCAGTCCTTTTCTCTGCCATCTTCCTCAGCCCCTTCCGTAGGACTCATCTCAGCCATAAGTGGCCCTGGACGGTGGCAGAGAAGGGCTTTTATGCTAATTTTAGCAAATTGTGGATGTTGATTGAAGGATGTGCAGGGAGAGAGAGCGAGAGAGTGTGTTAAGCTCGTTTCAGTATAACCCGAGTCCAGCTGTAATCACGGTGAACTCTCCAGTAAACACACGCCAGAACCTGTTTGAAGTGATTTTGGACAGAATTTCTGGATAGGCACATTCTATAAAGTCTTAACCGAAGGTCACAGAGCATGTGGTTAATGAGGGCTAGAGTCTTGTGAAATCATTTGTAGACTACTCTCACCCACTGAGACTTGCGTTTAAAAATGCTCTGGATTGGTAGAACAACATAACATTCTGACCAATCACTGGTGAATCTGATTGGGAGCAGCACAGGGTAAAGAATGACAGGTCATAGCATCTCCAAGGGCAATACCTGCTGCTCTAACACAACGACTCCACAATGACCACACACACACCTCTTCAGTGATCCCATTTGGAATGGCCCCTTAGTTCATCCAGTACCCATTATATTCTTAGAACAATGGTGGATGGCATTGGTGACATAATATAGAGAAGAAAAATTGTAAGCAAAATATAAAGGGAATATAAAAATCAAACCATTCAGTGAGTATGGGGAACAAGCGTCTAGGACAAAATGGGTACTCACAGATTGCGACATTATTATTTAACCATGAAGGAATATTGAATTGGAATGCAAACTGTAAAAAAATAAAACCATAAAAAAGTACAAAAAAAAAAAAAAAATACAAATGGATCAAATACTCTTTCCCCTGAGTGTAAATTGGCAATAAAAGACAATCAGAGTGAGGAGACTTTGCAGGAAGTGGGCTGTCATGGAACTGTAGTCAACACAGCTACTGTTTGATGAACTCTAATTACATTTCTCTTGAGCGGAACCATTGCAAGGAATGCAGATTAAGTGTCATTCCTGGGGATCTTTAATTTTTCAAAAATGTTACACACTTTTGGTCAGCACTAATGGAAAGACTTAATAGCAAATGCTAACAGCCATAAATATTATTCATTTTAGCAATCTGTGACAGGCAGCAAGACCGTATTAAAAAGGAATAACACATTGTACCATGCAGTAATGTTATATTATATTGAGTCTCAGATGGAGAAAATGTATGCTTATACTGAGGAAAGTCCTAGTCTTATAGAACCTTTAAAGACAGCTTATATTGGATAAATGTTAAGATTCTTCTTTTTTTCTTTTTCTTTAATAGAAAAAGAGTGATGGAATTTATTTTATTCAATTCTCCACATCATTTTTTGTCAGCTGTATATAGCAAGCTGCCAAAAAACAGGCAAGTTCCTGTTAGAGATTAACTGTGTCGAGAGAATGAGTTCTATCTATCTATCCATCTTGAAGTGCAGGTACTGTATGCACAAATATACTGTGTTTAATTGAGTACAGTGCTCATTGCATTTATGTGAAGCCTGTTTCAGGCTGACATTTAAAAAAGAAACAACCAACCAGTTTAACCAACAAAATCTGTGTAATCCGTGTGCAGTCTCAGTTTAGTGCTCCATTAGTACTGTACCGCATCAGTGGCTGCCAAGGCATTACCCAGAGCTACTAAGAACATTAGATTACATTATATTTATTTGGCAGACACTTTTATCCAAAGCGACGTACAATAAGTGCATACCGAAGGTCATTGGAACAACTACAAAACACAGGTTTTATCAGGTACAATACTCATTATGTAACACATTATGAACACATTAGGTCCAGTTTACACAGTAAGCATAGGCTAGGTCAAAGAGTAATGTTAAGTCAAACTAGGAGGCATGACAACAAGCTACAACATCCAAGACAACGATACAAGTGCAATATAAGTGCTGGAAGGAGGTACATGTAATATGAAAGCGGTACAAAGCACTTTCATGTTATGCAGGTACCTATCGGAACAAAGTTGAAGGATATAGTATATGATAAGAATGATCCTAGATTGGGAGTGCTCTGCAGAGTGGTGATAGTTAGTCCAGGTATAATCTGAAGAGATGGGTCTTCAGACCACAGAGGAAGATGGGCAGATGATTTGGGAAAACTAATTTTGTTTACTGTAAGTTAGTTTAGACCATTTTCATTTGAACAGACAGCCCAGGAATGCATGCGTGTTCACATGAGAGATTCTCTGAGGGGAATTGCATCCAGCAGCAGTGTGAATGACAAACCAATATCGGCTAACTACAGCCATAAAGACTTCTCAGAAACCTTCAAGACTTCCATTTATTTAACACTTAAGCCCATTTTTCATTTCTCTCTCAATTTCTCAAAACAGTAGTTTTCATGGGCCCGTCTTATTGACTAAGCATCGTCCTCCATTTTGAGAGAGATCAGGTGTCTGTGCATGCTCCTGCCAGCTGGTGCTTCTTTTCACTCTGCCGTCCACCAGCATTTCTTTGGATGATCACATTTCATCAGGCACCCAATCAACTAGAGGAAGAGGCCACCAGTGCGCGGTGAGATGCATATAAACCAGCCAACCAGAACCTTTCACCCCAGGGGGACTGTGCCCAATCACGTGCTGCCCTGTGGGGCCGTCAGTCACCGTTGGAACTTTCATCAGAATGAATTACCTGACTGTAGGGGCAAACCCAGTGTAGAATTCAGTATCTTAGTAGGACGGACCACTAAGTAGTCAAACAGACTTTAGCATTAGAAATTCTAGGTAGTTCCAGGTTCAAAGAACACATGACCATGTCTAAACCGTGAGCTGTAAAAAAATTTTGGTTCTGAAGCTACTCATTTAAAACCTCTCCAGTTTCTCTCAAAATCTCTCTAGTTTTAATAATTGTTTTTGTGCTATCCCACAATAACTGCTTGGACACTGAGAAAAGTGCAGTGTTGTTCTTTATGTTGTTAGCTCGCTTCATTAATAGAAGGTAAGATTGCATCTTTTCCTGAAGTGTGTAAAAGTGGCTGGTAGTACATTACTCATTTCAATCAATGGTCTGGTGGTGTGTAATTTTAGTTAGTGCAAAATGAAATTGTATCCTTTAATTTAACCCACATTAAAAACTCCCACTTGGAGGACAGGGAGATTGACTTCTCTTCCTTACTTACTTTAAATATCTCAGATTTTATAGTGCTGTACCTCACAATATGGAAGACAATTACAGTGAGCTGAAAAAACCAGTTTCTTCAAAGAGTTGCAAGAAAGATTTGTCTAAATTACAAAGCCGAAGAGCTTCAGTGAGAGTCATCTTAATTGGAGAATTCTGTATGCAAACAAGAGAGCCTAATGACAGGCAACAGAGGGGGATTCTGGGTAAATAACTACATACAGGAGTGTTTGTTTCCTAATTACCTTAATCCTTGTTTTTGTAGCAGCTGATAACTAATTAATCTTTACGGATTCCTTGTGTTTCTTTGAGCATTGCATTGAGCTGATACAGCAAAGGAGAATCCATTGTACTGTGCCTTCTAAAAAGATTATTCAGAAATAGATGCGTTTTTAATGAGACTGGAGAACTGTTCAATCCAGCAATTAAAATAACAATCATTTCAATTTGACATTAATTGTGGCAGGAGGTCCCATGTATTTGTGAGGGAGTGGGGGTTTTGGGAGACCAACCGCGACTGAACAGGGGGTTCTTTAAGCTATTCACCAAAGGTAGAATAACCACAAAGAGACAAAAGGACAGCGGAAAAATAACGGAAAGGAAAACAATACTCCTAAGGGAGAGTATCCCAAAGAAAAGCTCAAAACAACCCACGTCCTGGGTAAAAATAACTAAAGCTTAAGGAGTATGAACTTTCTGAAAATGAAACAAAACTGCCTGAGCAGAAAACGGAGCAACTCAAAGAAAACTGACCTCGAACCGAGGCTGAAAAGTAACACCCTAAAGAAAGAATTCTGAGTTTAGGTTGTGGCACTAACTTGTTACCAACAACCTATTAGCTAAAGACTGTTGTGCTAATTTTATAGCCACAACAATCCAATATCGCAACTCTCAATCCTTTACCTTTACCTTTACCTTTACCTTTACCTTTACCTTTACCTTTACCTTTACCTTTACCTTTACCTTTACCTTTACCTTTACCTTTACCTTTACCTCGCTTGATCGATTATCGGCTCTCGTGCAACATAAGTGACACTGAAGCAAAGCTTATCAGCTTGCTCGAGGTTTAAATAGAACACCAACAGGTGCAAATTGTAAAAAGAAATTTGCATGTGTATAATTCAATCAACAAAATGGAGAACTGAATGGCCGTAATAACTGAAGAAAAGGCGCATAAAAAAACCAATGGCCGTAATAACTGAAGAAAAGGCGCAGGAAGGAAAAGAAATGGTGGTATCAGCCAAAACCATGACAGTATTACCTTTCAATATGCTCATATTTTCTATCTTGTCTATCCTTTGACTTAATTTTGTGTTGGAAACCCCATGTGAAATTCCCTCAGCACCCCCAGTACCTCTACATGTAAAGAGAAATTAGTTTGAATAATATGGTACTAACTGTTTGCAACCAGTAGCCATTCTCTAAACTGTAATATAGAAGCGTGGATTACATGATGTGGGAAACCGTAATGATTTTTCTCCCTCTGAATAACCTACTCAGTGATTCTGTCCTTGCCCATCAATTAGGCGTTGATTAATTTTGTTATCAGAATCAGAAAACAAGAGACAATTCTTTTCACCCCATTGTGGGAAGAAATTAACTGCAATAATTAAGAGGGACACTATTTGTCATCGTTATCATATAATGCTTCTGGATCCACACGCTTATTTTTGGGTGATTTCGTGAAAGTAATCTCACAGGGCAGAAGTCTTGAGGCTGAACCTGAGTGTTAAATACGACGTCCTGAAAAATAAACGCAAAAATAAAAACAGATGCATCCAGCCTCCTCAGCTCTGTGTAGGAGTTCGCTCTAAAGACACTTGGAAGCAAAAACAATGAAGCACTGCAAAACGAAATAACCTTGGCCAGCACTATTCTGTGGCACACTATCCTTAGATATAACCAAAGCAGGCAACCGAGACACATTATCTTGTAGAGCATTCCAGGGGAAAACAGCCTCACAATTTCAATATCAAATATGTGACTGTATTTGCTAAACAAATACACTTGGGCACAGTTTTTAAATACAGTGAGCTCCATAATGTTTAGGATAAAGACATGGTTTTTCTTCATTTGGTCCTGTACTTCACAATTGCAGATTTGTAATTAAACAATTGACATGTATTTTATGTGCAGATTCTCAACTTTTTAAGGGTATTTTTATACATGTAGAAATTACATCACCTTGTATGCATAGTCTAATATTCAAAAAGAGACCCACATATTATAGCAAGTTATTTGGGGAATGTGTGTCAGTCTGCTTATATATTTAGTCATTCATGTTCCTATTTCAATTCCAGCAATGTCTTTATTTTCCTCTTGTTAAAAGTAAAAATGAAAGCGCATTCCTCTGATGGAAGTAACATCTGTTATTCATACAACTGACCATTGCTTTGTGCTTCTGTTCTACACTTCTGACGTTTACAAGTGATTTAAAAGGAATGTGTTACAACCTGTTGTAAGTTTTGTGTTTTCGTTTGTTCCTGCTGTATATGTGGTTGTCTCTGAAAAACGTGCAGGTGGCCCTTCAAATTTGCTCAGTGATTATTTCCTTGGTGCATTTGACCCCATTTTGTTCCAGTCTTGTCTAGCCCTTCTGGATTGTTTGCTGAGCACATTTTGTGTCTTTGACCTTTGTTTTGTTCAACTCGGGTTTGATTCTCGTCCAGCCCTTCTAGTTTGTTTGCAGAGTGGATTTCCTGCATTTGACCTTTTTTTGTTCGATTTGATCTCAACTCTCATCCGGCCCTTCTAGTTTGTTTGTCATATAGTAACTCTGGTTAGTTAGGGTGGACCCTGCTGGATTGCAAATTGTTCTATTGGGACACAATTTTGGAGGGAATGATGAACAAATAAGGGGGGAAGCGCTAAAAACTTCTCACCAGAAGGATAAGGCTTGTATGAATGAAGTATGCCTGACTGAATGAACAAGTTAGACTTTGACAAGCAGTAAGGTAAGAAAGGTCAATTTCATTATTATTAACTGTCCACCATGTTGAGGGATGACATGGGCGATCACGCAGTCACATTTTTATTTGAGATGGGATGAAATATATTAACTGGAGACACCTCAGACAGAAGGCAGGAACATGTGTACAGACTGGGAGGTGAATCGCGGATCAATATGGCAATTTTGAGCGCCCTGAGAGAGGTAGCTAAGCCTGCTCGCCAGCAGATTTATAGATGCTGTCAGAGGAGGAAGTCGCTCTCTCAAATTTGTTATCTTTGCCATCTTCAAGAAGAATATTTGAGGAGAACCCAAATACCCTTGAACTTAACCAGCAAAGCGAGGAAAGAGTCGGGTATTTCCAGGCTACAAATAATGATGTATGTCCACGGCTCAAAGGCAACACGTATGAAGAAACTGTGCCAGCGGTACAGCATGCACTGTCAACACTGGTTCACACTGTCACAGTTTTATGGAAATTTATGGCTATGTGCCATACTATTAAAATAATAATGCTTACCATTTTTCTTTCTTGTAGATGCATTTTGAAATAATGAAAAGTCAAATAAAACTAATGAATACAGATTCTCCATAGGAGGGAAATAATTTTTTAAACTCTAAAATTAATTTTTTTTAAAAACGAGGATAATTCTGTATGTTAACCAGAGGGAAGAAGATTTACAATCCGATGTTGTATGTACCAAATCAGATTTACTTCCTCAAATGTTTTACAGGTTATGTGTATGAATTTTACCATTAGACTCTGGTGCCACTCAGATGTGTTCCCGTCTCTTACAGTCTCCAAAGACTGGCTTTGTGAAAAGACTTGACTGAACAGGAAATGTCAAGTCTGGGGTTAAAGTGTGGACAAAATAACCACGTTTTCAATTTTGCTTTCAGGTCCTATTCTTGTACTGCACGTCAAAAGCGATTCCATCTGTGCAAGAGATGCCATCTCTCAGACCTTTCCCCACTGTGAAGCTACTCGATGTCAACACCTTATCCATTATCAGACAGGAAAACACTGGCTGTCCTGAGGGCAGCTCAGGAAAGCCTTCGTCTTGGACTGTTTTCTGCTTCACCTTTTTCTGCAAAGAGTAAAGTGGGGACAGATATCCCCAAAGAGCCTAGTGTAACCACTGCCTTTTAATCCCCCCATGGTGTTAGTAGAGTCAAGAGCATTCACTTGCAAACAAAATGGTGGCCCAACAGAGCTATGGCCTTAGGTCTACTTTAGGGGTTTGGCCCTGATTTGAAGGTACTGACCGCTGAGCTGTGGACATGGACATTTTCCTGTTGTTTTGTGTGGATATACTGCTATTTCACATTGAGGCATTGTCAAGGTTAAAAACAATGGATTGAGAGGAGGGTGGGTATTAGACCTGTTCTAGATTCATGCACACTCTTGAAGTGTCTAGAGATGCTTTCTGAGATTTGAAGAGTTGGGTATGTCTACGGTTGATGGACATTGAAACAAAGTGATCAGAATATCAAAAAGAGATCCTGAATCATTGTGCAGAAATTGCTACGGTCAATTACCCATAGGATTATTTCTAAGCATGAATTCAATTTTGCATAATTTTGTGTGAATGAGGAGCATTTATGCATGTGCTGTAGCCTGTGCTTACACAGATGCCAACAAATTCTACCCATGGGGAGAATTAAATTACTGCTCTGGCCCTCTATGTAGCAGAGGAGGAAAGAGAAGGGGAAGCAGGTCACCCAATTAATTAATGTGGAGCCCTGAGAGCGAGAGCGAGCGAGATGGAGAGGCACGGAGAGAGAGAGAGCCAGAGAGCAAGAGAGAGCCATAGAGAGCACAATAGAGACAGTAGCAAAGCCATTGGTTTCACAGTGCAGGAACCGATTGGTGGGAGAAAGAAACAAAGCAATTAGTGTGGAGGGAGAGAGAGAGAGAGAGACCAGTACCTCTGTTGCGATAGGGAACATAAACATTGACAAACAGGAAGAAAAGGCTAGAGAATCAATGCTGTTGCTAGATTGTATCGGCGATTTGTCGGAACGCGGGCGACCAAGTGCACCTTAAAGTCTAGGGGCCCTGACAGAAACTGATACTATGCAAATGGAATCTTAATGTAAAAAAAGCAAAATCAAAAAGGAGCTCCTCCTGTTCTAGACTGCGGTATTCTTATGATGTCATCCTTCTTCCCTGTTATTCTTCATGCCAAGCTCACTGAGATTGGAAAATTTTTGATACAGAAGAACATGTGTTGCGTCAGTGTGGCATCAATAATTCTTTCCTGCGATAATTGCCTGCATGGCTGTGCACAGTATTTCGCCAGTAGCCTAACAAAAAGTTGTAAGTCTGTGCTTATGAAAGTGCTTTGTTCTTCAGTGTTCGATATTTAGGCGAAATGGATTCAACAACACCACTTAAAGTTTTTAATTAAGCACATCAGAATTTTTTCACTTAACAGGCTTCAATTATTTCTGTGACCACAGTAGGCCCAAAACATCATTTTTTACTTATTACTATTATGGTCAGCCTCATTATGCCACAATGCATGAATACTGTGGCAATTCATTTGAAACGTGTGTGCATAATTGTGGTGGTTGACAGTTACATGGTTTTGTCTAGCAAAAAATTGAGCCATATTCACCAATTTGGACCTTTGCTCTGTGAACCGAATGTTTATGAGTTCACAAACACACCGGTTGTCATTGAAACAATGAGCGGCAGGCGATTGGCTGTGATTTCCAAGCAGCCCATTTTGTCGGGCAAGTTCCAAGCGCAAGGAAGACCCATTTGTGAAGCGAAAATGTGATTTATTTTTTATTTTATTATTATTTTTGTGAAACATTCCAACAGCAGATGGTGAATGTCCCCATCTCCCAGATATTAGCTCACATTTTTCATGAAACAAGCCCCAGATCTAATTTTCTACCCAAGTGGGATGTTCGCATTTCACTTATTGGGGCTTGAAGAATGAGAACGCCTGCTTCCAGTTGTGAAGGATATCTGTGGATGGATTCGTTTTATAAAATTGATGTGCAACTCAAACTTTTGTTATATCATGAATATCGGCAGGGTTAGGAGGTGCTGTTAGGGAAGAAGCATAGTGGAAAAGGAAAAGCAAACAAAAAACATTGTTTGGCAAGTTATATTTTGTGATTTACAAACGTGCTTAAATTGTGTTCATGAAAAAGGCCAGAATTCTCAGCAAAGCAACAGCAAGGCTTTTGACTCTCTTTTCTGAAAAGATTTACAGATAGTTTTGCAGGTTTGGACACCTCTACCCTATAATTGTAAGCAGCAACATCTCATAAAAGATCATGAAGGTGTGATACCAAGAACAATACCCATGCAATGGATGTTCTGTCTTTGTGGACCCCAATATATTTATATACTACAATGTAATGTACAATTTTATTTCCATTATTATTATCATTATGACCCAGAACCACACAGAGTAAGGTAGTAGAGTAGAGGACAGAAGGAATCCAGGTGCTGACCTACTACAGCGAATGTGTGATGTTACCATATGAACTTCAAATGAATCAAAGAGCTGTGGCCCTGCAGCGTGACATCACTTCCTTAGCAACTGTTTGAGAACGTTTATCTGCATTTGAGGAAGGCCACACATTAACCGACTGAATACTATTTGTACATCTATATAGAGTCATGAAGAAGTTTCCACACCAAGAGACGAGGTCAATGGAAATATGAAATAAAAAAGGAAACCATTACAGTAGCGTTTCATCAAATTGAATGAGAGTGACCGGAAAGAAAAGGGCAAATAAAATTTGAAAACTACAGAGCTGTAAAGTTGCCCTCCATTTCATCCTCTCTATTTATAGAACAGTGTTCAGATATTTTTTGTGTTCACACATGTTCATATCTTGACCGAGCTGCACGTGCACAGATGACTCGTCCTACAGAACGTAAAAATCCATTCATTTGTGCTCGCTCGCTGAAATGCCATTGAAAAGGGCACACATTCAAGTATTAATGGATGGTCTTTGCAGTATGGTTTTCTGCAGACCGTCTATGGAAAAAAAGAGGACTGAACTGCAGGAAGAGAAGGGGAGAATAAAAGAGGCTTCTAATAGTGTGGAGCAGTCAGGACATTCTGGAACAGGGCACTCAACATTAAAATTTCAATGTTGTCCCCCCAACATTCAATATCTCAATCACGGAGAGAACAATGCAGGATGCCAGAGGAGGGAGTCTGATAGCTGGCAAATTGAAGATGAAGCTTTTATCGCAGATTACAGCTGAGCAGGCAGCCCTTTAGGACCCCAGCTTCAGAGCATGAAAATTGGCAGGAATAATGACATGACAGCTCACTTATGAATAAAAAGGCCGGCTTTGCAGATGCATCCAGCAGTCTGCCATTGTGTGACCGCATAAGTAGCCACCGCAGCCAAAACAAAAAGCTCCACTCAGTCTGACCAAAATGGCCACTCTGGGACACAAAGATTTTATTTTATGAAGATGAAAATAAAGTTTTACACAAGTTGGGGGGGGGGGGGGGGGATAAGGCCTACATTCACCTTCAGGTCTGGAACAGGATGGCGTCAGTGATTCAATACAGTCCAATAGCAGGTACCCATAACCACGGACTTCAGACAGTCGCGTTTCTTCAACATCACAGACGAATCAGATTAGAAATGGGGATCCCGCATCATGCGGTCAGGTGTCAGCGCAGACCAGAATAAACACTCACAGCGTCCTTATTCTGAATAAATTAGGAGAAGAGATGAGATGTTCCCCGCAGAAGGACATGAAGCACGCCCAGGTTGTGCGATTTATATGTTAATGCCGCGCACGCTCCATTCTCAGGGCGAAGGGTGGTGACACGTCGGCGACAGCCGCCACGCGCTGGTGTCCACCGCGCAAGGACGATCCGCTATTTGGGAAATGTGCAGCCGCCGCGAAACGTGACGCCAATCGAATTCACGCGCATTTATCGGAGCAGCTGCAGAGAGAGTCTCATTCACTGCAGCACGTCGCATTTATACGGCCTGGCTAAATCAGCATATCTTAACACTTGATCTGCAAACTGCAACAGTCTGATCAGCCCACTGCAGACGGACATTCTATAAATCAATGCATTATATATCAGTGTATTATTTGCAGATATATTTAGTTTCATGGCTAATTAACCCATACAAGGGCTAGATGGTTTCAGATCCCACTAGCAAGTGACATAACACACAGCAGATGGCAATGACTCGTATGTGACAAATGATTCCATTCAAGCCGACTGTACAGCATGTCGGTGGACCTCAACAGGAGAAGAGGAGAGAGGAGAAGAGATGAAAGAAACTGAACTTCCGCAAATAATACCTGGAATATGTCTCAAAATTAAATTTCAAACAAGGTATTCATGCATATTCTATACTATACTGCTGCTTTCCATTAAAATACTGAACAATTGGTCACAATTATTGTGCAGTCTGTTTTCAAGGGAGTTTTTATTTTATTTTTTATTATATGGATTCCTCTTGTTTGCTCTGTTGGAACACGCAAAATGTTAAGTTGTGAAACTAATAAGATTTGGTGTTCTCCTCTTTTTTTAGTTAATCGGGAGTGTCACTCAGTGAGAGTTAAGCTTCTCAACCTCCTGTGTTCTGGTTCCTTCAGAACTTTGGTTTTAATTTTGCCACATGTCACAGTCTCCCCTGCCGAGGTCACCGTGAGCCAGCCATGTCTTGACCAGCCAGTGAAGGGTGGACAGCTTGATGGTATCAAAATTGGAAAACGGTTTCTCCACAGTCACAACCTCTCATCTTTGCTTACAGTCACTGATGGAGTTGGAAGTTAGAAACATGGCTATGACAAAAAAATAAATAAATAAAACTGATTTTTCCAATCATGCTGAGAAAAGACCTAGCTTGAAATTGTTTTTTTTTATGCCCAACAAGACAAAGTTAGTGGTTGCAATTGCCAGCTCATTAGAAAACAGTTTTCCTTACAGTTGAATGTGTCAAAAACAAATAAATTAAAATCCCAAAATACAATGCAATCAGTGTTTTCCAAGAGAGATCGTTTCTCACTCCAGAGTCTGTAAAGTTAAGATACTGAGCATGTTGTTGCTGACAATTTAGGAAAAGTGTTAACATGGTTCAGTTTGAATAATAACAACCCATTATATGTGTCCCAGTTATGGAAAAGTTGCATTTAACCAGAAAATTGCAATGTTTTTTAAAAAGCTAATTTACAGTGCCGTGAAAAAGTATTTATGCCCTTCCTGATTTCCTCTATTATTGCATATTTGCCACACTGAATGGTTTCAAATCTTTAGACAAAATTTTATATTAGATAAAGGGAACCTGAGTAAACACATTTTTTTTTAACGATTGCATTTATTTAATGAAAAAAGTTAAACACCCATATCACCCATGTGAAAAAGTAATTGCCCCTTAATAACTCAATCAACGAATTACCCTAATTTAATTGATCATTAGATTCAGCTGATTGAACACAGCCAGGCTTGATAACAGCTAGCCCTGATGAATCTAAATCTCACTCATATTGAGCCTCACCATGAGAGTGAAGTAGTCACCACAGTTTCCACAAGCATATTAGGCCATGGTGGAAGGAAATTCCAGGAGAGAAAAAAAGTTGTTGAAATATATCAGACTGGAAAGTGGTACAAAGCCATTTCTAAGAACACATGGTGCAATGATGAATCTTCCCCAGAGTGGCCAGCCTGCCAAAATTTCTCCAAGGGAAGTCACAAAAGATCCCAGAAGAACATCCAAAGAATGCTCTTCTAGCCTCAGCTAAGATCAGTATTTATGACTTCACAATAATAAAAACAAGACCAGGTCAAAACCTAGTATATGGCTGGGCCTAACACACTCAGTCACTGTCAGTCAGTCACAGACATTCGCGTTTGTAGGGCTGGCCCCGCTGTTGCGGTCCAGCCAAAAAGAGACTGGGCAAAAATAGGATTCATGGGAGAGTAGTAAGTCGGAAACCACTGCTAATCAAGAGAAACATCAATACTCATCTCACATTTGCAAAAATGGACCTGGATGAACCCAAAGCCTTTTCGGATAATGTTCTTGAATAAAATATTGAAGAAATCATAAATTCTGCTCTATACCAGAAAAGTCTTAAGGTGGATGTCTGGTCATCTGTACATGAGCTAAAGTTTATGCGTATTTTGGGTTATGCAGCAAGACTATTATTATTATGATTATGTATTTTGTTGTCGTCGATGATCATTTTATATGGTACCATATGTTATGGATATGATTTGTTGATGTTAGTTTAGTTCCAGTAGGAGTAGCTACAGCCTTATAATGGCTAGTTTCACACACTTCAGATTTTCCTATTTTGAGCTGACATGCTTTCAAGACTCTGCAGACATGCTATTTTGGGCCAACTATTTTGACACAACCAAATGTGCATGTGGTACACCTTTAGTGTTTTGTACACTTTTTAACCTGTCAAACGTTGTTTGTCTATCCATAATAAATATTGCACTGTGCCACCTTGAGCTCCCTACACTTGTCACCAATAAAAATCACGTGTTCACTCCATCTACATTTGGCCTGATGCCCCAGACTACTGGCACACTCTAACAAGCATCCTGTGATAATGCTACAAGTCCCATCATACTAGCATGAGTGAAGACTACAGTAAATGCAGAAAAAAGTTTCTGACCTTTCTTGGTGCCATGGAAACTATGGACGTCTATTTTGGTTTTTGCTGCCATGTTCTGTGGTACTTGTTACCTGGAATGAGCTGCCCACCGCTGGGTCTGAATCACTGTCTTGGAAAAAGAATGGGAGGAGTAGAGTGTCCAATGGCAAAAACTTTGCCTTTATGAAAGCAACGTTCCAAGCTTCTGATCTTTTAAGCATATTCACTGAACACTGCCAACCAGGTTAGATCTTTCAGCTGATCCATGTGACCTAGAAGTATAGATTTGTCTCTCCTCATACACAACTTCCCCAGAGATTTCTTGCTTTGGGATTAAAAAAAAAAAAAAAATGATCTTAGAAAGGAGTTTGCCGCTAGCCACAACACACATCACTCCAATTTACACTGGCCTAAATTGTAATGAAGAGGTACCTACAAATGTCTACAACAACAACAACAAAAAAAACAAGTGCAAAAAAACACTAGATGGACATTACGGTCAGCTGCTCCTCCTCAAGTCCCACTCTTAAAGGATCATAATGTCATCAGAGAAGCTGCTTCAGAAGGAACACGTTCTCAGAGATGGAAGCCCTTGTAGATCCCAGTAGGCCAGGGCAAGAGAGGCCAGCCAAGGGAGGGAGGGAACTAACAAAAGCAGGAGCCGGTGGAAGAGAGCCCATGAAGTGAAGACAAAAAGACTGACACTTTTTGAAGAGAAACATTGCCCTTTTCGGTGTCGGCAGAGACGGGGGACAGAGCAGTGCCGGGACGCGTGATTGAATGAATTGATTATGAGGCAGGGCGAGCGTAATGCATTATTAATGAGAAAGACCAGGAACCCAGATACAGAAGATTCACAGTTTCATAGTGTCAGTATTCATCGTGTACAAATAAAGATCATGCGTAAATGACTCAAGAAACGTGCCGCAGAACGCCCAAACCTTGGCTGTGCTCACTGTCCTTGAGGGCAGTTTACATGCGCTTGCTTTCATTCAAAATGAAAATGCAATTCCACAAGACTAATGAGCACTTTCTTTGAAGCTGTTCTCTGCAGTCACTGTGTCCCTCTGAATGCATCACAGCATTTCAGTCTGGGCAACTCACGTATTTAAATTAAATATATATGAACGTACAATGTAATTATTTTGGTTTGGCGCTGAATGGACCTGCTTTTGGTACTTCTGTACACACTTCAGCATGTACTAACCTATCAAACAGGGAGCATGATATATCCCCCCTACAAAACAGGACAAATAACAACCCCACCCTCCACAGTACCCATAAAAAGATCCAAACTACAGGTTCAAGCTGGGCAGGTGGAAGATGAGCAGCAATGAGCAGCACCAGAGAGGCCTGTGTCAGTTTTAAAAAAGGCCATTCCATTAGTGATGTATGCATGTGATTGATTGAGTTTGAGTGGTAGCCGAGTTTCCTGACTGCACTTGCTCTGTGCATGATGCACATGTCCTAAGGATATTTTTTCTAATCACTGGAATAATTTCTCATAACTAATGTGTAACTTATTGCTATGAGGAATTCTGGGATGCTCTGCCACTTCCAAGGGGCTGAAAATGTTTAAGATGAACGGGACGGCACGTAAATGTGCAGTATGTTGGAAAACAATTAAATGTACATAGACTTCGCAGTTATCTATATAAAAAAAAGTTGGCTTAGTAAACCAAACAAGGACTAGACGTCTTCCAATTCCACTAGCAAGCAGCAGATAATGAACAAAGTGACAATGATTCCATTCAAATTTAGTTTTACCCTCTGTGTGAAAGTGGATAAAAGGGAGAGGAGAAGGCAAAGCAAGATACTGCACTTCCATGAAAAATACCTTTAACATATCTTAAAATACTTGAGATATGTCAAGTGACGCAAATAAAATTTCTAGCAGGAACAACCCAGATATATTCTGAGATACTTGTCATTTTTCGAAAGGTAATAAAACGCCATATAAATGTACAGTATCAGAAGGTTCCTCAGTGAACGACCACACAAATCTCGCAATATAGGCCCCTTTATAACAAACTCTGGATGTGTTCTGCATTTTCTAATTTATGAGCAAAAGCTCCTCCAATTTCCCCCAAAAGCAAAGTCCAATTTATATAAATTAAATTTAACAAACTAAATAAAGCTCCAGTAGTTGATTACACAACACAATTTACTTGCATGTTGCCCACTTTGCCTAAGCTATACCTAATAAGCAGTCTCAAATGTGACACATCTATTCGCAAAGGTAACAAATATAAGAAATTGTGCAAATATAAATTACAGCAAATATTCAATGCTATTTTGCAAAGCAAGAAATATGACCTCAGGAAATGTGCATACTCATTACTGTGTCATTGCCTAAGGACACTAGCTACCGTAAGAAAGTCATTTCGGGTTAACTCAGAGTGAAAATGGGGTGGTGCTCAATCAGCATTTTAAATTAATGTTAGACTTAACAGTACAACAAAGATAAACCCAGGGGGGGATTGCAGGTCATCATTATGCATCAGCAAGACATACAAAAAAAAAAAAAAAACAGGATGTCAAATACACAGCTGCAATGGAAAATAACTGTAGTTATGCAGGCTTGACATTTAAGGAGACATGACTGTTCCTAGAGATGATTTCACTGAAATCAGCAGGCAACAATTTTTCTTTAGAAGGGCAAGAAAAACTCCCGTAAGTGATTGCATTCAGGTTTTCCTGTTATGAACAGAAGGAGATGAACACTGTATTGACACATAATAGAGCCTGTTTTTGCAATTTGACACAAGTAAAATCGTTAGGCTTATCACTATATTTATGCATTTAAACTGTGAAGAGAAGTGGAAACCCCATGAAGAATTAATAAATTCTACTTAATTCTTTCAATTATGAGAAAGCTGAAATCTGCCGTCTCAGGCCAGGAGGCCTACCTGCTTTTTAAATTTTTAACTTTTAAATTTACATCTTTCATTGTGAATGGTAACAAGCTCACTGGTGCACATGATGAATGGGAGTGGTGTTTCTAAGAATCTGCAGTAATTCTTCCGCCAGCCTCATGTACAAGCAAATGTTTAATTGTTCTGAACTAGCAATAAGCCAATCAGTGCTGCTTAACTGTGGGAGCTCACTGAAAACTAGTAGTAAGGCCCTGTGAATTCTGCGATGCGGAAAATGCAGATGGAATCACAGAATCCTGACATAAAAGTGGAATTCATCGTTAAATGCGGAATTGCGTGGAATTTTGATTATAGTGGATCAAAAGGCTGCTGAATGTAGTTTGAATATCAGCGATCTTATTTGGTTTATAAATGTTGTCGGTTGGGTATCCTATACATTCAAGTGTCATTGGTGTTAAAAAACAATATAAAACAGACATATAAAACATTTTGGTTGTTGAATGGCGCACAAACTAAACAGTACTTGAGGCCTACTGAGACTGAGACTAAATCCAGTAAAAAATAATGTAGAAATGCAGCACACACTAACTGAAAATTTCAGGGAAGAGCAGGATCCCAATGATTTCTGTGACTGGACTCGGAAAAGTATGTGCGAGGACCATCCGAAATTGAAAACCCACCTTAAAAACTAGGACAAGTTGTGCTGCGAGTTTACCCCTCCAAAGTGTGATGCAAAGTGCAACACAATTGTTAGATGCAAGGACTTTGTGGCTGTGTGCACGGAGTCGAACTTACCACTGGAGAAAATGTAAAAACTTAGTCAGTTCCTATTTAAACACTGAAAACAGGGAGGACTGTTGCCAGAGAATGAAAACAGCCTTCAACCAGACTCATTTGTCACAGGCGTTTGAACACACGGAGGCAGTCCTCCACAAGACGGGTGGGCTTCCTTGTAATGAGGCAGAAAACACCAGATGGAACAGCTGGTTTGAGGCAAAGACCATTGCAGACCATCTCCAACTCTACAAATAGTTCTTTTTTGGCTGAGAATTCATTGACCCATGTGGTCACAAGCATCCTCAACCTGCTGGAAACAGAGGAGAATCTGCGGGCCGTTCACCCTGAAGCTGATCATCTCCGAGAGCTGCACCAAACTGGTCACAGCTCTGACAATCCTGGAGGGAACCCGCCGTCCCACAACGGTGTCTGCATATGCCATCATGGAGGATGGAATGGTCAATGTAACTGCAGAAACATGTGGGTTCGATACCAATACAGAAGAGCTCCTGAGACAGATGGGGATGCAACACAGGAGAGAATGGTGCATTCAACCTGGATGCTACGATTCCAAGCACTGGTATGCCTGTCCTGCAAAAGGGGCCTACAGGCTGGTTAGGGGGTTTGATCCCAGGCGGGCACCAGCCATGGAAAAACAGATCGAAGGGTACACACACAACTGAAACCCCTGGCAAACCTGTCTGCAAAGCTCAGCGAAGAGCGCACTGCCTGTCACCAATGTGTGTCGAGGGAGGCCTTCTCACCTCCTGTGGACATTGCTGATTACTGGAAGGGTTTGAGTGGGAGATTTCCAAGAGCTGCAGAGGTAGCAGTGCGCTACATCTACTTCCTAGGTCCGCTCAGTCGACAGCGAGAGGAGTTTCAGCAAATTCAAGACACTGCTCACAGACAAGCGAGATACACTCACTGAGCTGAACACAAAGGGGCTGACAATCATGCACTTCAATAGATTTGTCTCTCAGAGATGTAAAACTTAAAAAGGATGCACACAGCTCTGTTCACTGAGCAGGACCTTATTTCAGTCAGGACAACTCTTGTATTAAAATATTTACATGAATATGTAAATACGTTTTTGGTTTGGCAGTGAATGGGTCTGCTTCAGGTATCTAACAGGGTGTACTATACATCTCCCCTACTAAACAGGAGGAAAACCCCCAGTATCCAGAAGCAGATCCAAACAAAAGGTGGTATTGGGGTGGTGCAGGGTGAGTGCAACTCTAGGCCGTAGAAGTGAAGCATGAAAAAGCAGCACAGGCAAGCAGCAGCACTGAGAGTTCACACCAGTGTTGTGTGTATGCAATTGGTTGAATATGGAAATGTGTGAGTATGCGGTTACTGGGGCCAACCGATCGGTTGGCTGTAATCAAAGTTTCCTGACAGACCTTGCTTTGCGCATTCCATGTGTGCCGTTCGTTAGTTTTCTTTACGGTATTTATTTTCATCTATATATTCATTTATACTGTGAAGCTCTGTCATGGAAGCACTGTTTGATTAAAAATAAAACAGATTTTTATGACTTCATTTGATTACACACTCTTTTTGATGATATAAATGGGTAAAACTAAAAAGCAGAATCAAAAAAATAAAAGAAAATGAGACACAGAATATGGGAAAAAATAAAAAAGGATTTCATAGGGTCCTATACTACACTTACACTCTTGATGTAATGGTAACTTGACTGTGTACAATCCAGAAAAGTGACTACTGTAGCTCTAGGACATAAATTACTATAGCACCCAAGTACATACACTCTAATACACCTTTAAGACCAGGTCAAAACCTAGTATATGGCTGGACCGAACACACTTCATCCAGCCGACCAATAGTGTAACTTCATTACTCAGTCACTCAGTCATATTCACGTTTGTAGGGCTAGCCCTGCTGTTGCGGTCCAGCCAAAAATGAAATGTATTCCTCCCCCTTAAGAAAGCTGAATGAAAGTGATATTTTCAATGCAGTTTTATTTTACTACAGTTCACAGGTGCTGTCATTTTCTGTTCTGCACATTCACACACATTACATTCTGTGCAGCTTATTCACATTACTGTTGCCAGAGTTACACGAGCATAAATCCACAGTCATATCTAGTTAACTTTTTAACATTGTTCTCGCTTTTATTTGACCGATTGGCCTTTACCTGTTAAGACAACCCATGTTATACATGATGGCATATGTCAAATATATTATATTTCCTACCATCTTGTATTGTAATTGTGGTGAGAAATTAAAATGTATTTGTAAGAACTCTGGGTTTTTTTTTTTCCTTTTAATTTAATGAATTCCCTCTTGTGTGTCTTTGTGTGAACTTGAAACTCCCTGATTATACCCCAGTACCCCTAACATACCAAATGTTAATGTAGGTGGGAAATGTAGTTGTGGAAAACTTCATGTCATTGAAAACACCCACTGACATGTCTTGTTGACTGACCTTTACTCCTTTCTCTCCCTATTCTATGTAGCCTCAAACAGCACAAAAGAAGCACACAACCTTCAAATGACATATGAGGTACAGACAACCTTATGACTCAAAACCATGCACACTGAAACCAGCAGTGGTCCAAGCCACTACTCCAAATAGCAGTACTCCAAATAATAGATTAGCAAGTCATAACAGCTTGACACGGTGATGCATTTATGTTCTACATGAGTTTAATACTTTAATCACCAGCCTCAATTAAACGCCTCCCTTACAAATGTACCTCAGTTAACCAGAAACTTAGTGAAAAACAATGCATCATGTAAGAGTGCACATTTGATCCAGGTGGAAAATCTGCTGAATACAGCAATGTTCATAGCCAGGGCAAACAAAATGATAAATGAGTTAGCTGGATCAAAAAAATTATATTTCTATTCGTAGGGTTCTGCTCTTGTTCCGACTATGCAGCCATATGGGAGTCTCGTCTTTTACACTGCTACTTTGTCCTCTTGGTGCAAGGGCTTAAAACTGAAAACATCCTGCACTCAGCATACTTCAGTTAACCAGTGTTTGAGAGTAGGGGCGTGGTTCTCGGCACCGGCTGCAGGTGGGGAGCAGGGGGGCGTGGCTAAGTTGGCCTGCAGCTGCAGGCAATTCAATAACCAATATGAATGTATCTGTTCCGCCTGCAGCAAGAACGGGGCTCGAGTAAGGAGGCGCATGCGGGCAGTTGGCAGAGAGAGAGACTGACGGACTGAAAACTGTCGCTTTTCGCATTTTTTTTTGTGGTCTGCATGTTGCCAACCGGCCTTGTCTTGCCTCGTTGTAAATAAACTTGTGTGCATGACAATTCCCAGGCAGTGTCCTTTATCTGCTGCCAAGTACCTGTAACAGACTCAGATTCCCCTTCTTCCCCAGTTAAAGTGTGTGTATTGGTTTATTATTTATCAAAAAATCACATTTAAAATTACATTTTTGGCTGGAACCTTTCCTATGGCACACACAACCTAGGAGAGGTTTGACGAGAACTCAGAAAAAATGAACAACCCCCCATCCGGCAACCTCCAGCAACGATGGCGAATAGCATGTAAGGAGGCACAAACGAACGTACGTGCTCTGCTAAATGAGTGGTGGATAAGAAAGGCACTGGAAATCCAAACATTTGTCGATAAAAATGACTTGCACAATTTCAACAAATATAACACAATTTCTACGGTCTTAGAAACTGCTTTGTCACCCCCCTGAAAACAGCTGATTGTGTGATAGTCCTTAAGATTAAAACCAAAATATTATTCGGTAGAGCTTGGCACACCACAGCAGACAATACCATCTCGGAAGAGCTACCTGGACGGCCATCCATTAAAGCCTTCAAGCAACTGTCAACATTCCAAGAGGTTCTAATGCCTATCAGATCCCCAAAAAACATGTTGCCTGGCACTCAAAACATCCCTGCAGAACTACTGAAGCATGGCAAGCAACTCACCAGATGGAGAGTCTGACCCTCAACAATGGTGGAATGCAATCATCCATACCATCTACAAGAACAAGGGGGACAAGTCCATCTGTGGCAACAGTCAGGTAATATCCCTTCTGGCTGTGGCTGGTAGGGTTCTGGCCAAGGTGATGCTACACAGGCTGGTGAATAACATCACAGAGGTACTGTGTGGTTTTAGAAAGAGTTGACATGATATTCACAGCGTGATAACTCCAAGAAGTGCCGTGAGCAACATCAAGACTTCTTCATAATCTTTGGAGACCTGTCCAAAGCCTTCGATGAGTAGGGAACTTCTATGGGATGTCCTTCTCAAATATGGTTTCCCAAACTGTGAACCTGCTGAGTATAATGGCTTGGGTAACCACAGGTGGACAATAGTCAGTGGCCTTCCAAGTACAAACCGCAGTGAGGCAAAGATGCATGCTGGCACCTGTGCTCTTTAACATCTTCCTCCTGTATGTCACCAGTCTCCCCCACAAGGAGACTGAGGACCATATTGGCCTTCAGGCTGGAAGGAAAATTGTTCAAAGTTAGAAGGCTCCAACCAACCACCAAGGTCACAAGAGAAAGGGTGCTTGAACTGTAGTATACTGATGCCCTTGCTCTCATGGGTCAAACCCTAGAGATCTCAAGCCCTTCTTCACTGCAGCTTTGGCATCATCAGGATGGGGCTTTCAGTCAACACTCTTCAGCCACAGAAGTACTCAACGTTAAACAAACAGAAGTGGAAGTCATGATTGGATTTGATGCACTGATGGAAGAAGACTGAGTTTATGTGTGTGTGTGTATACTGTATACAGTGAAGGCAGACACCATAAACCTTGTTTGTGAGCTTCAGAGTCTGTAAATTGGTTGGGGACTGTACAGATGGTGGGTTTTACATAAACTACTTTCCCCAAATTCTTTCTGGCACTGAGATCAGGTAATGGACTTCACAACTTAGAATACTAATATCATACATTGCAATTTCCACATGAATTGACTGTGGCACATATTCAGCTTTGTTTTTGGTTTGGATTTATTTAAAATAGTGTACCTTGTAAAACAAAATGAACACTAAGCATAAAAGAGATTGAACATAATTCTTATAATGTGAGTAATTGAATGTGTAATACATGTACAAATGTATATGCAGTAAAAATGAATCAGTCATCACTAGTTTTACTGAATAATGTTCCATGCATCCAGGAAATGTTTGGAATGAACTTGGACATTTTGACAATGTATCTCGGAAAATTGTTAAAGCTGTTGTTGCATTTATTTTGCAGTTGACGATGAGAAATTCAGTTTGCAATATAATTTCCCTTTATTTATATTCTTCAGGAAATCTAGTATGAAAACAACAAGAACAATTATTTGATTTTTAAGTTGTAAAACTGATGCTGAAAACCATTACCACACATTTTAGACTTTATTGCAAGGTCAATGGAACGCTTACAAAGAATATGTAGGAGCTTATATATGTAGGGCAGCTTTGAAGAGAAATTTGTAGTTTAGCTTTTGCCATTAAAGTCCATTTGCCTTTTAAATTAGTCCGGAAAAGTTTTGAAAACATCAAAGTATAATGGCTCCCCTGTTTTTGCAGGGATGTAGTCATCAACCCCCTTAGAGAATATTTATGCAAGCACTGTCAGAAATGAATGTAAAATGCACTTTTTTTCTATGTCGAGTCTTGTAGGAGTCTTGCTTGCTGAACAAGCTTACTCTACAGGGTTGGAGTCCTGATCGATGTGGTCGATGTGGTCACTTCTGGCACTACGATCCTTACGATCCTTACGATCCTTACTTCACTCTAGTGTTTCTTTTGCACCTCTACATCATGAACCTATGCACTTGTTGTACGTCGCTCTGGATAAGAGCGTCTGCTAAATGCCTATAATGTAATGTAATGTAATATGTATTCGGAATGGCTGTGTGTACAGAAATAATCTTGAATAAGATTTATATTTTCAGAGACTTGACTGAATGAAAACTAATTTGGTTTGATGGTTACGTTTCATGTTGATCAGTAATGTGAATCAGCTTTAAGCAAACATGTACCATTATGACTCCATCTTGAGTGGAGATCGGTGGTCGTTCAAGATTT
This sequence comes from Anguilla rostrata, assembly GCF_018555375.3. Taxonomy (NCBI): domain Eukaryota; kingdom Metazoa; phylum Chordata; class Actinopteri; order Anguilliformes; family Anguillidae; genus Anguilla; species Anguilla rostrata. The sequence continues at coordinate 14,714,146 of NC_057945.1, forward strand.
GCCCAAATTTTGGCCAGGCTATTGAGATGAGTTTAGGAGCACACTGACATAAATGACACATACATCTTTTTATAAATATGACCTTAATACAGTACAACAGAGGATTAACAAAAAATGTATAGACATTTGTAAAGGTGAAAAATTGATCCCTACATAGGAATTAAAAATATCACTTTTACCATTTAACCTATTCCCATATCAAGGAGATATTGCATCTTTTTAGACTTTAGACTTTATTGTCCCCATTTATTGGGCCTGAGAGAATCAACTCAAATGTCAAGAGGTGTTTTCAAGGGTCATAGGTTACCCCTGAATTTTATGGTGTTAAGTAGGAGACACGTGACTCTGCAGACTACCCAGTGGTCACATGTTCCGTTTCGCAGGTACAACAAATCTAAAACACAATAATGAATAGCATTCTAGAGCTTTTTAAAATTAGGTCTATGATACCATTTAGTTTCATGGTATCGCTGTGTGGAGACTTGTAGTTAGTAGGGCATTTCTTTCCCTTTGGTGACTGCACCAGCTGGGTATGATGTTGTCTCTGTGAAATAAGGAAAATCGGGGATAGTACTCTGTGTTATCCATCAGGTTACAGTATAGAGAGATGTACACCCATTGTTGCAGCACAAAGGGTTTTGCCCTAACATGTCCGGCAAAGGCTTGATCTTGTTAGGCATCAGCTTTTTACCATCTCAAGGAAACAAAGCAGAAAGAATTTGGATCCACCATTATACTGCCACACTTGAAAGGCAAAAATGTCAATATACAGGTTCATCCTTTTCATCCTTTCCGACATCACTGTAAATCCTTCAGTAGCCATATCATTACCTCTGTGCAATAGACTTTCCAATCTGGGTAATTCATAGTTCCTGCAAGATGCAAGTCTACATTGCTTTGAAAATTGTGGTCAATTAGCCCGTTGTGTTCACTGTACTGTAAATGTTTGAGGCAGACAATTTCATGATTTCTCCTCACAGCAAATCATGACCCAATTTATGGAGTTTTTTTCCCCAGTTCTGTATCTACTGCTCTTTTTTCATAAGGCATGAGGAATTTCAAATGAGCTAGTTACATTTGCACAGATTTTGATTTTTTTCCCCCACTTGATTTTTAAAAATTAACAGTCCTCAAGCGATTAATGTCAGGCATTTTTTGGAAGACTTTTCTATTACCCTTTAGTACTGGGGAGTACAAATTTTAAATCTGAATAGTGTTGTAGTTCTCATGTTTGAACAATACACAAAATCTTTTGATTTATGGACACAATTTTACAGGGATGACTTTGTTTACTAACCTCATTCAGTCCTACAAAATGCTCTTTAAGATGATGAACAGAACCCTCAATAGCCACCATTACACATAATGAGCAAAGACAAAGTATTCAGCAACACCTCTGAAAATGTACTAGTACCGCATTGATCTACATCCATTAATATAGTTATTGATCATTTGTCAGTGCTGCAATTAACAAAGTGCAAAGTCATTCAGACAGAATTAATAACTAGCATAAAAGAGCACTACGTTTGAGATGACATGCACTGCATCTTTCCAGGTTTAATACTCAGGCTTATCAAGTCAAATGCCGTTATAGAATAAATCTTGAAGCAAATTGCCCTGCTTCAAGATTTATTTTTGCTCAATAAACATTGCTAATGAGGACTAATAATTACTACTGCAATACTAATTACTGAGACATTACTGATAACCTAAAACCCAAGGAGGTAATTGTTAGAAGGGAAAAATATATCATGATTCAAGTGTCTGGCACTTCAAGTGTGGGCAGCTGCCACTTATTTACCAAGAGCAAGGACAACCAGGAATAGCCGCATCATTCTCCTTTGGGGTGTTCTGCTCCTGCAACACGCAGATACACAAGGCTTTAGAAGACAGAGTAACATGGCATGATTGCTTTGCTCTTAAAACTTAGTTAAGCTCAAGTCAACAATTTAAAAGAAAATTTAATCAACAGGCAAGTGCTAATAACACGAACACAGAAGCTTAGGATGGAATATAAAACGGAATAATTTATACGGAAGCTTCCAGAAATGCGAACGGCATCGTGGTCAGCCCCTCGTTCACCTTTGACCGTCGCTGTTTAACGTGTTCTACGGCCCCGGAAGGCGACGATCCCTTAGAATCAGCTTTTGTACGTCGCTTTGGAAAAAAATGTCTGCTAAATAAATGTAATGTAATGTCCGAGATTCACCGTCTCCACCCCCTCACTCTGCACAGCGCATGTGTGGGAAATGACTTGAATTCAATTCCGCCGCTTTCTCTCGAAACGAAACAATAGAAATTTGCACAAGCCCTTTGAGAAGATTATGCTACTCTGCAATGGCTGCTAGTGATTACATCAAACCCAGAGCTGTTCCACTGGATGTGTCCAGGATGTCTCCTCTCCCCCTCCCACCTCCCCCTCATCCCCTCCCACCTCCCCCCCTCGCAGAAACTGTTATTTAACACAAGAGGACATGACGACAGCTGAAGGAGAATTACAGCCCGCCATATAATTGCGTGTTCTGTAACATGTTACAGCAAGCAGTCCGCTGAAGCTCCAATCTGAAGACATTTCACTGGCAGTGAAACTACAGTGTGGAACATATTACAGCCTACTCGTATGAAGGTTGGCTTGAAGGTGACTGCTAAAATCTGCCTTATTATGGAGGCAAAGTTACTGCCAGGTAGTGACACGGGTTCACATATTGCTTTGCTGTATAGCAGGATGACTACTCTGTGGCTGAGAAAGTAGTGACAAATAAATATCATTCATTACCTTATGGCAATATTACAAAGACAACTTTCCCTGAAGTGTAACATGTTAAGAATTAAAAATAGAACAGGCCAAAATGGTTGTGGAAATGTTTGCAAGCACAGCTGATGACCAAATTTGATAATATGCAAGTTTTGTGAATGAGGCCCAATGAGATTGGCATTTGACCAATGATGTCCACCTCAATGTTTCGGAAAACACAACCTCTCCCCTTGATGCATTGACATGCAACTTGCATAAGGTTATTTATTGGACTCTCTGAAGTTTCTAGATTTTTTTTAACGGCCACATCCAACTGGATAATACTGGCCTAATAAGAATGCATGGTAGCCCTCTAGTCCCACTTTTTTTTTTTTGAATAAATGCATGCTCAAAAATACACTATTAAATATCACCGTGGTGATTTAAAATTCACTGTAGTGACCAATCTCCTTATTAGGAACATGAATGCCCAAAGGATCACTCCCATCTTGAATTGGACACGGTTTTGGAACACCACTACCCGTTTTCCTCTTGGTTTCACAAACTGACCTTGACGCAAAGTTGCATGCGTGAGGCGGGGTGAGGCCGGCGTGACAAAGACTCCCAAAATGAGAAAGAACAAGTGACGTGCGCGCGCGCGCACACTGACGCTTTAAGGCAACGCGCTCCTAATAGCTTTTCTCCCTTCTATGCATCATCATTACTCAAGAGGCGACCCAGAGCAGGTCTCTAACTGCAGGGTGTCTGTGTTTAACAAAATCGAGAAACACACTGGAGCATGGGCGGTGGGGGATGGGGGTGGGCGGTTGGGGGGGGGGGGGGTGTTGAGCAAATGGAGGCGAAGGAAAGGAATGCTAATGACTCTGATCTCCCACATGCGCATGGGCCTGGGTAATGCGCCGCCGCCGCCGCGGTTTCAGCTGATGGGGAGGAACAGCAGGTGATTTTTGCCCGCGCCCTTTCAGGGTCAGTCCATTAGCGGACGGATAATGGCGTGGAGCCAATGAGTCAGAACATCGCAAAGGCGTCCAGCTGCCTCCGGACTGCCCCTTCAGCTCACAGCCACTTTACATGTACCCAAAAAAAAAATATATATAAAAAATATACATGTATATCTGCACCTTTCTCATATTATTATTACGCCAATTTCCATCGTCTCACCTTTGCGAACGCTATTGAACGATCTTAAAAACAGACCCTTGAAAGCTTTCTTTTGTGTTATACTCAGGAAGCTGTCTTAGCACTAATGGAAAATAATTCAAAAGATCTAACACGCTTGGCACCTCTTGAGTTCTTTGAATTTCCTGCTACCTTTCCTGCTAAGAAAATCAAAGGCTACCATTACCATCACAAGGTCTTAAGGAGAATAGCCTTCCTATAATTGCACATGTATCCGTTGTCTTGAGAATATTGATCACGTTGCCATGTAACATCCCAGCCCAAATCACAAGGACACTCAATCAAGGTGGTATTCTAGGCAAATTACGGGACCCCAATGCCAGTTGCGGCAGCAAATGAGACCCACCCCCGTCAGCCCCCTGCCCCCCCCAGAAGAAAAAAAAAAAAAGGAATTTAGAGTTTCATCTGACGGGGTCCTGTAGAGCTCCACTTCAATCAGTGAATGAATACGGGCAAATGAGATGTGATAAAACTCATACATTTTAACAAGGTTCCCCCGATCTCCCCCCTCCCTCGCTAACCCGCGCCGTCTAAGGAACCCCTCCCCTGTCCGGCCCCATCACGCGACAGGCAGACAGACACATCCGGGTTAATCAGCACAGTAATGGAGGGTACGGGCCTGCGAGAGAAGTCGATTACGGAAGGAGAGGAGGATCAAGGAGCACGGAATGGTGCAGTCAAAAGGAATTTAAATCAGTGGCCCCGGGGGGAGTGGGCGGCGGGGGCAGGTGGGGGGGGTGGGCAGGTGGGGGGGTTGGTGCTTTTGCATCCCCCACGGATATGCATTACACCCTGTATACCTCAACAGATAACATTACACCAGCAGACCTTTAGCCTAAAGGACATGGCAGGGGGATGGATATCTTCCCTTTCGAAAACAGTTTGTGCTGCATTTCTTTCCCCACAATGTTTTCTCGGTCCCCTCAAACTGCAACAAAATACTTTCAAAATATACTTTTTTATATGTAAAAAAATTCTCTCCTTTACTTGCTTCCTTTCTTTGATTCATTCTGATCGCATCACCTAGGAAACAAGAAAGGGAAAGAGAGGAAAGGGGAACAAAGGAAAGTGCTCATAAGATTTAAAACACCCTTGTTCACTCCAGTGCCCAGTTGAGAGATTGTTTATGAGTGACCCTGAAACCTCTAGCTCTTTTGCGCTCCAACTCTTATGTTCTGAACCTGGCTGGTCATATATTGTGACAGTTCCATTAAGTAAAGAATATAAAAGTGCAATAAAACAAATAGTTTTAATGGAATTATTCATAAAATTTAATTAATAATTTAGACTTGTTTACTTATGTAATTTTTCTGTCTCTACAGGCTATAATGTCATATATATTTATGTACGGTTCTTAGTGACCTGTAGTCATTGTGATTTAAATTGACCAAATCTAGCCTTCGTTCCCTTCCTTACACTTGCACACCAGCTTTTTGGTCATCCTTTCATTACGTCTTCACAAAGCATTGTGGGACTTGCAGTCACTCAAAGCCCAAATCACTCCCACAAAGTAGAGTGAGTGAACAATGATGGATCAAGTTTCCTTCCATTGTTTATGGGCAATTTAAATGTTTCCTGCCATGACAGCCAGGTAATCCCCTTCTGGATAGCAGGGGGATAGGGCAGGAAGGAAATATACTTTTTAAAAAAGTGTTTAAAGGCTCTTAGGCTGCTGCTGCTGCCCATGAACATGAAGCCCTGCCAGGCTTTCAGAAACTGCTGACAGTGCAGAACTCCACTCCCTCTTCCCATCACACTTCCTGGCATCACAGATATGTTTATGTATTAGTCAGGGGGAAAATTGTGTTCCAGTATCCATTTTGCATTCCCAGTGGGATTTAGCATGGAGATACTGTATGTACTGTAGCGAGAACCAACGAAGTTGCAGTATGTACACAAGTCAATGCTTAAGACTGGCACCCATATTTATTTCTTGGTGCACATATTTATGAAATATACTTATGGCTGACCTTTAAAATAAAAACTTGCACCATAGACAATAAATACGAATTGAGCTCATAAAGAACAAGGACTGTCCCTTTAGAATACCACCGTTTTACTGAATCCTAACAGAAAACGATGAATGTCTGGCTTTGCATTTTCTAGAAGGTCTCTCTTACAGATATTATCTGTAAGCAGGTTCACAGTGAGATTAAACTACATTTGTGGGAAATGGCTAATTACATGCAGTGTATCCATACGTGCAGCATGTGTGTTAATGGTTCTCCAGTGCACTCAGGCATATATTCGCAGATATTCATCTGAGGGCAGCTGTTTGATTCTTATTAGTGTTGTAGTGCCAGCAGACCAGAGTTCTTCTGTTAGCTCTAATCACCTGTTCCCCCCCCCACTGACGTGAGACCGAGGATAGATGTTTAAGAAAGCACACCTCGGCTCACGGGTGTCAGAGCCCGGTCCTGGCGGGCCGGAGCGTCAGCTGGTCTTTCGGCGCCTTTCAGCGGTGGTAATTCATTCCTCGCTCGGCTAAAGTATTCGCACAGCTCGTCCGCAAGGCCTCACTCCACTGCTAACTGAAAGGTAACCAGAAAAATCTGCAGACACCGCAGCCCACTGTGACTTGAGCATGACTTCACTGACCTAGCACAAGGGACTTGAGGAGCCACGTTTCTGGTACTGGGTGTCTTTATTTTTCCTCAGCAATTAAAGCTATGGATTACATAATCAATTCACCTCATCAAGTGTAAATTGTTAGAAAATTCTTTTAAAAAGAATATATAAAAAAATATAAAATAAAAAAAATATATATAAATAAATATTACATAAAAATCCGTAGACTCTTTGGCTCTTAGGAACCAGTGTTTTAAGTACAAAGTTCTATTTATACTTTTTTTAAAATAAGAAAGTAATTTACACTTGCTGCTTCTTAGTCAAGCCTGGTTAGAAGCGTTGATGATGTCGCCGGCGCCGCACGCTCTCGTGTAAACAAGCCGACGGCGTGTTTGCGCGGCGCAGTCCTTGTGAAACGACAGTCGCCGGCGACTCCTCTACGGGCGAGGCGATCTCGCCGCCAGAGGCCCGACGCCGCCGCAGGACGGGCGAGCTCATCGGGATGCGGGGGAGCGGGGCGGGCCCGCCGATACGTCGGTTGGCTGCGGCTGGCGCTCGCAAAGCACAGCATTAATCTAAATCAGCCGGCATCTAATTACCTTTCCACAGTCAGGCGAGCGTAATGAGTTGCGGCAGGTGTGCCGCGCGCGTCTCGCAGGGAGGGGAACATCACCGCAGTGCGTCGCTCCGGCGCGCTCCTGACGGACGGCTTTGAAGACCGAAGACCCGCCCCTTCAGATTACGCCGCGGCTCCCCCTGACCCCCTTTTAGCGATCCTTTCAAGAAAACGTTACATACGCGGCTGTGTGATTACAGGTTCTGTCTGGTGGTATTTACCTGCGCTGCGATGCTAATCGTTGGTTTGCTGGGTTAACATTACACTTCTTGATTATGAACGGGCACATTTGTATTCCTGAGGCTAACGTGGATGTTCCCCACGTCCGTAAGGCACTCAGGATAAGTGTGTCTTGTTAAGTGATTGCAATGTAATGTCTAAAAGTACAAAGAAATTATTTTAAAGGTAAGTTTTAATCAAATTTATGTCACGTGCGCATTTGTAATTTGTGACTTCAGACTGCAGAGAAAATTTCTGCGACTTTGAGAGCATCTGGCTCAGAAAAGGTTTCATTTATTTATTTATTTTTATGTTATTTGTGTGTAATATGCGATACCGTTCATCTGTAATAACACATTAATCATCTCTCTCCTCTTTATGGTCTCGCTTGGCATAAATTCCATATCACATCAGCATCAGTAACAGGTGGTCAAAAGCATGAAGGCCATACTATTGAAATCCCATATTTCCTTTGTCAAATCTATTGACTCTCCCTGTATACGTCTACCCTTCAGGGCGTCCCTTCAAACCCCGGAGATTTTATTTTGCAGCGCACGGCTCCCCTGAAACGTCGATCCATCTTACGACTTGAAAGCAGCGGCGAACGCCCGGGAAGGTTAATGAGATTTTTATAAAGCGTCAGTCGCACAGTTTAAACAGTGATGAAATTAAGATGCGTGATAATTAAAATGAATTGACCTGTGAAATGAAGGTGTCCCCTCCCCGGTCTGGGATTGATGCACACCGCTAAGAAGGAAGGGGGCGAGAAAGATCAAAAGGACGACGAGCGAACTGTTTGCCGGCTACGCGGCCACACTTTCAGAGAACAGGTGAAGCCTTGTGGATCTCATCCGCACTTTCATACCCATTGTATGTTTGTGCCCTTGTTAAATGGTGGTACTTAAAAGCTTAAAAAAAATTAATTCCTTCTTTTTTTTTTTTTTTTTTTTTTTAAAGCAAAGTCTGGTGTGCTAGGGCTGGTATGACATCAGGTTTGTTATAAATAATATACATGTCAATCCATTCATCTATTAAAAACTAATTGCAGTTGCCTGATTGATGATAAACAAAAGGTGAGAATCATGACTCTGACCATGCTGCGAGTAAAAGCCTGTGTGATCAGTACATTTTATCTGATTAGTTTCACTCAGAAAAATTAGTCTACAAGCACTTCAGAGATTACCAAATGGAATGTGATTACAGACACGTTTATCAATCCAAATTCAAACATTGTGGGAACAGTAACTCTCCTGTTGAAAAAGGGATAAAGCAACTACTATTTCATTTAATTATTTTTTTACGATGCATAAGAAAACCAGAGACCGTTCTGTCTGGCTTTGTTGCGGTCATGCAGCCTTAGTATGTGGGGAAACATACAGAGCATGAAGGGCTGCACCTATCAGTCAGTGGCCTGCTGCCAAGAGGACAAAGACCAGGATGTCAGGACAAATTCTAATGGATTACCAACACACGTAATCAAAGTGACACCAGTCACCAGGCCAAATGCATTTCCTCCGAGAGCAGGGGACCTCAACAAGAAAGAATACAGCAGAGGAAAATGATATAACATCAACACCATACAAATAATAAACACTAAATAATAGTCTTATCCCACAACCTCAGTCTGACCACATACTCAATACCAGTTACTCATTAGCAGGACCCCCCCCCCTCCCCCCACCCTTATGAGAAATTCCCCCCATGTTCTCAACCCCCCTTTAAAGAAACCAGTATAGTATTCTCCATTTTTCTCTAGATATCAATGTCGAATAACCAGTACCTGGCTAGTTTGCCAACAGCATGTAAACTGTGCCCTTCCCTCCTTCCCACTCTCCCAAACACTTGCTGTGCACCCCAAGGAAGGATGAAACCAGAGGCTGAAAGTGAAATAAACAAATCCAACAGGCACTGAATGAGCTGTCAGCCTCCATTCCTCTGATCCGCCACTGTCCTCTTTATCCATTACACACGAAATGGGCAGAAAAGCCAAACTCCTCTGAGGGAAGGAGGACGAGGGGGTGGAGATGGAGGAGGAGGAGGGGGGCGGGGGGGCAATGAGGTCCCCTCTGGCCTGTGCAGACAAGATGCCTATTTTGCGATCCACCACCACTGCCTGCGCTGCCTTTCATCAAAAACAATTTCACCCTTGATTCACTTAGCATGTGCGCTGATGACTCATATGAGAGGGGGAAAGAACGAAGGGAATATTTTGTGCCCCCTCAACACACCATTACACCAACCCACACATACATATAAATATAGGCAAATGCATGCATGCGCACGCAGGCAAACATGAGAAAGATATGAGAATAATCTTGCTCGTTTCAATTCTGCAGCCATCAATAAGCAGGATGGATCTCTGCTCAACACACACACATATGCATGTATATATAACAAATGATTCAACAGGTTTTTAACACTGTACATTTATACAAATCTAAACTAGTAAACAAACATCTAAACTAGTAAATGTAACTCACAAACCAAGTGACTTGTCAAAGGTAACACTTCCCTTACAGCTTTTGGCTCTTCATAGCAGTTTGCCTAAATTAGAGCAAGTGTGCCACGCCATAGCAACGTGAATGTCATGGCAAACTGCGAATGAATAAAGGGGTGTGCTAAAGCTGGGGTTATAAATAAAGCTTGTGCTAAACCGAGCACATTTATTTAAAAAGTGAGGAAATATCACTCAGGGACAGATTGCATTGTGCCATTTGTGTTTAACTCCATAACGTCACACCGGCTCGTATTTGGAGCAGTGTTGATTTATTTGCATTCATTCTGTTTTTTTTTTTTTTTTAAACAGTGAAATTTTCAATCGATCTGGTCACACATTATTCTGTTTGAAAGTGTTAAAACTCACAGTTCTCTCTATGAAGGCAATATTTTAGTGACAACAGTTCCTTATTTTGTAACATTTGGGGAGGCAAAACAGGCTTGGGGGGTCCTGACCTAGGCGTTTTGGAAGACAACATGAATCATGGTAAAGTCAGTATCTACAGACAACACGAATCATGGTAAAGTCAGTAGCCTTATCATGGCAAGGGTCCAGCAAACAAAATCCATTTGTTATTGAGTAGTTGACTGATTAATTGATGTCTTTGGTAACATGCCTGGGTATGCTAAGCGATAGTAACAGTCGCTACTGATTGAATTGACTACATTTACATTACATTACATTACAGGCATTTAGCAGACGCTCTTATCCAGAGCGACTTACACAACTTTTTTGCATAGCATTTTTACATCTATTTATACATCTGGATATATATACTGAAGCAATTCTGGTTAAGTACCTTGCTCAAGGGTACAACGGCAGTGTCCTTACCCGGGAATCGAACCTACGACCTTTCAGTTACAAGCCCAGTTCCTTACCCACTGTGCTACACTCCGACTAGGTCAACATTTCTCTTTTCTTTTTGTCTGAAACAATGTCCATGCACTCTAATGAAGGAGCCTTGTTCCAAAATGCACCAGTTTCTATTTTTCTCCTTGAGTTGATGAAATATTCCTATAAGAGTGTTGTCATTAAGTCTTATTACTACAAAATCCATAGAATGTTTTTAGGACTAAAAACTACTAACTCAGAGAACCTAAATAGATTGTCCATTGTTTACTCAGCAATTCCCTGGTGGAATTATCGTCCGTTTCACCATTGCATACACAGCAACAGTGCCATCTGTGGTTAATATATACTCTATGGAAGAAGATGAGCCCACTGCCAGGTTTCTCTGACCAGCACTGACCAGGCAGTCCCTCTATATATAGCCAATGGGACCCGCCACACACAAGCAACGATGCGACATGGACAGTCAAATTCTGGAAAGCACACAACCAGTTACTGGCAAGCTATTACAGTGAAGACTGAAGCATTATAGCCAATTAAATTATGTTTCTAACTGTGTATAGATTATTAGGCTTGCATACAAGGATACACATTGTTTCTCCTGTGTAAACAAACCATTACTTCTTCAGTACGCACGATCAGTGTTGCTCAACCAGAAAAAAAAGTTCTTGGGATGTTATACACAGAAAAGTTGTTATTTTACAACAAAAATGTATTTTAAAAATGCCTATATGTGGGTTCGGCCAGTCCTGTTTATGTGTTTACCACCAAGAAGTTGCATTCTATAATTTACATCTTGCAGTGGGTGATCTCATTGGACCAACCTCTTGACATCTCAGCAGACATATGTATTTTTCGTGTGATAAACTTACCAGTTGTTGATGACCACCCAAACTCAAAAACCTAGTATATACAACTTGATCATGTGCTATCATTTCCCGACTTCATGAGTTCACGAGACCGACTAAATGCAGCATAAGTCTAAACAATAAATGTGCTCTGTGAAACTGTGGGATGTGCTTGACATGTTCATGGGGGTGGGTATTTGACTAAAACTTAATCCATTCATTGAGGTTCATTGATTTAAATAAACTAGATGTAACAGTTATTTTCTAAAATCTTCCAAACCAGCTGCTGCCAGAGGTGACAATGGGAGAGGGAGAGGGAGGGGCAGGGTGACAGGCAGGGGGAAAGCTAATTTAAGCACAGTTCTTCCAGGAGCATATGGTATACAATACACATTATAGAACTTTACACCCAAAATATCAGACATAGAAAAAGCTTATAAGCAGAATATTCATTTTTGCTGGTATTGTCATCATATTTGAACTAACATTTATCCAGCATTGTGGCTGTGGCTCCATTGTGTTTCTTAGCCCACCAGGCACAGCAACAAGCATCTGCATCCACTCAAAGAAAAATTATTTTAGGTGAAGAAAAAAAACAACTTCCACTTCCACCATGTTTGTGCTTCTTTTACTTTGTTTCATTAATATTTAGAGTGATTCTGACTCGTGGAAAACAAAGTTGTCAAAGGGGTTCAAGAATAGGTAACCATTTCAGTAAACATGGGTATGTTTTTTTTCAAGTGTGTGTTAAAAAAGGGGGTGCTACACAAAGGGTTAATCAACTTCCTCACACATACTGTACAAACAATTGTAATATTAATAACTGAATCATCTCAACTTGCTGGTTGTTTGACCTTATCTGAAACATTAGTGGATTCACTTGTTTATGAAAGCTAATTTGATTTATATGCAGAAATCAACAGTCACCATCCCTGATTAAGGTTAGGAAAATACATCTGTATTCATGACTAAACAGAAAGGCACAACTGCAAAATCACGTATGGTCTCTCCCCGGATAGGCCATCTGTGTCTGTGGGTGGTGTTACAATTTAATGGAGGTTCACACACCCAGGAAGATTTAACGCTAACAGCCCCCTGCAAGTGTGTGAACATGTATGTTCCAACACACACACACACACACACACACACACAAAGATCCCACGTTCTATTAAAGCAAGTGTCTTTGATCCAAATATAGCCTCAGGGACACACGGCAACATATGCACACACACACTTCAAACAGTTTAATATACCTGAGCCAGACTCAGAACCTTATCATTTGTATATAGTAGCACCACAAGTGTTTCTCATTCATTTCCACTGCACCTAGCAGCAATTTCAAAGCTGCTCTTTGATCAGCCTGACATGCGGGAGAGAGACGAGGGAAAAGAAGGGGGGGTGGGGGGGACTTGCCAGCCCCTTGTGTGTTTCAAATGCTCCAGCACCCTCAACAATCTTCATTAGGTTTTATTTAGAGGGCTCATTTAAAGAACTTGAAGCTCTGTCGCCAGCTTCCTAACACAATTTCTGTGAGGGACAGCAGATACAGCGCTCACCTGGTGAGAGCAGGGGAAGGAGTTGTGGGGGTGGGGAATCAGGGAGGTGGGGGGTGGGGAATCAGGGAGAGAGTGCAATTTGTGCTCTGCTGTGGAGACGGAGCTGGGTGATGAATCAGGGGCCTGGGCTGGCTCTCCTGGTGGAGAACCTGTGACAAATGTACCACTGCAGTGGATGGGGAGGAAAGAGGGGGGAAAAAAACGATGACTTTTGGCCTCTAAGGATTGTCTGTCAGTCAGACACAGGGAAGGAGGGGGTTGCCATTTTCACGTAATGCTATTCTTTGTGGCTCCACAAAGGGAACTGGTGACAATAGCCTTACCTTTTTTAAAAAGGGCCTTTGCTTGGTGAATTATCAGCCCTTACTAAAGCTGGTAAAAAAGTGACCTAATTCCTGATTTTTGCTCACATGTAGGACAGATCAGATACGTACTATGAATGTGTAAACAGGGGGAACGCGCATAGAAACAGTTATTTTTAGATCTGTTTTTGGTCACATTCATACCTGGAAATAAATTAGATATGAATCTGATATCTGCTAATGTGACTTATTTAAGCACACAGGTCAGAATTTCCCAGTCACACTTACTCAAACGTGACATTCTTATTTTTTCATATTTGAATGACGTGTGACAATACATGCAACACCACTCTTTGCCAGTAACGTTAAATGTTAAGAGAAGTGAAATGGAGGATGAAAGCTCAGGCCAGTGGACGAATACTGAGGTTATAGTACGTGCCTTTTAATCCTGCGGGACCATCATTGGTACAGGCCAAAACACAGGGGATGCTCGTTACAGACCTCTGGAGATGCTTCAGAAAGCGATAGCTTGAATCATTATTTCTTTTCTTTTCATTATTTGCTGTGCCTGGTTGTAGACCAAACTCTTGTGTACGCATGCAGGTTGTTTCAAGTGTAAACAGTGTTAACACAGGTATCGGATATGGGTTTTTTAAAATTAGATGTAAATAGGCAGCCAAAATAAAACTCTACATCGGCAAAAAATTTTAACTGGGCAGCGTGTACATAGCAGAGGGGGGCAATTTCGGTCCAGGAGGGCTGGTGTGTATGCAGGTTTAAGTTTCCAACAATTACCTTGGCTAATTATTGTATACACCAACACTGGTTACCTTGCAGATTGGACCACAGTAAAACTTTTCACATAGGGACACAAGAACAGTCTGTGGCTGTCATTTCTTATCAAGAAATGTAGATAAAATTTCATACGGTGTAAATGTTATAGGGCCAATTAAATAATTAAGAAGCCAGAAGTTGCATTGAAATCCAGAAACGGATATGATCCTCCATGCCCACATCTTGTTCACAGCAACTGTCATTCCTTGCTCAGGCAAATCGAACAGGAAGATGAAGACCGATTGTCATCGGGTTTCATTTCCTGCCCGATATCGCTCACACAACCCGTTCTGAACTTGTCCGTCACGGGATTCAACTACTCATTGTAGAGAACAGGATTCGCAGTGTGATAATGTACACACTGCTTGTCTATAGAGGTTCACCATCCAAAGCAGCAGAGAAACCGTAGTGCTTTGTTCAGTGACAGAGAGACCATGCTGTCATCCAGAGCGCTTGCATTCTTTGTCCGACTGAATGGAAGGTGTAGCAACAAGCGTTATCAATAACGACCTCAACAAGAATTGTTATATCATTTTCCCTTCCCTAAATGACAGCTCCTGCCTGCCTCATTAAAAGACGGTTAATATGCAAAGAATCACGAGTTACTGACATTGTTAATGAGGAATTCATAAAACATGTTATTTATATGTACCAGATAAATGTAATTAGCCTTTTGTGATGATGTTCAGCTTTAAAATTGGGCATATTTGACGGCTAGGAGAATATTACTCTCGAGCAGTACTAGTGTTCCATAACTTTGGTGAGTGATTGATCTTTCCCTACATGAACTATTGATGCAGTGGGAATACATAATGGTACACAAGCAAAACTCCATTCGCCCATTCCTTGTGCCGATTGACTCAGAAGCCTTCAAATATGAATCGATCCAAGTGAAACTTAGCATTTTGTTTGCAATCCATCAGAATTTGTGGAATGAGAATCTGTTTCTCAGGTTCAGTTGCAATACATCAAGCTGTGGGAATGCTAAACTTATTCTTAGATGCATTTCTGGGAGTAAAGTTGCATTGAGTCCAAGACCATGATAGTGTATAACACAGCTGTCTAACAGTTGTTCAATTAGGAATCCTGCTTTGAACAGAGAAGAGGGAGGATTAAAAAAAAAACAATTGCAGAATAGTTACCTGCTGCTTCTTTAAATTAGCAAATTCTCAGATTGCTTTGATCAGTTTGGGGAATGGGGTGCATTTTTGCACTTTTAATCACTTCAATACAAGAAGTCATGACCAATACTCCCAATTCTTCCCAACACAGTGTGACCTTCACATTGCCAAAATAAGGTACTGGGTTGTTAGGAAATGAGTGTTTGTGCAAGTGCAAGGTGTCATGGATAATTGGAACATGGTCAGCATTCAGGGGTTTAAACAGGGATCCCTAAAGCATTGCAGGGCATGCCACTCCAAAACAGTTTCATCCACTCCAGGTTTTTATAGGTGTCACGCTAGTGTTCAGAGGAGAATCCACCTACTACTGGTAGCCTCAAACAAGTTCCGACACACACCTTGCCCCTCAATTGGCATTTCGTAATCAGACCAATGTTACCGAATCAGGTCAGTCTACAATGTGGAAATGCCAGGTTCTCTCTCCCAGTTCCATCACAGGAGCTCAACTTGGCTTCATTAATCTAAAGGAACTTCCAGCTTGCATTAGACAGTGAGAAATACAGGAAGTTCAATGGGTAAAAGGAAACCAGGGAATTTCTGCAAAAACCACCCTAACAGAACTCATAAAACTGGGCCAACAGCCAGACGCAAAAAAGTAAAAACAATAAGAGGCAAGTTTAGGCCTCCCTGCAATTGAAAGGCAGACCTGAAACATCCCCAACCTGCCAACAAATAAAACTAAAAAATAAAAACAAACTGAAACAAACCAAAAAACTTGCTGCTAAAACACCCAAAATTCAACAAAACCAAAAAAAAAAAAAAGGGAGGCAGCATTCACAGCACACACCAGCAGTGATAAAGACACTGGTTTGAGGTGAGAGACATATATAGACTTCAGAAAGCCTAGAAAGGGTGGGTCTTAATTAGCACAGATGCAGGCCTTTCCCAATTAGCACAGGTGTGGATGGGTTCTAATCAGCAGCGGTGACGCCTAAGCACTCATACTTAACACCTCAGACGAAAGTTTAAGAAAAAGCTAATTGTCACGCTAATTAAACAACTCTAAAAATGTATCCAAATATCCAACTTCCACTGACTGATCTGTTAAAGTCTGCAAGTAGACTTGGGAGTCAGAAGAATTACCTGTTTCTTTAGTGTAAGGACCACCCTTGAGATGAGTGTCCCTACATAGATATGGGGCAAGGAGGGCCATGTCTGTTTCTGGATTTCATGTCAACTTTGGTCATAATTCTTTAATTAGCCCCAACATTTACACCATATAACATTTTTCGACATTGCTTGATAAGCACATGGATGACAGCTGGAGACTGTTCTTGAGTCCCAATATGAAATGTCTTACTGTGCTCTAATCTACAAGTGCTGGTGTATACTGCCAATTAGTCAATTAGCCAATTAGCCAATTTAGCCAGGCTAATTTGTGGAAACAAAAACTATACAGGACCAAAACTGCCCACCCTTGCCCCCCTACACCAAAAAATGTCCATTGTATAGCATTAGGCTGTGTTCTTTTAAATGTTTTTTTATTTTTTTATTTACTTTTTTACATCCAGACAAAAGCCAAGTAGAACATGGTGAATTTAAACTCAACTCCGCACTGCAGATTTAATGAGGCAAATTAAGCAATCTTATCTATTATATCAAGAATAAGCGAGCATGCTGTTAAAAACCGTGCACTGCTAATTTTACAACAAAGCGGCGATTAAATCAAACTTCAAGATGTTTAATTTGCATGTAAATACCAATCATCTCCAGATACATTTTATATTATATCATGCAGTAAAACATGTATCAGTCCCAAGTCCATAAGTCGGACAAGAGCTTAATTATTAGGCCCTTTCTTTCTGCTATTAACGAGAATTCTGCTTTATGATAGCAAACCGATTTAGCAGTATGCAAGAAAGTTTAATTTAACCATTTAATCACACATCACTGTTTCACTCAGTCATCCCTTCCATTGTTTGTTAGAAAATAAAATAATTTTACAAAACAGATTTAAAAATAGCAAACATCATTTCAGCCAAGAACCCATTTATCAGATGAAATGTCGAGTTGTGGCTTACTCCACTTATCTTGGCCACAGATTCATTCTATTTATATCAGCAAGATGAGAAGATAAAATGTATTGTGCATCAATACCCAATAGCAATCTCAGACTGTGCCTCAGACCTGAGTACACCACCTTGTGGACTTTGCTCATAGTTTATTTTACATGGACACTTTTAATTAATCATAGCAATTATACTATTTGTGGTCATGTTTAATTTCACTGACTATTTATAGAATATGGCAGTTTCCAAAATGAGTCTAACTTGTAAATATTTTCTCCCACTTTATTTGTAAAAGTTAATGACGAAATGTTTATCGGATTCTTCGCCTAAATTCTTGTGCACTTAAAGCCTGAGTAGTGAACTGTTCATTTGTGATGCAACAGGTTAAAATAAGCCGATCAGATTTTCTTTTCCCTGGACATTTCTTCTTTTTCGAACCAAATATATCCAGTTAGGTTTTGCTCGTTCCACAAACGTTATATTAGCAAACAAATAGCCTAGTATTATGTTCATAATGCCTGACCGGCCCGTCGTCTTCTTTGAAGTCCATTACACGGTCATCCTAGTTAAAGGTCTCGCTGACTGATCTTACAGTACGGACTAAAGAGACACCGCACGCTGCCCTATGTTCCCCGCCCACAACATCCTTTGAAATCGAGACAACTCATTTACGTGCTTCTCTGTCTCTCCGTCTTTAACGAGTGCACGAGTTGATTGGGGGATCTGGGGGCAGGAAGATTCTGCTTGCGCGTGTAACAAAAGGCTGGAGGGGGGGGGGGGGGTAACCACTCCGAGCCCTCTTTCATCTCAGCGTTCCAATTTAATAGAGGTAATCATTTATCCCTGATGGCTTCTGACACACTATCACGCCGCGGCCTTTGGAGAATGATTTTTGCCGCCGACACTTTCTGTAGATGGAGCAGTGAAATTATTTTCTACTTCAGCAGTTTTCAATTTAGATTAAGAAAAATTTGTGTTCTTTTAGGGCACTGAAAGTAAATCTCTCTGTAGCCACAAAGTTCCCCGGACACCCCCCCCCCCCACCCATGTCCCCCTTATCGGCCCCACCCCACCCTCCTTCAATCGCAACAATGTCAGACGGTTGTCAGACTAGCCGTTTGTTTATCGGGGAAAACTGTGACTCATTGTAGTTTTTCATTTTATTGTTTCATTTTTGTGTATGTTTTTTTCTCTCTACTGTGATGCAAACTATAAATAAGATAGCACTCCAGTCCACTGGCAGTTTGTGAACTATAACTTAGGGAGGCATCAGTTTTAGAGTACCTCATCCTGATAATCATTCTGAACATGCTTTTAGATGCTTTGGTATCATTAAGTTGCATGAAATTTCTAATAAGGATCAGCTGTTAACACTGATTTCGTATTTCTCTTGTTTATTAAGGAAATGGGAAAACGTGATTAAATGTCATTGACAGAGTGTCAAATGAGTATACTGTGCAGGTGTGTGTGAGTGTGTGCTGCTGCAGGGGGGTTTTGAGTTAAGAATGGTAGTATTGAGCAGTCCGTTTTATACTGCACAGTCTCTGCCATCAAAGGATGTAAAGGGAGATGGAAAAATCACGATCACAATCCACAGTGAGACTAGTAAAACTTTACAGTATTGCTTCAAATTGTACCAAGGATTTTTTTCAACCCATGTCCAGAAATGTGTTCACTTTGATTTCAATGATTCATTGCATTCTTGGTAGCACAGGAATAGCGGGCATGATAAGAATAGTGAGTGTTTACTCTGTATAGAGTTAAAGAACCAGACCCTCTGGACTGACCATTGGGAATCTTGTGCAATACCTCATTTTCATTTTGAGTCCTTTCTTGCTAGCAAATAATGCTACTGAATCATGAGTTTTCACTGACTACTGACAATACATCATGGCTCTGTAAACAAGGTATGGAATAACACTTGCAAAAAACAAGCTTGAAGCTTGCAGGTGCTCTGAAAAGCAATTATCATTTCTTGCACGTGGCATAACTTCATCATGCATGCACTGAATCTCAACAGGAATCATAACAGGCTTCTAGAAAATTCCTTGAGACACAAGATATCTGATACGAAAACTAAACTAAGGTGAATGTGTTCATTTAAAATGTTTATTTGAGCTTGTTACCCAAATTAGTAATGCAAACAGTTATTCAACTGGATTGCATTTAATTATTTGTTCGCACAGGCCTAGAGCAATTATTTCAACAAAGAATGTTGCTTAATTGAGGCATCTGCCTCTAATTTGTGAACGGGCTAGATATTAACAAAAATACAAGACATAAAATGTGCTCCCAAACTAATTTACAACAACACATCTATTTTCATGTGTTATTGCTGAATAAATATGGAGATAAAGAAGCCGTATTCATTATCCAGATAAGCAAACCCCTAACTGAGCTCCACTCAGCTAGAACACAAATCGGCAGACATTCTCCTGTACCCCTAGGACCAGGGTTGGAAAAAACTATATTCATAGTAGTCACTGAAATGAATTTTTTATATGCAAATCCAACATCCTGTCAAAACACAGAAAATAGACTGGATTTAATTGTTGAATAAATTCAAGGCTACATTTTTTTTTTTTGCAGGTGCAGTTAGGTAGGTTTTATTTTGGTTATGGCTGAACTCCCCAAACTGTGCTACCAAAGAAAATAACTAACAATGCATTTGTCAAAATAGTTATTGAATCCAGGCTGATGTATGTAATTTTTATAATTTTTTTTATAAACCCAGTAGTGTGGGCGGTAGCTAAATGACTGGCCATAGCTTTGGAAAGGTAGAGAAGGTTTCAGCGAGAATGGCCACCCTGTCTCGCCAGCTGTCAGCAACTCCTTTGGTCACATGGATGATTCATCCTGTTAAGCGATGGTTCTAGTGCATGGGTGGGCCCCTCAGGGTGGCTTTAAGCCTGGACCGTGTTCGTGCCAAAACTTGGATGGTGAACCCTTTGGGCCCATCTATGTAAAGCAGTAATTATACAGGAGAATCAGGTTAAATGTTTATATACGCAGCGCTGAACCATCCATACTAAAAACTAGCCTACAAATACAGAAGAGGGTAAAATGATCTCAGAACCATCCCTCCTGTCTGTGTGATCAAAAGCAACAGTCCCTGAAAGCAAACTGAAAGCAACGGCAACATTGAAGAACAAATACATGAAGGGATCGGATCTGCAATGAGCTAGCTACGCAGTTTCTGGATCCCTACCACTCTCCCTCACTCAAACGTCTTTGTATTGCAATGACAAACACTTGCCTGTGTAAAATTGAAAGCAATTAACTTAACCCAGCTCTTAGACAGCATGATATAATGTAGCCAAATTAAAACGTGAATGAAAGAGCATGTTTTCAGTATGCATTTCCCAACAGATTATGTACCAATAGAGCTATGCATTCATTTGAAATGGTCCCACACTGCTAAATATTGTGCACTTTTAATAAAATAGCTTATAGATTATATTGTTATAATCAAACCTTTGTTGGTTGCAAACAATTTCAGAACTTGCTCACCTTTTATTTTTAAATGCTGGTGAAATGTTTTGCAAACATCTGTGAAGAACTGATCAACGATCTATGCTATGTAGAAATTGACCTATAAAAGACAGTAGGTGACTTCTGAGCAGTTTTTCACTGGACTAGTTCAAGAATGAGCTTGCATGACCAAGTTGGATTCTTCCTTCATGCCTTTTGTCACTAAAGACTAAAGACTAAAGACAATAGGTTATCAAAATGTAAGCAACTGGTCTACAGTATGTTTTAGGATTTGCGTTGTAGGCATTGCAAATACTATTTATGTCATGAAATAAATGAAAAGAAATTGCTTGTGTACTACTGTGCTGGAGTGGAAGCCTGTCAGACCGATCTTTCGTTAGTTTCCTTCAATTCGTCAAAGTTTGAAGATTCAAATGAACGAGATCTCCTGATTGTGATGAACATACTGAATGACTCAAATGAACGAAATGCAGTTAATAACTCTGACTCAAATGAATTGTACTGAACGTACTAAAAGACTCAAATGACCTAAACAAACTGATTGTGCTGAATATACTGAATGACTCAAATTAACTGAAAGATTAAATTGGAACAAAAACTCGAAAACTAGCCTACTGAACGACTCGCTGAGTGTATGGCTTAGGCTTATTAATGACTCATGCGAACAGAAGTGAGACAAACACAAGAAATGTTATATGTTCGACAAAAGAAGTGTTTAGATTTGTGAAAAATAATGTCACATGGATGTTTATTATGATGTTAATGACAGATAATAACTTTAGACTTAGTTTTTTTTCCCCCAATAACAAATGTTACCTTGACTTAACGAGGTTGAGACACTGTGGATGATGGCGCAGCAGTCATTTTGCTCAAGCAGTTGAAACACTGTACTGCTTTATGTTTTTGGCTTGTAAGTGATCCATTAGATTGATGGTATTACCTTCCTTACACGCAACTGCTTTTTAATAAATTGCATTCAGCTTTATTTTCGTCGACTTTAAGGTGGGCCCACCCATGACATGATTGCTCAGAACGTAAACAGACAATGAATGTAATAGCATATTCATTTTAGGGTCAGCTATATGTTATCATTTTATTTTTCAGCTATTGAAATAAATGAATTACATTGTGTAAATACTGATAGCAGCACCATTTGGCCCAGATCTTATCGATATTTCAGTACTGACCAATCAGGAACTGGTACTAATGAAATGCTCGATACCCATCCCTAGTGACCAGGCAAGCAAGCAGTAATCTACGCTTTGTACAAGTAGTTCACTTTTATTCAGTATCACACTGAATCATTATGTAAAAAAATACTGAGGTCATGACCTTCAGTGTCCTCAGAGGTAGATACAGCGATGTGTACAAATACTTACAGTCTGCTGAATATATGATTCAGCATTCTGAATTTTGGAAAAAAAGGAAACACTTTCAAAACATTTATCAGTAAAAATATGGTTTCTCTGACCAAGGAATACTCTGGATCAGGGGCTCCATCTCTGGATTTCCTCTACAATGATAATATGTATGAGTTTGTGTTTAAAATAGTGTCTCATGTGATCATATTTTGGGGAAAAGTATAATGGCTATTCCACAGACTCTTATAACAGGTAGAGCCATTAAAATTG
Source organism: Anguilla rostrata (assembly GCF_018555375.3). Taxonomy (NCBI): domain Eukaryota; kingdom Metazoa; phylum Chordata; class Actinopteri; order Anguilliformes; family Anguillidae; genus Anguilla; species Anguilla rostrata. The sequence continues at coordinate 14,736,682 of NC_057945.1, forward strand.
AATACAAAAAATCTGCAAAGGCCAGCTCTCAACTCTGGAAGCAACATCAACTCTGGAACCCAAATTATTTTCAATTCACTCCACACACAAATTTTTTTTTGGCAAATATCCTATTAACGAATATTCTTAAATGTGTCCACTGAGTATAGTGTTTCATTTTCCCCATAGGATCATTAATATAATGAAGGTAAAATTGTAACCGGGCGGTATTTTCAAGTGCCATTAGTCTAACAAATGAACTTAACTATAGTGCAGGATTATTAAAAGTGCACACATCTTTGGGTTGTGATATATTCAAGGTTGTAATGAAAGCACCACCAGGATAATAGGATTGTGATATTACGCTGAGCTTGGCGAGAGAGGGAGTACTGTGCCATTTTTCCCACCCATGGAGGGAGCCCTGCACAGTGAATGAAGAAGCCGATGTGTATCGTGAGGAACAGACTGGGAAGTGAAGTGTGCATGAGGCGATGGTGACTCATGGTTCATGCCCGGAGCACAGAAGACTAACGGTGGGGTGCAGTTGGGCCCACCCAAGGAGGTCAAAACTGAGATGAAATAGAAAATTCTGTTAGCTGTTAACCGATGCCCAAATGGTTATTTAGAGTGGTTTTCAAAGTGACATGGTTGAACCCTGTGTTTTCTTCTGCAGTGGTTACAAAAACTGTTACATCCCATTACACTTCCTCTAACCTACCTCTATGTAAATATAACCAAGCATGTTTTGAACAATGTTGTAATAATTTGATTTATAAATTAATGTCAAAACAAATAGGTTTTTTTTCATATGTAACTCCCTACCCATCTCTGCCCTTCACATGCCCCAAAACTGATTTCCAACCCACAATTTTGGAAGCAGTGCATTGCATGCTAAACTCTGTAGCACGCAGACTAAATCTAACTGAAAAAAAAAACTATTTTGTGGCTTAATTCTTCATGTGATAATATAAGGAAGTAAACTGGGATTGGATCAGTTGGAGCAGGAGCAGGTATGGCTGGTGATATGTTCTGAGATTAACGACTACTGTAAATTACAATGATTACAGGGTAATCTTTTTTTATTGGAAAATTGGCCGGGGAAATTAATGAATGAAAAAGAACAAAACTAATTCAAGCTGATCAATGCCTCTGAGCTGCATGTATACATCTGGGCTGTTCTCCTCTTCTACACATGGAGCCCTTGGTCTGTTTACATCACAGTTACTGTAAAATATTTGGAGGTTTTGTTTTTTTTTTGGTACATGGAAGATCCAAAAACATTCAATGATTAAAACAACATATCATTTAATGTATTTGGACACTCTTACCTATCGATAAAAACTCCAGAGTAGCTATATACAATACCATGAAAAAGTATTTGCCTGATGTCCTTTGTTATTGCATATTTGTCACATGGAATGGTTTCAGATCTTTTGACAAAATGTAATATTAGACAAAGGGAGACTGAGTAAACACAAAACACATTTTAAAAATTATTATTTCATGAAAAAAGTTAATACACCCATATCATCCATGTGAAAAAGTAATTCCCCCATTAGTTAATCAATTAACCAAATTTAATTGATAATTAGATTCAGCTGATTGAACACATTGCAGCTGGCCCTGTTGAATCTAAACCTCATTAATATTCAACCTTACCATCACAGTCAAGTAGTCATCACAAAGTTTTCAGAATCACACTAAGCCAAGATCAAATTAAATCTGAGAAGAGAAATGTATCAGTCTGGAAAGGGTTACAACGCCATTTCTAAGGCTCTGGGACTCCACTGAACCCCAGTGAGTGCCATTATCTCCAAATGGAAAACACTTGGAATACTGGTGAACCTTTCCAGGCCGGCATGAAAAAATGTCTCCAAGGGTGCAGTGACAACTCATCCAAAAAGTCACAAAAGATCCCAGAAGAACATTGAAAGAACTGCAGGCCTCTCTAGCCTCAGCTAAGGTCTAGAGAAATGAATTAAAACTAATGCATATTGAACAGCAAATAAAATATTAATCAGCCGATATCAAAAATAATTAAAAATCAATTGCAACAGATTTCATTTTTTCAAATCCAAAGCTAGTGTCACCTTATCACACTTTAGATACAGTCTTACCCATTCTTCCTATAATAATGATTACATTTCTTCAATGAAAGTTGTCTTGTAATACCAGAAAATGAATGAAATCCATAATCTCATAATTTGCAGTAACTCTGCCCTGCCTCAGAAGATAATTATAATTGCAATTAGTGTTATTATTAGTTAATGACAGTTTTGATTGGGCCACACCAGACCGCGTTTTATCATCCAGCCGACCTGTCAGTCAATTTCTGTTTTGTATTCTCCTGATGAAGAGGAAAACTGAGGAAACAAAAAGAGAACATACTCCTGTATCTGTTACCTGGATTTCCAGATCGCTAGTCACCACAGCAGGTTTTACAGTAGAGTGCTATCTAGCTAGCCATGTAATGCGAGTTAAACACAAATACTTAATTTTACCAATAGCTGAAGCCACTAGTATTAGCTAAAAATTTGGTTATACTTAATGTGCTTATTAAAAGCTTAATTTAATAAGACTGATTCTTTTGAAGGGTAATTCACTTCATGGGGTTTTATATTAATTAAGTTTTAGTGTGTTTATGATTGTTATTTCTGGATATTTTATTTATTGAAGTTTCTGATGGCCTATATGAAACCGTTCTCAAAAGTCCCCTGATTCTCTCTTTCGGTATTTTTTAAGGGTTATCTTAATAGTTATTGTCGTCACGAGACCATGTTCATCCATCTAAACTGGAGTTTCATTGACAGTACTCATTATTGCTTTAGTATGATGGTTACCAATTCTTTATGTATCTGTTATGCTTATTTTTTAAAGTCCGTTTTCTAAATGTTCTTTTTTCCAAGCCATAATATTATAACAGAAGGCGACATGGGAGTTTCTTTGTGATTTCTGATATTTTTTGTGAATCTAGGCCAGAGCATTTTCATTTCTGAAAGTGCCTGCCTCATTAGAAATCACTCACTTTGAAATTCGTCTTGTTTCTACAACATTGGCCAAATGGGGAAGAACATCAATCAAATTGTGCATTGTCACAGACAGTGCATTTGTCATAGCAGTGTGTCTCCTTCAAATATTGATTTAATAATTAATCAATCTTTAAAATAATTGTGTTTTTAATTGAGAAGAAAACAAAAGAGTTGCTCTCAGAAATCACTCGAGGCTTAGATTCCAGGGGCACAGCTGGCTTGCAGACTGCAGACTTGGCTCTGACCTTGATCCATAGTTTATAGATGGGAAATGTCAATGAATCAAAAGAGAATTGGTTACAGATCAGTGCTTTGACATGAGCTAGCATTTCATTTTGGCTTTTACTATCATTATCCAAACCATCCACCTTCAAATATATTATCTCCAATAACATTTTATTGGGGAACATAAAGTATTCTGCTCCAGTTCGGTGTCTCTGCTCAGTCACCGTACGGTCAGAATGTGCACCATAATCCCTTAATAAGTCATTCAAAAGAGTTTGAATTTAGGTGAGAGATTTGTCTGTTACCTGGCCTTCAAGTCACCTCCCACTGCAGAAAGTCGGATAAGCCCAGAGTCTATGAGCCAACTTGGCTGACCTCTGCGAGTTACGCAGGCAGGGTGACAAGGATTTATTTTGTTTTTCGCTGATACCGAGTCACACCGAACAAGCATTCACAAATAGCATTCACAAATGACAGCAGTTATATTTACCCATACACACTGCACATACGTAAATATATTGTGTGTGTGTATATATATATATATATATATATATATATATGTGACACATTAATATTGGCATTGATCCTACAAGTCTGTGGAACTCTACTGGGGGGATGGAACACCATTCAAAAATATATTTGGTGTTTTGATGGTGGTGGTGGAGAGCAGTGTCTAACACGTTGGTCCAATATCTCCCATACGTAGATGTTCAACTGGGTTGAGATCTGGTGACTGCGAAGGGCGTAGAAAAATGCCCATGCCAGGAAAATTCCCCCCACAGCATAACAGAGCCACCGGACCCCCTCACTGTAGGGGTCAAGCATTCAAGCCTATACCAAATGTGCTTTTGTCTTTGTGGTGAGAGGTTTATGCACTGTACCCTACTATAATATCCCTCTCTATGTAGTTGTCGATGGACTGTTCTTGCTAACAGTCTGATCATGTCCTGCACTGACACCCTCAGTCACCTGAGGAAGAGTTGTTGTTCTTACATATCACCCTAATGCACAAGCATCACTGTCATCGAATGTGCACTTTTGACCACAATTTCCAGTGGATCTAAATACAGATTTCACTTCAGTCACTGTTCCTATAGAAACACTAGCCAGTTGAGCAGTCTTGAATCCGTGCCCCAATAATGGGTCACTTCGATCTTTTCCTCTTGCCATCTTGTTCCAGTTGAGGTCAACTGGTACTGCTCAGCATTTTTATACATGCCACAAAGCATTACAAGATTCTAATTGCTTAATTGTATCATGCAGTACACCGGTATGGAAGCATCTGCATTTGTTATGTTTCTCCACTCATTTATTCAGGTTTTTTTTAATTTTATTTGTCACCCATCTGTATACAGCAGATGTCACAACTTTTGAGACAGACATATTTTTATTAATTTGGCTCTGTAATCCTCAATTTTAGATTTGTAATAACCATTAGCTTTTATTTTATACATAACTTTTTTTTAATAGTACTTTAAATAAATAGTCCAGCTATTTCAGGATGTTATAATGGTTGGGACAAATGGCTTCACGGGTGTTTCCGATTAGTCATGTGTGTTCAGTTACTTCCTTAGTGCAGGTATAGAAGAGCCTTCAGTATCTATGTGAGGGAGGGTGGAGTGTCAGAGGACCACATGCAACTGTACAGGGACTCAAAAAGCTTATCACCGAGGTGATAAGCCAGAGGCTAGAGGAAACGAGGAAGGGGAAAAAATAAAACAGAAAGACCGGAGTGAAAACTCAAACTCCCGAAACAAAAAGAAAGTAAAACTTGGGGTCGAACACGAGAAACCCAAGAACTTAAGACACAGCTTAGGAAAAGAAGGTAAAGCCCTAACGGTCTGCCGGCACGAAGCCCAGAAACACAGACCAAAATACAAACCTTCTAAGGGGGAAAAGCTTCTTGAGAAGCAAGGACGTTTTTTAAACAGGCTCTGAAATACCTTACCGGCTCAATGAGAACAGAAGTAGACACCAAAGCAAGGACTGAAAGTCAGACAGCGTCTTAAATAGCCTTGCACGACGCAGGTGGCAGAAATCACAGCATAGGGAGATAAAATTGGAAACAGGTGCATCCAATGAGGTAATAATCAGGCCGGGAGGCCAAAAACGGAACTGCACCCCAAACCCATGACAATCTAGTCTTGATTCTAGACTTTTGATTGCCTTTGGACGCTGTTATTGTCGTTTGTCATCATGAGGATCAGAGCTATAGAGAAATAAGAAAACAAGATAGAAATAAGAAAAAGCGTAATTGGCAAAATGTTAGGCTAACCAAAACCAACTGTTTGGAACACCATTAAGAACAAAGCAAGCCTGCTGAGCTGAGAAATCACAGAGAGCCTGGTAAGGCAAGGAAGACATGTGTCTGTGTGTGCTAAAATATTCAAACTTTTCAGCACATTGCCCTCATCATTCAAATGGCACTGTATCTTTATGGCAGTCTTATATACCCAGCTCTACTCGGTCACCACAAGTGTACAGGCCAATCAGAGAGGAACTACCAATAAGAACTGTTTCACTGTTGAAGGCAGTACACCAAAACAAAAAAATTGGATCGTTTAATTGGATCGGTTCTGATTGGTTGTTTCACTGTGATTACTTTGTACACCTGTGGTGACACTTTCGAGCTTGGTATCTAAAAATGCCATCAGCATATAACACCATTTCACTAATGAATGCAATATGCTGAATTGGTTGGGCTCATTTTAACTAAAAATGCTGAGTTAAAATCTTTCCTGCATAAATTTACATAAAACAACAAATAAATCACTTGTGTTTATTAGTATAGCAATGAGAAGTCAGCCACTGGAATAGGGAGCTTCATTCAACCCATAAAAGAGAACCGCTTTCTCTTTTTGCAATGAGAAAGAACTGAAAATAAACTGAAGCGCTTTATCCATTATTAGTCTTTTTAACAAGCAAAATTGATTTGATCATAAGAATATGGCCCATTAGACAGTCTGGATTAGCTTGGTGACACTTAGTGAAATGATCCTTGACAGGGAGCTATTGTTGAAAGGCAAAGTGGTAATCAAAGTAAAAAGGCTATTATTGCCTGAAGGAAGAAAAGTGTCTTTATTGAAGGGTATTCACAACAGTACACAGATGTTTGAAGAGGAATGCTTTCTGTCACTTACTTTCTTTGTAAGCTGCTCTGGGAAAGACCATTTTCTTAAACTGATGACATGAATGTAATAATGTATGTCAATTTGTATTGACTCTGGATGGGAGAGAGGTTAACCTGAAATTGGCATGCAGTGTATTTTTGTATGAATTCAAGAAACAGACAATCGAAGTGAGCAGATTTATTATAATTCCAATGGCTAATGAATGGACTGAATAAAAAGGTGAACAAAAGACGCTTAGTCTTTTCGAGTCCTACCTCAAAAAGTTTCTTTCCAGTTTTCCAGCAGGTGCATTATCTTGGCGTTCTGCAGAATTAGCCATTAGGCGCGTGTAATTGACTTTAGCTGGAACTAGGAGGATGGTGGACAGGTCTGTCCTCGAAGACCCCTCCTGGTTGTTTAGATCTAGAGCGACTCCACTGCCATGTTAACAGATGCGGACATCTTGGCTGGAGCTCAATTTCCGAACCCAGGATTTACTACACATTCAGATTGTTTCGCATAGAAGCCAAGCGTGACTGAATTCTGGACACGCAAACCTGAAACCTGATGTGGTTTAACGTTGTCCTTACAGATCACTGTCGGGCAGTGTGTGTATTAGAATGGCACAAGGTCATTTATTGCTGCGCTTATGGGTTGTGGCTAGGGATCTTGTGATCAACGTGTTATAAATTACATATTAGTGGACTTCAGGGAAGAGAAACTGAACAACAGGAACAGAAAGGAAAACCAATTACTAAAGAAATTTCCCTGGAATAGAAAAGTAAAATGATTGGTTTTCAATATTTTGGGGGAAAAAATCCTAAGTGGAGGAATCTGAACGTGTGTATGCTATGTATACAGTACATTGTGTGTGTGTGTGTGTGTGCTTGTTTTTTTCTGTCTGACTAGGAGCATATATAGAATGCTGCAGTGATAAATTATAAAATACCAAGAATGCAATAATAATAAGCAGGCAAAATAATGAGTGTTTTCATTCCCCCCCCCCCAAGGTTTTCGATTGAAATGAATAAATATTTAGCACTATGTGTTCTATGCTGTTGCACCAGCTGAGCTAGTTGTTCTACTGTTTTGTTCCCGAACACTGGTAGAAAACAGAATTTAAAAGCAGGGAACAAATAATGTGTGTCTGAGTCTGAAATGGGAATGAAAACTGCTGTGGCAAGGTCTAGACTTTAATATAATAGATTGACAGGGCAATATCCAAGCTTCACTAACAAATATCCCAAAGCTGTTTCAATATCTCGCTCTGTACACAAGGGAGAGAAGATATGGCTGGATATTTTTGAATATTAATTTTAAACTGCATTCCAGCATTTATTTGCCTTCGCTAATTTGGCTGGCTTGAAGCCCACAATTTCCTAACTGATTCAATTCACATTATCATTTCTAATGCCAGGTGCCTTGAAATGATAATCTGACTTATAGACTTGGAGAAAGCATTCTAGAGTTAGAGTTTGAATATATATTAGTCCCCCCAGGAAATCGCGATCTTGCGATCGCAATAATTAATGCAATTTCAACCAAACTCCTCAATATTTGCAGGGGCTTGCAATTTTTGTTAAATTCCCTTGATTTCTCCAAATCCAGAGCTGTATTAACAGCTGTGTATATGCGTTAACGCATATAAAAAAAAATACATAGCAAAATGCATCTGTAGGGGCTGCGGTCATAAAGAAATGCATGACAACATGGTTAGGGAAAGTAATCACAAGTACTTATCTGTCACAGGAGTCTTCAATAATGTTGAATGGTGATCCATTTTGTGAATAAATTTGTTCTCCGATGAAACAACATCTTTGTTGGCAGACGGCTCCTTCGGACAATCTCTGTTATCAACACTGCTATCTAGCATAATTAGCAAGCATAGCGTAGCTCGACCTGTGTAACGTTACATGTTGCTCTGCTGGGAAAGGCCGTTCACCACTGCATAGGCTACAACTCGGTTTACTCCAAATGTCCAAAAGTCAGTTCGGAAACAGTTAGCGAGGCTTTTCAACCTCTCCTCTCATCATCAAAACAAACGGCACTTTATGACTCAAGGTTTTTTTTCTAACTTTGAGCCCATGGTTCTGTGGGCTCAAAGAAAATAAAACAAGATGAGAACTAAAATATGTCCAGCTATTTCCGTGATGTGCAGTATGCTTATTATCATAGGAAGTGATTACATATGACTCTTTCTTCATTAGGTAGTAGTTACAAATCACAATTTTTCCCTCGACTTGCAATTTTTGCCAATTCCCACAATGTTACCGCAAAAAAATCACACAAAACTTTGCAAATTGCATCGCAATTTTTGAGAAAAGCCGCTGCAAAATCAAACATTTTGATCACAACAATCACAAAAAAACTCTGTGAAATCCTGGAGGGACTAATATATGTACTATACAGAGGTAGAAGTGTTTGCCATTGCAAACTGTTCAGTCTCTTTATTCGGTCAATGAAGCAGCTTATTGTGAAATTTAATGATCCATGTTTTTTGGGGTTTTTTTTGTGATCCATTTTTTATTGCATTTTCCAACATAGAAGAGACCATTGTAAATATTTCAGCCATGATTGTACAGAACAATAATATGAAGAATGAATAGACAGCTGACAAATGACAATGAAAAAAAAAAGCAGACAAACAAAAAACAGTAAGATGCAGCACAGAAGTAAATGATCCGTAAGTCATACAAATCCAAAGCAAAACAAATAACGTTCCACTAAGTTCCGCACATGTGAAAGTGGGGTGGGTGGGGTGCGTCTTTTTCCTTTCACACTGACCATCACAAATGCCTTCCTGTGGGATACTCCGGCATTCCCTAAAGGTTAATTAGATCCTGTTACTTCATCGACTCGTGTGAGAGGCGGCGGGGCCCCTGTTGCCGTTGCGTGCCAGGCGCTCGTTAGAGGAGAGATCCCGATCGGGTCTTATCAGAGAAAGGTCAGCCCCGCGCGGCGGGGGAACGAGAGCGGGGCGAGATGGAGTCAAACCCCCCCCCCCCCGACCAGGCCCGGCGAGCCGCTCCCGCCTCTCCCCCGCAACTCCGTGCTGCGAATTCCGAATCGGCGTTCTAAAAAAAGAAACGGCGCTCCAGCGAAAAATGTCCGGGGAGAAGAGCCGCGGTTTTATTGCAGCCATCTTGCGTCGCGCCGCAGCCCGTGGCGCTCAACGTCGAGGCCGAGGCGTGTCGATCGCGATGCCTGGATCGCACTTTCTTCCCGGCCAATCCCTGCACTCATAAGCCACCCTAATAGTCCGTCGTACAAACAGTTGTGTGAATAATCGCCGTGTTTCTTTCATTTTTTTCACTTCTTTAAGAACATGCTGGTGGTTGGAAGTTGGAGGCCACACTGTGCTCTTTGAGAAGCGCAGACAGTCCTGTGTGAGGTGTCAAAACGGTGCTGTGCTACAGTAACAAACGTGAAAACATGTATGCATCGCGAGGTAACAGCAGGGAGCATCCCGATTGGCCTGTACCCTGTCGCACCTCAACCGCACCTTTAATCAAAGATGTCCTCCATAGTGTGTCGCTTTTGCACATGCTCAGCTGCACCTAATTAAGGCTGACATAGCTGACAAAGGAAAGGGAAGCCTTGTATTTTATGTCTGTTTTAAATAAAGTTGTGTATTTATGATTAAAATGACCAACCTTCAAATCATAACAGACTTCAGACAGTAAAATGTCTAGTGTCAATCCTGCTCTAACAGTACATATGAGTCCGATAGGAACCATATGTGCTCTGTAGTTGATTTAACACTGAACATTTCACTGCGGATTTCTTAAAAACTGTTGGTTTAACAGAAAATCCATAATCCAAGATCCGGGAATTCAAACTATATTTTTGCGTGACCCCATTGCGTGAGGATCACGCCAGTCCCTCGCTCAGTCCTCATCACGCGGGCTAACGCGCAGGTCTCTCTGCTTGGGGCGGGCGCGAGCGTGTAATAAGCGTGTCCTCACCCCCTGTGGCGTGTTGGCAGTCGTGTTGCGCGGCGGGCAGATGGCTCCTGCGTTCTCCGTGTCGGCTCTCTCTCTCCGCACGCGGGGTGCGGGCACAGATGCGCCGGTGCCGCCAGACAGCTGTGTACATACTGTAAGAGGGACGGGCGCTTCTCTCTTTCTTCTCTCTCTCTCTCTCTCTCCTTTCTCTGTCCCTTCATTGTAAATAGTAGCATTGATCAATAACACGAGAGTGTTTTATGTTGTTTTGGGAGAAGTGTGGGGTTTTCCTGCCAAGTGTCCTTCAGGCTACGGCAGGCTGTGAAATAATGGGCAGCCAGTGGTGCTGTCCCACCTGCAGTAAACTCTTAGAACAAGAGAGAAAGAGAGAGATTACTTTTACTTTTTCTCTCTCTCTCTCTCTCTCTCTCTCACACATACACACACACTTTCTTCCACGGACCAAGCATCTGCTGGTCGTGGGAATATTTGAGTGATGATGTACACCCAGTCACTGAACCGGGCTTGTGCGTTATCAGCGGACAGTATGTAAACCTTCCATCACATAGACAGGTCCGACAGGGCTTGTCTGTCCTTTCAGCCTCCTGTCAGTTACTTGACCCACGGTGAGCACAAAAGCTGCTTGCATTCTTGACCAGGGCTGAAATCCAGGGGGGGCATCGTCCCCCACAAATTTTTGCTCTGCCTCCCCAAACCTTGACCATTGACTCATAATTTTTTTATGTTTTCTCATCCCCCCCTCTCTCCGCTTAGAAAGCCAATCATAAACATTCAAAATACCAAAATAATTTAACTAGGTGGAAAACATACACAGAAAAACATACAAAAAACTATGTAGACATTACCTTTGTAAAGTGCTTGTTGCTTAATTTTTTGTTGAAAACTTTATATTAATACATATAATGTAGTAGCTTTCAATGATGGACAGTGATGTAAATCCAGTCCCTTCTATGGACAGTCATTCCACTGTGCTGCCATCTTGCATACACTCAGCCATGCTTGAGCGTTTGAACATACTATACAGAGAGAGAAATACTTGGAAATATTGAATTTTCTTCTTATTTACCTGTAACATTCAATTACATTTTATTTGTATAGTGCTTTTTACAGAAAACTGTCACATAGCTTTTGGCAGAGAACTGTAATATGAAGTTGTGTTCTATGGTTCCTGTCATCCTTTTGAGAGTAGGGGTTGAAATGAGAAATACTGTTACTTTATTGTACTTTCAGCAACAAGAGTGTGTCTTGCTCCTGCCACAAAAATACTTGGAATTGTTTACTTTTGTTAGTATTGTAGAAGAAAATTGATGGAAATGTGTCACATTACAAGGGGATAATCAAGGTGACACCATTGTTAAGATGGGCTGCCTTGACTATTCATTGATGCAGGAAACCCTGTATGCAGTTGCATGCTGTATATAGTTAGTTATATACAGCATGCATCATATCCTATAATTAGGATATGATAGATGTGCATATTGTAGCTTATCATTAACAGTAATCAACAAAGAGGAGAGGAGGTGGTGTGGAAAATCTTAAAGAAAAATGGAAAACAAAAAGAACAGTAGTAGCAGCAGGGGACCAAACGTAATTGGACAGCTGGCTGCTCAGCTGGCCAACTGTGTGTTGTTGCATTGTTAGTTCATGCACAAGGAATATAACAAAAGATCTAGAGTTGATTCAAGGTGTGTCCTCATGTTGTCTCTCAACATGAGGACCAACAAAGTGTCAATGCCAGTAAAGCAGGCCATCATTAAAAACCAGAATAGATTGGTCAGACATACCCAGAACATTGAGTGTGTCAAAATTAACTGACTGATACGTTGTTAAGAAGCAAGAACGCACTGGTGAGCTCAGTGATGACAGAAGAATATTTAAAATTGTGAAGAAAAACCCCTTTTCAACTGTTGAATAGAACAAGAACACTCTCTGGGATTTAGGGACAGATGTGTCAAAGACTACCATAAAGAGAAGACTACACCCGCGTGAGCTCAGAGGGTCCACCGCAAGATTCAAACCTCCGGTTAACCTCAACAACAGAAAGGCCAGATTAGAGTTTGGTAAAAAGTACATTCAAAAACTGTAGAATCCTGAAACAAATGAGTGTTAGTTTGCATTAAATTGATGGAAAGAGAAACATGGAGAAAGAAAGAAACTGCTCGTGATCTAAAGCACCCCATGCCCCCTCTCATCTGTGAAACATGGTGGAGATACTGTTATGGCTTCAGCATGTATGGCTGCTATGGGAACTGATTCAGTTCTCTTAACTGATGATGTGACTCCCGATTGCAGCAGCAAGATGAGTTCTGAAGAGTACATAAACATCTTATCTGCTCAGATCCAATAAATGCCTCAAAAGTCATTGGGCGGCACTTCACCTTGCAGCAGGACAATGAGCCCAAACATACCACTAGGAGTTTTTCAGGGCCAGCAAGTGGAAACATACAGGAACTGAAGATGGCTGCAGTACAGGCCTGGCAGAGCACCACCAGGGAAGGTGCCCAGCATCTGGTGATTTTATGTGTCGCAGACTTCAGGCAGTCATCGAATGCAAAGGTTTTTATGCCAAGTACTAAATGTGACTTTATTTAAGATTTTTTTGAAGGCTAATTTGTCCAATTACGGATGGTTCCCTGAAACGGGTTCAGAGCCAAACCAACAAAGATTGTGTCACTGTCCAAATACTTATGGACCACACTCTATATAATACACACTGTAGCATACAAAGGATGAAAAAAGCATGTAAACTGTATGGCACACAGCGGCATGGTGCCCTGAATAAAAAGTTTCCCCCAAAAAAACCTGTGACTGCCCCCCTAATCGGAGCATTCTGGAACCGGGAATGGTTCTCAACTCAAGTTAAACAAAGCAAAGTGATGTCCCATTTAACCTTGAATAACTTCCCACCGCATGAATTTCAAAAACACTGAATTCTAACCAGTAATGCCTTTGTTTAGGAGCCAGTATGAACGCCAAAGGTGACCTTTGCTCATTTAATTGGTCTTGTAACATGAGAAATGTTCAGTTACCTGATTAAGATCTAATGAATTTTTATAATCTCTTTTGACTTCTTGAATAAACTACAGACAGATGCTCACATTACAAAATAATTGCAGGCACATGCAATTAAAGCTAGGATGGAAACGTTCACGTATTACACTACACAGTAAAATGTTGAGTCTTAAATCAGGTGTAGACAGTATATGCAATCCCTATTGGACTAGCACTCTTTTACAGTTTAATTAACATGGATATTGCACTGTGTGCTCTCGACATTTACGTAGTAACACAAGTATTGTCAGTCTTCTCTTTGTGCTGTACTTACCAATAGCCCATTGCTGCTAGACCCAGCTTTGCAATAGTTTGTGCCTAATATTAAATGTCACCGAAGCAGCCATTACTCGGATGGCCATGTTATGAAAGCATCAATTTGACAGGAGCCGAACCGTCGATGGATTTTTCTCCATCTGGAGCATCAGCAACACTGCCGCCTGAAGACATGACATATATTCTAATACTACGGCTCGCAAAACAGGGAGGCTGAACAGCTGTATATGATAATTCTTCTCAAACATATCTGATTATGCATTGTTTAGACACATACAAAAGTTTTTGTTTTTTTTTGCTATTATTTTTCTTCACAGAGTTGAAGTTGTACTTCTATCTATTTTATAAACCAAATAGCTTCATGCTGGAACACTATTGGATCCCAGATAGAAAAGAAAATGGCCGATGTAGATACAATCAGAGTCGGCAATTTTGTGTAAAATAGAATGGCTACAAAATTAATACATTGAAAAGGACAGAAGAGAGAATTCTGCTCCATTTTATCAGGGCAGTGCACTGACCACCTCCCCAGCATCCTCAAACTTGTCTTGCAGGATCTACCTTGCCTGTCAGGAAGTCACAGCAGGGCAGCCAGCCTTACAAATCCATTATAGACATTGCTGACCTGTTGTGACTGCTGATGGGTAAAGCCAACATTTTTCGACTTCTCTTTCCCCGCCGCTGAAGCTCATGCGGAGAGTGCAATCGAACGCGAACGGGAAAAAGTCCACCTCTCCACGCTGGTCTTACAGAAAAGCTGGCCTGGCAGGCAAGCTGACAATCAAAGACCTCAGTTCTGGGTGTAGGGCTTGGGAAATACTGCGCTGACCTGCCAATGCACTCGCTAAATTAACAATGAATACGGTCACTGTTTCAGTTACTTCATTATTATAGCAACAATGTACATGTCTTGTTCTACCATAGCAAGGAGTTGCCAATAAATTTGACAGCATGGTTAGCATTTCTCATTTTTGACTGATTGTGCCCCCCAGCTATTATTATTATTATTATTATTATTATTATTAGTATTATTATTGTTGTTGTTGTTTTTGTCGTGTGGTCATTTTTCAAACATTGTACAAAAATCTCTTCAAGGAGTAGGGGCAAAAGAATTTGAGTACTAAAAGAAGCAACAACAAAAGGAGACTAGGTGGATTTCAGTGAGGTTTTTTTATTTATTTCAAAGCAATTAATAAAGTGGATCATATTTCAAGTGACCTTCTGTCATCAGAACAAGGGGGCGAATGTGTTCAAGGAGAACATATGGAAGTATGTTTTCCACACAATGAGTGGGTAGTGCATGCAATATTTTGCCTCACGTCACGTAGCAGAAACTGAGTGTCGAGAACAAGAACAGGCTTGACGCAGTATGACACTCTAGACGGCAAACAAAATGACAAGCTTAGATGAACTGAAATCTCTTTTCTCCACATCAACATTGTTAACATTTTTATTACAGAACACAAATCACCTGTGGTTTCAACAAAAGAAACCACCTGAGAGATGTTTACCAAAGAGTAAATCCTTCAGCTAGTCAGTGGTGACAGACCAGGCAAGCTGTGCCAATATCTCTTTGCAAAAGAGATATTGGCACAATATCTCTTTGCAAAAGCCAATGTAATTTCTTCTGAAGTGTGTCAGTGTGTCCTTGTATGTGTGTGGGAGAGACAGAGAGTGGATTAGATTTGAAACCACTTGGGGTTTACAAAAGTCATTATGATAGTATAAGAGCAGCTGTTTCAATTAAACATAAAGAATATTGTGCAGTCCTAAGCCTATACAAGTTGTAATTTTTTGGAGACCAAAAAAAAAAAAAAGATTCAAGGCATGTTTATGGATTCTAATTCTTTGGATGACTTGTTTTCTGGGAGCAAAAGAATGAATTTAAGGGTCATAAAAAGAAAGCATATCTTTTCCTGTTCTGACACACATTGTGCTGACCACACAATGATAGCCTGTTAAAAAGTTGTGCTCAGGGTCTATAAAACAATGCAACCAGCAGATAAGCTAAATAAGCTTTCTTAAAGACTCATGTGTTACAATGACTATAAAGTCTAAAGAAAAGGTTGTATGTGTTATTCACAGAGTATAGATAAATAGAACTCAGATCCTCGTATATTTTAAGGTATACCTGCATTGCTATATATTTTTTTAATGGAGGGCAGCACTTTTGATAACATATAAAGTTCTAAAATCATGATTGTAAAGTCTTCATCAAATCCGAGAGGGGTAATGATTTGATTTCAGATAAACACAGTACGCAGTATCAGGTGTAGTGTTCTGATCTTATATAAATAATTCTGTGGTTGCTCTTTCAGTGATAACCCAATGAGACTCAATTTTAGATTCTTACAGAAATGAAGACTTGCACAAAATATTTTTTGTTAAAAATAAATAAATAAATAAAAACAAAACAGGGATTTTCTCACGAACAGAGCACTATTATCAGAATATGGGCTGAGCAGTCCCTACGGGGCTGGCCTGGGTGAATAATTTATCATGAAACAGCACGGATTGAAAATATTAGCATGGCTTGAAAGCAATCGGAGGGGTTTCTTTGACAGCAAAGTCTGTTTTCTGAAAAGCACACCGAATGGATTCTTCTGTTCATTTTTACAGAAATGCTTTGTTGTTGGAGGCTCTTGGGGCAAACCAGAAATTTGTTTGTTATATAAAAAAAGGCTTGCTGTGTCTCAGGGCTTTTTATTCACAGACATTCAATGGAACCCAGAGACAACTGGCTCATCACTGATAACTTGGATAACTATAAATAAATGAATAAATAAATTAAAATTTTTGACATAAACAACTGAGACCAGCATGAGACCAGGTGGATAAAACCAATGGATATCTCAAGTCCATAACAGAATATATGGTATAATATTTAGGTTCTAAATATATGTTTAACACTGTTGTATTTAACACTAGCATCTGTGCAGGAGTCCCATGAGTGGGGCAGAGGGAGTTCCTTATTAAAATTGGAAAACGTTTTCTCCTTTAAGACTGTTTTGTTGATTTACATATACTTTGTCTGGTTTACTCATCCATGGAATAAAACACTGCATGTAAATATGTATATCACCTGGCATCGCAATTTAAACTAACCCTGTAGTTATGAACTGTAGTGGGTTTTGAATAAAGATGTGAAACGTTAAACGTTTTATGGGGGCTCCTTGGGGGGACCTTGACAGGGGACCGTGACATTACAGTTAGGCACCTCCTGTCATAATGGGTCTCTCCAAAGAAGTGCGTATGTACACAGGTGCAACAACCATAAGCAAGACATGTGATTTGTTTAAATTAACGCTGGAGATTTTACCGTGCATAACCAAAACACATCAAGGAGGTGACAGGTGCCCGGTGCAGTCACTAAAGTGTGAAATCATTTGGAGGGCAAGCATTTAATGTGTTCCCAAACCCATTTTGTGGCAGTTCTTTTTTAAAGATGCTTTATGGTACATAATATTCTGGAAACAGCCATGGCGGCAGGGCCAGCCTCGGTGCCAGTGGAACCAGGTGGCGGCCTCGGTTGGCAGAGACGTTTGGATGGCAAAATGGACAGCGTCGTTTCCATGTCAATGCGCCACTGCTGTGTTTTCGAGGAAAAAATGTCTCAGTGCAACTAGGACAGGAACTAGAGTGGCTGTATGGTATAACTAGGAGATGAGCACTTTGGCCTTCTATGAAATAAATATCCACGGTAATCTAAATGAAATGATAAAGCATCCCATATCCAAGAATACATTTTGGCTCCGTCAAAACATATTCACGTATGTGTACAATCTGTTAATGGCACATATTCATACATTTTTGTATGAACTTGAAGGCAGCATGCATTTTATGGGATTGCTTGGGTGTTTCCTTCATGTTCAAATCAACATGAACAGGCACATGCATTCATTTTATGAACAATAAGCATTCGTCCTCTGATGCACCTGAGATACACACAAAATCAAAGGTATGTGCATGTTTCATGAATCTCACATTAGTTTTAGGAATTAGGGTTTTTAATTAAGAACGAAAGTAAGAGGAATTTAGGAAAAGTTTTGTGAATGTTTAAGCCTCACATACGATGCGTATGTAAGCAAGGTCACACGAAATAAGAATCTTTCCCAAAACTGCACAGATAAAAGGCAGACCGTTTCTACTGATGACAAATTATTCCAGCCAAAATAATGTGACAGTCTGAAAAAGAAAATCAAAAAGCACTGAGTCTCTGAACATCTACCAGTCTACACTTTTCAAAGACATGGAAATCATGCAAAATGAGGGAGATAAGAAAGGATAATTTGAACGCGCCAAAAAAATATGAAGGATTGTGTAAAACTAGCCCGCTTCATAAAAGAGTAACACTGCTATGTAATTGCTGCCAATTTACATAATGTAATGAGTGAAATAGTTTCTTTATGTTTCAAAAGTTCATTTAGGAAGAATGTGTTTTGGAAAAGTTGTAAAACTAGCAACATGTCTTTCATTCTTAACTTGAGTTCTGTCTTAAATGGTCTAAATTTGTGTTTCAGTAGAGTGGGCTGTCCCTCAACATGACCAATTTATTTTGTACATTTAGCAAAACTGAGACACTGCATTGCATTTGGGGCTCTTGAAATTGCACTAGAAATCGCCATTCTACACTGCTGGTCGTAATGAGTCCTCCCAGCCAGAATGAATGACAAAATTAAATATGACCGACTAGTAGACTCCATATTTCATAAGAAAACCTCCAGTCATATCTCAAATGCCTGAGACAGGACTTTGCATAAATTGGCATTAAAGAAGCATGTGCCTCTTCTCTCCTAATCTTTCCCATCATTCTTTTGATACCCTATTAAATGGGGAGTTCCCATCTAACATTGTTCTGCTGCTTATCAGGTCTCTAGCTAGGACAATCTAAATGTGCCTTTTTATGAGCAGGGCCCCCTTAGGTGCTCTCAAAGCACAATGATCTTCAAGAACTTCAAATTGAACCATCGATATGTTCCAAATATCTCTCAAGTCAAATCACCGCTAAAATAAAACACTTGACTTAAAAATGGTTAAATCACTGCTTTCTTCTTTGTTGGTATTTGTTAAAGCAGTGTTACATAGCAAGGACTTCTAGCAATGAAATGGATGAGCAAAGTACATGACAATGCATAGAGTGATTTTATGTACTTCCAAGTATACAAGAATTGTGATTGTGTTTACTGTATGTGCACAGTATGAGTTTAGATTGCGGACTTGGGTATATGGTCAATCAATCATCAGCCAAAAATTTACAGTTTCACAACTGTTTTAACAACACAATTTATAAAATTCCTTTGATGATTTTAATAGTAAAATTCACTGATTTCATTTAACAAATGGTTAACTCCTGGCATTAATCATTTATTTGAGATTTATATATTCAAAGATCAGCACCTTCCAGTAAATAAATAAATCCCAAAAATGTTACCAGTAGTCTCCTCGATAATAGCAACTGAATTAATAACACAACAGCGAAATCACATTTATTTCCGCTGAAGATCACTGCATAATTAATCATCCTCTGCCGTGTGTCAGTTTGGTCAATTCTGTAAATGTCAGCACATAAAATAAACAAACGGAAGCCTGTCAGGATTGCTACGGAATGAGAATGAGATTTTGTCTATGCAAATGACAACATTTTTCAAATGTAAGAAAGCTTGCGAAAGTGTGCACAGGCAGTTTAATGAGTCACTTCTGCCATGCTTATTTAAAATACATATTAAGGACCAAATAAAATGAATAAAATAATGTCAAGGCTGGGACAGAAAAGGCTTGGAACAAAATTCTGTTCTATATCTGTAAAGGACACTGGAGCATTTCAGTATCTAAACCATCCCAAATTTTTTTAGAAGTATAAGGTGAGTTTGTAACATTTTTCCTTTTATCTGCAGGACTTTTAAATGAAAGTGAGATTTTGCTATTTGTAAAAAGTATTTTTAATGTCAGTGTAAGAGAAACAGTTGGGACACTTGGGACAAGAATTTGATTCAGTGCTTGGTAAGAATTGTTCAGCTCATAGTTTGTTGACCTTCCTTTTATGCAAATCAGCAGATAAACCATTCCCTTTATATTTGACTAGAGTTGACTTTTTGACTCCATTTACAATATGCTTCTTAAAAACCACACATAATTCACTGAAATTGTGGCCAATCCATATTTTCAATAAATGTTATTTGCACTGACCAATGCAGTGTTAATTCTCAATGTAAACCATGCTTTTTTGTCTTTTTGAGGTTGTCTGTTTCAGCTTTTGTTTTGGAGTTTATAGGCAACTTGGTAAATGTGAGTAATAAATGAAATCTGTATTCATGCATCGTAGCAGTACAATATTGTTTTTGTCCGTTATCAGTCTTAATGTTATTTGCATCCATATCACACTTTCTCCACTTAACTGTAACCGCATCAATTTTTTCTTGCACTAGTGAACACCTCTTAATTAGTCCCTAACTGTATAATTAGATGTGTGCCTGTACTGATTACCAAATGACTGTTAAACTCGGCAGTGCCTGTTGGGAGACATGAAGGGCAACTGCAGAAATTTTGCCTGATTCTGCAGGTGTGCATGTGTGTGCATGACCTCCCCACTTTTTCCCCATGGAAGTTATTTGAATGCGGAAGCATAACATCTATTTGTGCACATATAACTATCACTTCCAACGGCATCTAATTCATGAATGATCACATGACGTGGTGTGAATACAGGAGAAAACCACATAAATCTGATAAATAGGCGGTGGCAGTTTAGCATAACAGTTATGGAACAGGGGTTTAACTCAAAGGTTGTGGATTCAGTTCTTAGCTTGAACCCCTACAATTGTACCCTTGAGCTAAGTACTTAACCTGAATTACTTCAGCAAACACCCTGCTATATAAATGGATTGTATGTAAAGATGTAATCTGTGCAAGTTGCTCTGGATAAAAGTGTCTGCTCAATGCCACAATGCAATGTAATACAGTATTAAGCCTGATTAAATGTGATTGGTACTCAGGGACGCTGCAACACTTGCGAGAGTTCCTGTTTGAGATGTAACAACTCATTACTTTTTCCAACACTTGCTAATTGATACTGCCACGATGGAGGAAATGAAAGAAAGGAAAGCTCGGGACCTGAGGGATGAGAGTTTTAATCCTGAGTTGAATGTGGAGTCAGGTGCCTTGCCTCAATTTGTAAAATATCTGCTGTAAGTGTGGGTCCCTGAATGTGTAGAATGTCTCATTGGAGATTAAGGGGTAGGGGTGGGGGGGGGGTAGCCGCCCCCTCCCCCCCCCAGTCCACAACCTCAAACACCCCCCTCCAACCCCATACAATCTCCAGCACAGTATTTTCTTTGACTGTTCATTGCTAGAGCAGTGGCATTATTGCATTGATTAACACCTGTCAGCTGGAGTGAAGTAGATTTTCTAACTAATGCTGGCCCCACACTAGAGGATAATTAGGCCGATTTTGTGCCCGATTCGCTCTTCCCGACAATTGCGGGGGCATTTCCGATTCGAGGCTAGTCTGAACCGATTATCTGCCCAAATGATCCTGTAGGGTGAGGGGTTTACAGACATAATCTTAATGTTATCGACTGGATCGGAGTCTCCCCGATCTCGAATCGTAAATATCAAACATGTTTGATATTTACGACTTGAAATCCTGTAGTGTGAAAGGAACAGCAATGGAATATTGAGCAGAAACCCGCAATAGCCAATGAGAGCGAGCTGACCGGGAAGCGTCACCAACCAAATTTTTTTCGGATTGCCGAAACCGAAGAAGTTATCTGCGGACTAAATTGTTTTATACTCAATGTGGTTAGGCAACCGCACGTAGCAACAAAAGTATCAATATAATTGTATTATGTATGTAATTATTGTAATGTTGCCGGCAGTGTGGTCTCCATGGAGACGGGGAATGTTTGTATTGCTCTGAAGTCGCGTTTGATCACGCGCGTTTCTGTGAGATCCCAAGTCCCTGGAATCGCCACTTTGAAATCGTATAGTATAAACTCCAAGTGTGTGGTCCTGCGTCTTGACTGAATCGTCTGGTGTGTGCGTTCTTACGATTAAAATATTAAAAATTGGTTAAATCTGTCGTTATGTCTGTGGTCTCCCACGTTTTTAAAATTGGTTAAGATTTGAAAATCCTCTAGTGTGCACCAGGCATTATACAGACAGCTTGAGGGTCTCAGAAGTTGCTTCCATCTCAGCTTCATCTAAAGCCTCATAATTGCATTACCTGTAATGGCTGCCCACTGCAAACCAGTACATTTTAGCACAGCTCAAAAAAATGTGCACACACACAGAAAAGGACTTTGTGGTGCTTACAGATATCAGATCCCTTGTGTGCTTAGATACAGATATCGTGTGGCTGTGGTGTAATGTTGTTTTGTAACATTGTTTGGAGAGGGGAATAAAGGGCATTTTAAGTAACTCTCAACTGTATGTTGTCTCCACAGTGCATGGAATTATGGCCATGCTGTTCTTTGAGTCAAGTCATGAAATTATTCCATTATTTATTCATATGCTTTCATTGACTATTTAGTACAAGTTCTGCATTTGGCACAGTGTTTGAAGTCTTCTCCTAAAGGAAGAAAAGTGAAATAAAAAGCACATACACATCACAGCTTAATTTGCTAACTGGAAGCTTGATATTAATTTTAACCCTGTTTTTAAGCCTCTGGTATAGGGAGCAGAAGCAAAAACTGGAAATAAACACAACTGAGCTAGGAGCAGAGCCAAAAAAAAAAAAAAAGAATAGAAACAAATCTCCAACAATCCAGAAACTGGTTAACATTTTCTTTTTTTCCTTCTGGGAACTTTCAAAACTTAATTGTTAATGGGGTGAAACATTTCAAAATCTCTGAGGCCTATAGTATCAGCATTTCCACCTTGACAAAGCTGAGCGCATCTGTGAAAGTAATTGGAAAAGAAGAACAAAGAAGGTAAAACTGTCAAACAGCAATGAACTGGGGTGGACACACTAAAAGCCTCAAAAATAAGAATTTACCGAAGCAAAGTGCAATACATTGTGTCCCAATAGCCTGGTCCATGAAACTTCATTTCCAAGCTTAATACATGCATTGCTCATACAAAAATATCCATCTTTCTCTTTTTGGGCCTGATTCTCCCTGCTTGTTCTAACAGCTGACCTGACTGCCCCACAGGACTCCATTTTGTTGTTAATCGAGACTAACATCTTAGCTTGAAAAGTCTCTCACATGTAAAACATCATAAATCTCACAAATGGAGACTCATAAATAAATAAAAGCTCATTTGGCTTTTTACCGTATCAAAATGAGAAATTATGTTTTCTAACCAAAAATGAATTTTAATCAAGCAAGCATGACATATTTCTTGCTCATGTTTTGATGAT
The DNA here is from genome assembly GCF_018555375.3 of Anguilla rostrata. Lineage (NCBI taxonomy): Eukaryota > Metazoa > Chordata > Actinopteri > Anguilliformes > Anguillidae > Anguilla > Anguilla rostrata. Next base: position 14,759,675 of record NC_057945.1, read on the forward strand.
GCATGGCAGGGCTGACCTACTATCCTGTACGTTTTCATTCCAACCCTGACAAAGCTTATTCAACAACTAGAGATCTTGTTGAGTTTCTCTTTAGTAGAATCAAGTGAGCCAAATTATGGTTGAAATGAAAAGCTACAGGAGAGTAGATCTCCAGGAATATGGTTGGGCAGCCTTGATGCATGGATTTCAGTAAGTCCTTGGGTCCTGGTCGATTGCTAGCTAGTTTGGCTACACTGGCTGACCAAGTAGCTTTCCTGTAAACGGCAGATGAAGCATGTGAATAAACAAAGTCAAATCAAATAATTTATAGATCACATTTCACAAACGATTTTCACATACCACCCTGACCTAAACCCCCACAGGAGCAAGCCTAAGGCAGTAGTGGCAAGGAAAAACTCCCTGGTAACAGATAGGAAGAAACCTTGGAAGGAACCAGACTTAGGAGGGTAACCCATCCTCTTCTAGTCGGCTCAGGGTGTAAGGTTAAATGACCAACACGATTGGTCAGTCAGTGTATATGATAAAAATAGCGGCAGCTAGGTGACAATCCTTAGGTGGTGGCTCAGATGATGGGTGGGGTCAGGTACCGATGGTGAAGAGCAACTAGAATTATAGAGGGTAAGGACAACCAAAACTCCATCTGACTTTCAGTGGGACTGCAAAGATAATATTTTGTTATTTCGCTTATTTTGCATAATGAACTAAGTCAATATGTTCCCTAAATAAAGAACTGGTGTCTGACAAGGCACTCATATGTTACAAACTCAGGCCATCAATTGCAAATCTGGACAGTCGTCCATGTAATCTATCTCCAAACAGTGGAAAAGGCAAACTATGGCTACATATCTCAACTAGCAAGCAAACTTTGTCACGTATGGAGACTTTCTCAGACATTATCATGCAATGCCTATTAAATATGAAGGAGAAGAGACTGTTTGTCTTGCTCGATTAACAATTCAGTGTCAATTTGATTGCTCCACAGAAAGCCATTCTATTTTTTGGCCACTTTTACCCTCCGACTGCCTGCATGAGCAGTCGCTGGCTTGTCGCGGCGGACGCGAGAGAATGTTCTGGGTCAAGTACCTGGATGTCAGTCCTCCTCCATTGCTCCTGTTCACAACAAACATAAACTGACATCTGTCTGTTGGCCCCTTTCTAGCGAGCATGCACAAACATGCAGTCAGGGAAGGGTACCGCAGACACACAGAACAACTGAACTCAGCACCGAGAACAACATGTTCTCACACTCCGCACCTGGCTGTGCTCGACTTGGGGTGGGTGGGGGTGCCCTATTTTAAAGTCAATGTTAGCGCGATGGTAGAAATTTGTATCTGTAACTTCATGCTTAGCTGTGCTTTGCTGATTAGCCAATCAGTTGTTTTCATTTTTCATGCATTGTCTTCGCTCACATTTTTGGCACTAAGTAGTGCTCCGTCTGAAAGTTGCAATTTTACAGCCTGAAAGGACGTTTTGTATAGCGGATTTAGTAAATGGCCGGAACTATATGCGCTTCACACTTAACGTTTCCTCCAGAGGAAAGAAAATGATGTACTTCCTTCTTGCAATTATAAATCTCACGAAAATGTTCCATTTGGATAGGGTGTGTTAATCATATGAAGGACGAGGGCTAAATCCGCAAATGTGACCATCGCCGTAATGGACAACTTGTCTTGCTGCTACCTTATTGCCAGTGAGGGACTGCAGATAAACAGTGGCTCATAACGGTGTCTTTTGTATTAAAACAAAGGGGTGGCGGCTCACAAGATTTTTTTTATTGTGTTTATCTAGAAGAAATACATCTCCCCGTAATGAGCCCATCAGATATCTGCTAACGAACCGAGCCGTTCTGCAGCGACGGCTCACTCACCTCACAGACCCAGACCTGGCCTCGGGGACGCCATTATTCACACGGTCCAACCAGGACCACGAGCTCCCTCTTTTAATTAGCTCCGCGAAAAAACAGCGGTCGCCGCACTCCGGAGGACGTGAATTATTGGAGCCAGCGGCGGCCGTTTTTCACGTTCGCGCACCTCGCTGGCAGCTTCGTCCGCGGGGAAGGGGGGCCGGACCTTCACCGGGAAGACCGCGGGGAGAAGAACACGGCCGCCAACCGTAGGATCGGCGTCGTTAGGGCCGAGTCTGCCGCAAAACACCTGAAGTTGCGACGGAGCGAGAGAGCCTCGCAGCCACACTGAGAAATCAGCTGTGAACGCAGCTTCCCCCTTTCTCAGAAGTGTCAGATATATTTTTCTCACCATCTGAAACGGCTTGATGATATTTGTTTGAGATTGTTACGTTCAAATCTGCCTCTTTCTGTCCCCTCACTATCCAACCTGGAAGTTAGAATATACGTATTTTAATATCTAAGAGAGGTATTACTGGGAGTTTCAGTATTCATTCATTTTCATTTCGACCACGTATTTCGAGAAGTATTTTTATAAGTGGATCCAAAGAGGAATGGCTAGTTTACCCCATTAGCTTTCATTTCATCAGGAGAGCTGCACCTCTGGGCATTTCCCTCCCACATAGTTCAGTTTGAAGTGTTAACAGATGTTGACTGAGGCAGGTTGCCTTTTAATGAAGATGGTTTGGTCAGGATGTATTAATCGCGTGTTAGTTCATCCCACTCTTCTTTCAAGAGAAATGTTCATTTGCAAATTAGATTACAGCACAATCCATGGATTACGCGCTTGTTTTTGATGATATGAAGTCTGTCAATTTGGAGATTAGAATTCCCATAAAAATTTGCTAAGTTAATTGGAGAGCCATCTGTTCTTGAGTTGTATTATTTCATTATTGCATATTGTTTAAAGTAGCCTTGAGGATATCTTTTTCCAGTGGGTTGAACTGTCTCTTTTTCTTTTGTTTTCATTTCTTTTTGAAGCATACGGGATAATTTTCCCTCCAAGGACTACTTTGCTTATCTTCCAGAGTCGGGCTGGAGATAATTTGGACGTGTTATTGAATTCCGTACAGCATGGTCTGTTTTTCAAGATGGAGTTTGTGGATATATAATTTTTGATTTGAAGAGACACTGAAGTAACATCAGAAGGATATTTGATGTTGGTGCTCTCTGCGTAGGCTGAGGCTCACTGGAGAGTGTAGAATCGGGCATGCAATATGTAGGGATTTGAAATACAAAGGCTTAGCAAGTTCTTCTCATGACTGGAAGCCGTCATGGCGGGGAAAGTGTCCATATTTTCTTCAACGGGGGCCATGCTAACAGCATAGATGATGGCCTGGATTCAATTCATATTTGTCCTTCAATATTAGTAAGTTTGATAGGCAATTTTGATGAGCCTGTGAGACGTTTTGAGAGAAATATCAATCATTTGTACTCACCTGCAGTATGGGATAAAAACACCTGTGGGTCAAATTGGTTCTCTGTAGCAACAACCTTATTCATGTTCAAGCATGAATTGCAGTATGTCTGTATTAAAGTTTGTTATTTTATATAAAGTCGCATGATAAATATGCTAATCTTATGCCAACGGAGTGTCGAGACACTGTCTGTTCATATATAATCCTTTCACGGGTTTTTGTGGAACAGGTTCCTGTTTTTCGTATTAAGCTCAGCCATCAAGCTGAAGCACTTGCATGGCGCGGCTTTCTGAACGATATAAGATAAGTACGGCGGTAGGATTTCGTTGATCTGTTCAAAAAAAGCGCCTGTCGATCTGTACGGAGGCCCTGGCGTTGCCTTTTGAAATGGGTTCCTTTCTTTCGGTTTTCTTTCCCTTGTGCTTCTCCGCTTCTGACACGCAGGCTGAATTGTGTTTGGCAGCAGAGAGAGGGAGAGAAAAGCAGCCGGCACACCGGGGTCTGTTCTGGCGCAGAGAGCCGGGCCAGCTCATTCACATGCACAGGCTTACCTTTGTTGAAACAGCTGCCCACAAGGACCCTCGCAAAATCAATTATGAAGTCGGTGCACAAACCCAGATGAACAATTTATAACACATTGATTTTTTTTCTCTTTCTTCATTGAGGATGGTGGGGGGGTAAGGGGGGGAGTTGAGAGCGGGGTAGCTCACATGGTAAGGAGCTAGGGATGAAGATGTTCGAAACCGCCAAATATGCGGAAAATCTGCCGCGTCGCAATGAAAAGAAAACAAGAAAATGTTTGAGAATTGCATTTCTCGAGGGGAACATTTTGAAACAATTGAAATAACGACATTTAAATTGTCGTGATGAGTCTTCATTTTCTATAATAATAAAAATGAGAATATACTTATGATGATGATGATTATTATTCTTGTTATTATAGATCACATTACAAAGCCTGTGTATACATTTCAAACAGATTTAGTGAAGTTCTCCTTTTAAGGCTTAGCCTTATTACCAGCAGCTTCTCATCTGCCCTCTTCCTGCTTAATTCTTTCTCCCTCCGGGGGTTGCTATGCAACAGTCTTACCACAGGTGTAGCTAACTGTACAGTGCCAGGCCGAGTGCCGTTGCTTGGCAGCAATCACATTTTAAAACACAGACATAGCTCTCTCTTATTTAATCAACAAACCCACAAAAAAAACAGATAAAAACCACCTCAATATCAGTCTATTGTCATACAGGGGAATAACAGTGATGGTATGCTGAAACAAGTGGAGCATTCTGCCCAGTATATTGACATTAATTTTATACGCCAAGATTGTTTACAGGAATAGTAAAAGGAATGGGGTTTTAACAAAAACACTTTTAGGTTTTGCCTTCACCTTCCTGAGTGACAGTATTAATTGCACATGAATCTTTACTTTTGAATCTCAGCCTTCTTGATTATTCTTGGGGTTAAAGCACCCTCAGAAACAATGCTTGGTATAGACAGTTCAGCGTGGTTTATCTCTTTATTTTTTATTTTGTGTTTTTATATAAAAGGAAAAGGGAAATTATCACCTGCATACATCATTTGCACATCTTGATTTGTATTTTCCCAGTAGAACATGGTGTACTATTTATAGTGAAAAATACATTAAGAACAGATACAGGGAGTAGTATCTGACCATTATATATACAGGCGCATGGGAAACTCAGATTCAGATACTGACATTTTATTTTTTTTAATATGACCTACATAAACAGATTTTTTAGGTGCTTGCGCTTATTTATAAAGTAACGCTCAGAATTTTGTCTGTGTATTTTTTAAATTATTTTTTTCTGCAAGAATCAAGCCTTTTTGTTTTAGTGACTGCAATTCTTCTGCTGCAAAGACTGCTCTATTTTTTGCCAGGCATCATTTGAGATCAGCAATATAACCCAACAGCAAAAACCTCAACACAGAGGCCCAGAAAAAAAGCACACACCTGCCACCCTTTGTGTTCAGCTTGCTGATGTAGCAGGCAGGCTTCAGAAAGTAAACACTCTTTTACTTTCTTAACTACTTGTCACATCTTCACCTCACATGCAGAGTTGAAGTCATTACCGTTGCTATTCTGCACAATGGCGCCATCTCAGAGGGTAGTTAATGCAGTTTAAATTATCTTTGTGCTTAAATGGAATCGACCGCAAAGATCTTTATCGCAACGGCTGGAAATTTTCGTGACTCGAGGGTTAGAGCAATCATTGCGGGCGGCTCTAGCGCTTAACGCGGCAGTGTCCTTCCCCTGTGCTGGAGCAGTGAGCCAGTGAGCCAGCCGCCGGTGAACTGATGGAACCCTTTGGTCTCGCTGCAGCGGAAAAGCCGCTGGGCAGATCGGGGCTGCTCAGAGACCTTCTGAGGGGCAGGTGCTCAAAGTGAGAAGAAGGGCACACCAACCTAGAATACGCCCAGTTATTGTACAGACTACTATACATTTCACCAAAATGAATGAATGAAAATTCATGACTGCAACACTACTACTACTACTACTACTACTACTTATAATAATAATAATAATTTTATCAATTTTTAAGTGGCACATATTTTATGTATCTGAGGCAAAAGGTGCCGTGAAATACACGTATAGTAAATGTCACAAATGTAGCAACTCTGCTGTTGTACTTAGCATTTATATACACCAAATCTTTTTCAGATTCTGATGCCACAAAATCCCTGTTAATACTTACTATGTGTTAATAGAAGGTCTGATGTCTAGCTGTTCTTTAATTATTTCCATTCCAATTGCCAGATTCTGTAGTTATTATTATATTTTAGGTGGAAGTGCATGTTTTTTTCCCCACCTTAAAAAGCAAATATGATGGAATTCTGAACAATGGAAGGTAAAAAAAGGATGCCAGAAATGCTGATTATTATTATTATGAATAATAATAATAATAATAATAGTAATAATAGTAATAATAATAGTAAGTCCTGTGATCGCCAAATAAAATGTAAATCCTTTTCTTCTGCACAGAGGGCATTGAAATGAAATGGCTGCTCGGTTCCTGGCTTGATTCTGCTGTTGGCACAGACTGAATGTGACAGGCCCTGGGTTAGTAATGAATAACAGGCAGGCGCGGCCACTGCTGTCAGTTGGTCCACTATAACCTCGCCATCTGCTCTCTGATCTTCCATGTCTCCTAATTGATTGTCAGGTCACACAAGCCCGAGTGAAATTGTTTTGTATTCTGGCCATTCGATCTGACAGGACCCGATTGCCGCTGACACAGCAGAGACCGCCAAAGAAAAGTAAAGCAGGTTGCTTCACTTCATGGCGGAGAAAGAAATCTGCTCTGTATCGATTTTCCTTCACACCTCATTCAGGTCTGCTCCTCCAAATACACCGCTCACCGTTTATTAATATTTTATTTATTTCTTTCGGCGCTGTTAGTTCAGTATATTTTCGGCTTTGACAGAATATTGGATGAGTACCCCCTGCAATCTCTACAAATAAACAATAAACAAAGTGAAATCCCAATAAGTGTTTAAATTATTAATGTTGGAAAATTTCAGGCCGATCAATTTGATAAAGATTTGTTTCAAACTTTCTTAGTGAAACTTATCTTGACTTATCTTGACTGTTTGCCTTTTTATTAAAAAAAAAGAAAGAAACATCCTCAAACCCCACCATATAATAGCAGGAAATATATTCATAATTAAATTTAAAAAAACAACAACATGGTTCATCTTAGCCCCCCATACACTAAAGTTGGCCCTATTGCACAGAAGAATTCAGCCACCCTCCCCTTCCCTGTTATTTGAGCTACACAGTAAAATATTCAGTGTTAAATCAACTCTTACAGAGCATGTATGGTCCGTATTTGGACTTGTATGTACTCTGTCAGAGTTGAAGTAACACCGGACATTTTCTGTGTTCATCAGCTTCTTTGTTAAATAACAACCAAAGTACTGAAGGCTACACCTCAGATATCTTCCTGCTAGTACACACCATATTAATGCATATATTGCTGTACAGCCCAGATAACCATCACAGAACCTCTTGTCAGAATCGTGTTCACTGTGTGAACTGAACTGTGTTCTTGGCTAGAAATAGCTGTACAAAATGAGTATCGTTACTTACTGTACCTGTGTTTTGTAGTTGTGCAACGACCATGATATGCACTTTTGTACATTGCTTTGGATAAAAGCGTCTGCTAAATAAATGTAATATAATGTCTTGCCTGCAATTCCATGTGCAAAGCAAGTGGTACACGATAAATTTTGTAGCAAGAGTCCCGCAGAAAAAAAATACACAAATTGTTTTTTTTTCAGACGACTTCCCGTCAGACATGTCTTTGTAGTCGTCATAGCAATGAAAGGGTCTGACGATCAAAACACAGAAACATTAGCAGGTGACCTAATCATGTTTTTCCAGGACAATATCTGGGGAATTGATTAAGAATGAACCTCAGGCAGCGTTTCCTCGTTAGCACACCAGTTACAAACGAGGATGATGACCCTGCACTCAAACAGTTGCCTATAACTTTGACTTACAAATAAATGCAAGCATAAGCTTTTCCTTCACAAAGTTTAGCCAGTCAATTTAAGGAATCGCTGAACTCATCAAACTGTGCTTGTGAACACGAAAAGCTAATGTTTGCATTTATCTAGTCAAAGTCAACTATAAGGACAAATGATAATTGAATGCAAGCCTGGGGGCAGTCACAGTACTTTTTCTTGGAATGTCCAACCAAAAACTTTCCCTAGGTTTTGTTTTATTTAAAACAACTTCAATGTACCTGTAACAGAGGATAAAAAACAGGTGCCTGCCATCTTTAATCAGGTGGACCAGAACCAAAAAATGTCTCCCATGATGACCGGGCACCAGCTGTGCTTCATGTCTTCCTTCTCGTTCAGTCAGCCTCAGCTGTGCTCGCCACCGTCCCTCCTGTTCGAGTCAGCCGAGCTAAAACACGCAGCTGTGCAGACGTCCGGAGTGACGCAACATGACAAACAACACCCCGAACAACACCAACAGCGCAGCGGGGTCTGCATCTCGTAACATTTTGAATGATAACCCCAACGTCTGAAGTTTCCTTTTTCCTCCTCCGCTCCTCAACGTTGTTAATCATTAATTTCCTGTCGTTTTTAAGTAATGTTTCAGGAGGCACAGGTGACTGTACACCTTATCTGAACCTAACAGCTGTGTCCCAGATACTGAATGGAGCATCTGACTGTAGGAATTTAGTTCACGGTGTTTAAAATTAGATTTAACATCTATCATTTCCTGGGGCCGAATGGTTTTGTGTCAGAACTTGGCAGCGGTAATCCGTCACCGAGCGCCCGTCCATCCCATCTCACTGCCCCATCAGTCAATCGTGTGCCGCTGTCATGGTGACAAAGAGAGCCCACGGGGAGAAATATCGCCAGAAGACGACCACAAAAAAAGTCTGGGAAATAAAACCTTTTAAGATGTCGGGGAGGATGAGAAAAGGGGGGGAAAAAAACGATAAAAAAAAACACTACAAAAAACCACAGCATGTGTCACCTTCTGAAAACATTCTTTGAGATCTCAAAAGGAGAAAGGGGGAAAAAATCAAGGCTATGGAGGTGGGGGACAGGGGGAGGGGTGGGGGTTGGTGAAGGGAGGACAAGGGGAATTGAGGGATGGGAGAAGGAGAAGAGGTGTGGGGGGCAGTTTCGTGTTCATTATTCCTGAGCGCGTTCAGAGAATTTATCACTCCGGGGTCCTGGTGACAGCAAAGGCAGTTTAAAGGCAAACCTCACTTTTATTTTCTTTCTCCCGTGGGCAAGTGAGCAAACGTGAGGGTACTGGTGAAGAAAACCTCTCTTCCTGCAAGCATGCACAGAACTCTAAAGAACTAGAATCTATTGTCCAGCAACAACATAGCATAGCAAATCTGTCAAACATTTTGAGGAACATGTAGTACATTATTGGTTTTGTGCTGAAAGGACCTCCTTCAGGTACTAATACCAGAACCCTCCCCTCCCCCCCCCCCAAGTACCTAGAAGCAGATCCAAACAACAGGTGGTAGCTGGGGTAGTGGAGGGTGAGCGCAATTCTGTGCAGTAGCAAGTCAAGCATGCAAAAGCAGTGCAGTCAGTCAGTAGCACTGGACAGATCTGACTACTGGTTTGAAAAAGGTGCTCCACTGGTGATGTGTGCATGTGATTGGATTGGTATGAGACAATGTGTTGTGTGAATGTGATCGGTAAATTATGGAAACGCTTGAGTATGCGATTGCTGAGGCCAACAATTGGTCGGCTGCAGCAGGAGTTTCCTGACTGAACTTGCCCTGTTTCGAACATGTTTCCACTGGAAATATTAATGTTTGTCCTTAATTGAAAAACTGGAGGCTTTCATTATAGCGTGGGGCAGTGTTTCAATATTTAGGACAAGATCTATTTTGTACTATATAAAGGATTGGACATCCCTATTGCACACATATAAACATACAAAGAATTATTTAGTTATTTATGCGAGGAATAATTATGCACAGATTGCCTGATAAATATATGAAATAGCATAGCATTGTCTAATATGAATAGCATAACAATTGTTTGATAAATATATGAAATTGCATAATATTAAATTAGAAAATAGAAGTGTCTGGAAAAGGTAGTGTGTGTGTGTGTTTGTTTGTCTGGTCTGTGTCCTCCTCCCCCTGCCTTTTGTTTCTTACTCCAATTAATAGTGTGAATGTGTGAATTAGGCATTTAAGTTTTAAAATATGCACATTTTTTAAAATAACTGATTGAACATATATTGTTAGATATGAGCATCAGCTCATAGTCAGCTCATACATTCCCAACCTGGCTCTCTCAACCTGCCACCTAATCATCCGCTGATTTAATTTGCTAAAAATAATTCTCTCCCTCTCACCTTAGCTGAGGTGTGGCGCAAAATGGCTGACGTGCATCACCCAGGTGGGTGCTACACATTGGCGGTGGGTGAGGTGAGTTCCCCCTCATCACTGTAAAGCACTTCGAGCATCCGGAAAGGTGCTATATAAATGCAATGTTTCATTCATTCATTAATTCATTCAGTCTTGGTTATCCCAAGTTCCTCAAAACCATAGCCCCGTCACTCTGCTTTGGATCATTTTCTGCACATCAAGTACTAGGAAACGGATGGAAGTTTCCAGAGCTGACTTAATCAAGGCTGTCTTTTGCATCAGGACTCTTTTTGCTGAGGAGTTCAAGTCAACAACATTTCTCAGCTTCATCATGAACATGCAGTATACAGCATCATAAATATGTAGTACACAGTCTCAAACTTAAATCCTGCCATAATAACTCATGCTTGCTCATTATAAGCATGGGGATTTATTACCAGTGGAGACCCGGTGAGAAATGGAGAATGACACCTACATTTCTATGAGGTTCGACCAATATTTACAACCACAGGAAATTATGCTGGTATTGGAACATTTTAATAACTGATTACCAGGTATCAAGATTTTACACAGTACAAGTTATTCATTTTAATACAAGTTATTTTATATAATATAATGTAATTTAAATTCTCTTCATGTGGTTATATCACAGTTAATCATTTTATTTGAACTTCACTTTTGGAAACATATACGTGATATTTTTTTTAGAATACCTTAAAATAACTTGTCAGCCACTTTATAATTTATTCAAAAACATAAAGGACTTCAAGTCATTAAGACAAAAATATAAAGACCCAGCAAAGCCTAAGCACATTTACATTTAAGCTTGTTCATAAAACGTGTAATATTTCATTATCAGACTGCTGAATTATGCCAATTCCTTGAATATGACACAGGACACTGTAATTAAATGGTTATGATTTATGACATAGCAAGCAGGTTATAAGTCATAAATTCAGACTGTTGCACTTAAACACAGTACTAATAAAAATCATGAGTTACTGCTTCTTGCCATTTATTACAATACAGATGTATTTTGCATATCTCTGACAAGATTAATTCAGCCTCTGTGTGCTATTTGGTTTTTAGATCTTGTATATTATATTTCATTTTAATTAATTGGCTTGCCTAATGTCATAATGAAATGTAAATACACCCATCTATCATCTTCGGTATAGTGTTACGTGTTTAGGTCACTTTAAACTGTCTCATTTTATATATTGAATTGCGTGTGGTGTGTGTGTGTGTGTGGGGGGGGGGGGGGGGTGGGTGCATGTTCGAGCATGCATATTTGTATGTATGTACAGTACAGTACAATACAGGCCAAAAGTATTTGCAAGGTTTAAAAAAAAAATTAAACAAATTGGTAGAGAATAATTCTGTGCACATTTGTGCACATTTATTCAATAACAAACCAAAGTACAAACCTTTTTTTTCAACCTACAATTAGTTTTATTTAAAAATGACTTTCCTCAAAATAGCCTCCTTCAGCTTTAATTACAATTGAATTAATTTTTGGAAGTTTATCCAGTCATTTTGCAAAGTGGGAGTTGGAGGATTGGGAGAGAGGTGGAGTGGTTATCTACCTTAAGTTTTTTTAAACCACAGGTAGTCTAATACCCTTCGCCTGTACTGCAAGTAAAATAGGCACTAAAGCTGCAAAAAATATGGCAAAGAACAAGGAGCTGTGTGGAGCCAAGTGAACACAGTGTGGCAAGAAGGTTATTCCCAGCAAGACATGGAAAAGAAGCTTAAGATTTCTAGGTGCAGTGTTCAGTACACACTCAGAAGGGTCCACCTGATGGGCAGTCAAGTTATCAGGCGAAGACCAGGAAGAAGAAGGGTAACATCAGAGGCAGAAGACAAATATCTTGTGGTGTCTAGCAAAAGAGCCCTCATAAAACTGCACCACATCTAAAGGAAGAACTTCAGGCAACTGGAGAGAAACCTGTCTCCCTGACTACAGTGAAACGGCTTGTACTGCACATGGTGAAATGTATGTATGAAAGTGTATGAAAATATAAAAGCTAAGAATATGCTCTTTAACCACATGTGAAATACAAATCTAAAATGGTGGAGTACAGAGCCAAACCAGAGCCAGAAAAATTATCTTTGTCCAAAATATTATGGAGCGCACTGTACCATACGTATGCCAGACCCTTTTCTCTAACAAATACTCAAATTACTCAAATGAATGCAATCATTTCAGTTCTCTAAGACACACACACATTCTCACTGAATCAAGGTTTGTAATAATCATAGTCTCAGACAAGTACGTGAGATAAGGGTGTTTGGTAATATTCCCAAGGCTGCAGCAGCACTCCCACACGCTAATACAACCCACACCTCATCTGGATGGTAAAAAAAACTGTCCTAAACATCACCCCATATTGTTATCCCACATGCCCACCCTTTTCACTGGACCATGAACGTTCTGCATAAATCTGCCAAGTGCTGATTTGTGTAATATTTTCATGTGCCATGTTACCAATCAATCTTGTGCTAACAAAGATCTGCAGAAGCTCGATTTATGGATAACCTAGGGCCTTTGGAGGCAAAGGGCAATTTATGTTTAACATAAGGGTCCTGGCAGTTAAGCTTCTGTTTCTCCAAATTAATGATGGAGAGTCGAACCCGGGAGGTTTTTACGGTCGAGGTTCACTCCAAACACGCTCCGAGACCATCTCGCGCCGTGGGGCCAGGCTACGGACGAACGGGTCGGACATCGGCATAAATCACTCTGTTTTCGCAGTCAAGATGGCCGACCTGCGGTCGCAGCTTATTATGACTTGAGCTGGAGGAAAGAAACACGGCAGCAGAAATACCAGCTTGACAGGGAGGGCCATTTATTTCCAATGAGCTGTATGGAGAGGTGCAGTAGGCAGCGCTGTACGTAGGCCTTTGAATATCACCTTTTTTAGAATAAAGCTAGCACAAAAGTAAAACAAATGTAGTGAAAATGTGGAAAATGTTTTATTTTATGGGTCCTACAAGCACCTTTTGCCTTTTGTTTGAATAATGCATTTTAAGCAAGTCTTACATTTATTACATTTTTTCATCGGTATGTGTCTTTGCGATACACAATTCCAGGAGGGCCTTTCTTGTGTCAAATTATGAGCCAGCCAGTTGCAATAGTTACGTACAGGGAAAATGTAGTGGAAGAAAAGAAAATGAGAATTTTTTAGTGTGTGCATTTGACAAATAGTTTGATCACGTTGCAATAACAAAGCATCAAGAGTGTTCTATTTCAGTCACGGGGTCATCTGGTTCAATGAAGGATGAATTCAAATTCAGCCGAGCCGTGTCTTTAGCCTTCTCAAGACCTATCGTGCTTGGCTGTCAGCGGTCTTCTTTCATATGCCCTGGACGTTAGGCGGTGCTGCCTTTCTATGCACGTACGTGTCTCTCACCTCGCGGCGTCTGACCGGACTCCCAAACAGAGAAATGACATCCGAGATTAGTTCTCTCAGGATATCCCCCTGACACACACATCTCAACCCCCGCCAGACGCAAAATGGATTGCAGCAGTCCAAGTCCTGACCATTAGAGTCAAAACTGTATTGATGGCTTGCGGTTTCCCGTGCAATAACAGCGATTCCGTGAGCACTGGAAAGTGCCGAACTTCGAACATCTGTATCCTGTCCAGGAAGGAACATGACAGCCAAATATTCTAGCATAACATTAAACATGTTTAAACAAACTTGTATGTGATGTTTTTACAGTTGTCATATCAGTTTTTGTTAAGTACTTGCAGTTGAGAGATAAACATTGCTGCCTCTTTGTTGCACTAAAAAAAAAAGAATAACATACATATGAATAGATTGTTTATGGTGTATGTAAATATGTAAATAAAATTTGGGCTATGGGCCGTTGCTAATTGTGTTGTGCTGATCTGCTGATGCTGTGAAGGACCTTGACAAACAAGGGCAACCGAATGAAGGCAGCGTTGCTGTACACTCAGCCAGGACCTTTAGCATGCTTTAGCATATCGGTCATTCGGGCTAACGATTCCCATGTGAGCTCGGCTTAATGAACTGCAAAGAATACATTACAGCAATTGATCAAGTTTGACATCAGCAGTCAAGGTGAAGAGCTTCACGGTAGGGCACATAAGGAAATCTTTGCCACTTCTCCTCTGTACTCAGTTTAACTTGTAATACTATGTTGCATTTATTTACTTATTTATTTGATTAATTTTTTTTATGGGGGAAATTGATTGCTTCTTAACCCCTTAACTCAGACAGGACACTGTGCTGCAGCAGAATACAGGCCAGTAATACAGTTAATTCCATATTGGCTCTGTCACCCTGGCATACAGTTTGGCCATGTTCCAAAATATCCAAATAGAAGTTTGGAAGATTGACACATCAAGTGCTGTTCCAGAACTCTACTGGGTGTTCACAGAAATTCCCCTGATGCGTTCTCACATATTTGACAGGATGTGGGGGGGGAATCACAGCATGTGTTGAAAGCATTCAAGCACACTTTATCCACACTTGCCGTTCCCAGAAGTCCTTGCGGTGATACTCGAACAGAATCTGACGTAGAAAGAAGTCACAGAGGAATGTAAACAAGTTCGATTTTCTCAATATACTTGAATAGAATAATCAGTAGCGATTTCGAGAGTTCTTTTGAAAAGACATCAAGACGTTTACAGTCTACTCAATACAGGTATATTAGGTTCATGTGAAGTTCATGGCTAGGTAGTTGCGCTAAAGTTTGCTCCCAATCTAAATTGTGTTCAAATTGTGTACCACATGCATAGCAGTACATTCCATAATATCAAGTACACAAGTTCCCCAATCATGCAATGCAAGAGGTATTGTTGGACTAGAGACAGTGAGTAACACATCCAGTTAATAAGGTACTAGGCTGAGAAGCACATTAGTGAAAGGAAGGAAGCCTGCACACTGAACTGCTCCTCACACACCGTTATTAGAGGCAATGTTTCCATCCTAGTGGATTTTAGTCAGGTCTACCCAGACCAAGTGCTACCATACCCGTACATATACATGTAACAAGCCACCTGACCACCTGATACTCGTGATCCAAGGTGGAGACTTGAATATTTCACACTACTATGCAGGAAAAGCAGAACAGGACCACAACACAGTAAAAAGGCCATACATAATAGAAAAATATCTACAAAAAATATACAGTTCAAATATTAAATATCCTGATTTGTATCACATTCCTTAGTGAGAAAAAAACATTAAAGCATATAAATATATACAATAAATATATAAGCAATGAATCCAATATGGCGGCCAATCTTTATAGAAAAGGTTTCATACCCAATCAAAGATAGGAAGGTGATAAACTATTAAGATTGTAGATCTAAAATGTTTCCCTTTGTAATACAATTTTCTTCAACATCACCCCCTCCCCTTGGAGTTTTTACATAGTCAGTGAAAAATGTCTAAAAGAAGAGATATTGTGACAGGTCTCCATGAAGTGCAGAGCAACTGGACTCCTTAGATCATGGGTCCTAATGTTGCTCCTGTGTTCAGATATTCTAATCTTTAAAGCATAAATAACATCCTCAGTGGAGCATGTAATAAGACCCTTAATTTTAAACTCCTGACCAGTCCAATTTAAAAAAAGTTAACATTTTATGGTAAAGTTACACTGGGCACAATGTCCACACCTGTAATTCCCATTCGGCACATGGTTGAAAAGAGGTACCTTGCTGAGATAGCGAAGGGATCGAAATGTTGTCTTTGGTAAAGGTGTGTGAGGAGCAGTTCAACATGAGGGCTTCCTTCATTTCATGGAACCTGTGTGGTCTTTATCTTCATTGCTTGCATAAACCCACTGCAAAGTCCTGCAAAAGCAGATCAGATCATTAGAAAGCAGCATAGGAGGACCCATCCAATCCGTGAAGTTCGGTTTATTGGTGGTTTCAGTCACTCCGAATATCTGAACCTAAATATGATTGACATGCATTCCAGCCATCTGGCATTGTTATATACTGTAGAAACCGCCGGGGACTTACTCCCACAGCTGCGATTGGCCGAACAAAAGGGAACCCCGTCTATACTGTGCAGTCCTGTGACGGCCACTGAAACACTGAGCCGCGCTCAGAAGACAGGTCTGCCGGGCTCAGCCGAGTAACGCGGTGACAAGCCGTCACGTTTCTGTCACGCGTTCAGCAGAACGAGTTCTGCACAGGCCTGCCAAGGCTGACTGTATTCAGCACGCCAAACTCGATTTGAAATTCTGTCGCTGCACACAATCGCAAGGATGCAGTCCTTGGGAGAAAAAAAAACAACAAAAAAACATAGAGCTGTATTGCGACTGTGTACTTGGGCCAAACATACTGGTGAATGTGATCATCCAGCATGCACGTGTGCAGCACAAACAAGTGTTTATTGTCATGACTTTTGACCTAGGTGTACATTGAGTACATTTCATATCAAAAGTACCGGGGACATGCTGGTATTTGTTCCATTTAAACAGCCATTTTCAGGATCTAATGAGCTGTTAACCGAGGAGCTATAGTTTGTGAAGGGGACACATAATGTAATTATTTCATCGACAGAATGTACAGACGAAAACAAGATGGTGTCAAAGTATGGCGTTGTCTCATGACCTACTCTTTAGACTTGTCGATGGAAAACATTTATTGTTTATATTTTTTAGCAGGTGCCACAGCAAGGTTCTTAATTGCCAAAGACCCCAGTCACAATGCAATAAATGTCCAGGATACTGAATTCTGTGAATTCTTTGCTTTATTGTTTTAATACTTTTTTTGCATTCACAAATGACCCAGAAATATTTTCAAATGATACTCGCAAAAAAAAAAAAAAAAAGTAGAAATGCCTGTGACGAGATTGGCTTTTTCTCTGAAAAACAGCAGGTTTTCAGTGGGCGGGATTAGCTGGGTGCAATGTACATCACTAAAATGCTATGACTAGTGAAACTCTTTCTGCTTGTGATATGCAAATGACGCTCATGTCACTTTTGTGTGGGCAAGCGAAATCAGAAATGCCTAAGCGTTGCCTCTTCTCCGGATGCAGAAAAACCAATACATTTTCTTTTCCAAAAAATGACGAGACCCACAAGAAATGGGTTTCATTGAAATACTGTAATAACCCCAACAGTTAATATCTGCAATGCCCATTTTCATGAGGAAGACTTCAACTATCTACAAAAACAATGTGGCTTTGCTAAACAGCTAGTGCTGGTGCATGGTGCAGCACCTTCCCTCTCTCCACCTCCCTCCCATCTGTTGCTGCTAGCAACACCCCCAGTTGTCACAGAACAGACGCATGATGGATGAGTAAGTCAGGCCTACTATTAGCTAGCAATAAATAAATAGCTTTCAAGCTCAGATACGTCGAATCAAAGCCATTCTTTATTCAAGTGTAATGTCTGGAGTATGAAGCTGCTGTTGAGTCTAATGTTAGTGTACTGTAACTCAGTGTTGCAACTTTATTTAAATATATGATGGTAAAGCCTAGCTTATGTTGATTTCTTTTGTGTTGTCTGGTAGTCTAATGTTACTGCATGGGACAACCTGCTCTAACCCAGCAGTGAGGAATGGTATACATATGACGGGTTTCACGGATGTGAAAATTAACGAGCGCAGGATACATGCCTAACCTGTCCATGCTGAACAGGTCACGATAATCCAAGTGTTAATTTAATGGTCATAATTGGGTTAAAAAAAACATGAAAGAAATATTAAGAAGACAACCAATTGTCACTTCTGGGTAATATAACCACAATTTCAATTCAGTTTCTTTGATGGCATCACTTCGCATACTTATCTGCCTTAACAAAGAATAAAACAAAAGGAAATGCCAATGTTCCAAGCCGAGAAGGCATGTTCTCAAAATGCATTCACTTTAACAATCACTTTAAGATTGGTTGGAATGAAAACTAGCATGCATGGGCTCCCCAGAAAACAAAAGTGTGAAGTGTCCAAACTGAAATGGGTGACAAGGAAGTGATCTGAAGCATGATGATGATTGATGTATGCTGTTCTCTAGTAGCAAAAAATAAACTATATTACAGAGCGCTGCCTGATTTTGTAACAGGGAAAATGTATCCCTGAATCAAACGCATTTTTTCTAAGCAAGAAAAGAGCGTGGAATAGATACTGTGTACAACTTTCATGAGAGTAAGATGTATGGTTGCATTAGCATGTGAAACAATTGAGAAAACTAGAAAGAACAATGGAGAGAAAAGTAAAAAAAAATTATAAAATCCCCTCCAAAATCTGGACAAGGTCAAGTGGGTTACAGTGCATTTCCCAAAATGAGGAAGCACAGCCAGCTGTCATTACAACTGTGCATAATCAGAGATATAGGTCATTTATTTCTGTGGTCTGTCAAGTCCACATTCATACAGTGAAAGAAAAGAATTGTCAAAAGGCTAGCTTAGTATTTGACTATGGCAGATTTGCGCAAGCTTATATTTGTACAGTTTAAGTATACGCTGCACCTTTATTAAATCGCTGAAATACGATGACATTTGATATACTGCATTTCTGTTATGACTCATATGAGACTCAACCACAGTCTCAGAAAATTCCATTCTCAGACACGTCGTCAGACACACACTATAGTTGTGCCATTCAGTGGTACAGGCAAGGAGAGCAGTGCCCATTTGATGGTGATTTTGACTTGCATTGTAAATTGGCAGTTTTTACCACTCCTCAGTCCCCCAGGCCCTGGAATGATTGCTTGATGATATCATGGCATTTTATCAAACCAAGAGCCCTCACTATGTTAGAGGCCACAAAATGTTAAAGGGGTATATACTCCACCCAAAAAAATTGAATTTCATGATTGTCCGCTCACATTGAGGGATATCAAACCATCCAAGGGTTATTTTTTCCCATATATGTCCCCACGTTGAAATTCAACTTGTGTGAAATTATACCAAAAAAATGGAAACGAAAGGGGGGAAAAAAACTACATCTCAAAATTACATGTATGAATCACCTTACCTTAACCTCAGTTTGATCATAATGACTAGGGAAGTTGTACTTATATGATTCCCCTGCTGATTTTATCTTTCTTTGAAGCTAATAATGCAGAAATTATCAATACAAGCCCCTCATCCCCTTGCTTTCACCTCTGAAATGTAACACTGCACACATTTCCATCTCTGTAGTTTCAGTCTTTGCCTGTGCATTATCTACAAAATATTTATTGCAAAGGAATAAATCACAGCAGATAATCCTGAAATCTTGATTTTAGGGTGGATTATCTCTTTATGGGGTAACTTTGGAATGCAGCCAAAGCCAGGTGAAACGAGCAGTGAGAAGCGTTTTCCACAGCACTGGGCAGCAGCTGACTGGGTTCGGCTCAAGGGCACTGTCCCGTAGTGACTTTTTCAGGGCAAGCAAGCTGACTGATGTCTAGTCCCCATTAAAATCCATTCTTACGTGTGCTTGCACTCCTATTCTGTGCATTGCATTGTGGTTAATGTTGTATTTTGTCTCTGCTGGGCATTCATCAGACTAATTCAAATGAATAAAGAAATCGGAATCTGAGCTGAATGATTCGATCACAGCGGGGCCTGTTCTGTGCTTCCAGCTTGCACTTCTTTCCCAGCCAAATTGGTTGAATTGTCACCGATTGTCGGGGCGCGGCTGATGAAGACCTACCTGGCTCCAAACACCTTCGCGGCGCGGCTAATAAATTCCCCTCGGGAGCATTAAACCGCGCGGGGGGATATTTTTCCCCCGTGTTATCTGGCTAGCTGTTCCCTTCTCTCTTTACCGCATTAAATCCAAACGGCACCCTCCTCCCCGCGCGTCCCAAGATGCATCTGGGGTGTCCTCCTCGCAGTCATTTATTTCCCGAGCCGTTACCTGCAGTTCCTTGTTCTTGGCCCGCTCGCTCGTTGTCCGACGCTGCTTTTTCCCGGGCCGAACGTAACCGCTGAAGAGGGGGGCGGTATGGGGGGGTGGGGGTGGGGGGGTGCGTCGGCTTGGAGGCAGGAGGAGGCATTGTTTTCATTTCCCGGGGTTGAGGCGCCAGAGTAAGGGAAAGCCGAGTAATGAGATATTGATCTGGGCCCTTGCAGGGGCTACAGGAAATCCTTGGGAGTGATTGAAAAGGCTGACCCTGCCCTTAACCTCCAGCCACTCCTTCGATCAATAGACATTACACCTTCCACAAACCCTGACATCCAAATCGATGCCCGTGAAAACTGTGAGCTCTCCGCTCGATCCTTGGAGCGAAGAGCTCACAGGGAAGGGAAGGGGTACAATAGCTGCAGCAGGTAATTATTTGGGGTTTGCGTAGAGAAGCTAGCGACTGCGTCACCTCATTGGGAAGACTAATTGCTGTGGACTTTGGCTGTCCAGGGCCTTACTAACACTATTATCATCGGTATGAACTCATGCAGTGAGAAAATAGGAGGGTGTGTCGCGCTCAGATGTATAACGGATGTAAAATAAAAGCCCAGTCATGACCATTAGCGTTCCTCCTGCCTCCAGGAATGTAGTGCTAGCACAGCTGCATAAAGGTACAGGTACAAAAAAACCCAAAACAAACACAAAAAAAAAACATGCCATATGCTCAGACCTCCAAAATGTGTCTCGAAGGCATTTGTCTTGCCAGTCTTGTTAGATTATACAGGTCTGAGGGCTTTTGCTGGTTATCTTTCTAATTGGCTTCTAATAGGGCCTTGATCTAATCAAACTCCTGCTAATTCCCAGGGTTTGAAAGTCTAATTTAGTGCTGCCGTGGCTCAACATAACACTTCATTCTTGCTGCAGAATGGCACATAGGTGGAACAGTTTGTTTTTGGTCTGCATTAGGGTTTTTCAAAATTGAGCTTATTGGGCTGCTGAAGAACACAAAGAGCTTTTGCTTTTAAAAGAAGATATTACCCTGTCTGACACATAGATGCATAAATCCCATTTTCATTAACAGTTTATGTAATTTTTAAAACAAGTTCTGAATATGTTATTGTGCTGGAAAGATACAGAGCTGTATTCAATCAAGATTTGTCCTTAATGTTGACACTCAAGTAAATTCAAGAGTTACATTTTGGCAAGTTTGTATTAGTAATTGCTGAACTCACTAAACTGTGGTCGCAAAGTAAAAATAATTCTTACTTTTAATTGTTTTTCAATGTTAAGAATGCTGATGGAATCTTGATTCTTAATAGAGTATGTATTTCTTTTCTTTTTTCACTCTTCACTTAATCTATTCCAGCAGACAAAAAAATCGAAATTGCTGAGCTTACATTGATGATGCCATATATTTTTCATCAGATGATCAAACATTAACTGTGCCATATTAAACTAGTGATTCTGGCCGCGTATTTGTATGTAGAGCACATCCGAGGACCCAAGACTTAATTTTGAAATGAAGAAAACTCCCAAGCTGCAGACCTGATCTTTAATGGTAGCACGATGTTAGCATGACCCACGCGACATCGTGCTAATGTCGGATAAACCGTAACTGCATGCTGTTTGACCGCAGACTTTATGCTGAGGGATAATGGTAGCACGTTTGACAAAGCGGATCTGTGCTGCAAATCATTTACTTATTTAATTTTTGTGGCTTGCCTGGGGCTGGGGGGAGGGGGGGGGGGGGGGGGGGGGAATTGTGCAGTCCTGTGAGATTAAAGCTTGTCGGTGGGCAGACAGCTTCTAACCGAAAAATGAGCAAAGAGAAGAGTGAAGCGAGGCTTCGCTTCTGCCAAGAATTGGATTCACACTTTGGTGCAGAACAGCTCGGCTCGGCTGTTTTATCACTGCGGTGGAGTGCAGTGCCCCCCCTCTAGTGTGGGGTAGGGGGTAGAGAACAAGGCTCTAACATAATTGCGTGGTTCTAATGCCAAGTTAAACACCTTTAAACAAACAGGGGAAAGAAAACATGTTGTCAGTGCGTTTGATAGCAGAACAATGACCTTGAGCGCGTTAGCATTAGAATAAGAAATCAGGGAACACAATAGACGGTGTCCACTGCCAGCTGCAAGAGATACCATTAACTGGGTCCCCAGCCAAAGGAGCTCATTGCACTTTTATTGAAGCTCCAGCAGGTGATGTCACTGTCTGCAGTGGATCTTTAAGCGCTCACTGGTGTCTCTGAACTGATGCCATTCTGCACCAAATGACTCTTAATCTCCCAGCTAACAAAACAAAATGGCATCTGGCCAATGCAGCCATTCTTTTTGTAGTCAGTCTTTGGAGAAATAGGTTTCATGAAGGCTGCAAGAGGCGGAGCTACAATAAGCAGTGAGTCACTGTTCCAATCAAAATAATTTTCTGTCCACAACACTAAACAGGGGTTGGTTGACATCAGCGAGTATATGAGAGCTTCTTCCTCTTTGGGTTTCATGAAGCCATTACTTTTCTATGCTTTGAAAATATGATGTAACCTCTTGTGCTTGTCTTTTAAACTGAAATAAATCACACCGTGCACTGTTGAAGCGCACAGTAATCTCCATAAGAACATTCATGGCACACAATCTTCTCCCCTGGGTCTTTCAACCCTATGGTCACGGGCCATAATGCTAATGCACTGCCCATCCATTAAAATGTTGAAAGCATTCCCTTTGCGAACTTTCATCTTTGGCTGTTACTGTCAGGCGGAGCTAAATTCTAATGCATGAGTTTTCACCATTTGTATTCTTACGAACGGATTAAAGAGCCGTATTATGAGTTCCTGCCAGCCAAAGCCTTAAGGTTTAGAATAATAAACAGGCAGCTGAGAGCAAAGGGAATAATGTAAACTGTATTATTATTATAGGCTAGTTATATAACATATATCCAGAACATATGTTATGTGACCCTTTCTTTCTGAGATCCAGTTACTGCTGACCAGTTTATTTGTATTGTTTCACTGTTTGATCCTTTTCAGCATCAGACTCATTGCCATACATCCCCTGGACATGCTGTAGGCCTACTGTGAGGTCAGGATTTTTTTTGGGGGGGGGCCTTCCTCGCATTCTCTGCCTCTTGCTGGCTCAGTTCTTCTTCTTCTTCTTCCTCTCGCAGCCCGTTTTAATATTTATTTTGCCCTCAGTGCCGCATCCGCTGGGGGGTCAACATGACTTAATCCCGAGGCTAAACACAAAAAACCTTCCACCATGGGATTCTCCGCACAGCCTTGCTGGACAATAGGAGGTTTTCTTCTACCACACCCCCCCCCCCCCACAACTTCCCCCTTCACCCCCAAACAGCTCTGCCCCAGATATTCAGCAGATGAGCTGCAGAAACAAGCATTTGCATTTACAGACAGACTCTCTCGCTGCTGAAGCCTGGGGAGTTTACACAAGGCCCAGGCATCAGCGTTTATCTCCCCACATAGATTTGCTTCACGAAAGGCTTTGCAGCGCCCAGAGCTTGTTTGCAGCGACGTGGAGCGCGAATCTGCAAGCTCGACATAAACACCCCGGGCAGGACTGTAACGAAGCGCCGTCTTCCCGCCATCGCCGCGGACGCCGAGACGTCAGGGCGCGGGCTCTACAAGAAACCCGCGTTTTGTTCTCGCCTATTTGTTTACGCTTTCTCGGAAGAAATGTCTGGGGTTTTTTTTCCAGCTTACTTTCCTGACAGAACACCCAAGGTACAACAAAGCAAAGTATTCACAAATGCATGTTATGTTGATGCCGTGCTTTTCTGCATTTAAG
Source organism: Anguilla rostrata (assembly GCF_018555375.3). Classification (NCBI taxonomy): domain Eukaryota; kingdom Metazoa; phylum Chordata; class Actinopteri; order Anguilliformes; family Anguillidae; genus Anguilla; species Anguilla rostrata. The sequence goes on from NC_057945.1 coordinate 14,783,483, forward strand.
TGGCATAAAACGGGCTCGTTCGAAAGCCCGACCTTCTCTGCTGTGTAAACTAAAAGAGGCAGCGATGGCATTTCTTTCTGCTTTCATTGTAGCACCTTAACATTCATTCCATATTAAAGGTTTGTTTTTGGGAAACTGATAACTAACACCATTGTCATAGCATTCTGAATACAAGATGGCTTTAAAGGGGCTTTTTCAGTCAATTCAATTCATTAAAAAAACTATCAATTAAAATATGTGATATTTGTATTCACAGCAGTGAAAAAATATTGCAATATTTGAAGTTGGCAATAATCCATACAATAATCCATACAAGACACTGTAGGTAGTATCACAATATTTCAATAGATTTTCAGTATACTCAGCTTCCATAGTATTCTGATTTGTTTCTTGCTAAATGGGTATCACATGCTAACATCTATTTAGCTGTCATGCTCGCCTAGCACTATGGATCAGCAAGGTTAGCGCACGCTCATTATACTGAGAGTAATGACAGTATCTCAGTCGTAGCCTTCTCGGTCTGGCTCTCCCCCATCGGGCTTTGGAAATAGCACACGGCCATGCTGGATGACGGTCCTCCAGGGAACCTGATTTGGAAGCACCTGGACACTGTGACAGGGGAGTGATTCTCCTGGCGCCATTTCCCCTGTGATGTGGCATTTACAGCTCCCGGTGTTGAGAGAAACAATGCTAATGGTGTGTCTCTACAGTGCCACTCCATTCTGAGAACGGGATTGATTGTGGTGTGAGGAACCCAGAGGGTTCGGTGTCAGTGGTAAGGCCAGGTGATCAATGCGATTCTAGAGACGATGGCGAGGGGGATTGGCAAAGTCCATGTCTCAATGCCAGGTGCTGTGCCAAGCCTAAATACCCGGCAGAGAAAATCAATACACTTCTATCTGGCTTTCAGTATTCATCACTTCTGCTTGTATATTGATGGTGCACACACATGCACACGCCTACACACACACACACCAGTGTCAAAAAAATGTCAAAGAAATCTTTTTTATTTGCCTTCTGCCCTGCCGTCATTCATGTGCATAGCTAGGCCAACAAGGATGTGCCATCATGTTTTGGTTGAGGTCGGCAAACACTGCAAATCAAGGGAAACCTTCCTATCGGTGGTCTGCTTGCTGAAATACGAAGACAATTATTCTCCAGCAAGACCCGGGAAAACAATGTCACTCGGTGAGAAATTCAAGGCCAAACGTCAATACGGGTAGGAAAGACACTGGACAGGAAAATGGCACTGTCAAGTTTTTGCATTTTTACCCCAGACAGTTTAGATAAAGCCGCCAGTACGAAGTCCCTTAGAAGACTCGTGACCCAGGCACGTCCAGGTTTCCGAACTGACAGGATGACAGATTAATCTACCCACAGGAACCCCATTCTCCAGCAGCACTGATAAAGAGAAGGGCCCACAATTACAGGTTATCGCCTAGGTGACTCTCCTGGTGCGTTATCTTGACAGTTAACACAGAAGGGGTTAGGCACAGCTGCTCTGATTTCTCTACATCAATCACTGAGGGAAAAAAAAACATCTGTGAGTTTCTGTCATCAATATGTCTCTGGGATTTTTCACTATCGCCTTTTTTATTTATCGATTCCAGGACCTTTTTCTTTATGATTATTTTTCAGGAACTGGCAGGGAAATGAAAATAGTTTCAAGAGGGATGGGGAAAGTTCACAGGAATGTGTGGGCACTCAACAGGAGATGCAAGAACGAGCCAGCCTGAAAAGAGGGGGTGAGAGGGGAAGCCACAGACATTGGGCCTCATTCACAAAACCTTTCTTATATTTATTCCTACTTTCGTTCTTAAAAACGCTCCTGTGAAAAACCGATTTGGTGATTTGTGACACGTGCAGACCTTTGTTTTAGTGCGTATCCCAGGAGTATAAGGTGATGAATGCTGACTGAAAATTTTATGTGCAATCTTGTTCACATAATTAGCATAAGGAAGCAGCCATGAACAAATACAGATAAGGAAAACAATAATGAAACGTTCTTAGAAACTTGAATGAGGCCCATGAGGTATGAGATCAAAGAAATGTATCACTCAGTCCACAACATGGTCTCTGTATTCTCATAGTTAGGGCTCCATTCGGTGTGACAACACAACCTACAGTAAATACTGTCTTCATTTTGAGCAGCACATTTAAATTCATTTCTCATCTCTTAAAGATCATTGTGATTTACATCCTCTAAAGTTAACAGTCACTTTGTGTAAAGAAAATAATAAAATTTTCCTTTTTCAGCATAGCTTCTATTCGAGCATAGTAAAACGGTACAGTGTGCAATTCAATGAAACTAAAAATAAAGTTTGCTACTATATCACAAGTTTTACAGCTTTTCAGTGAAGCTATTGAATGAAGAGTCAATAAAACCATGCCATTTCTGAATGTTTTACAGACTCTTCATTCAATAGCTTCAATGAAAAGCTGTAAAACTAATTTATTATACAGTAGCCAACTTTAATTTTAGTCTCTAAAGCACACAGTAGGGGTGTATATGTAGTTTGTGGAGCACCCATTGTGAGCCTCTAGTTCTTGTATGATGATATCATAACTTTACTCATCACAGATTGTGAATAAAGCTGTCGCAGTCTTTTTTCATATCAGTTTAGTATGATACAACTACAGAAAGGCCATTGCTTGCAAGGTCTTTAATTACTTTTTCAACTGTGTCAATGAAATGTACAACACAGAGAAAGAACTGCAGGACAAAGAAGGAACCTACACGCAAAACACTGCACCATTCTGTCTTGCCTCAGAATATCAGCTTATTTAGAATGGAACTGATGGCAGCCATTTCTGGATGCCAAAATAAATGCTTTCACTGCGGTTGGAGGACTCCCAGTTTTATACCATACAGTGCTGTATTTGTGCAGATGATCTCATTATTATGCAAGGATGATAGGTTTTTCCCAACATATAATGTTGCTTAACACAGTAAAATGTCCAGTGTTAATTCAGCTCTAAGAGAGCATGTACGAGTCCAACAGGACTAAACATTTTACTGTGAAAGAACCCTTCTGTTAGAGGACTGAAGGGACGATTACCATATACTGCATAGGCCGAGCAGCAGCTTGATCTACCTCAACTGACAATTAAAACATGAAAAATATATTTAGTTTAGCCAATTTCTAATTTATCGCGCTCCTCCTCGGAAGATATCACGCTCAGAATGGAGCTTAGGTTCTGACTACTCGGAGCCAGATGGGGATACAGGCTTAATTACACTTGGAGGGGAGGAGGGGAGGTGGATCCAGCCATTTTGAAAATGTTTTAACAGATGCACACTGGTGGGACAGAAGGCTGGCGCTAATGGCTTCCGGGGAACTTTGTACAGATGAATGGCGCTGCAGCTCCGAGTCGCGCCAGCGCCATGCAGCCCGGCCGATTCTCCTCCTGACTTTCAGATCGCAAATGATCTGTGATGTTTACTTCCTGCCCTTGAGAGGAAAAGGTGTGCTTGTTTTTTTTTCTCGTCTGAAAGCTAGCAGGAGAGAGAGCCTTGAGACATCAAAGTGCAACGCCATTAGCCTCGGTTCTGAGTGCACTTGAACACGAACACTCCCGCACATTCGAGAGTTTAAAAAAAAAAAAAAGATTTTTATAAATAATCTGTCCTGTCTGAGGGTGTCACATGCTGCAACTTGTGCAACAGTAGGACTTATTATAGGGGATAGCTTCTGTGGCAATGTGCCTGCTTGTATTGTTAGCTGGAATAGTTTCATGATTTCTTTTGTGAATTTATTATCTGGAAAATATTCTTAATGTAAGCCTAAGGTGAAATAAATCGATGAAATGTGATTTTTGTATATACATTTTGTTATTCCCTCTCTCCTTCTCCCTTTTCCTCTCACTCTCCCTTTCCCTTCCCCCCTCTCTCTCAGGTGATTTTCCATTTTTCTGATTTAAACTTGACTAAAAATCCAGTAAGATGTTTCATACAAATTGGAATCTGTGCCCAAAGTGCGTTGCAAGATACATTCAAATGCATGCAGGTACCAATCAAATGGCTGACACTATGTCAAGAGGCTCTCAGGGAACATTTCATGAAAGTGGTGGTTTGTATAGCATGTAATTTCCCTACAGATTTCGAGCAGGTTGTAAAAGATATCTTGAAAGCACTTTGTAATCAAGCTTGCTGACTTAGCACGGAAAAGTCTTCCTGTGGCATTACTGATAACCTGCTTGCTAGGCTAGCCATCTGCGAAAATGGTATTAAAATCCATTCTTGTATGACAGGCTCTGATTGCAGTGACTAGTTAATGGTGTGTGCGTGTGTGTGTGCGTGCGTGTGTGTAAGCCTGCTGTGTCTTTCATGATAACAAATCCAAAGATTGTGACAGTATAGTGTATTTTCTGCATTAGAATAAAAAAAAGTATTATTTTTATCAATTTTTAAAGCATAGTCTTTACATATGGATTATGAAATAAATATGTTTTTAATTCAAATCTCGAATCTGGCCTGTGACTAAAAACTCCTTTAATAAACTTTAAGCCATATTAATTTTGCATCATCCGTGTTATATTACGTAATTTCCCACTGTGTATTTTCTTCATATAAATGCAGAATAAAAGTTATATGATTATAATTTAATAGATAATTAAGTCTAATACACAAAATCATACTGCATGGTGCACACTCACACACACATACACACAAAGAGATGAGGCTTTTCCTCATCTGACAATGATAAAATCGAGTTAATCGTGCAGCACAGCCTTGCAATAGCACTACAGAATTCAGCAAAAGATTAAACTGTGGTGCGTTGAGACTAAAAATCCCTGACATCACCTTTTGGTGAATTATAGCGAGTGAAAGGGCAATTTCCTCAATGGAGACAGGGCAGACCACCTTAACAACCGCTTCTAATTTGTGCCGGGGGATGAAATGTGTTTTGCACACGACTCTCGAACGTGTTATGGTTTTGAGCCTGTGCGCTGGGGTATACTGTATGCTGAACATTTCCACCAGCTATGCTTAGCTTGTCTATATGTAAGTTGAGTGGGGGGAGTGAATGAATGGAAAGGCTCAATAAGATCCAGTCAGGCTGAATCATTTGAGATTGTACACGCGGACCCCGCTTTGAATTTCCTGCCTTTGTCACACCCGGTGTAGACACTCGCAGTTTACGCCCGTTCCTCCCCAGCGAAGAAGGGTTCTGAGAGAAATAAATTGATGACATTTCATTGTCTTCAAAAATGTGCATCCATATCGCTAATGCTAACCTGGGTCAAAAAGGTTTTTGAAGCATATTTAAATGCTTTTTATTTCATTCTGGGCCCTGTTTTCCAAAACCATCATAATGGTAAGATCATAGTATGAAATCATCGTAAGATGCATCGTTAATGTTCGGGCTGTTTCCCAAAAACGTCGCAACTGAAATCTAATTACTACTTAAACCTAAACTGTTCAAACTTAACAAGTGTCCACAGACCACTCTAAGGGCAGGTTTGTCAGACATGGATTAAGCCTAGTCTTTAATCGAGCCTAATCGTTTTCCAGTGGAGATCTTCATTTATTTCATTTTTTTGGCTGGACTGCAACAGCGGGGCCAGCCCTACAAATGTGAATGTCTGTGACTTAGCGAGTGACTGAGTGAGTGAGTGATGAAGTTACACCATTGGTCGGCCGCTTCACGTGTGTTAGGTCCAGCCATATACTAGGTTTTAACCTGGTCTTGTTTCTTTAGTCTAGGACTAGCCTTAATTCATGTCTTGGAAACCGGCCCTTAGAGTGACCTAGTGCATCAATAGCTCATTTTCAGACCTCCCGGTTAATCTACAGCTAAGGCGAAGGACTACAAAACACAAAAATAATGTGTTGATCCAAGAATGTTATACTGTTATCATAGTTTGAACCTAGTGCTGAAATACTTAAATATTTATATAATCTGATGTGTTTTCTCTCCTCCCTCCATAATGTTTGGGTGTTTGTGGTTATTTTCCCTTCGGGTGCCTTTAATAGGCTACGCACGATTGGCCAGTTCCCATCATTTAATTGGATGATGTTATCGGATAAATTATTTTTTAGAGCAGTTAAGATTTCCGTTGATATACATATATGTTGATGTTGGCTAATGTTGGAGGAGGGGACCGTGCTCAACCAACCGAGATGAAGCACAACACCAACTATAAGTAGTAAGTTATTGAGTGTAAACAAACTGCAGCACTTGCTCGTACAATTAAAAATAATAGCGTAAACTATTATTATTCTTATTATTATTATTATTTGCCCTGCGATAGATTAGCGGCCTGTCCAGTGTTTATTCCTGCCTCTCACCCAATGCACGCTGGGATAGGCTCCAGCACCCCCTGCAACCCTGCATCCGGTTAAGAGGGTATAAATAATGGATAGATGGATGGATGGATGGATGGATTATTATTATTATTATCATTATTATGATTATTATTATTAGGGACAAGGGTTGTAAATTAGGTTTTGCTATATATGGTCTAAATAAATAAATAATTTAACTTTAGTAAATATAGTCTTCAGTAAATAAACGTTATTCTATTGTATATTGATAAATGTATCTCGATTGCATTATGTTCTTCACAGATGAAGTGAATGTCTTCCAAATGAATCCCTAAACCTTTTGAGCACCTAGAGCCCACATCTCCCCCTGCACCCCCCGCCCAATCAAATAACTCCAGTCTCCTACGATGTATGTGGTGTCCAGAGTAATACACATTCAAATTTAGCATGTTACCTACAACGCATCGTAAGAATGACCTATTAAAAGCTTAAGTTCTACTATTATCGGGAAACAGGGCCCTGGTTGCTTGCTAAGCAACTCAGAATTTAATTTGTCCATGCTATTTAAATGGCAGTCACGCCATGTAGCAACGGTGCTAGGTGCTATTATTTATTTTGTAATGATCCATGTACCATTTATATCATTTGCTACATTATTTACGCAGTAAACCCTAAAGAACGGGAGTCGTTCATGGGTGGAAAACGATCCATCGGCAGAAAAAAAGACAGACTTAATGACGAAGTTGACGGTTGTGCGCTGTAATTTTACATGGCCCCCCTGAAAGCGTTTGTGTGTGTGAAAATAACGAGCAGCGTTAAAGATGCAGGGGAAAAGATGGGACGCTCCTCACATGCGGCCAATGCAAAGCTTTACAACTCAATAAAAATTCTGATTGAATCTGAGGACTACATACAGTAACATAACGGAGAAGCAGAGTTGGACGTACTAATAAAACTGGCAGCAAAAAAAAAAAAAAAAAAAAATCCCACACGGAAAACAAGCACCAGCGTCCTTTATTAATACAAACATATAATCTATTTCTTTCATTACATTACATTACATTCATTTGGCAGACGCTTTTATCCAAAGCGACGTACAAAAAGTGCATTTCAAAGTCTCAGGAACAATATGTCATCATTAAATACAAATAAGTCTAGAATGAGCTTCCTTTGTCTCATTTGGATCAGAAATGATATAGAAGGTGATCATTTTCAACTGAGTATGATTTAATAAAATGTGCTTTTCTGCACAAAAAATGCAATCAAAATGGAAAAATTATCCCTTCATTATAATGAACTAATTAAATGTGTGATACTGTCAGCCTGTTTATTTAAAAAGAAAAGTCTAACTATTTTCTTGAAGGTGAAACAACTTCTTGAAGGTGAAAAAAAACAGCTGAATTGCCATAAGATGGGTGCTAATGAAATGAACACCTTTGACATTTATTCATTATGTAAGTCGCATGGTGATAATTTTGCTATTGTTACACCTGCGGTGCTCTTCTAAGTATCAACCATATTTGGCCTTTGCTGTTTTAAAACACTAAACCAGAGTTGAAATCTCTCTATCCGTTGTCTATACCTGCTTATTTCTGGTCAGGGTTGCAGAAGGTGCTGGAGCCTATCCCAGCATGCATTGGGCGAGTGGAAGGAATAGACCCCGGACAGGTCGCCAGTTCGCAGGGCACACGCTCACACCTGTGGGAAATTTAGAGTCTCCAATCAGCCTCCCTTTATGTCTTTGGAGTGTGGGAGGAAACCAGAGTACCCGGAGGAAACCCACGTGTACACGGGGCGAACATGCAAACTCCACACAGACAGGCCCCGGCTGGGATTCAAACCAAGGACCTTCTTTCTGTGAGGCAACACCACCTCGCACTCACGCCCACAGAGTTGGGATTAAACGTTAAATTGGAGACCCCTCACGTTCTATGCTTCAGTTTGGAATTACTGCCTTCAGAAGGGTGAGTATAACTCAAAGAAGGTGTTTACTCCATTTTTTCTCATCTCAGTCATGAGGAACTGTGGGAGGGAGGTCTCCTCCATGGTTGCATGGTCCAGTTGGGCTGGATTGATTGAAATCTTCTGCATATCCTCTCCGGCGATGTGACAAATCCCCTGGGACGGATCCCAGTGATTCTGGCGAGCAGGGAAGGTTTATCTGAAGCAGACCTTAAAAAAGCAAGAAATGAAATTCTGAAACACCCAGGGAAGCATAGAAAAGAAGACAAAAACAGTCCAAAAAAGGACAAAAAAAAGTACTCTGTTGCCATGGTAAAATGAAGCTTATAATGTGCCACTCAGCCGCTCTTGTGAAGCCTTTACCACGGGCAGCACTCTTAACGTTGATTGCAGCGCGTAACTGAAAACATTATTCCCCTCTTGGTGTTGTAAAGCTTCGGCTTCTACCAAATGTCATGACCCTTCCCCTTTTTCTGTTATCATTCTGTATTTCCCTACAGTAGGTCTGAAGGAGACCAGATAGGGCACCTTTGCTCCAGACTGACGGAATTAAGGCCTGAATTCAATTCACAGTTGACCATGCCTTTGATTCAAAATACAATTCATGAGATCACTTCACTCACGCATTTTTGTAAGTTCAACAATCACTAAAATTAGAGTTGTGATTTGCAAGTATTTTAAAACCCAATTTAGGACATTTTTTGAATGGACACACAGTGTTATAAATGAGACTTATATAAATGTTTCTTTCTCAGTCTGACCTTTCAACTGGTACCACGGTAACGACAGGAGGAATGTTTTAGTGGAATTAAACCACTGAAACAGGAATTCAATTCTACTTACACAAATAGGACACAGACACAGGCAAATGTTAAATAAATATTTAAATGGTTGTTTCAGTCGTGAAATGAGTGGTAATGCGATACTTCCACTGCAACAATAGTTTTCCTTATTAATGTAAATAAATTACTGACAGGTATAATCAGGTTATTAATTGAGAAAGCTTTGTTAATTATATTTTTTCTGTTCCAGTTCCACCGAATCATTAATACAAAAAAACCTCTCAATTTAATTTAAATATTTATGGTTTTTTCAGTTCACAAATTCATTTCTGTCTTCAAAGCTTTTCAGTGAGTGGCCACAAACAATTATATTGAAATGGCTAGCAGCGGAGGGTTATAACAAGGCATTCAAATTGGCTTCACATTTGTACATGTGCGCACACACACACACACGCACACACACACACACACACACACACACACACACACATGCGCGTGTACATACACACTCATTGCTATTTGGTACTGTTTTTAGCTCTGTATAGCTATATGAATGGTAGATTTATGCCATTCAACTGGAAAGATTCAGTCTTTTTTAAGAACAAAGTTGTGTGAACCACACAGTATGCTTACTTACTCAAAATATATTCCTCATATTTAAAAATCTACCGTGTAGTTCTTAGATAATATATTACTACAAAATTTACTACATGATTTTACAAACAATTTGAACAGCATTAATAACAGCTTGCCAAATGCCTTCACTCCTGACCTCAATATCTGATGAAGTTGAGGGATGAATGTGTTGCATTTGCTAAATAGTTTACCAAATGTAGCTACATACAGTCAATAGTATTAACATTTCTGTATAATTTATTGCCCCCTTCCAGATTTGTTCTTGTCTTTTATCTCAGACATCAAAGTAACTGTGTTGAATAATCTTTTCCCTCTTTTCTGCTTAGCCTACAATATTATTTAATGTGGAGGATTCCCTGAGCTGTCATGTGACATCTCTGATAAGCCATACAGCATCTGCTGTGGATAAAATAGGGATTTACTACACCCATAAATCAAACAATTCTTTTCTTTTTTTTTTCAATGCACTGGACAGATATTACTGTAATATCCTTACTATGGTATATACGTCAAAACAGAAGCATGGAGTTTTGGAATCTTGTATTAGCAGTGTTCAAAGCAAAGGGAAGTTGGCAAAGAGAAGTTAGCCAAGTTTGTATGTAGCTCCTCATGTTGTTCCAGCTTCCAGCTAAACACCATCAACAGCAACCATTTTATATGAAATGATGTTCACGTGAATGAAATGATATATGTGTAGACATTGCATGAATAATGCATGAACAGTGCTTGAAAACCATAACAATGAAACACAATGTAAATGTAATTTTCTCATGTTAGAAAATGGTTCAATCATGGTTCATGGACACAAATACATTACGTGAACACAGGTAAACTAATTAAAACATAAAGCAATGTTGTTTTTTGTCAGTTTAATTGGGACACCAAAAAGACATACTTTGGTGTGCTCGTCCAACCTTCAGAATAAATTATGTGACCTGAAGGCCCATGTCATATGGCATATGTCAAAACTTATATGCCTTTCAGCCGCATCTACAAAACCGCATCTGTCAATGGGATATCATTCTTTCTGTTCTTCTCATATAAGTGAATGGCGGTATCTTGAATGGGAGAATACTGTGTAATGGCAAACAATCTTATATTAGTTTTATCTTTAGAACCATGGGATACCGGAATTACATATAGAGACTCTTAATTCATGTATGTTTGATGACCATGTACCATGACTGGATAGCAGTTTTATGTTTAATTAATATATTAATTTGATTAGCTATTCACAAAGCACCTTTTTCCTGAATATTATATGTGCCTTCAGACTTATAACACACATTCAAAGCCATTTCATGTGAATACCATCAAAAAGCTATCCCCCCTCATTTCAAGTTAGGTATCAATGTTAATTTTGAATGAAAAGTGTTGGTGGTGCTTTACACTGGTGGACCTGCGTTGTGTCAAGTCTGGTGTAGAACACAGCCCAGGGGTTTGTGCTTCAAGCATGTGTCTTGATAATCCATTGTGTGCATTAATGCCTGTCTACCTGATTAATACGTCACAGTGTCAGTGCAAAATGTACTTTATTTTCGCAAACTAATTTACACTTGATCCCCTGTCTCTCTCTGCTGACACAACACAACCTGAAATAGCTTCCGTAAGCCACTTTATTAATCCCTTTAAAAAAAAAAAAAAATATTAATTAAAAACCTAAAACCTCCAAAAGTCTGCTTTTGCTGAGTCTGGAGAGGTACTTGGGGATAAACATAAAAGTCACTGTCAGTGTTTCCACGGCGATAGAGGCTGACACCGTTAAAGTGTTCTGATTCATATGCCATGGTTGCCAGCGCACTTAACGGTCCTGCGGCTGCCTGGGTTACTGTCAGGTGCTCGGCGTTATGACACTCCGCCACGCTTTTACATTTGCATGTCATTACAGTGATTGATGAGATGAAGAAGACAACAGTAAAAAGACCACCTGTTCCTCTGTGGTGAAAACAGAGCATATTTTACCACTATTCGAAGACTCGTTGTGAAAATGTGTACTTTTGTGCAGTAAATTTGACTGCGTTTATAGGCTGGAGTGCACTTTATTGTTTTTAATTTCCATGCCTCATAATACCTACGCAAAGCTTTTTAAAAATGCATTTAAAAATAGATTATTTGCTGTACATATTTCCACAACGGAAGGTCGACTTGATATCTTGAGTTTTGCTGAGAAAGGAAAAATACCTTTTTGAGTGTGTACGGTATACTCAATGTATTCTGACAATGGTATTGTATAACTTTACAAAGTGTTCTTACAAAACTTGGGGTCCCTAATAAAAAAGGTAACCACTGGTTGTATTTTGAACGGTTTACCGTGAAGACCAACCTATGCTTTACCAATGATACAAACCTGCCTCAGTATAAAAGTGCCTATTCCCCTCATAATCTCATAACCATGCCAACCTGCAGCTATGCTTCACCAATGATGCAAATCTGCCTCAGTATAAAGGTGCCTATATAATCATCCCTTCACTTGACATTTAATCCAATTGAAGACAGGGCTGAGGAGAGTTCTTCTTAATAGGAACCTTTGCACATTTAATATGACTGTAAAACAAGTCAAGAAATTACATGCTGAGGCAGTATTTTACCATGGTCAAGAGGAGCGCTATAATGCAGCAACAAGGCTCGTAATTACATGCGTAAGCCTCCTGTTGCCGCGGCACGAATGCTAACGGCTTCATAACCATTTGTTTTAATCATTTTTTACTGCTCGCCCCCCGACTGCACACTTCGTCGCTCAGGACCAAAATCACTCGACAGAATCTCCAAATTAAATCAAATCTTATTAACTATTAGAAAAGGGCATCAGCCAGGGAATCGAGATTCTGCATATCCCCCCTCACTTATATATGCCGCAAGAAGCCTTGGTCTCATGCTGTAGATTGCATCCCATAATACTCATAATGCATATAGAACACATTTTAATATTCCACTTCAGTATTCCGTATCCAAATCAATGTAAGGCTTAATTCCCATAATAAGGTGTATATGGAAAATGTTTTAATACATTTTTCAGTATTCTGTGACAACATCAATATAAGCAGTAATAAGGAACATGCGATGTGTAATAAGGAACATGCACATGCAAATGAAAATTTTCAGTAACAGTAAATAATTCTATTATATATAGAACATTTTACCATGTACTCTATTATATGAAATTCTCATAAATAATTTTAACAGTTATTATAATTAAATAATTATATTGGTTTTAACCTATATATTTTACTAAAGCAAAACCCTGACTTGTTATGTGGCCCTTCAAGCTTGACATATAGAGAAATGTTGTGTTTTACACATTTACATAAATCCTCTGGCCTGATCCTTGACCTTGGAAGATATTATGCAAGTTCTGAATCCTGAGAATATGGATCTCTCATCATAAAGGAATGAGGTCTCTCATTCATACATTTAATAGAATATCTGGCTACATTATCCCAAACTGCTAGCATTTCTAGATGGAGACATTATTCACAATGCTTGGCATAGACAGCCCTCTGTACCAAACGTTTATTGTAGACTCTGACCTAGATTCAATCAACATTCTCCCATAACTTCAGACTGGATTCAATCGAAATGTTGTCTTTAACAATTTGGAACCATATACAGCATGTATATACGTGTGTGTGCGCTTTTTTTCTTCAGTAACACAGGTTGGCTGATATTGACAATTTCTGAATATGCCAAGTTTGAGGACAATATAGTAATGAGAGCTGTCCAACCTTGGTGCATGCTTTGCGTCATAATTTCTGCTCACAAGGACAGTTTTCCATCGATTTTCACGCACTGCAAAAGATCACTAATTACTCAGAACAGAGGAGAGTTCAGTAACTTATTCATAACTTTGCATGAGCCAATTTCTAACAAAATGACTCCTATGATCTGACTGTGAACTATGAATTTTGAAGAATAAAGGTATGCTACTTCTTTAAAAACGTTGTTTGTATCCCAGGAATTGATCAATTATGTAAAGCCATCACTCTTGTCTTTTTCAGTTCTGTAAAGTTTGGAAACTTCTCTCTTACTGCGTTTGCTCAACAGCCAACAAAGTAAGGGAAAAAAGAAACCCATTAAATAATGTATGATTGCCTCCGCCTTTCACTGCAGCAGTCTCCTTCCCCCTGACATTTAATTTGTCTGGAAATCAGCTACCATACCGGCTGATTATGGGTGCCAGTCTCTCCCGACAGCACAAAATCAAAAGGCGGGATTGTGGGCTTCAGTTCGTTTGCTCCGGTGCAGAACGTTCGGCTCCGACGTCCGAATCGTCGGCCGCGCGCCGCCCCCTCACAGAACACAATCGCGCGCGCGCGCGGTCTTCCCCCGTGCCTCTCTTCGTATTGATTTCAGTTCCGGGGGGGCAGTTGGGTTCTTTTATCATTGTGTCAGGCGGGGGTTGATGGAGTTGCTGCGAAAATCCTGTCAGGCTAGCTTGAGCAATCTATTAATGAGTAAAGGCCAGTTTTTTGTTTTTTTTTGCCCCTGTCCTACAGTCTCCATCAAATGGAGCCCCTTCCACCCCTCCTTTGCTTGTCCACTTCTCCATCGCCAGTCATTTCAAGGTCTAACTCAATGCCTCAGTTTTCCCTCAGCCGAATCTCATGGTTTTTAAATCTCGCATAAACCCCTGTTGAATCCCACATCTGTGGGAGAATCTCGTGAATTGCGTCTGTTTTATGTAGCCTACATGTATGCATCTGATAGCATGCATGCCTTTATATAAAGGATTCATTTTGAGTTGTATCCTGGTTACTATGCTCTATGCTTCCTTTGTTAAATGTAATTGAACAAAGCATGCGCATTCATCAAAATGTATTCAATGGCATTAAAGCTTGACACATAACTTGTTTTATTCAAGTAGGCTAAACTGTTTTTTATTTATTTATAATAAATCATTCTAATTTCCTGTTGTCTAATAACTATTCTCAGCTCACATCTATATATTTCAACATTCTCAGCTAAATCCCAGGTATTACACTTCAAATGCACAAAAGACGCATGAATTCCTCTTCATCTTTTTTCCGCGAGTGCTACACCATACACAGGTTTTTTTTATTTATTTTTTATTTTTTGTATTTTTCAGGAAGCGTTCTACTTGTAAAACTTTGACAGCGACGGTCGTCTCTGCAGGCAAGGCATCCACTTTCTGCAGAAAATGAACCGTCTGGATTTCCAGCCTGTATGGTTTGCTGTCTGGCTTCGTCACGTAGGCTGAAAGTGTGTCCCGTAAGGACTGGGCTCCAGGCCTCATTAAGAAGCACCCCGTTGCTCATATCCAGAGGAGCCCGCTTTTCCGTAATAGGGCAGTTATTTTTTGCTGTCCTTCAGCATTTATGTGATGATCGCTGTGATCTTGTGCAGGTTTTGTCTGTGCTATATAAATGTGCAGTATTAGCTTTTTTTGTGTAGACCCCTAGGACATGGAGAGCCTTCACACGAACACAGATGTTCATTATGCTTTTTTAAAAGTTACATTTCTTTGCAAATACACTTTTAATAGTTTGTCAGTATTATTCATCTTGTTTTAGTTTTACTTTTTTTTATCCATTACCACTTGCACTGTATCTGCAATCTTATATGTATCTATATTTTTGTCATTTTGTAGTCATGACTTTAAATTACATTTCAGTTCATTTCAATATTGCCAGCAAGATATATGGTCACTAATGTACTTATGAGTAAAGTAATTAGCTGGTTGGTCAGCTTACGCTGCTGTGGGGGTCAAAACACACCTATATATATATATAGCTTATTTGGGAAGGAAATGTGTTAGGCTATGGTGTAGAGAATGGGGGCCCAGCCCTGGCCCCAGAGAAATGAAGGGCCGTTTCTCAGAACTTCATCTCCCAAATAATGCATTTTATAAGCAGTGAATTTCGCAAACTGAGCTCACCTGGTTTGTCGGGCTTTTATTTGTCTGGTTTCTGATATTAGGGTGAAACAATAAGCCTCAGACACAGCGGCTTTTCACAACCAACCCATGGTGTAGAGGAAATGGTGGACAGGGAAATTTTTAAATGTTTCAATACTGCCCTCTAGTGGTTACAGACCTCATTGAATTACAGAAAGAAAAAGTCCCAGGTTCAGTTTTATTTTTAAATGTTCTTTTCAGACACTTCCCTATAATTCACTTGCTCCTTTTAAACAAAAGGTGTTGTCTTCCACCATGACGTCAACACCACTAATCTCATCCCTCTTTTAAGATCTGCCAGAGTTCATTACAGCCCCCTCCAAGTGCCCATTAATGACTTTCTGCGAGCACTGTTGGCCAACGAACTTATATGGTCTAGAAAGAATATCCTCTTAAATCTAATGGGATGAAAAACACGCACAAAGAACAAACCACAAATTCTTATAGAGTCATTATGTTCTTTAGCATTCCATTATAGACAATCAATTATGTGGGCAATTGAAGGGAAGGAAAGAATTAGCTCAGAGAGTCTTGTTTATCTGGGGCAAGGGCACAGATTCTGCCTACTCAGGTGTATTGATTTATTGCAGGCGTTTGGCATCTTAAAAACAGGCCAGTGTTTTTCTAATGGCCAGGTAACTGCCAAAATGAAGGGAACACGAACACTAATGCGCCCAATTTTAACAAGGATCACAATGGAAAGAAGTGCATGACTTTATCCTTGACCCGTGTTGACCTTTGCTTACCTTTAACCATATTTCCATGCATGCATCTTTGATTCATGCTTTTAAAACTATTAGTTAATGAATGAATCCAAGTCCCTCTCTAAAGTTCTCAATAGACCATTTTTAAGCTGCCTGCTAAGAATTGTGCCTCAGTTTTGTTTGGCATCTCATACCAATGCATGCTCATCTCAGTCGAGGAGCATGCGCTTTTGATTACTGCTACCCCTCGCTGATGATGCCAAGGAATACCAATATCGCCTTAACTACTGTTCCCCCTAAAAAGAAAATTCAGCAGACTGAAGCTCCTGCCAGACACGGCCTAAGCACTACTACTCTTTCAATGTCACGGAAATCTTTTCTAGCCATTGTAGCCAATGAGAAACTGGCAAACAGTTTCTTCTTTGTGTTTATTTCAAACCAACAGAAAGATGCATACCACCCCCTGCCGTACAGAAGTGTGCAATATCACACCATCTTATTCTATGGTTGCATTCTCTCAAAGGGAAGCTGGCTGCGCCCAACATTTTTAAACACAATCTACACACGCTGGAATGTTACACGCTCAATTAACTCAGGAACCACACCTTTGTGGAAGCACCTGTTTTTAATATAGTTTGTAACCCTCGTTTACTCAAGTGCTTCCTTTACCTCTGTGGTTCTCAACTTCAGTCCTGGGGACCCCTGTGCATAGCAGTGTTCACTCCTGCCACAATTGCAATCCCAGAATTCTAACAAGCTGTTTATTTTTCTTAATTATGCTTTTAATGCTTTGAGGGATTATTTACCCTCTTAGGCCACATTACATTAGAAATAGCAGTGCATGCCAAGAAGAATAAACGTCCCATGTTCACATTGAGCTATATTGCAAATTATTACATAAAGGGAGGTACAGAAAAATGTACTAATCAAATTGAAGACTCGGGTGAATGAACAGGCTCCTAATTGATGAAAGTGTGGACACATGGGCACTAAAATTAGCAATTTGCTAGATAATGAAGAACTGAAAGGCAAAGCAAATGATAATGAGCCAAACCTGCACTGTGATAACAAGTTGATGGGAAAAAATAAGAATGAACTTAAACACAACCTGAACTGAACTTCTGAACCACTGCTTTATTTTGGCAGTTACTTGTAATTCCTGGTGGTGTGCGATTTAACCCGGTATGGTTCATGTGACATGTTGTGGTATGGTTTATTGTCTTTACATGTTTTATATTTTACACCTTCTGAATGGCTTAGACAGTGAACTAAGACTTTCATGATTAAAATTTGCATTAGAAAATAATCTGATAAAACCAGATTATATTACACCTTGAAGATCTCTTGAAATATGACTTCTATGTCAGAACCCATGATGCAAGCTAGACCAATCAGGTCATTTTTCTTTAGGCAACATCACACAATTGTAGGCGCACATTATCCTATATCCAGGGATTTATTTGAACCTTCGGATAAGTATAGCACGTCACCAGTTCTCCATTATAAAATTCTGTAGTTATATCGATCACTTATTGTAAAAATACATCTGTCCTGGGCCCACATCTTTGGGTGTTTTGGCATTACGCACAATCAGAGTGCAATAAATCCTTTGCGATGAGATTCATACCATGTATTTTATTTGTCAGGAAATTTTGTTTGAGATACTAGTACCAACCTTCTTAAGGTCTTCATTTATTAAGTTGCCGTAGTTGATGTTGACGTTAAATCTGGAAGAAAAAACAACCTGCTGACAAAATATTAAATAACGCAACTTCCGGTTTTGTAAGCGTACGGTTGCTACGTGTAAGATTCCAGTCGTGTGTGTGAGGTACTTTCACCTGAAGCGACGGGGTGTCTACAGCACTCTTTTCGCAGGGTGACCTACGTGTCATAAAATGTAAATTATCCTTCTGTACAGCTTAATAATTAGCCATTCAGAATGCACCTTGTTCACGGATTTAACAGTCACGCTCCACCCTGGAATCACAGCCCCACTGCTGCTAAGGCAAGCTTTTGTTTGGCTGTATCTAATATAAGGATTGTATAGTGTAGTCATATGTAGTCCTCTTTCAATTATATATTAAAATATAGATATAATTAAGATATATAGACAGAGTTTATGTGATCTCTTTACTTCGGTACTGGACTTGTTCAGCTATTGAATCCTTCAAAGGACGGCAGTACTTCAGAAAGTGCTGTACTGCCTGATGGAGAAGGGTGTGCAAATTAATGCAATATAAAAATATGCCATTTGGAAGATTTAGTATTGACAACCAAAACAAAAATGTAAACCTTAATTTACTTTGAAGGTGACAAGAGAAGCAAATTTTCATTTGTTGATGGATCAACCAACACCAACCATTTTATATAAAAACACTCACATGTCCAAGAATTTATTTTTATAATTTATTACACAATAAATTAGATACAAAATATTAAATAAGCAGTAAGTTTCACATGTGAATAGTACAGTATATGAATCACGGGGTATGGGCTGTGACTTTCTTTCAGGGTGTGGTAGGCCTATTAACTTAATTTAAAAAAAACAAATGCATAACACCCAAGTCACACATACATGCACGTACGCCAGAAGAACACATTCAGTCAGCAGTCAGTGATGGGTACACCTAAGCAAATCACTATTGAATTGATCTACCATTACCTCTGTATATTTATTTTGGTTCTTTGGGCAAATGTAAGTGCACCACCATGTACTGCCTTTGCTAATCTGCCTGAATTGAGATTAGCAAAGTGAAAGCCAATGGAGAGAAAGAACCCAGGAATAACAATGGCGCTGGAGTCCTACATCAACAAATGATACAGTTCAGTGTTTGCTTATGAGTTCTACAGTTACATCTTTTCAGATTCAGTACAGAGGTTTTACATCTGAGATGTTCACACTGTTTGCAAAAAGGGAGGGTGATTCCAATGTGTTATAAACTCACGTCCATGATAACCAAGAAAACTGACAGGGAACATTGTAATCTGTGCTTTCCGATGAATAAATATGAAAAATAGAGAAATACAAACAGTGAAATACAACATTAAATACAAAAATAGAAAGTACGTTTTGTAATGTAAAGTGTGGAATTAAAATGGCAAAAATTCACTCTCTGTGGTGGAAATGGTGGAAATATGTTCAGTCATTTGGACAGCAGCAAAGTCCTTAGGCTCATTTGGTAGATCTGGACCGAGGCCAGTGTCTATGCTGCTCTCACCAGAACAGTCGTGAAGCCCCTTATCACAATGGGGCTGTTTTTCAACACCAGGTTGGCGTGGAGCATCTTCGTGCCTGTCGCCTTCGGGATGAAAAAGGCCACTTCCTTCATGGTTTCCCCCGGCTGCAGGCTCACGCTGAGAGACAAAAAGGAAACAGGTGTTTGTGTGGCTTTGGCTAATGGGACGACCGTTAATTTGGGGCTCGGGGAAGGCGAGGAATCATGAGACACACTCTGTGGGTTCTATATCTATGTTACATTACAAGTTGTGATGGGATTCTATGCAGTAGTATATATCGATGTTAGAGCACATTCGGTCGTAGGATTAAGCTACAAGTGCCTGCCCATATTTGCAATACATCCCATATGGTGAGTGAATTTTACCATGTGATGGGGTCATATTTTCCATATCAAAAACAATTCAACAATGATTCCTGATTTAGCAATGATATATATCCAAAGACCTCATCTCAGCACACCTAAATTCTTTAATTTTTTTATTTTCAAATTCAGTGGTCAAGAGACGTGTTAAAAAAAATCATCGCCGTGGTTGCGCAATCGCAACTGATGCGTCACAGGGACATTCACGACGCTCCACTTTGCAGACTCATAACGTAGACATGGACGAGAACATTGCATGCCTCACCTGCATATCTTGTTCAAAAGGAATTTGTGTAATCAGCTGCCAACACTAACAATCGTGCTCAGAATAGGATGCGTTGGTCCTTCAAGCATGTGACATTTACAACAGGAAACAGAAATGAAAGTAATCGTTTGATAAAAATACAGCTGTGACGCGCTCTTACCTTGATTGCAATTTTCCGGGCACTAAACCGGCTCCCATTACCGTCAGCACGCCGCTCACGGGGACATGGAAGGGGTTTCTGAAGACGAAGCGAGCTTCATTCTTTTCGTTCAGCGCGACACGATCGCCACCGGTGATCTGGAGGAAGTAAGTCACACATAGCTCAGCCAACTAACTTCAGAAATCAGCTCAGAATTCAAGCAAAAAAACATGCAAGAAACACGGCGGGGATTCTACTACATTTCTCTGAAAGAGTATTTTTCTCCAGACAAGGAAGTTACAGTATAATTGCAGTGGTCGTGGTAGTCAGTGGGAAATCATTGCAGTC
This sequence comes from Anguilla rostrata, assembly GCF_018555375.3. Classification (NCBI taxonomy): domain Eukaryota; kingdom Metazoa; phylum Chordata; class Actinopteri; order Anguilliformes; family Anguillidae; genus Anguilla; species Anguilla rostrata. Next base: position 14,804,097 of record NC_057945.1, read on the forward strand.
AAACGACAAGTTCACTTAGTGGGTAGCTGACTCCAGCAGACCGCTGGTCCACAGTCATTCACTACTACCATTGTTCACTACCCATAATTATTTTTATATTTATTTCGTTATGTCTTATGCTATTTTTACAACTTGTTAAGTAGGCTCACCTGAATGGAGATCCATGGGTTGGTGATGTTAAACTCCTCTGTGGCCAGGACTCGTTCGTGACTGGCCACGTCCTGCATCACCACAGCGAGGTTCACCAGACCGTCTCCCAACAGCATCTCCTCATACTCGGAGTGGGTAATCTGGTGCACGATGGTCTTGACTGTTGACGAAAGAGAAAATTAATGACTGGCTGATCTAATTCTTATCTGCTCTTATCTCTACTGACCAAGACTAATCTGGTCAGTAGGTTCCAGGAAATTGAACAGAGGCTACATATGGAAAGGTCCCGGACATGTAACCCGAACATCGACGAATCTGCGCACAGGTAGACGGTGACGGAGAGAAAAATGTACGTTCTGCGGGGTGAAATTGCAGCCACACAGTCACGCACACACCTACACCACCAGCGATAACACACTGCAGGGAGGGGTGGGGAGGAATGCAAATTCAATCCTACCAAAGCCCTACCAAAGTAATCTCTTAAACCTGAATTTCCACTGTTATAAATGACCACTGTCCAAAACATGCCCTTCGCAAGTCACCTTTGAATCGGGTGTCAGCAAAACAATTAAATGATAATAAGGCTGCTCGCTGAATTGACATTTACCTTCATAGGGGGCCAGCTGTAGCATGTTGTGAAGCTCCCAGAAGGTCTCCAGTGGGCTGCTGTTGTAATCCTTGGCCTGTGCATTGACGTGTTCATTCAGGGTTCGAGGGGAATTCACCTTGTTGGTGACAGTGACGGAGAATGAGATGGTCTCCCCGGCGACGGGCGTCTTGACCAGCTTCAGGGAAACGGCCAAGGTGTGCTTTCCTCCTGCCAAGGCAAACCGTGAATCCAAATGAATCTCCAGAACCCATACTACTGAATCGCCAGTGATCATTGTTATGCATTCCAACATAAATTAATCCAAATGTATAGCATCCATGAATATTCCTACCCCCAAATGCACAATGGGAGACCTCATAATCGGTAAGGGGTCGGGGGCTTACCTCGAAGAGTATATGATCGTCTCAACCTTGGACCTAAAAAAAAAGAGATAAAATAATGATTAAATAAATAGTCATACCATAGTGGTACACAGACATTTAGCTGAGGCATGGTATGTTCTTGTAATACCACAAGTGTTTGTTGGTTGATGAAACAAAATAAAAAATAAAGAAATACTCACTTTCATCCGCTCTTCTGTTTGATGGCATAACGGCTGTAACAACATGTGAATAGAAATGTTAGAGCAGCTATTGATACGTATGTGCTGAAATCACTAGAAATCCCATTTGACTTTGTCTGAAATACTTTAAAAAAAAAAAAAAAAGATAAATAAATAACACATTTTTAAAAATTCTACTGATATTCAGTAGAGGACAAATGAAGGTTGGAGTCCTGCATATTTCAGTTACCTTTCAGAAAGCCAGAACTGAACTGGCTTCCAATTTACACACTGACCTCGTGGCAGCCATTAAGAGTAGACCTCTTTGAATATTACCCATTGCTGTACTAGCTCTTTACTAGCCCTTTGCACAATTCTGAGCGGCACGATATGAGAATGGTGCTAAGGGCTACACACCACACGCAGGTGTGGATTCAATCAACATCTTTCATTAAAGTCTCATAACGTTTTTCATTTCATTGCTTTGCAAAGGCGCTTTGGCAAGTTGATTTTGGTGAACGCTTCACGCTTCCAATTCATTTGTGAGCCGAAACAGGGGGCGCATGTTGATTGGATCCAGGCCGGAGTCAGACAGGTGATTGGTTGGTGATCTTTCTGCGTTACCTTTGGTGTTTTTGTATGCACTGGTGACGTTGAGGGGCCGGGAGGAGCCCAGGCTTTTGGTGCAGATGATGGAGCCCACTCTCTCAGTGTCCACGATCCGGGACAGCACCTGGCCGTTCTTCACGATGACCGTGTGCACGTCCGCGTTGACCTCGGCGTAGACGAAGGGGACGTCGTAGATCACGTCCAAATGACGCTCCTTGATGCCCTTGACGGGAGAAGGGCCACAGCAGAATATCCCTGCAGGGGAACAGAACACTGCCGTTAATCTCCTCCCTGAGGGTAGAGCTAATAAGTAGCTTAATATAGGTGGTTTGCTGCGGCACTCTAATATTGAAAGTCCCATTCCTTTTGTTCCATATTGATAGAGGGCCTATCTGCTCTGTGCCATTATTACGCCCAGTGGATCAAGGTGCAGCACCGTAACCCATAAGTCTGCAGAAGTAAACCCTATTATTCCAAAATATAGCCTAGGTTTAATAAATATAGCCGATTTACTAAACGAACATTTTTACTTGATCGGCCATCTGTGCATGTAGCAGTGAGTTCGCTGGTCAAAACCGTCCAATTAGAGAGGAAGTAATTCCATGAATCGTGTTAAATGTGTGAAATGTGCTTTTCTGGTGCAACACAACTACCAATTTTACAGATAATATATTTCATAGTAGATACAAGACATACCACCAAGGACATATACCAGAGAGCATAATGACAATACTCAATACAACACAAATACAGTCCTAAAGTACCTGACGTAAATTTAAAAAAGGCTCCACTCAACTCATGAAATCTGGAGCTGGCAGTGAAACAATAATCAGGTTACAGCTTGCAAAGAGAAACTGTTATTTGTTGATCACACAAACACTGACATTACATGTTTGGCAGTTTTATAACGTTTTGGCAAACGGTCAACTGTGTAATGTCCAAAACTTTGAGAACAGGTTTGATTTGATTGTGGTGCCAAAACACAGGTCTTTGAACAGCGCTGAGAGAAACGAATTCTCATGACTGTTAATCCAAGTTGTTGATGTCAAGCCTTTGCCAAGGGGAAAACTGAACAGAACGCTGTTGTTTTTCTGCAGTGAACGTATTTTGACTTGCCATTGCTTCGTTCCTGGGGAGTTGGATCCAAAACTTGCCATCCATCAAAGCCAGATCCTAAGTCACGACGGGTCATCCAGCATTCAACCCACACATGGAAATTCCTGGAAAAATGAGAAATACGGGCACATAATTACTGAAAAAAGAAAACTGGCAGGTAATTATCTTAGTAGAATGAGGAATTGCTGTTTCCATGGCTCCACAAATTTTAAGGACCTCTAAGCAGATAATTACCAAATGCTGTCTTTGCTCATCTGTAGTTTTTTCCCCATCTCGTCATAGTATTCCTCAATAACAAGGTTGCCATTGGTGTCGTGGGCAGAGTTGAAGTTGGTGACGACCCTGCATGGAATTCCCAGGACTCTCATGACTAAAAGAAGAATAGTTAAAAATGTTTAAATAGACTTCTGCTTTCTGTATTCAACATACTTTTCCATTCATTTTAGTACCAATGGAAGCATTACTTTTTAAATGTCTTAGGCAGCATGAGTTCAATTGTTGACGTGAATGAACCATGTTATACGAAACTATATCACTCGCATTTTAAGGAATGGCAGTTTCTTTAGCCTGAATTACAGAAGTGCATACTCCGTAAATTTACAGATCACAATCTATTTCAGTTCCTACTGGTGAGATGCATAAGGAAGGTTCATCTCAACAGAGGGATGAACGACATGCAGAACGAAAAACGATATTGGAGGAGGAGCTTGGAGTCAAGCTTACCTGTGCACATGACAGCTGCGAAGACCCAGCACTGGCCATAGTGCACTGGGCTGAACTTGGATTTGGCCCACTGTTTCAGTATGTCAGCACTTCCCGTCCACTCCGAAGGGTTAACCCCGTTTTTGAAGACCCCAGACCAGTTCCCCTTCAGAATCCCTTTGTCGTCTTCACAGTTGATCTGACATAACAAACAGTAAACCCTTGAGCTTGCAAGAAAATAATAATAACAATAAGCAACCCTCTCCACACCGTTCATATTCAAAAGGTGTCCATGAAAAATGCCTACAAAGAAAAAAAAGAAAGAATACAAGTTATCGCATAAAACAAGACCCTTCCCGTTTACAAAGATAAGGACCGGCTCATTTCATCACAAAACACACAACAGCTGTGAACAAGCAACAAGCAAACATTCACTGATGTAAAAATGCAAACTCACTGAGTTTTTAGGATTGAGTACAAAAACATCAAAATAGCATTGTTGAATAAACTCAGTGAACACAGTTATTCCAAGGTCAGGATTTAATCAACAACCGTGATTAAAGCAACTGTGTTCAGCAACCGTGAACCACAAAGCCAGACTTTGTTGATGAAAAATGAGTAACACTTGCATTTATTTTCAAGTTAAACAGAAGGACGCATTGTTCATGGCTCGGAGTGCTTTTCCCCCCCAACCCTTCCCAGGGGTCCTGACTGAACTCTCACCATCGCGCACACCACCCTGCTCAGGTACACTGGGTCTGAGCGGCGCAGGCAGTCCATTTTCCAGTTCCTCTGGTGCTGTGGACTGATTTTCAGAAGGTCAAGACAGATCTCCAAGATTCCTTCTTCATACTACATTTTTGTTGGAGGGTGGAGGGAGAAGAGAAAATGTAAGAGGGCAAAATGATAATAAATTTCATGTAGTAACTGACAATATTTCAGCTTTTTTTTAAGGGAAGCCTTGTCAGACTGACCTGGCCGAATTCCCATGGTCTCGGTACCACGTTCTTGGAGGTACCCACATACAAAAATCCGATGTCATTTGTCACACATTCTTCTCTCAGTTCCTCGTTTTGAAGGTACACTGAATCGGCTGTGGAGACGTGAGAGAAAAAAGGATTGGGCAATGAAATTAAACTCGAAGTGAACTTTGCGCAACTCTGCAGAGGCTTAGCAGTCTTGGCACAAAGTATGAATTTGCTACATGCAAATATGCGGTCTCTGATAGCAGGGGTTTTCAGATTTTCAAATCTCCTTAAAATTGACCACGGCACTCTGTGGCTGAGGACACAAACTCAAGACTACTAAAGAAGGCTACAGTGCAATAGGTATTTAGTAAAATATAAATTACTGAAATACATCTTACTAAATTACTAAAGTACATGTTTTTATGAGTTTCTGTGAATATGCACTAACGTTACGCAGTCCACACACAAGACGTGCTTACCGGGACACCAGGGGTTACACAGCAGCACAAACTCTCCGATTTGGTAGCTGCACTGCCGGGGCGTTGCCAGGACGTGTACGTGCAGCTCGTAGAGCCCGATGGGGGCGAAGGACGGGGCAAAAATTTTGACGGTGACAGTCTGGCTGCGAGCAGAGGTACCCGGCTCAATCTCAGCGCTCCACTGAGAATAAGAGGGCGGCTTCGAGAAGGTGGCGGGGAATTTCACGAAGAGGCCACCTGCGCTGGGGAAACACGGGATTGGTGATTGACTGCAGCGGTGAAGAAAACAGCAGCATAGTATAATGTTTAGGGAACTGGGCTTGCGACCTAAAGGTTGTAGGGTTGATTCCCAGGTATAACACAGCTTGTTTAATTTCAGAAAGCTGAATTGCTTCAGTATCCTGCTGTATAAATGGGTACTGCGTAAGAAATGCAAAAAGCTGTGCAAGTTACTCCGAATAAGAGTGTCTGCTAAATGCATGTGATGTAATGTGATGAAATCAAGTCTTGCTCCTCTATGGCTCCTGGTTGGCAAAGGTTTCTGATAGTACCTAGCACAGCTTTGAAGACCAGGCTGTCTCTGTCTGGGTTGAATGGCCGACCCTGGAAGAACAGGGTGATCCTGAATGGCTCTCCTCTTCGCACAACCAGGTTTTTGGAGCTCAACCCTTCGGTCTCATGGCTCACCTGGTTGGTCGGGAGCTCCAGGTTAACATGCTTAAGAATCAAATCTGTGCAAAAGTGGGAGGAATACAAGAAAACTGTTATTGCGTACTAAAGCGAAAATATATTTTGAGAAATTAGGTAATGGAAGTTGATTCTATGAGAGTATTTTAAATGCATTTTTTTTTTACATTTTGGTAAATATGTAAAATCTATTACTGCAAACAATGTTGTTGAAACTGTTTACAACTAGTTCAGTCTTTTTATATATACTATGTACATGCACACACACACATATACATATGAGTATTTGTAATAGATGGGTAAACACAGCACGCTTTTGTATTTAAAATAAACAAAAAGGAAATCTCACCTTCCATTAGCTTTTGGGTACTGTAGTTCCTTGTTTCTAGTTCTTCACTCGTTTAGTAATCTGAATCCCTCCTTTCGCTCCACATGACATATTTAAACCCCAGGAGCCGCCTCCCTATTGGGGCGTGGTTGGGCATGGCAAACAGGTTTCACCGAAGACTAAATAAACTTGCCCAGTCCCTAGTCGATGAGCAATCCTGACCCTAAATTTGGAATATGCGTGCGTCCCAGTGTAGATGACATGCTTGCGTGCAACAGTGGGACCACGCCCCTCGTACCCTCGTTCTCTGAAGCTGCAGACAAAAGAAGAGGTTAAAGGAAAATATATCACACTGTAACGTTAAAAATCTTCATTCCCAGCTTCTGCAACGGATAGCATCTAACACGTCTCCACCAAAGGCAACAAATATACCCTCAAAGGCAAACAACACTGAGCAGGGCTGGGAAAATCCACGTGCCACTCAATGAACAGGTCTCACATTTCACACAGTTATATGAAGATAAGATGTTCTCAATAGATTTTATACTGGCATCTGCCATACAGCTGTGACATGCAACAACAGCTTTTCGTGGCATGGCTTGGCATGTGGAAACGTTTGAGACGTCGGCCAAAATCTTCACGTCATTCATGTGTGCTCTTCAGACCGCTCCCAGGCATGCGCTTGTAGTCATAGTGTGTCATTGTGCTCCGTGTCTGCCACTTGGAGATGATTAGTTATGTAGTAAAACAAGATGAAGCTTGTCCCAGGGACATTACACTGGAACCCGCATTGTGAGAGGAAAATTGCTGGAGGTGTGACGGCATGTACTGTACCATACACTGTAAAAGAGGGAGGCGGAATTTGGCCCTTGGTTACATAACATAGCAACGACCATGTTAGTACCAGGGAAAAGCAAGTGAAACCAACACACCCAGCTTCATTTTTTGACGAAAAAAGGTAATCTTATGATTCATTAATGTTATCAAAAGCAGAGGTATTCAAACTTAGTCCTGAGGATCCTCTGCGTATGCTGGTTTTTGTTCCAACCACTACTGCAATCCCAGAAATTTAATAAGCTGTTAATTTTACTTAAATAGGTTTCATGTTTAGAGGGATCATCTTAAGCCATATTATGTCAGAAATAGCTATACATACAATTAAGATAAAGGTCCCATGTTCACATGATGCTATATTGCAAACAACTATAAAGAGAGGTAACAAAAATTTTTAACTGATCAAATTCAGGCCTGAGGGGAATCAACAGGCTCCTAATTAGGTTGTCAAACATGTTTAACTAAATCTTTTTTTCCCCCTTAGACTTATTAACACAATGCTTGTTTGGTTCATTATGATTTGCTCAGTCATGAATTTTTCATTATCTACCAAATGGTTAGTTTTGGTGGCCAGTTGTCCACAGCTTCACCAATTAGGAGCCAATTATTTCACCTCAGTCTTTATCTTGATCAGTTAAATAATTTTATGAAGTCGTTTGCAATATAGTAAAACAAGCATAATGTGAACATTGGACTTCTATTCGTCATGGCATGCATAGCTGCTTCTGACATAATGTAGCTTAAGAGGCAGGTTTATTTATTTGTATAGCACCTTTCATACACAAAGGCAATTCGTTTTAGTGGCCAGTTGCTGGGTAAATTATCCCTCTCAACATGAAAAGCATCTAATTAAGAAAAATTAACAGCTTGTTAAAAGTCTGGGGTTGCAATTGTGGTTGGAACGAAAACCGGCATACACGGAGGGTCCCCAGGACTGAGTTTGATTAACACTGGTCAATCACAATGCCGCCAACGCCAACAGGGAGCGATACCAGGGCGTCGACTTCTCCCACCCAGTCTGAGGCCAAGCTATGTGTACTTCTCATAGCTTCAGAGTTGCTTACGGTGGCTTTCACTCATCACCACAGTGACCAATTATGCCTCCATTTGCACTAAGCGCAGGAACAGTCAGGGCTGATTTGATCCAGCTGCATTTCATCTGCTTACTGAGGCAATGGTTACCTCGTGGGCACCAGCCCAGAGTGCCCCTCTGTTAGCTGTCAGGGTAAGTGGCCGCTCTCTCCCACGACCTTCACTAGGTTCTACTACCTAAAAGCTGGCTGTCGCTGTAGCTTGGGGGACAGCAGGGGGAACGTTGACTGTTTCGTACCTGTGGACTCCAGCAGCTCATTCGGAGGAATTCGAGCCTTGAGGTCCTTCGAATTGGGCATTCCTGTCTGCAGGTTCGGTTGGGCTCGGCGGACCCACCTGACTACAGATTGCAGGCTTTGCACGCCGCCTTGTTTTGACTCCTCAGATGAAGTTACTGCTCAAGCTACCACCCCTCATTCACTTTTATTTATTTTTTGCTTTTTTCCCCAGAAACATTTTTGAGCTATTTGTTAACAGATATGGGGAAAATAACAGTCATACACCCAAGCGTGGGAAGAACCGAGACTATTGTCATATTCTAAGTGAGGCTCATTTCTTTATCTGTAAAAGCGTGTGAGGGTGTTCATTTCTATGAAGCCAGTGACAAAATAATCTCGAAAGGTGTTGGTCTGTTGCATGTCCCCCAATGACTCACTTGCAATGCTGCTAACCTCATGGGCATGGCATTTTGCCTGCAAAGGTACAAAAGGGACAGTTGTACAGATAGTCTTACTTCTTCAAACATGGCAAAAAATTCTGGGTGCGTCTTTCATTCACTCAGGAACACACAATGAGAATTATCTTAAGGGTCTTATGTATTTGACATGGCAGCACTGAAAGGAATCCCAGAGGTAGAAAATGTTGTTTTCATACCTTGGCGACTGTTGACTGATGACGCAAAGCACTTTTACTTTGGTACACGGTAATGGAACATTGAATAATTCACACTCCTAAGTTTGCGGTTTCTTCTTTCGCAACTTACATTTTTTTCTTGTTTGTGGCCGTGATCTTGAATGGGGGAAAACAAAACAAAATATGGGATGACAGATTTTCCCCCAGGGCAAACGCCTATGACACCGTTTGACTAGGGCCACCAGTCTGTCTCCACCATATGACGTGAAGGGTTTTAAACTTTGTTATCCTCCAGGGACACTCTAACAGTAGAGTTAAGAGGCTAATTGTACATCTGAGTTTGCAATTGAGACATTTATAAACAATTAGCTTATTAAATATGGGGAGAGTCGGAAAGAAAAGTGAACATGGATGGAAGTTCAAATGCTCTGACAAGCACATCTTTGAGCCAGTAGTCCACACTCATGACTCTGGAGACCTACAGGATCTGCTGGATTTCATTGTTACTCAGAACTTGGGTCTGAATTGTCTGCTGATCTTAAGGAAAAAACAAAAATCAGACTCCGTGGCTCTCCAGAATCAGGAATCACTGCAGTAAAAAGAGAAATCCAGTCATATAAAGCAGAGGTGTCCAATCTTATCCAATAAAGGCCACTGTGGCTGCATGTTTTTGTTGTATCCCAGCACTAAGACACATGATTTTTTATCAACTTAGATTATTGAGGTGATGCAGTGGTATAATTGTTTGAGAAGGGGTTCGACAAAAAGGCCATCTGGCTAACTGAGGACTGAAGCACAAGGCAAAAAAACAAGGGGAGACAAACTGGTGGCCCAACAAATGGCACTGTGACACTCTGACCGGTCACATTCCGCATGAATGGGTAAACCAACTGAACCACCACAGTAGAAACACAGTAATTTAAACATATAAATCAAGTTTATTCAATCAATAGATTTACTTTATACACTGAAAAAGTTAAATCGTTCAATTATTAAGGAATGTGTTAGCTGAATGACTAAATTATGACTAGCTTTGAAAATTGTCATAATGATCAATTTAAGGATCAAAGCTGAATAAATCAGAAAAGAACAGTTCATTCCTTTGGGTGGGGATCCTGATGTTACCTTCATTGTTTTTTTCCAAGTACCTTCAAGAACAATTCATAAATGAAATGCATTTAACAATAGATGTCTTGCCATGCCTACACTATATATTGCACCATGATTACCTGTGTGACAGCAGACAGACTGGGTTGGAAAACAGTGCCTGGTTCTTTTTTTATTTCTATTTTTTTGCACTCACACTTTCTACATAAGCCTCTACTTAACATGCAACTTGGTTGTAAGACTGTGAAATAGTTATGATTTTAAAAAGATGTCAATGATCTGAAATTTATATTCCCCCAGTATAGCTAAACAGTAAAACCAGTCCTACCTCGACTCAATCAATGATCAAAGCTTAATAGAAAAATATTTTGTCAGAATTTTGTGCTTCCAACTTTGTGGCAACAGTTTGAGGAAGGCCCTTTCCTGTTTCAGCATGACAATGCCCCTGTGCACAAAACAAGGTCCATAAATAAATGGTTTAGTCTGGAAGAATTGGCTGACCTGCACAGAGCCCTGACCTCAACCCCATTGAACACCTTTGGGATGAATTGGACTGCGAGCCAGGCCTTATCCCCCTACATCAGTGCCTGACCTCACTAATGCTCTTGTGGCTGAATGGAAGCGAACCCTCACAGCCATGTTCCAGAATCTAGTAGAAAGCCTTCCCAGAAGAGTGGAGAAAGTTACAGCAGCAAAAGGGGGGGTGGGGGGCAACTCCATATTAATGCCCATGGTTTTGGAATGAGATGTTAAACGAACGCTAATGGGTGTGATGTTCTGGGTCCCACATACTTTTTGCCATGTAGTGCACATCCTTAAAATATACAAAAATAAATAACTGGAGTTAATGGATCGTATCTTTCTTTCGTTATTATGCATCACAGCTTGCCTTCTGGTGTCATCTGAGAGAAAAAAAAATATGTTAACCGACCTTATTCATTTGCAAACAATGCCTCAGATGGTTCTATTTAAATTCACTGATAATGATACTAGGTGGACTGACTGGGATGTTGAGCGGCTATAATGAGCTATCCAGTCTATTTTTATATGCTATTCACAAACACAATGCACAATCTTGTTAAGGTGGTAAATTTACACTCCCACAGCCAGTCTTTCTATCAAACTATTGCACTAAATAACCATGTACTAAACACACACTATTTGACAGCCATATAACATTGGATTTAGAACTAGACAAAGAGTTGCACCTGCTTGCACAGTAGGGAAGGGGTTCCCAAACTGGGGTCCAGGAAGGAGTCTCAGATCTTCATCTATTATCACTTCATTTAACCTCAGGTTTGAAAGAACAAAAAGTACATCCTCATAAACATTATGATCAATGCAATACATTCCACATTTCTATTGTGCAAAATACTGACGATGATCTCTATTATACGAGGTCCCATTTCTAGGCGTTCACCATTTCATTGAGAACCTCAGGGAAGCTGTTTTAGTCTGGGGACCCCTGCAGTCGGTGTTGCCAGATGTCAAATGGTGAACCCATCCAAAGCCATTTTTTCCCATCCAATAACATTAAAAATGTAGTCCAATTGGGTGGGATTTTGCCCAATCTGGCAACACTGCCTGCAGTATTAAACTCACTTGGTGCAAGTCTTAATTACCACATGCCACCTGATTGCAGCCACTGTATCCTTGCATGAGGCTTCACTTCAGAGCAGGTGATGGGAGATGAGGGACGCTACACTGTGGCATGCTGAGCCGCACCGTCGGCAAATTTGCCAGCATTGTTTCAATAGATCCTGAAAGGTTTTTTTTTTTTTTTTTACCCTATTTTCCTTTATGTAGACCAGAAATACTCAAATCTGGTCCCAGAAGTCAGTTCAACAGCTATAGATCTTGTTGGGCTCCTAATTAGTAGAGTCAGGTGTGCCAAATTAGGGTTGAAATGAAAACCTACAGTGTGAAATGATTGGGCAGCACTAGCTTAGACAAACCTACTTATTGAGATGTGCATGTCTGTGTTTGGCTGACCAGTTTGGCTCCCAGTCCCAAAATTCACTAGTCTCCAAAAGGCAGACAGGATACTGTCTGTAGCTGTAGGCTGAGCCTCGAGGCTCATTCCAGTTGTTTATTTCATCCGCCATTGCATCTGTTCCTTTCATCCTTTTCTAATACGGAACGTGAAAAATACTTGAAATGAATGTCTGGAATCCTGCGTGCCAATTTTACATATTCCAATAAGTGACTGGAACAAGCCTTTGGTGATGGGTTCTTCCAGGTCCCCTTTGGCCAGGCTCAGGTCCAGCCCTTCCTGCTGCAGGAGCCGGTACCGAGCTGGCGTCAGGCCATCTGGACGGCCACCCCTGGAGGGTGAGACACAGAGCCCGATTCGCACCCACACCTCGTCCTTGAGGACTCCGGACCAACAGGTTCTCCAGCTCTCCAGGCAGGGAACTGGCACCGGTGGTTACATTCCGACAGTTAAGATATGAAATTACACGGTCCTTTAGCTTACCTACTGCAGAGAATGGCATTTCAACTTTCAAAGGCTTTTCAACAGTCAGTACAGACATAAACAATGAACATACAGTACAGGCACGAGACAGAACAAAGATGACGAAGGTTAATGTGGCCTGCCTCCTATAGAAAATACAAACTAGCAAAATGATTAATTAAAAAGGGGATGAAGGTAGGTAAGAATTTAGTGTCTAAATCAGCGATGAATGACAGGCAGTCTATCCTTTTTGGGAATTAACGTGTCTCTTAGCCGCAATCATTTATTTTATCTGATAGTCACAAGCTATACCTGCAGAATGCATATTTACTGCCATCCAAAACAGGAGCAGACTTGTCAACCATTTTAGAAAAACTGAGCGAAAATAATTGGTTGGAACAAAACCCAGCGCACACCCTCCCAGACATGAGTTGCGAACCCCTGTTCAGTTCAGCTGAACACCTTGGAAGTACAAGATGGAAGTACAAGACGGTCGCAAAACTTACCCTTTAGATCTTGATCATTGCCCTAAATGTATGGATTAATAGAAATGGTAAAGTAGGCTATATAACAAGGGTTGCTGACCATCAATAAAGCAGGATAAAAATAAGATCAATTTCCCCAACATTTCATTTTCCCTTAACTCTAAATCTGAGGGAGATTCTCAATAAATAAAAGGTAAATAAACACAAGTACGAACCAAGAATGTTGTCTTCCTGCTTTTGCATTCAAGAATTTATTTATCACACTTTTGCAAATGTGTAAATTAGTTAGCAGCACAGGGTATTTTCAAACACATTCTGCATTTTGTTTACACACCAAATTACTGAAAATGAGTGTGATTAATTTTTAAAAATTGATTCACCGGCCCAAACATGTACCTGGAATGCAAAGTTCTGGTATGCACTATGGTCTTCATTCCCAAGAATTCACACTACTCTACTCTAAGGAAAAGTGCCTTTTTAAAGAAGACCTTCATCAACAGATTTATGCCGTGTTAAATTGAAAACAAATTCAGAGTCGGGTAATGGGCGTTTCAGTTCATGACATGCACATAGGTTTGTTATGGTTGCTGGAACACAAGATGAATTATGTCTCCAGAGGAATCTAAACAAAAGTGCAGGACCGTCAGAGGAGTGTAATTCTTAGAAAAGCTGTATATGCATGTCCCACATTTTACCTCAGCACACTGCATCTTCAGCTCACACACACTGCCGAGTATCAAAATGGAATTAGGAGAACATCGCCATTCACCAAAATACTGCCCTGAGGCCTTGACCCAGGCTTTAATGAATCCAGGAGAGGCATAATAATTAATGTACAATCACACACTATACTGAAAAACACAGAAATTATTATACAATGTGAATATATGAATTACAATATGTACAAACGGTGACGTTTGTGTGCATCTCTGAAATAACAATGTTACCAAAGCGTAACAGTAAAATAATTACAATTAAAATCTAGTGATTTTTTTCCTCATTCACACATAGTAGCTTTATTGCTAAAATTTAAGAGGAGTGCCCTGCTTAAGTCACATTCCATAGATGCTACAGTTCCCATGTTCAAAAGAACAAGAAATGCATACAATGCATCGAGTATGACCTTGCACACCAAGTTAATTTTTAATCAAACGTTCAAAATGAACGTACTTATGTAAAGTACTTCAAATGCAAATTATCTGATATGTTAAGGTGTCCAACCGTTAACGTTAAGGTGCAAGACCACATCCCCTTTCCGTAAAAAGTTTCCAGCTACTTATATTTAGCCTAATAATTAAAAAGCCTGTACTAAATTTCCTCTGGATCTTTCAGGATAAGAAGCTTAGCTTTACTTCTGGGACCCAGTCCTTGGCTTGTTGTAGATAAGGAAGTCGGAGATGTCGTGCCACATGTTGCTGTCGTGGTACAGGTAGTTCATGGAGGACTGCAGCGATGGTTGCAGGGTGTGGGGGTGATACTCGAAGAGCCAGAGAACGACGCCCCACACCAGAGCCGCAAACAGGGGGAACGGATCTCTCTTCGGCTGCGGCACGTAGCCTTTCTCCACAGCCAAGCGGGACAGGGCAAAGAGAATCCGAGACAGCAGGTACATGTTGATCTGTGGGGCGAAAACATGATGCGACAGAAGAGATATGTAAAAACAGGTTGCTCCGAGATGAAGGATGAATAATTTATGCAGAGCGCCAAAGGGTCCAGGCAGTGAAGGGGGAAGGGAGATTCATAAACTCAAAAATGGGCGAAGCTACCGTAGTATCAGTGACTCGCTGATTTATACCAATCGTTTTGGTTTGCCACATAGAGCAACTCTTTTTTCATTGGTCCAAATACGTGAGCGATTGACCTCATTGAAGCCCCACTATTCTGGGGTTCATGAAATCTCACTTTCCCATGACAAGTGCCCCCCCCCCCAAAAAAAAAAGAAAAGCAAATTGGGTCAATCTGATCAGCCATTTTGCTGTATTCATCACAAATGCCTTGCGTTTACCTGGTTTCAGGTATACAGCTGGGTTTAAAGTGAAATTTCTCACCTGGCTGTTGATGTGGTTGTTGTCTCCAAACACCAGCCAACCTCCAAGGCAGGCCGCAAGGAAGGACTGAGACTGCAGGCTCTTCCCCTGGACTCTTTCTTGCAAGGCCTGAAGCCCCTTGTATGTGAATACAAAGTAGGCCAAGTTGCGGGAGTGAGTGTACGTTGCCTGAGCAATGGCTTTCAGTTTGTCTTTCAGGCTGTCATCCAGGCGGAGGAGAGAAAAAAAGACAAAGGTCATTTTCTTTTGATACTTTTAATTTAAATTAATTTCTATGACAACATAAGAAATACAAGTCATCACCCCTAAACGAGCATTAGAATTGGCAAAATAAAATAATACATTTCAAATCTGGAGACAGACGATGCTTTTTTCATGTTGTCTGTGTGTGTGTAATTGTGGCTTTTCTGAAATTCAGTAAGATACTTAAAAAAGAATAAGAGACAGGCATACCTTCCACTTTTAAACAGAAACGTCATCACAAGGGCGTGGGGGGCTCGGATTTTTGCTCCATATCTAGACAATAGAAGATGCACAAACAACATAAAACGCACTTTAGTTTTTACTTACACACTTCAATTGAGCATGACGTTTTTAAAGGAGCAATGCAATGCTTAAATATATGCTCAGTGGCCACTTTATTAAGTACACTTATCTGGCACCTGGTAGAACCCCCTTTTACCAGCAGAACAAGCTGAATTCTTTGCGAGCATGGATTTAACAAGGTGCTAATTCGAAGGGATTTTGGCCCATTCTGACTCAATAGCATCATGCAGTTCCCGCAGATTTTCCAGCCACGCATTAACGCTGCAAAGCTCCCTCTTCACCGCATCCCAAAGGTGCACTATTGGATTGCGGTCTGGGGACTACGTAGGCCATTGCAGTAAACTGAAGTCACAGTCATGAGATGGCACGTGCTTTGTGACATGGTACATTATCCTACTGGAAGTATCTATTCAAAAAAGGGGTAGACTGAGGCCATAAATTGGTGCACATGGTCAGCAACAATACTTAGGTATGCTATGGCATTCCACTAATGCTCAGTTGGTATTAAGGGGCTGAATGTGCACCAGTTTCCAGTCTTCAATCATCCAGTTTTGCAGATCGCGTGACCACTGCCTCACTGTCCTGCACAGCAACTAAACCTCTTCACCAAACAGCTCCTCCACACGACTCGCTGTTGGAGGAGCAGCTTTTAGAAAGGGGCCACTGAGTTCAATCTGAATGATTAACTGACTGGTGTGGACACATTCTGTGAGTAATGGTCTGCTCTACCCTACTTAAGATGATGGTCAAAATGCATTATTTAGTTCAAAACTAGGAACGTGTTTTAATTTTAATGAATAGCTGGCTAGTTGTTAGTGCTGTTAGTGCTATGATCACCGGACTATATTCACTACGGTTCAAACAATGACACCAATCCACTGACACTGACAGCCACTTGGAAGTAAACAGCAGCCGGTTAGCTAGACAGCTAACGTCGTTAGTAAAAAAAAAACATAAATAACAATGAAACTAGGAGGCCATCTTTCTGGCTGAAACGCATAACATCCCGAAATTAGTGCATGGGGAAGGAAAAGATCAAGGTCAACCCAATAGCTAACTTGGTTCAGGAAACTTTATTCCACCCGATTGGATCGCTAGCTAATATTAACTGGTTCTCTGCAATAAATTCATGACCAGAATTCACTCTCCGAGCAGCTGAACATGTTATACAAAACATCAACAAAACTCACACGGCTCCATTTCTGAATCCTTTTATAACGGCAAGAAACACCTTATATTTTTCCTGCAGAAGCAAATTGTTTACTGTGTATAAAAGTGTTCGGAAATGCTCGGAACCAGCCATTGCTCGAGATTTGGTTGCAGTGGTCACTTTTCGCGTAACACACTACACACAAAACAGGTGCAACTTCAATCTCTGAACGTTTAGAAATCCTGCGCTTTCAATTTTTAGTTCCCAATACATCAAAACGTAAAATTATACATTTGGCTATTTTACTTTTACACAAAAAACTATAAAACACCAACCAAATTTAAACGAAATGTTCATAAAATTTGTTTAGTCTT
Organism: Anguilla rostrata; assembly: GCF_018555375.3. Taxonomy (NCBI): domain Eukaryota; kingdom Metazoa; phylum Chordata; class Actinopteri; order Anguilliformes; family Anguillidae; genus Anguilla; species Anguilla rostrata. The sequence goes on from NC_057945.1 coordinate 14,821,230, forward strand.
TTAAACTGAATTTATTTCCCTTTTCACCAAAACACAGTACCTTAAATAATGTCGCAACCTCAAACTCCTAAGAATTCTACATGGGCTATGCACACCCTCTGCTGGAGATAAATTCATAGAAAAATTGGAAGGACACGAATGTACTGTATAATTTAAGCTTGTCTACCCATATAACCCATCATCAGTCAAGGGTGGGTCGGGAGCACCCAATTTGGCTTCCATCACAGAAGATAAAGTTCCCACACGACATTCCACGACTGTTAATAGATTGCGAGAAAAATGTTTGAACTGGACCCTGCAATGTTGGAAAAATAGTGTATATTAGAATATATTGGAAATTGGGAATACTTCAAATTAGTCCCATTCCTTATAAGTATTTAATTGCCTATTATCTGGCATCATTCAACTACACAATCTGATACATTTGTATGGCCACACAAAACAAAATCACCAAAACAGAGCAGTTTTTATTTTAATCTGTGCAATGTAAAAACATGCCAGAAAGTACCTGTACATCAAATTTGCAACTAGGATATGGAGCATTTCATTGGTCCCCTGTAGTAGGGTGCATTTTTATCCCAGTAGACTTCATTTCAATTACATATTACCTCGAATGGAAGACCATCACTTTTTTCATCTAGGAATTTCAGAGGCAATTTTGCCAGTCGACAAGGAATTAAAATCTAGTGTCAACGTGCTCAGTGTGAGTGCCAGTGACCAAATGCAAATGATCAGGAATAGCTGAAGGTGTTTGTGTGTGTCTACAATCTGACCACAAAACAGCCAAGTGACATCTGTTAGAAAAGACAGAGAACAACTTCACCTTCGTATTTTATTTAAACTTCTAACCAGATTAACATTTTACACCAATTCTCTTCCTGTACAGATAAAATAGTGAAAGAATAAAATTAAATAGCATTTAAACCATTAACCCTTGTTTACTAAAAGGTTAGACTTTACAAAAAGAATTACAGGAATTCATTATTAACATGATTTACAGCACTCATTTAATATACAGAGGGGGGGCGTTAGTACAGAGTTTCACAGGAAACCTTTGACATTAATACCCATTTAACTTCTGACGCAGCATTTAAAAAAAATCTAAATATGCTATTTCACTGGGAATTGATAATATATGCCTACAAGTTCATTCCGCAAACTAGCATTCCTTAAAGGTCGATTTCCCTATTTGGACAAGGACTGCAGAAAAAAAGGTTCTGCTCTGAACAATGATTGTTGGGCATTGAGAATGCAATTTTACTTTTTGAACGCCATGTACTTTTCCCTGGTGCGCCAAGTGTTTCTCAATATAGATACTACACTTTGTGCGCTCTGGTAGTGTGTAATTAATGTAAAGGCAATCAAAACTGAATTAATTCTGAAAGCACTGCAGCTTGTGGGCTTTGTCCTGGAAACAATGGTTTGCCACAGTGCCTTGCAATGACAAATGCCGCTGTCACATTTACACGGTGAGTAATGCAATCACTGTTGAGAGCCTCAAAGGGCACTTGATTAGACACTTGACAAACATTTAATTTTTCACATCCAGTGCTTGAAGTAAAACTAAAAAATGGGGTCATTCATGCCGTTCTGCTGAAAATGTGCAAATCCATTTGAGTATACATAGCTAGATAAATAGTTGAGTATCAACATTTTTTTAGGCTAGGAGGACCATCTTTAAATTTTATGTACACACACGCGCACACACACGCACACGCACGCACACGCACGCACACGCACGCACACGCACGCACACGCACGCACACGCACGCACACACATGCACAAGCATGCACACACCCATATGCAATAGGACACAGTGGTCTTTCCCCCTTCTCTTCAGATAAGCCTTGTCAATTTGATTTTGTGCATAAATTCTGTATTAAGCTTTTGATACAGCCAAAAGAAAAGCCATTGACACTAACCCCTATGAACGCATGCCTGAGAATGGAGGAAGAAGAAGAAAAAATGACTTCATAACTGCATGGCCTACCATTGTGAATGACTCTATAAAGGGACTTTTTCACAGTACTGCCTTGTCAGAATCCAAAACTAAAATAACCCCATCTGATTGGATTCAGACCCACGTGACATCTTCACCTTGAATTCCCTGTCAAAATGTACAATTAAAATCACCTCCCTGTGTTACTTCACCTCACAGACAGACAGTTCTGACTATTGGGGAACCTCTACAGATAAGTTACTGTTACATCCAAGCTATTCTCTTAATACGTAACACAGGTAAACAGTTAGAACTAACATCACAGAGAGAAAAATATTGTAGGGCCCAAATGGACTATTCCGAGCTCATAGCTACTTAGCACGCATGATCTTTCCTGGACAACACCAAAAAATAAAATAAAATAATAAAAAATAGGAAGCAAGGCCCTTCACATCTATGAACATTGCCGCCACACCCATTTATACAACACTTAGTCTAAAAATATATTGATAAAAGTGTCTTGCAGTTTTCTGTAATAACATACCATTTCTGAATATTCATTCATTCATTCACGACGCAACTTGATTCAGGACACGCCCAGCAGTGTTTTACCTGAAGGGGCTAAATATCCTGTAAAGGGTGGGTTACAAGACCCCAAAATAGTTAGCTCTATTAAATAAAAGCATTTCATTGCAATGGCAGTAAATTGAGCTTCATTCTCCATGAACGCATGCAAGTGCGCTCGATGACAGGTTTCTACTATTCCCCCATCGTTAGCAACACCTTCAAACATCGCAAACCCTTATAAAAATAGTTCAGTGTATACAAGGGCACAGAAGTAAAACCATAAACGTCAGCAAACGTTAAGGAGTTGCGCTCATTTTTTTTTTTTTTTATATCATGAAGTCATGTTGATTTGTCTCCAGCTATCCGTTATAACCGCCTTGTCCAAACTGTTTTTTCTGAGCATGCAAAACCTCATTAAAAAAATAAAAATAACATTAAAAAAACCTCAATTTAACATAAGAGATTTTGCATTATAAAGTGCTTTCTTCCTTGGAAAATAAAACAAATAATGGATATTAAGATATCAAGATTTTCCATTTAAATATTTAGCTGTAGCTACTGCAATTATGTGGTTTTAACAAGTTTGATTAAACTTTGGTCAAATCAGTGGCTTTTGGATCAATCAGGTACACTGAAATCGAAACTAACACTATCGAAACATGATCTCAGCTGTTTTTGAACATTTAAGCAAAAATAAACAGACATAAGCAGTACATAAATGCTTTAAAACGGAACATAGTTCATATCTGTGTCAGAAACGAAAGGTTTTAGGCACAGACTTTAACAGATAAGTGACACTACAGTGTTGCAAATGACCTGACGGGGGGGGGGGGGGGGGGGGGGGTGAAATAAAATAGTGAAAATGAACAAGTTAGGTTTACTCAAAGCCGTCATGATCCCATTCCCTTTAATACTTTGTCAAAAAGAAACTTTTTGATATTATTTGAACAGTCTGAGCGCGGATTGGTGGTCGGGGGGGGGGGGTTGTAGTGCACCGTTTCCAGATGACCCCGCGCGTACCGTGGAGTTTGCATTCGCTCCGAGACATGGTGTGCTGACGATGAAAGCCCCCCCCCACCACTGTGTACTGGGTCCAGAAGTCATAGCAGGTGATGACGGACAGAGCGGGATTCGGGAGCCCCGCGTCCCGCGTCCCCCGTCCTGACGGGTGTCCACGAAGCAGGTCCTACGGGTGAAAGCGGGGGCCAGGTAACCGAGGAGACCGGGGTCTCTCCCCTCCCTGCTGAGGACGACCCGTAACCCATGGCAACGCCCCCCCAAGTCGAAAGGTCGAACCGGGAAGGGACGCCCGGCGGCGGGGGCCCCCCCGAGACGCCTGGCGACGCCCGTTACTCCTGCCCGAAGCCTTCCGTTTCCTCGATCGCAAACATCAGCTTCTCCTTCATCTGCTCGTAGCTTCGGTAGGGCGGCAGATCCAACCGGTTAAAGCTGGTTTTGAACAACAGGGGGGAAAAACACACAAATAATATTATACGAAAACATGAAATGGAAATCTCGATTATGACAAATAACAAAAAAAGACAAGTGCCCCTTATTCAAGAATAAAAACAGCAAAATATATAACATAACGTAACTTTTCAGCCAGCAAATGCCAATAGTAACAATTTTTCAAGCACTGCTGCCATCAAAAAGTATTCTTTAATGATTAGCCTATATTAACAAATGACATGATATCAAGCCTATTTTATTGACGTCAAGTTTTCCATTCCGAAAGCAGTAGGGGTGTGTTATACTGCCGTGTACAGGATTTGGCATTGGCCATTTGGTGACCATGTCTTTTTTTTATAATTTAAAAATGTGTTAACATTTCAATCAGTCTAACTTGAAACACACATCCCTACAGAACAGGTACTATACTATGCAAGACCTCGGGCACTCACGTTTACAAATAACAACTTCACATCTAACAGAAATAATACTTATTTATTTATTTATTTATTTATTTATTTACTTAATACATTTTCAAATATTTTACTTATTAATATTTAAAATATGAATAAAACCTTTTCCTCGATTTACATTGTTTAAATACTTTGACATGCAAGTACACAGTTTTATCTTGTGAATTCAAGGACACTTCCACATCAAGAAGAAAGTGGCTGCAGTGGGATTTGTAATTAATGGACTGGGCTTTAAGTTCATTTGAACGCAGAGGGTGTGCAGCAGTGCGTACAGCAACCTCACAGCTGAGCTTCCACCTACCATGTGTGACTCCTGGGCAGCCAGTTCTCCTTCCCTACTTTTTCAATGCAGAACTTCTGAGGACCGTTGCTCCCTGTAGAAAAAATAAATAAAAAAATAAGGACAGTGTCATTGAAACGAAGCACCATTCAGCAACTTAACTGCAAATAGCTCCCCCTTGTGGAAAAACTTCAGCCTGCTAAATGCGAGCGAGTGAGTCAGTGGGCTCTTTCAAATCGCTTATTTTATCCGTCCCGGTCTCCTCGGTCCTCAACAGACCCGGAAATCAATCAAGGGCCGCCATCTTTAAGGGCATTCCAGCCCGCTAAATGGTTCTAGATGTTCTAGCTAGGAGGCTCCCGAAGGATGCTTCGCTAACGAACACGAGGGCATTCTCTGCTGAAGATTTTTTTTCCCAGAACGCGTGATCGTGTTAAAAAATGATCGACCTGTGAATGCACCTCCCCCCATCTACCAGGTCTGCAACTGACGTCGCTTCCTACTGACGTTCGACTGAGCAAGGACATTCTATTTGCCTGTTTCCTCCGTCCTCAAGTCCTTAACTCGCATCCTCTTTTGGGTGGAGCTCAGGAAGCGAGGAAAGGACGCAAGGAAAAAAAAAAAGCAACTGCAAATAGTCCCTGGAGTTCCGAGTCAGGCCCACGAGGCGCTTTGCATCTAAAAAGATCAGAAACAGGAGCCGGTCCGATGCACAGCGCGGGAGACGGCCATGCGGGTGTGCCTGGGCGAGGGGAGGTGTGGTGGAATTAGGGTTACGGGAGGACCCGCTTACGCCGACTCTTACTCACCCATGAGATCAGCGAAGCCCCCGACGGGCAGGCGGCAGGTCCCCGTGACAAACTGCAGCAGTCGCATCCGCTTCTCGTTGTCCATTTCCTTTATGAACTGCGGAGGCAACAGCACTAGCACGTTAGCACATTAGCACGCTCGAAAGCAGCCGTTACAAAGAACTGCACATTTGTTTGCGCTAGTTTCTCCTCAACCGAAAATGCTTTTGCTGCTCTGCTGACCAGCCATTAGTTCCGAGAAGCGCAATGAAACAATATCCATTTTTTAAATGCAATGCTAGGAGAGGGAATGCAAGGTCAGTTTTGGAGTTTCTACAGTAGACATCGGTCATGTGACTGATGAAGGAGATTACGCGCCCTCATTCCTGCCTGCTTGGGTGAAGCAGCTTTATACACTACTTCAAGGGGGGGTAAACAACCCCCATGTTGTTTTTTTCAGTGGGCCGGCGCTCACCTGCCAGAACCAGAGGATCTGCTTGCTGCTGCGGGCGTAGTGCCGGTAGATGGTGTTCCTCTGCCAGTCCGTCAGGTCGATCTCCTGCATCCCGCACAGCATCACCTGGGGGGGCGGGATCAAGCCCTGCGTTACGCCGCCGCCGCCGCCATGCTAGCTCGGGCAGTAAACGCCCTGTCCTGAATCCACCTCCATACTGCTATCACACTGATCTGCCTCTAAGTGTTCTTCCTTTAGCAAGCCAATGCTGCTACTGTACTACTAATGTACTGAATCAATGTGGCTCTGAATAAAATTATCCTGAACACCATGTAAGGGTGGAAAGGGAAAGAAGTTGGAAGTTCCCGTACAGACACACTGATGAGTAAAGAGCAATTCTGATGTAATCCTGGGATGGCAACGATGTGGAAACATCATCAATTATAGGGAACTGTCACTAGAAACGATACAGAAGAGAGCAGCAATTTATTAACCTCTTTCGCACGGCTCTTTTTTCAAAATCAATAGTGCTAAATTATTTGCATATAAAAAGGCTGAGGCCTTTCTTTATAGACACAAAGGAGGGGTGCACTATGGGAATGCTGAATCAATCATCAGTCTTCCTTTGGATTCATCACGCTTCCTGGCAGCTGACCAATAGAGAGATGCTCTTAATTTCCCATCCTCTGCATTTCGGGTCCGCATTTCCCCAGCCCTCCCCACCCAGTGGAGGTTCCGTTCGGTAAGGGGCCGTAAACCTACCTCCAGCTCCTTGGCATCGAAGTACTGCAGGTACTGCTGCGGGAGGACCTCGTTGAAGCCCTCGAAGAAGGCCTGGGTCTGCTCCTCCACGCCCCTGGACAGCCGCCACTCGGCCACGAGCCTGGAGGAGGGGGTTAGACGTGAAAACATTTCCTCCCGTAACGCTGCCACCGCCGCCCGTAAGAACACCACGTTAAGCGAGCTGTCGTCTTTTATTAACCCACGGAAATCCCATTTCTTTTCCAGCGAGATTTACGCGTCAGGAAAGAAACCTTTGAGCAAACCTAGGATCTCGGGGCCTTGAGGAGCAGAGAACAAATGCAAAGGAGGAAGAAACACTCCCAAGACTTTGCTTCAAGCCATAACCCCTCGTCTTGCCTTCCTTCCCTGAGGTAAAAAAGCAATGCCAAGGAGGTCAGAGGCCTACCTGATGTACTCCTCCTTGTTTTCCTCAGTGACCACGACATTGCTTCCGTCTGGCTTGAGCTCGTGGGTGGTGACCTCTCCCAGGATTTCCTTATCCACGGAGAAGTACATCTCCAGACCGCATTCCTCGATGTCGTTCTCTCTAAACGCAAAACCAGGAACACTTCCTTTTACTATCACGAGCACGGTCATTGCGAATGAGGAAGATTTACAGAAATATTATTTGCCAGTAAATGTTTTTTAGGGTAACAGTTTACAATAAGGTTGCATGAATTGGCATTAACTAATGTAGTTGTTAACTACTGAAAACTTAATCTGCACAGCATTATTAATGTATTTGTATTTTAATAACGCACTCATTTTCAAATTGTTTTCAATTGCCCAGACGACAGACCAACTCACTTGATCCAGATAAGGGAATTGTAGAATTCGGGATCGATGGATTCCAGATCTTTCAAGCCCAAAGGCTTGTTCAGGATGCGTTTATAGAAAGGCAGTGAGAACCCGGTGTCGATGAATTTCCCGTGGAACAATGCCTGGAAACAAACACAGAGAACAATGTCAAAATCCTTTTTTGACGTACATGTCTCTTTTTCACAGGGATCCCACACTTAGCAGTGCCCTAAATTCAAATTCCAGACCCCATAAAAAACTTTACAGCCCACTATAACACAGACCATCAGTCAAGCAACAAAAAAATGGCCTAAATATCCCCGAAAATACATGATGAATCAGGTATAATTCATGCAAAACTAAATGTGCCCTCACACAGACCATTAAGTTTTTCTTGATGGTCTCCAATCAAGAGAATCAAATATGCTATCAACATCAAGACAAATTGTCTTCAAGAAATTTCCCATCCCTAATTTTATCTTTCAGAGAATTTTCAATGAGCGTGGGCATCCTCCTGCTTCCAATTCCACCGAGAACGCAACAGAACAACATTGGACCGGAAGAAGCTCACCATAGCGATGAAGCGGCCGATGAACTTGAAGTACTTGAGGTGGTCCGGGTTGATGTAGGAGGCGGGGTTGATCTGCAGGCAGTAGTTCTCCTTGCCCGCGTACTCGAACAGGCAGTACATGGGGTTCAGCACCTCGTGGGACAGTAGGAAGAACCACTCTCTGCACAAACGTCACAAGCGCGCTTGTTAAACTCATCGCCTCCCGAACCACACCTTCAATCAGGCGCAGCACATTCACATTCAAGACGCACACGCCAAACTCTGTAGTGCTAAGAGGGGAACAGAACTACTAACTCTGCAGTGCTAAGAGGGGAACAGAATATAACGTAGGCAAGCAGAACTACTAACTCTGCAGTCTAGGGACAAATACAACCTGCAGGCTGGGGGAACAGAACTACTAACTCTGCAGTGCTAAGAGGGGAACAGAACTACTAACCCTGTAGTGCTAAGAGGGGAACAGAACTACTAACTCTGCAGTGCTAAGAGGGGAACAGAACTACAAACTCTGCAGTGCTAAGAGGGGAACAGAACTACAAACTCTGTCTGCTATCTCCTCCCCTATCCCGCATTCCCACAATTTAGGCATGTTGAGAGGGGTCTGAAACATCATCTGACTTTATTCAAGGAGAGGAAACTTATCATTTGGCCTGTCTCCCAACTCAGGTGTCTGTAATGCACCTACTACGCATTATCTCAAATGCTTCACTGTCCCCAGAAATGATCTGTATAATGCGGTGGTAACTAACCCTGTTACCGGAGATCTACTGTCCTGCAGATTTACACTCTAACCCTAACAAAGCACACCTCCACATTCAACAGCTAGAGAGCTCATTGAGCTGCTAATTAGTAGTAGTTTGCACGTAGAACAAGGTGTGCCAAATTAGGGTTGAAATTAAAGCCTACAGAACGGTAGATCTCCAGGAACTAGGTCGGTTACCACCGGTATAATGAGGCGGAGGCAGTCACGCCACTGCAGTCACAAACGCAACCCTCATTCCGGTTTTGAGGACACAGAAAGGTGAAGAGACTTAAGGGTAATGTCCGAGATTCTGCCACGATTCCACGACAGAGATTTTTATTTGGACTTTGTGCAGCTCCCCCCCCGCCCCCCCACAGAGAGCGAAGCCGGTGAACTTGCCTCGCCACGCCTCCGTAGTCCAGGCCCTCCTCCCCTGGAAAGATGATCCAAAGCCTCCGCCGCAGGTCTTGTGGATTGAAGCTCATTATCTAAAGCATCCGGTCAGAATGAAAAGCGTGAGTGGGCCGTCTCATACTGACCGCATCTACGCTGTGCAAACAAAAGCCATCACTGAGAACACAAGAAAACCAACAGCAGAACAAAGTAGTTCTTTAGTTACAGAATTGCATGTAGAATTTTTTTTAATACTGAACCATGTATATGATAAAATAATACTAATAATACCATTTACTAGCCCTATGTGATGTAGTACCCTAGAAAAGCACAGGATCTGTACCCACTCCAAGTGTACCAGAATTACTTGCTTATAAGGTTTGTCTTGTTCCGTTTGGTGAGAATTGGACTATGAAGTGCAACAAAGCTATTTAAAATCTGAAAGCGTGAGAGAGTCAGGAGGATACACTAAATCTTCGACAAGACATCATATAAAAAAATAAGCAAGAAATTAACGGCAGCCAAATAAGAAATTAGAAGGACAAAGGTGCACAAGGTTGGTCAGTTAAATTCCGCGGCCATGCCCGAGAGGCTACTCACCTGCTGGAAGGAGTCCTCGAACAGGGTTTTCCGGGTCACGGTGATCTTTATGTGCTGGGGCAGTGACAGTTGCTGTGAAGGGAGAGAACAGAACAGAAGGGGATAAACCGTTAGCATGCTTTACACGCCGCCGTGAGTTAACCTGCCTGTGACACCACGACCACAGTAAAGCAATGACAGTCACTGGCACAAACACAAAAGCATGACATGTTAACTCTGAATAACATCAATATGTTTTTTATAAATACAAAAGGGTTTTTAACCCTTGCAACACAAGAGAATGAAGCTACATTATGATGTATGAGATTACTTTCCAGTTAAAAGAGGAGGCACTAGCACCAGTGTTATTAGCAGTGTCTCTCTGGAGGAATATAAAGACTCTTGACCTACTTGACACCAGAACCTGAAGTACTGGACCTTGGCCTTGAAGTCTCGTACGTAGGTGATCTGGGGCCCGTTTTCCCTGGGAGAGAGGGGTTGAGAGGGGGGGGTGAGTCGCTGAGGCGCTGACCTGTGCTCAAACTAGTTTTCGCCAAAACGGGCGAAGCGTTCTCCCACAGAGGTCGCGGAGGAGCTACAACTCACGTCACTGCCACACACTGGCTGCTACCTGCCTCATAATTAGCACAGCCGCTAACTGACCCCTTACATTACTGTACATTAAACTGCATCGGTTTAACGGAACTGCTGGATCTACGTCATGTGGTAGCAGCTTCACTGAAAATGGTCTTGCGTGCCCCAGTAATCAAGAACAGGGTTAAATATTAGCTTGCATGTCAAATACTCCCACAGACATTATATGAGCTGACAGTCGTTCAGCTAAGACAAAAGCGGCAGATTGCAATCGGCAGAAAACAGGATATTCCTGTAGCGCCAGACCCAGCTCGGCAGACAGCACCTGCGCCTTCCCACGAATAACATTTGCATGCCTGAAGAGGAGAGTCCGGACTCACAGGAGCGCCGCGAAACCGCGCGGCCCTTAAACATGCAGCGGCGTCAGCGCTAACGTGCTAATCTTAAAAGACGCGTGCTAGCGTTAGCGACGGACGGCGGCCCAGGTGGGAGACTCACAGGGACGACTTGCCGGTCCGGGGGTCGATGTACGTGGTGGTCCTCCGGTTGTGGTCCACGAAGTAGGGGATCCCGTCCACCGTGAACCTCATCTCCCAGCCTTCGGGCAGCGGCTTGTCGTTCAGCAGGCTGAGGGGCAAGGTGGGCGGGGGTCAGAGCGTTTATTTTTTTGTTCGTTTGCCTGTCTAACCGCCACCTTTTAATTAGCGCAAACGGCAGCGCGAACGCTTTGCTTGTTCTCACGCAAAGGAGCTGTGCGAAGAGAACTGCCAGGAGACGGCAAATTGAAAAAAGCTGGTTGATTAAGAGCTCAATCAAAACAAGTTAATTAACAGCTCGGTTGGAGCTGAAGGCAGCAGGCCCAGGGATCCCCCCATGGTGGGCCTAAGGGCAGGGAAACCGCTTCATTACAGCAGAAGAACACATCTCGCATTCACACTGCCCAAATGACATGGTCTGATCACACTCGGCTGAAACAGCAGCTCTGAAAACGTGCACAGTAATCCTGACATGTAGCAGTATGGAGCAGTCCCACTGACCATACGGTAACTTAAAGCTAGCTTCCTTATATTACTGATTGCCAGTCTCGGTTTGATGACATAAATTCCTAATTGCCCATCTCCTTATGATGACACACATTCCTGATTTGCTGACTCCTTTTGATGACAAACATTACAGATAGCCTGTCTCCTTTTCATGACACACATTGCTGATTGCCTGTCTCCTTTTGATGACATACCCTTGAGTCCGTGGGTCCTCCCACTGGGTCGCCCGTGTCGGATGATGCACAAAGTACACCCGGCCATTGGTGTCCGTCCTTTTCTCTATGGTCAAACAAACATGCACAAATGATAGTATTTAAAACAACGCGAGGATAACCTTCATAAGCCTCCTTCAATGCTCTCCCTCCACTTTACTGATGCTCTTGAACAAGCATACTTCATTATAATTAGCATCAACTCAGGAATGAAGCTTAAGTGACTACGTGCTCGGTTTTAGATGCTAATCTTAATTCACATTAAGCAATACTGAAAAAGGTGCAGCAGCGTGGTTCCAGTTATAACGCGGTTAAGTGCGGCGAATGTGAGGCTTTACCCCATCCGTGCGGCAGGGGTCCGAGCGGGTCAAACTCTTTATTTGCCGTTGCCGGGACTTGATCTTGGAGCTGGAGTAACATAAACAAGGAGGGGCGGGGAGGGGGTTACATCGACATGAGCAGAGGCAATGCATGCACGGACCCTGTCCCCAAACACAGGCATCCTAACTTGTGTGAAACAGTCAAACATGCAGGATGAACCTGCAGCACTGGGGTGGTACAGTGGAGAGGTGCATTAAAATCACCCTTGTAAGTCCATTCAGACAGGCTGCGATGGGTGTAGCATCACTACATTACCCATGTCATCACTACTGCTACAGGTGAAGTCGTTTCTATCAAAAATCTATGTGAAAGGGCACCTGATACCAATCTGAGCATCTGGGAGAACCGTTGCTCAGCTCCAACATGGCAACTTGAACGAACAGTGACCCAGTCCTAACCCCAATATGACCTTGACCTGCTGGGCGGACGGTCATGCAAGCCCAACATGGCAACCTCGTCCCAACCGTAACGTGCCCGGCTGAGGCGAGCGGTCACCTACCCCGAATATGAACCTCTGGTTGAACTGCTGCATGGCCCCCTGCAGCTGGTTGCGCTGGAGCTGCCACTCCTCGTAGTTGCGCACGGACTCCACGGTGGGCCGCTGCCAGGTGGTGGTCCGGGTGATGTGGTCCACGTAGTAGATCCGGCCCATGGGATCCACGCGCCGCTCCCAGCTGCAGAGAGGGAGGGGGAGAGCGGTGACCCTACGTGCAGGAAAACCTTTCCCCCTGTTTCTCACTGCTAAATCCCATAATACCAATATGGGCATAACACTGCCTCACCGTCTCTTCATACAATAAACAGATCTCCTCTACACATTCTGCAGTTTGAATTATTACTGTGGGGACAAAAGTATAAACGTGGAAACAGGTATAACTGTGGTGGGACAGAGGTATCACTGTGGTGGGACAGAGGTATCACTGTGGTGGGACAGAGGTATTACTGTGGTGGGACAGAGGTATTACTGTGGTGGGACAGAGGAATTACCTTGGGTGGACAGAGGTTGTTACCGTGGAAACTGAGGTATTACTGTGGTGGGACAGAGGTATTACCGTGGAAATAGAGGCATTACTGTGGAAACAGAGGCATTACTGTGGAAACAGAGGTATTTGGTATTTCTGTGGGGGGGGGGGCGAGGTATTACCCTGGGGGCAGAGGCTCCGGCCTGTCCCACGTCGTCCTCTTTTCGATGTGATCCACAAAGTACGTCCTGCCGTTCTGGTCTACTCTCTGCTCCCATCTACCAGCAGGCCACAAACACAAAGACAAAATAGTCAGCTACAGCAGGCCCCAAAAGCAATGCGCAACTGGGCGCTAGCATTTGCACCTGCCTTGAGGCGTTCACCTACGGCCTTCACAGGTTCATATACATTTAGACGCCCTTATGGAAAACCACCACAAAAGCAATTTAACAGCTGTCCATCTCTAGGACAATGGAGCATCTCTGTGGAGCTGCAGCTCTATTCATATAACGAGACTCATGAATATTCCTGCAGCACGCAGACAAAGGTCCTTTCTGCTGCCGCTATCGGCTTCTGCTGCCTCACAAACTGACGCTCACTTCTCACAGTCCTTAAAGTTAACGATGTGTCACAAAAACAGAAATGGTTTTCAAAAGGGGGAGAACTTGGAGCTAACAACGAAAAATGGCTTTTAAATTTGCCCAGACAGGAGAAATCCAGTTCAAGATACCTAACTCTAAATCCACCCAGAATGAGTCAGCTGGCGACAGACAGAGTCGGTGCTGGACAGTCGGACGCTACATCTAGTCCCCTTGATGCAGGGCCTCTGTAGTCCTGTGGTTAACCTCAGTTCCTTCCCTTTGAGAATCTGAGGGAACCTATGGACGCCCTTCCTAGACAAATTTCCCAGGAAGCACGTCCCCATACTGGCCGTGTACAACAGCATCCCACGGTGCTGTGCACTTTTTCTAAATTAAACAACAATTCAAAAACACCATTTGCCATGAAAAAAAAAATAATTCACAAAAACTATTTTCAAATGAACTGAAAGGACGTATATTTTGGGGCACACTTCATAGATCCCCTGTAGCAATGTAGACCAGGGACATGCAGATCTGGCCCTCAAGGTCAGCAGTACTGCGGCTTTTCTCTTCTGCCTGACAGTCCATAGTACAACGCTGTCACTGATTGACCAGAGGTTACACTCCCCTGGTGCCTAGTGCGTCATGGGGGAGGGGGGATTCTCACATTCGTCCGAGACTTAGGTTTTAAGGCTTCTGAAAACGTGCCGCATTAGCATGTACAATGGTGCAACAATGACGCAGACGTAGAGCCCTGCAACAGAGCCATGCAGGGCCTGTGGGGTCTGAAACTAAGACGTCGGGCGCGATTCAGATTTACTCTGTTAGGGGGGGGGGTTTGGCCTGTCGGAGCGGAACGGGAGAGAGGCGATTCGTTTGTACTGAAATTAGGACCCTGACGCGGGACCCCTTGCAGAATTACGGAACCATTCTGTTTATTCTGGTCTGAACTCTGAAACGCAAATCAGCAGTTCCCGTTATCGATCACGTGCATTACTGTTTAAGCGTGAGACTGAATTCTGTCATGTTTATACGTCCGAGCGGAGGTCGATTTAATACAAATATAATTAGGCTTTAATGGAGTTGCTTGTCATTAAGCTGAGAGAAGGTTAGGTTGTGTTTACATAAGCTAATTTGAAGTGCATATTTAACATGAAAGAGATCAAACAATCACAAAGAAAGATGCTGCTGTACCCCCCCCCCCACCAGGCAGATCAGGCACTGCGCCTAGGGCCCCGCCTTCTCACCCTGGACCCCGCCTCCTAGTCTTTCTTTGACATCGGTTTCCAAGCAGAAGAATCAGAAGGTGTCAATGCTTTGAAGGAGCCCCCAAACAATTTTTTGCCTAGGGCCCCCAAAAGTCTAGGGAGGGCCTGTATGAGCCTCAAGTGTGAATGTGGACAGAACTGCTGCCGTTTAATATTCATCCAAAGAGTCCTTCAGAGTCTTCACCATCCTGGCGTTCGTGCTGCCTTGGCTCGGAAAGTTCTAGAAAGTGACCTCCTTGAATCCGAAGGCTGAAGCAGTGCCACGCAGTACCTACCCAGGGGGCAGCGGGCCCGTGCTCATGGGGGCGCCTCTGGAAGAGCCCGGGGTGACGCCGGCCCCCTGCCTGGGCGCTGGTGGGCCGGGCTCGGGGGGCGGGGGGTTGGGGCTGGCCTCCGAGCCGTCGGGGGCGGGGGCGGGGGCGGGCGTGCGCGCCGGGGTGCCGCCGCTCGGAGCTTCGCTGCCCTCGCTGGGGGCGGAGCTGCTGGACGAGGCTGCGGGAAAAGGTAGGGCTTAGCGACGGCTGGCGTGAGAACGACTAACCGCGCCATCGCACGCACACAAGAGGAGAGACAAAGCCTGCATGGGCCTTTAGGGATGAGTCATCAGGGCACGGGTCTGACAGGCACACAGAGAGCATATTGCACTACATCACATTACATTACACAGCATTGTAATACATTACAGTCATTTAGGAGACACTCTTATCCAGACCAGCTCCAGAGCAAAATTTCTGCATTTTCACAACGTATCCATTAATCCTCCTCAGACCCGGTAGAAAAAAGTACTGTAATATTTTGAGATAATACCAAGCGTCTTGGATGACAAAAACACGTCGCAATTAAAAATTTTCAGAAATATTGTTTTATTTTTATCGAATGTAGAATATACTGTATGGTTATATACAGAATATACAGTAGAATATATGGTTCTTGAGATTAAGACCAGAGGCTCGTGTCCCCAACAGGGGACAAAAGTGAATTGCCAGGCGCTAACAGGATATACAGCTGGATATATACCTCAGCAATTTAGGTCTAGTACTTTGCTCAAAGGTACAAGGGCAGTGTCCTACCAATGAACTGAACTCGCGGCCTTGAGTTTACAAGCCCTTTTCCCTTACCCATTATTCCACACAACTACCCAGACCACGAGAATGAGGCGGGGCCAAACCTGGAGAAGAGGTGGGTCTTCGTGGTGTGGGCGGGGGCGGGCGGGAGGGCCTGGGGGGCCGCGAGGCCCTGGAGCCCCCTGTCGACAGGGAGGGCGACCCCGTGCCGTTGGCCGTCCTTCGGCCGTTGGGAATGTCTTCCAGGCTGTCGATGGAGGGGGAGGTGTCTCTGCTCGTCCTGTGAAATGGACCATGACACGTTACATTCCATTACACTACGTTACATTCCTTTACGTTATGTTACATTCCATTACATTATGTTATGTTACATTCCATTATGTTACGTTACATTAAATAAATAAATAAAATAATGCATCCAATTACGTTATGTTACATTCCGTTACCATATGTTACATTCTATTACATCCCAAGCGCTCAGTAGTTGCTCTTATCCAGACGTTCATAAGTAGAGAACATCAGTGCAACTCACAGGAATACCACCAAGAAGTCACAGAGGCCCAAATATGATCAATGTGTGTAATGTTAACCTAACAAACCAATATGTACTGTAACTAACAAACTTACCATTATACCGGTAACCCTATCTTTACACAGCTCTAACTATAACATTACCATGTTACCCACTCCACACCTCAGCTGGTCAACACAAAGACGTGCTGGAACAACCTGAGCGACGCCATGGCAACCAAGGAAAGGCCGATGGATCTCTGGACAGGCCGCAAATCTACAGCCACCCGCCCGCTTGCCTGCGCTGTTGCTGCGCTTACCGCTACACCTCTCCCTCTCTGAACAGACGGCAGAGCGCGCACAGTCTCAGGGCCGAGCTCAGCAGAGCCGTGGCGACGAGCAAACCCAGCAAACGGAGAGAAGCAAACGCTTCGGCCTCAGCCGCGAGACCGCGGGGGACGCGGCGGCTAGCGCTTACCTGGCAACGGGATCGCTGCTCAGTCCCGAGTCCCCGTTGGGCAGAGCACCTGTTGCACGGGAGAACAGCGTCAGTTTAAAACGCGACAGCTTAAGGGCCTGCAGACAGTCGTTTCCACGCCTTTCATAGTGCCTGTTCCTGTGAGAAATCTGTCTCACTTGAACAGGCACTATGTTCCTGCCTTCCTATTGTTCCTCAATAGCAAACGTTCTGCTAAAACAATGCACGTACCGTAGACTATGAAGAAAAGGGGAGGGGGGGGGGATAAGTACATAGAAATAAATGCAAGTCTAGTAACGGTGCGTGAGCGTCATCATAAGGCCGCTTTTGGAAAGAGGAGCGGAAAGGGACTGTTAATTGGCTGCGGTCTCACGTTAATGGCCTCGTGAGAAGAAGAGGGAACAAAAAGTTAACGAGATAAAAACGTCGACGCGGACGATGAGACAAAAGGGGAAAGACCTTTTCATTTCACATCCTCCTCCGATAAAAGCTAATGTACCGGAAGACACTGAGCGCGACGTCGTGATGAAAAACACCGCAGGCGGCGAGCGGCGCAGGTGAGCAGCCCTTAAATAACCACGGCGTTACACCTGCCTACGCTTTTACAGAGCGGTACATAACGCCCCCAAGTCTCCAGTTGTCCTTACAGGCACTTTTTACATCGCATCATCGTCATCGTCATCGTCGTCACTACGACCACGCACGTCCGGCAGACTCACTCAGGTTCTCGGCGTCCGCAGAAGCGAACGTTTCGGGGTCCACCTGCATCCCGTCCAGGCAGACGGACAGGTCCCCCACCACGTCCGTCAGGTCCCGGTCAGTGCTCAGCTGCAAGGTCTGCACCACCTCGGAGACTGGAAGGAGAGGCAGAGATCTCAACCCCACACCAGCCAATCAATCAATCAGTCAATCAATCAGTCAATCAATCAGATGGTCAATCGATCAGTCAGTCAAATAGACTTCTCACCCGTTTTTGGTTTACCTCTATTGAATGTCCAAAAGAACCGTTTCAAAATGCCATTAGACAAAAATAAATTGTTCCACTGATTTATTGACCAATCAAATTCAGGTAAAATATCAATTAAGCCAAGGGAGAAAAACAACAAAGAAACAATCCAAAAAGCACGTGGCACAGCTCATACTCAAACTGACGTAATCACTCTTCATATGAACATAGACAAACAAGGGGTTAGCCGTTAGCCAGACCCAATATGACTATTGAACTTTGCTAACAATTGCGCAGTTAGCTGTAATCCGCAAACGCTTCTGTTCGAGTGTCTTTTCCATCTGCTCTGAGAGCAAGGCTTCATGATGGAACAGCGCAGATCACATGCCCAGCGCATGCTAGACATCTGTGAATGGACCCTTTGTGTCGGCAGCAAGCCTTCTCGCTCGGCCTTCGGGTCGTTACGGCAACAGAGCAGTAAGCCACGACAGGGCCTGTGGCCTCTGTTCCTAAGCTCGCGGTCATAAGATTACGGACACGCTCAGACAGAAGCGATCGCCGGGCATGCTAAAAAGAAACGACAGCATCTTATTACAGTATAGTATAGTACAGCTAAAAGCATAGGACAGCTTATATGCTCCAATGTCAGGGGACGATTTCTTAGTCAAATGAATTATCTGAATATGTACGCGCACGCACACATACACACGCACGCACGCACACACACGCACGTGCCATAGAGAACCCGGAAGTGAATCACTCACTCTTCATGTTGTTCGATTTCAGGGTTTCGCTGACTTCCAGAGTGGCCATTCCTAACAAAACGTCCGACTTCAACGTCTGGTGGCTCCATACCCGGAAGATCAGCTTGCTGAAGGGCGTGACGATTCTGTTCGGGGGAGGGAATAAAAGACCACGAATAAACTCTGATCTTTGCGAGTCGTGCTGTGTATTGTAGTGAAAGAAAACGCCAGGGCAAGAAAGCAGTTTGGCGTTATGTTATAACTGGGCACAATGTAATCATTTCCACAGCTGGAGGCTCATGTGCAGTGACCCTGGCAGAACTTAATGTCATATAATGACGCCAGTGGAACTCTATAGTAATGGCCAGACGAATATCTATGACGCAGAACCAAAGTCTCACAATTTAAGTGCAGTGGTTCCAGCCTGCTCTTTCCGAAGCCTTGCATTCAAATGCTTACAAATGCTTACAAGTACAAAAAATGCTTTTAGTCGAGGCAACATATAAAAGAATATTTCACATGGAGAGCAAACGCTACAAGGGCTAGTGATACACTAAGTAACAGTCATATAACTGCCACCATCAAGGTGTATGCCTCAAGACCTACAGGATAATGAGCTCTTTTTATTATTATCATTATCATTAAATTGAATTGAATCATTGAGCCGTAGTCTGCATGGGTGAGCTTTTAGACATTTGGGGAAAAGGGCCGGTGAATCTGCCTCCCCCCGTCTGATAGGGGAAGGTGGTCCCACCGTGGAGGGGGAGGAGGGGGAAGGGGGCGGACGAGGGCAGAGAAGAGATGGGACAGCAAGCTAGCGGGAGGACGCTGAACGGAGAGGACCTTCTGGAGTGTACTATGGTGCAGTCATTGCCTAGAGAGGAACTGGCAGCACCATCGCAGCTCGATACCCCAGCGTAGAACAAATATGAACTGAATGTGGGCAGCCGCTGGCCAGCAATATTTTCAAGACTGCTCTGAAATGCCCAACTGAAGACCTAGAAGGCTGGGTTATAAATAGTGAGGTCTGGGGCGGGAGTGTAGTATAATGGGAAATGAACTGGTCTTGTAACCTAACAATTGCTCTTGTAACCTAAACGGTTTGATTCCCGGGTAGTACACTGTCGTTGTACCCTTGAGCAAGGTACTTAACCTGCATTGCTTCAGTATATATCCAGCTGTATAAATGGATACAAATGCTATGCAAGTCGCTCCGATAAGAGCGTCTGCTAAATGCCTGTAATGGGAGGTGAGCAGCCCGGTGCTGGCCAGTTTGGCGTTGGCAGCCATATTGGCTCAGACTCTTACACTGTGACCGGCTGCTTCCACTTTGGGCTGTGCGTGTTGTTGCATTTCTCCGTCTTCTTGGACTGGCCGTCCACGGCGACCTCCACGTAAGGGCTGGGCCCGAACCAGTTCTTTTTGTTTTCCTTCAGCTTCGCCGACAGCACTGCACACAAGAAGAGCACAAGATAGCCATCAGTTATCAAAGAACAACAAAAGATACCAATTCAGCGCACGTGCATTCAATGCGGGCCTAAAAACAGGCTTATTTATTTATTTATTTAGGATCCCCATTAGCAATACACAGTGTGCAGCTAATCTTCCTGGGGTCCGAACATAAAATACATAAAATACATACAAGATTATAGGTTAACAAGGATCCCGGTTCACGAAAAACCCCCGACTGTTTGAAAAGGCTAAGGTTTGTAACGAAGGTGGGACAAAGCCAAATCATAAGCGAAGTGGCATTCGTCGAATGCGCTGCCGCTTAAAAGCCTGTGTGAAACTGAAAATACTGCGTCAGCACCGCCAAATGTAATGTCGATCAATATTAGACCAAGTAAAGATTTCTCGGCTAATCTGGTCTAACACAAATAATGAGTTCATCTGAGTCTACTTCAGCTTGAAGGATCTCGCTTTCTCACAGAAGCGGGGGGTTCACAAACCCCGCGATTCGAACCTGCAGTCGGGCCTTTGCCCGTTTCTTCACGTGAAGTACGACGTAGCTGAAGCTAAGGTCGCTCTTGCTCTGAGGGAAGAATCCCGCAGAGGCACAGGGCCTGTCATAAAGGACTTAATCAGCTCAGACTCCCACGAACCCGCAAGCTAAATGGGCTTTGTAATAAAATTCTAAAGACGTGCCAAGGCCCTATTCCCTGGTGCTTGTTTAACGAGAGCAGTGCAGATCACCCAATCATCGCTGCTTAATGGGAACGGCGTACATCATACCGCTCGGCGTCGCCGCAGAAGTCAATTTCAGGGCTCAATTAGACCTTCCAGAAAGGGCCCGGACAAGTCAATATGTTGACTGAAAGGTAGCGAATAACGATCGCTCAAACACTGGGCTTTAGGCTGTTTTCATCTCGTTTTTCAGGCATAAGCGATTGCGAGTCCTAGCCTTAGATGACATCGTACGACGGTGGCGTGCGGTATAATTACGGCAAATTGCACATGGCGACTTGGACCGAGGGTGTGCTCGCAGAAGACAGGGTATCAAAACATGTCCGGGACAACTGCTCAACACCCTTTTATAAGCACACAAATGACAGTGATTAAGCAGCTTCGATGTCCATGTTTGAGGAAATGACAGCTGCTCCAAACACTGTGACCCAAAGAGTGCTTTATTAGACTTCAAGAATACTGTAATTCCAGCCTTTCCCATCTATTGATTTAGATTTGCCCCCGCCCAAAAAGATTTTTTGTATTTAGCTGCTTAAACTGTGCTGTTCAAAAAAACATCATAATAGCATTATTATTATTATTATTATAGCTTTTATCCCACCTGGCCGAATGGATTCAAATGCTGACATGTGAATCACAACCAGCCAGGTATTGTGGAAAATTCAACTAACATAAGACATGTGCACCGCTTACAGTGGAAGTTCTAACCATAGACTTTTGAGAACTATTATTAAATTTCAGAGGCCTGGTGGCGGAGAACATGCAAAAGTGCTTCGAGCTGGAGGAGGAGACGCTGGCGTGTCTAACAGCGCCAGAGCCCATGGCGTACAGGCGAGTAGCACGTCTGCCCACTCGCTGTGCCGATATAGCCCAGCCGATACAGCCCAGCCGCTATAGCCCAGCCGATATAGCCCAGCCGATATAGCCCAGCCGATATAGCCCAGCCGATATAGCCCAGCCGATATAGCCCACCGATATAGCCCAGCCGATACAGCCCAGCCGATATAGCCCGCCGATATATAGCCCAGCCGATATATAGCCCAGCCGATATATAGCCCAGCCGATATATAGCCCAGCCGATATATAGCCCAGCCGATATATAGCCCAGCCGATACAGCCCAGCCGATACAGCCCAGCCGATACAGCCCAGCCGATATAGCCCACCGATATAGCCCAGCCGATACAGCCCAGCCGATATATAGCCCAGCCGATATATAGCCCAGCCGATATATAGCCCAGCCGATATATAGCCCAGCCGATATATAGCCCAGCCGATATATAGCCCAGCCGATATAGCCCAGCCGATACAGCCCAGCCGATACAGCCCAGCCGATACAGCCCAGCCGATACAGCCCAGCCGATACAGCCCAGCCGATACAGCCCAGCCGATACAGCCCAGCCGATACAGCCCAGCCGATATAGCCCAGCCGATACAGCCCAGCCGATATAGCCCAGCCGATATAGCCCAGCCGATATAGCCCAGCCGATACAGCCCAGCCGATACAGCCCAGCCGATATAGCCCAGCCGATATAGCCCAGCCGATATAGCCCAGCCGATATGGCCCAGCCGATATAGCCCAGCCGATACGGCCCAGCCGATATAGCCCAGCCGATATAGCCCAGCCGATACAGCCCAGCCGATATAGCCCGCCGATACAGCCCAGCCGATACAGCCCAGCCGATATAGCCCAGCCGATACAGCCCAGCCGATATAGCCCAGCCGATACAGCCCAGCCGATATAGCCCACCCGATACAGCCCAGCCGATACAGCCCAGCCGATATAGCCCAGCAGATATAGCCCACCGATATAGCCCAGCCGATACAGCCCAGCCGATATATAGCCCAGCCGATATAGCCCACCGATATAGCCCACCGATATAGCCCACCGATATAGCCCAGCCGATATAGCCCAGCCGGCGCAGCGCCGCGGGCCGTGGACGTCTGGTCTCGGCACCTTGGCGCTAACGCTTGGCCGCTAGCGAAGCGGAGGTGATGGTACGCGGCGGCCCGAGAACCGCCGCGGGAACAGAAGCGCTGCGCTGCTTTCGCACGGCGACGCCCACAAAACTCAGCCGTTTTCGACGAGCCGTCGGGCTGCTTCCACACGCAAGGTCACATGACGGGGGGCTGGGTTAACAGGGCTGTGGATATGCGCTGTAACGCCATCGCTTTTCCCACAGAAAACGGTTCCTTACGCAGCCGTCGGGCTGTCACTTAAATGACACGACTCGACTCGAAACAGGAAATTGAGAACACTTTCATTTCTAAAAAAAAAAAAGAAATTAAAAAAACCCACCGAGGATCTGAAGCTGGGCCTTCATAGTGTAGCCATTGGTGGAGCCCGGTTTGGCGGCACTACAGGACATAGCTGGTCGGGGTCGTCAACCTGCAACACACACAAGGACACATTCAAGCAAAAAATAAAAGCAGACATTGCATGTTTCCAATGATAAAACCAACAGCCCGAAATAAATGGACCCCATATTTCTCGGCTCAGCACAGACTGGCCCAAGACTGTAGAACACAGACAAAGATTAGCGCCGATGCAGCGATTTTCACAGGCAGTGTTGTAATTGGCTGCCTTGTACGTCATGGGGGGAAGTAAATCATAAAAAGGGGGTCGTGTACCTTCGGTCAGCTGATTACAGATTATGTGGATATGACATCCTTCAGTAAGACGGGAGTTACACATCTACGCTCGCCTTGGTGTTGCCGGGCGCGGTGCCAACGTTGGGCTGAGAATGCCGCCGGCGCTGTGGTGCATTTGGTGTGAGAGTACCAGCAGATTTCCCACGGCGCACAGGACCTGGCTATGCATGGCAAATTGTGGTCACTCACTCACTCACTCACGGATGACCTTTGAGGGACGTTTAGTAGGATGTATGCGCAGGTGGTGCTTCGTTTAGTAGGATGCATGCGCAGGTGGTGCCAGCTAAAATGTGCCTGCGGAAGTGAGTTGCGGTTCCGTGGGTCGGAACGGTTCCGTGACCGTTGGCTTCCCTTCTTAAAAAACAAAGACAGCTGAGCCAAATCAACCCCTTTACTGCCATCCGATTCGCTGATAATCGCTCGCCGGCCACGCCCGTTTTTTTTTCGCAATGCTTTCCGTCCACGATGACAGCTTTTATGGCCCGTGACCCCTGCGCAGGGTTCTGAAACACGTGTACAGCACGCGTCGGGGCTGAGGTTAAAGATCTGGGGTTAAACATTTGGCACAGTCTGAATTATGATTTTGACATTTCTCTACAGAATTAAGCTGTTTAGGCTAGCGCTCATTTTTAATGAATTGCTGAGGCATGGTTCAACTCAAAACAGTCTTCTGGTGAATTTAAGAGTCCGTTTATCACTGCTAATTTGGGTTGGTTACTGCAAATCAGCTCCAATCATAATCAGCACTTGGCCAGTTTAAAATAGAACACTGAACATTGAACCCATTAATTTAGATGAATAACAGTGTTAGTGTTACAACGGTATTTATTTGATTATGAAAACCGGGTTCCACAAGCTTCTGCCACAAACCAAAGGCATTTATTATTAGACTTGTCAAAAAAAAGACCTCTTTGCTCAACTATGACTCATGTTAAATGCAAGGGCTTGTTTTTTTTCCGTTCACAAACCTAGTGTTTTGCGAGTTCAGCAACTGCCAAATTTTAAGAAATACAAAATGTACTAGCAAGGAAAAAAGTAGGCCTAACGCTCATATCAAACAAAGAAATAAATAGTGAGTGAAACCAGGCTATTGCCTCCCTGCAAGAAGAACCCAAAGCAATTATTTTTGTATTTTTTAAAGAATTTTCCTATTTTATGTCCTTTCTTAATGTAAACATTGCTAGTCAGGCTGTGTTTCTTGTGCCATTTCATTAAACAATAGCTGTACCTGTGCACAGGAACACCATCATTTTGTGGCAACTACTGGTCCAATGATGTGTGTCCCATTTGATCAACTGGTCTACGGAGGCTTTCTCCTGTCACAGCAAATGAGAGGAGAGAACCCTCCATCACCTCTGCACAGCATAAGAGATGCACGATATTAAAAAGATAATACACAGGAACTTGCCACAAGTGGAAAAAGCAGATGATCAGATGGTGATCTCTACAGGAAATAGATCATCTGCTGACCTCCACCGCATACGGAGTTCCCAGCACTGTCGCAGGATTCAGGAAGGATAATGTTGAAATCCCCACTGACCTTACACTTGGGACCCAAATATAGCTCAGCCCACACAGAATAGCAAAGTAGGGGTGGCAGTGAAGTCTGTATGTAAAGCTGTTTGACATTACATGGACAGGATTTAATAACATATTTTCAATATAGTTTAGATGTCAAAATTTGCCAAAGGTTGCGCTACATTTCTGAAAACTTCAATTTCAAAAGCCTGTGTTATTTGTGTTTCAAACAAACTGTCATTATTAATAGCTATGTATTAATAAATCAAGCAAAGGTGCATAAAATCACTAGTTGGTTGCCAATTTTTAAATCTGAAGAAAAACTTATTACGTGTAGCCTACTTGCTACTCAGTAATATTGCACTAAACAATGACCAAACTGGCTAGCTTTAATTGTAAGTTAAGGGGCCAGCTAGCCAGTAGCCACATCAGATAACAGTATAAAATGGCAGTGATGCCAGAGCCTGCATATAGGACAGTTACTTAAGTTGCAAGCCGGTTGGCTTTTCCAAATATTATGTAATGAGGTAGGTAGCCAATTCTACTGTTGCCTGCATCAGATCACAAATCAAATTTCCACTATGGTTGCTTCAGCTTCTGGGTGTTTGTTTTGTTTACTTAGTCACTGTGAAAACCAAAATGTACAATCTGAAATTAGCTTGTCGTTCAACATTGTTGCCGTTGCTGTCGTTCGCTATAGATACCAAGTTTTATGTGAATTTTTATTGAGGACGGGTTAATGTCACTCTGTTTCCCAGCTGTTTGTCGGCTAATATCAGAAAACGCCGAAGGTTTGGCAAATCAAAACAGAAATCTCTTAATTCAGAACTGAATTGAATGTCACCATCGGTACGCCTGCATTTTGAGAATGCAGCAAGGCACCATTCTTTTTTTCTGCATTAATGTGACCTCTGAATTCTATAACCAAGCATGAGAAAAACAGTGGAACAAAAAGGCAATTGACAACTGAAAAGCAATTGGAAATATTAAAATATATATTTTTTTTATTTCCTTGATTTCCTTTGTCATTGCTTTATAAGTGGCTCAGGTAGACTATAATCATGTCACATTCAGTGAACAGGCTGCGCCTGATAAAAAAGAACATTCCAAAGTATTCCATACACCAGGCCTGCATTTTGTGTTAGCTACATTTTATCATCGTTTCAGGATGCTCTTCATCGAGACCTGTTGCGCGAACATTGTAGGGACTTAATTAACTTAAAGCTACTGTAGGAGTGTACTGTGACAACTTTAATCAAAGTTAGTTTGAATGAACAGTTTCTGCCTTTATCTTCCTTCTCTCCCTCATTATCATTAGATTTACCCAACAGTTCTAATTGAATCCCGGCCTGTCCGACTCACAGCAGAACGTCTAAGAAGGTGAAGAAGGGATTCAGAAGGCAGGTTATCGTAGGATATCATGGCGCAGTATTGACTCCCCTGGTCGAACAGGCGTAACCTGCTCACACCAGCTAGTTTGGCTGTGCTGTCCTCCAGCTGAACCGTGTGTTTCGGTCCGCAGAGCATGCCCAATTTTTCTGATGGAATATTATTTTATTGTAATTTTATTGTACATAATGTGGGGTAAATATCTCCATGGACTATACTTGTCACTTAGGGCACGGAAAATACTCTGTGTGGTGATATGGTAAATGGTAAATGGACTGCATTAATATAGCGCTTTTATCCAAAGCGCTTTACAATTGATGCCTCTCATTCACCCATTCACACATTCACTCACACGCCAACGGTGAAAGGCTGCCATGCAAGGTACCAATCAGCTCATTGGGAGCAATTAGGGGTTAGGTGTCTTGCTCAGGGACACTTCAACACACCCAGGGCCGGGGATCGAACCGGCAACCCTCCGACTGCCAGACAATGCTCTTACCTCATGAGCTATGTCGCCCCCGAGCTATGTGATGAATGTAAAATTTCCCTTGGAGTGATGATAAAGAGTAACATTTGTAAAATGTCATCCTATTCGCATGCATCAAACGATTACATAGTCTAGGGTACAGAAAAACAGAAGTGAATGATTTCATATTTAAGTAGGCCTATGTGTACCACTGTGTGTCACAATGTTTTTGCATAACTTTTCAAAGTGCAATCAATGTTCCATCATAAGAGGCAACTTTATATGCTTTATAGGCACAAAAAGCATTTTATTCATTTTAATAAAGGTTTGGGATACGTTTTTGGACCCCTGCATTACATTACATTCTATTTGGTAGAAGGTTTTATCTAAAGCAATGCACAATTACAATTATGTGCAACTTCAAGACCCTTAGGCCCCTATACTGATGAAAACTCCCACTTAAACATGATGCAAAAGTGAGTTTCAAGAAGCAAAACAGTTATGAAATATGATAGTGAAATATAATTATTTCACCATTTAGCCTACAGCAATGCACAATTTAGATATTTTGGATAGATTTGGAGACACTGAGGGACACCAGGGTACACTGCTTACTTTTTGCTTCATAGAATTTCTGCACATCACCCTCATATTTTGCACATTTCTGGTCAAGGAGTGTATGATCCAGGACATGTATAGTTTTACCAGTTTTATACATGAGATCTATCAGTATTTCATTTCAAACTAAAGGAGAACAACTTCATATTATCATTTTCGCAAAGATAATTGCATTTGTGGCACTTTATTTCTACCTAAATTATTAATATAGACTGATATAATCTAATACTAGGCTAAATGTAAATGGTACAAGTGTCTTGCTTCATTTAAGCCATTAAAGTCTCTCTGATGCTCACTTCTGGAGTTATAAAGCCGTAAATAGGACACAATCGAAATGGGTGAGGGTTGGCCTGATTAGGCATCAGCGTGAAGGGGTTAAAACCCAAAGAACACAGGCTAAGGGAATGGCTCCACTGAATCACAGCTGCGATGCTTTTAATGCTCAGATGTTTTTTTTTTTGTTCTTGAACACTAAATATTGATAACAGGTGTGCTGCCTCAAAATGCCTGCTGCCTGGGTGCTCTGACTGCCACAAAACAATGAATCAATGAGGAAAAAAAGACCATAGCATGAAGCTATGCAAATCTTTTACCTTTTGCTTGAGAGATAAACGCCGAAATGCGTCAGCCACAGCCAAAAACAAAATGCTGTCTATGCAGTGATGTCTCCTTCTTCCCCCAATTTAAATTTAGTGTGCCGCAGTTTCAACAATTTCATATTGTACTGTTTATTTCTTCATCATAAATGAAAGTGTAATTACATTACATTTATTTAGCAGACACTTTTATCCAAAGCGACATTTTAAGCTATGCCATTATTTAAACATTTCTTAAATAATATCATTTGGCAGAAAAAACTGCTAGAAAAACTTTTAGGTACTGCCCTCTATTGTCTGAAATTAACTTCAGCATTCCACTCTGGCCCCACCCCAATCATGACATCAACGTACCTCTTTGGAATTACCACTACGTCATATACATGTCAATCAAGATATCCAGCTGGAAAATTGTCGCCACCCACAAATATGTGCATTGGCTTTTTAATACGAAAGACGACTGTCAGCACTCGATTGGTTAGACACACTGGTCCTTGGTTTTGGCAAAACGGTTTCAAAGTGAAGCAACATTTGAGATGGGAAATAGGCCATGCAATCGCCGAATCTCGATTCGCGTAGGCTCTGCATCTACCAGTTTGGTCCGGGTTTCATGAGCCAGGCGCAGATGCGCTGTACCCAATGAGACGGACACACCTACTCCGCCCACCCCAGGAGGCAATTCTCAGAACTGTGCAGTAAGCAGAGCCAGGCTGAAACAAAGAGTGCAGGTACTCTTTAAAAAGAAAAGCTGACTGGCTGGTATATGGGACCTACTGGACACAACAGGGCGTGTCTACAACACCTACTGTCAGGAAAACAAACAGGATGGAAGCGCTCGGAGTCCATGCCTCTTTATTCGCTACAAAAAAAACATGGGATTCAAAGCCAGGTACTCCAAGACTTGTGCTAAACCTAAATGGCTGATCTCAATAGTGAAAGAATTTGATAGAATCACATTCAGTAAAAAAAAAATCCTGAATGTGATGTGAAATCCCAAAAGGCACTTGGGTGGACTGATGGATCTCCGGTGAGCTTTTACCATGGTTCCTTTTCCAAATGCCTTGGAGGGAAGGTGCAAAAGCTCAAAGGCCACACGTGGTTTCCCGACTTGAAACGCACGCATGGAAGCGTAATCACAGACGTGCGCTTGAAGGCCACGCTGATGCGCTACTGTGGAGTCCGTACCAGTCAGGAAACGGCCTTCCCATAAGAATCACACAGTTAGCCTTTTCGCTGATGAAACTCAACTTGCGTGTTCGAAGCAGGACGAGAACTTGCCAAGGTGAGGATAGATCAGTTCTGCAAAGCGCATGCGTCCGGAAAAAAGCAACATATAGGCCTAGACACAACCTGGTGGGTCTCTATCAGATAGCCTATTACCAAATATTATCTCTACATTAGCAGTTTAACGACATCAATCCATTTGAGTAGAGGAAAACAAGCTCCTTGTTAACAGGTTTCTCATAAACACTGGCTCCACAGAATTCCCCCAAGCACATGCAGCCTTTTCTTTCTTTGAGTCTGCAAGTACTGTAAAGTGTCATTAAGCCTGACAGGGCATGGAGCAGAGGGTAATCCAAAGTGCGTCCAGCGAAACACAGCCGTTCCTTTCTCCGCCCACAACGCCTCCCACCACTTTCTCCTTCTCAGGGCTAGGCTATATCCTATGACCGGGTACACGGGAGAAAGTGAGACAGTGACCTGATCGATCCAGAAAGCGGCCGCAGAACTTCCCCTGGTCCAATTTATCACGCTTATTGTGATCTTTATTGACCCTAAGCTTTAGACTAGCCTATGCAATTCCCTGTCACACTTTCCTTCTGCTCGTCTGAGGCTTGGATAAACTTTCAGCATTTAAAAGTTACTAATTTATTACTGCCTGTGCGTTGCTAAAAATCTGTCGAGAAATGCCCCATTCATTGTTTGCTGGGGGGGGGGCACCGATACATGATTTGACTAACTCTGTAGCATGACTATGCAGCATAGCAAAGGATTCATTCAATTTCCAAGCAGTGTCAAAATGCTTACAGTTAAAAAATATGAGAATATAAGTGCCATATCATTTCTGCAAGTGGGATTTAGCCCTTGTAAGCAAACGGCTAAATTAATGTCATCCGGTTTTCTTGAAATCCTGTCTTTTTTGCCATCACAAGTAAAATCACCAAGTCGTTACAGCACACATACAGTCCCATTTGCTTGACTGCAGAGTATTCCAGATAGGAGAAACCATATCTACACACTCATCTGTGAAGTTACTCTCTCAAAGACAGAATTCAGATGGATTCTTTGGAAATGATGCGGCGTAAACGGTTGGTTAGTGCCAGGCTACCTGAATAAATTATGCATGCCATTGCATTCGGTAACATCACCCAATGCAGCCCGGCCTCGGACTGAGGATGTTGAAGGTGCAGACAGAGGAAGACATTTGCAGGACAGAGAATGCAGGGCAATCCTGTGCGTTTCAAAGCACGGGATTTGGAGAAGAGATTAACAGCTTAGCAGGGAAGAGGATCTTTCATTTTCCACTGCCTCTGTCTGATGTTTCTTCCTTTGGCCTTCTTCTTCTTCCTTTACGAGAGTTCTTCTCGGTCCTTCAAAAACACATCCAGTCCAAACGGCATGTATAACAACTATCCAAACCTTAAAAATAGTTTATATTTCAATATAATTCATATGTGGTTTCTGAACAATTATGAAAAAACTATTATTGCTATTCGAAGCTGACAATCAGACTCTGCACAACTCCATACCGGAACTGTAAATCTTTGAGTGACAAAACAGCCAGACATGCTCTCCCATCACCAAACAAAATTCTCGTTGAAACAGATGTCAAGCAAAATTAATAAACCTTTTTTATGAGAAGGTATGAGCATGTATGAACAGTCCTGCTCTTGCCAAAGTCAACCAAAAGTCATTCATTCGGTACTACAGAATGAACTACAAAATGAGGCTACATAAGGAAATACAATTTGCGTGGCTTGAAGACATAAGACAATCAATGGAATCTTGCCTCGTTGATAAATGAAACATTGCTCGCATTGGGGACAGCTAGTTTTCACTGTTTTGATCAAACACATCAGAGTAACAGTAACCTAGTGACAACAGACACCATGAGGGTAATCTCCACTCAGCATTGCAAACAAACAACTTCTCTGGTTTCCCCAAGTGAGATTCACCAGCTCCCCTTAAAGGGTATCCAGGTATGTCAGATACTTTATGTACTTTCTCTTCACTTTCCAAGTAGCATCCTTATATCACTTAATCTTATTGTCATTAATAACCGTACTATATTCTGCAAGAGATGGGCTGTTTCATGATTTATTCTTAAAAGACAATCTTACAAAGTTTTGTGACATCTATTTATATGTTCTATGCAAACAGACTCAGCAGAAGTAAGTAGAAAGACCCTATTTATCTATCTGTTCTTTAATTAGATATGCAGTCAGAATTCATGTTGCTTCCAAATTACTGCACTTGCCAATTTTTGCAACATGGTGTCACAATTCACTGATACAACTGACAAGACTCACCGTGAATTATAAACTTATAGAATACAATTCACTGACACAACTGAGAGATTCATCATCCTAAGATCTAACATTAATGCGCATTTCAATGAATTCGCAAACACTGCAAACAATAGAAATGTAGCTATGCTGATACACTGATTTTTCCTACAGAAACAGAGGTAGTTCGTTTTTCCCCCCACTTCTGTGGTTGAATGTGCTTTCCCGTTATTGCTCAGCTGTATTTTAAGAACACAGCAAAGAAAATATTGTTCTCACTTGGTTAACCATCATTTTGTACGGCTAAATTTCATATACTGGCAGCAAAACCTCAAAAATCATCAAATTACATATTTAACTCTTACTTGTCCACATTGTGAATATGCACGAAGACATCCATAGACGAATATCCACATAGTCACAAAATATGCATTTATGACGCATTTCATAAGCCTTAGGGTCAACTCTTAAATTATTATTTTGACATTTACGCTACTGTGTAAACAAACCTCTGACGAGGAATGGGTGGAGTCTTCTAAAGAGCACTTTGGGAGTGAAACTAATCACTGTTCATCGGAGCTACAATACCGGTTTTTCTCTTATGACAAACAATCATTAGGTGGTGCCTGGGATGGCTGGTTTCAATAAAGTATTACCATGTTTTAGGTTTCGCCTTAGTGCAAAAAGAAATGGAGGAGGTTTTCAGACCATGGTCGCATAATTTATAACAATACTTTTTAAATGTTTAGTTAAGTCCTGCCATGCTCTGTGTTGTGTAAGTGTTATGATGTTTTGTAGATATATCGTGCTGTTGTTAAACTTTAGCTAGAAAGCTAATACGTTAGCTACGAGTTAGGATAAGCAATCAGGATGGATAGGTGTCACTGTTCCAAAAAAGTACATTCCCCCAAAATAATAGCATATTGCATTGCTATCCCTGCTAAAGACTCCAAGAAGTGTTAAAGGTAGTTTTAACTAGCTAGCTAGTTAACGTACGCAAGCAATGCTGTTTGTTTACTAGTAAGTTAAGTTAGCTGCTGACAGTAGCTATCTTCGCTATAAATGTAACAAGCGTACGCCTTCATTACTCTACTGATGACATGCCACTTTAATGTACTGCTTACTTGGCTACAAGCTAAAAAAAATTAAACAAGCGCGATATAGCTACCTGGAACCATTTCGGTAAACTAATAACGACCGTTACGTTATGGTTGGGTTACAGCAGGCTACTTAAAACTAGCTTGTGCAGGTTAGCTAGATAGCGCAACGTTATATTTAACAACAGGGAAAACAAACATTTAGGTTAGCTAGCTAACATTAGACCACTGACCGGCAGAGAACCACGGCATAATTCGACAAGTTACCTACCGTTACTTTTCTAAGAAATGAATCAGATTACATACCTTGCCATAAGGTTTGGCAGGTAGGTACCGAGCTACCCAGCAGACAACTTATTTACGAACAAACTGACTGGCTAGCCAGCTAGCTAGCTAACGAAAACCAACGACAGAGAATACGGAACAGCTAGCCGGTGCTAAGCTAGTCTAT
Organism: Anguilla rostrata; assembly: GCF_018555375.3. Classification (NCBI taxonomy): domain Eukaryota; kingdom Metazoa; phylum Chordata; class Actinopteri; order Anguilliformes; family Anguillidae; genus Anguilla; species Anguilla rostrata. The sequence continues at coordinate 14,854,301 of NC_057945.1, forward strand.
ACGAGGATACCGAAACAGACCTCAAAATTCCGGCTGCCTCGCTAACGTCCTTTGAATCATGACTTACCCGTATCCGAAGGTGGCAGAAATTGATGATGTATATCCCACACGGCCACTAAAAACTAGCTAGCTACCTAGCTAGGTGTTTTGGTTTAGACTCCAGTTCACGCAAAGGAAGAAACTTCCACCATCTTCGCAACCTTGTCACGTGACAAATGCAAGGTGGGGTGCGCGTAGCACGCGCTTCCTGCGAGCACATTATGCAAAGATAACATAATTGAACAAGATGTACAACTGTTAATATCAATCAAAACCGGTCAAAACAAACCTTCTACTTATTATTATTATTATTGGTTTTAATTTCTGTAATTTTATTATAATTTTTTATTCTTATTTTTACATCTGATTTTTAACCTTTTCTACTTTATATGTCTTTATATGTTTTTGTTTTATCTCCTTTTATCTATTTGTATGACACTTTGTTTTGTATGCTTGACAGATGCTATATAAAGTTATTTATTTCATTTACTATTGAATGGAATAGGCTAATAATTTCCAATGAAAGACTGTCTAACCCCCCACCGTGAGCAAGAACATGAAAATACCGCTTTTAGTACTAGAATATCTTTGCCATTCTGCTTACAGAATTGTATGCTTGGTTAATTCAGTTGATTTGAAGAGTCTGGGACAATCATTAGTGTACATGCATGCAATCAAAAGCGAACACTGCATTATTTGTGAAAAAATAAACCTAAGCTACATAAAACACTATGCATACTTAAAAATGATCATATCAATAGTATTTAAACAATAGAAAGGAGAAGCATAATTAAACAGTCACTGCCAGTGATACGGTCTTAGGTCATAACCTCAAATAAAAGACTTCAGTGCAAGCTTAATGTTTAGCCAAGGGGATAATTAATCGCCAGATAACACTCATTTTATCTGAACACTTTTAGTAAATCATGAAATATGGAATCATAAACAAACTATACCTTAAAACGGAAAAAAGTTGCTTCTATTTTCATGAGGACCCTGGGGGAATTATGTGCAGTAACTCAGAAGTGTGGAATCACTCGCCATCTTTGGATGGAAAGAAATATATATATATATATAGCCGCAAGCGGCGATTCCAGGGTTCAAGCCAACACAGACCGTTAGAAGGTGAAAGTTGTGAAGTGCAATAAGAACTAATCAGAATCAGAGTAATTGTAATAGTCAAGTCCATTTATACATACAAGGAATATGACTTGACACAATATGTTCATTCTCAATGAATGCATGAAAAGGATTAATTGCACAATAAACTAACAGTAGCATAGGACCATCATCATCATGTCATGCAAGAACTATAAGAAATAGTCATCATATCATACAAGAACTAAATAAAAAATAAATGACGGTTTGATTGTGTCTGCATGAAAACTGTTTAATGATAGGTCCTGGGTTTGGGAAAAGGGAGGCTTCAACACACTTATAATTAATGGCTATATTCTTCTGTTTGTAATTGTTATTTATTTCACTGGTGCACTTGAGATGCCACATAATACCAGGATATACCCATACTCATTCGAGCTAAATCCAGTTCCAATTTACATTCTTGAATGGTCATTTTACAACTCATTTCATTTGCACGCTTATCAGGTGAAGGCACCTTTATGACTGGCAATGTCACTAACTCACTCAGTCAGTAACTCAGTCAGTTAATTAATGGTTCTTGAGGCAAATTTGTAGAGTGAGGATAGATGGATGTCTGTAGCAAGTTTCGTGTAAATCGGACTCACGGCGTAGGAGTTATGACTTTTCAAAGTTCAAAATTTTGACCTTTAATTATAGCGCCCCCATCAGGCCGATTGGGGTCATATTTCTTGGGCAGCACTTGCACATAACTTCCAATCAATGGGCAGAATTTCACGTCTCTACCATGTACCACCTCATACCATCATGTTCTGAACTGCCTCAGTTTGACAAGCGTACATTAGGTCTATGACTTCTGTATGTCCGCAGGCCATTGTTCTTCTTGTGTCGTGTGATGCTTTCAATGGGAATATTTCTTTCTGAAAAAAACACCTGAATATTGTTCTGGATAAGAGAACTTAATTTAATTATTATAACGCTTCTTTAAAAAAAAAAAAGAAAAACAAATCTGCCATTGCTAACACTTATCTTAACTGCAACTGTTTTTTCTTTAAATACAGTGGCGACATGTTTTACACATATGAATATTCATTTATGGTATTATGCTACCTTTACATATCATGAAGCAAAGAAACATACGTATGCTGAATGGATTTTTTTTTAATTTTTTAAAATTTATTTTTAACCAACTTATACAAAACAGTCAGTTGCTGTGTGAACAGTTTTAGAAAATATGTCATCACAGGCATTGCGTCATAGCATGCACTCATGCCAAAATTAACCAAAGTGCATAATCGATACGGATTTATTTGTTATATGACCGCATAATGGAATTAAGGTCTATGCATAGTGCTCTCATGGAGCAGAGGTAACCAACCCTGTTCCTGGAGATCTACCGTCCTGTTGGTTATTTCAACACTAATTTGGTAGCCTACATTTGATTATACTAATTAGCAACTCAAAAGCTCTATAGCTGGTGAATGAGGTGCGCTTTGTTAGGATTGGAATTAAAACCTACGGGAAGGTATATCTCCAGGAACAGGGTTTGGCACCCCTGCCATGGAGAATATGAGCAGGGCAGTCCAAATTTATGAAGGAAACTTGGCAGCCTATTTAGTAGGCTGCAGTTTCTGTACTCGGGCTAGTTACTTCCTGACATCAAGATCCGAAATCGGAATGACTCACCCTGCAGAGAATTAAAAAGAAAACATTACACCAACTTACAAAAGTAAAACATTTTGTGTGCGTTAAAACCGGTAGGTGGGGCTCTTGATATATTAATCGAGATCAGTTCATCATTAGCGCATCACTTAGGCTGCAGTAGTATTCTGAAAATAACCACAGACTCGAACTCATACATTTTGTACCCACTGATATCATGTGACTGGAAACATATTAAAATTCAATTCAATTCAAATTATGGTTTCACAACAGACTCACACAAATAAGCGACAATAATGCTTTAGGTACGCACTTAAAATAAACAATCCTTCCTCCAATGCAAAGCATTTATTAACTAAATATCCATTCTCCTGAAAGCTGTCACGTCGCTTTGTGAAAGATAGAGACGCTCCAGCAAGGTGGCAGCCAATCATATGCGAAGAGGGTGGGGTTACCGCGGAAAGTTGCTATATTGCAGGGCATCATCGTAGAGACAGAACCCGGTGCCTCAGCGTCTCATAGACTGCCTACCAAGACTCAATATTTAAGTTTTCAGTCAAACGACGAGAGCATATCAAACGGTGTGTTCGGAGCATATGAATTGAGGCGAATAATATTCCAAACGAAGATACGAAAAATGATGGCATGCACGGAGATGATCACTATGTGTCTCCAGTCAGCAAAACAGCAGCACCTGTACTCAAAGCAACAACAGCAGCTACTGCAGAGGAACCCTGACCAAGGACTTTCAATTTTGCAAGACGTAAGTAATGAAGATATTTATATTATTTTAAATCGCTTAATTACAGACACTATTATGACTGCACTACTGCGCACTAACGATAGCCATTGAACCCGTTATCTGTGCAGCGATTAAATAAATATGAGTCTCCTATACACAGACAGGTTACATTTATTGACAGACCCATCGTAAGGTTGCACATTCAGTAAAAAATAAAATAAAAAATAAATGTGTAAATAAAAAGAAACTTGCTGAATAATGTTCTACAGTTTAAATGACCACATTACACTGAGCTATATAAGAAACGATGGTGATAATGAGTAATAACAATGCATATATATTGGAAATTGCTGCATGATTTTCTCTAACACTGCTACTTAAGTTATATTGCTTCTGTAGAAATGCATACTTACTGCTACTTTAGGAATTTACCAGACACGTTCATTCAGAGCAACTTACTAAACTTTTATTATTATTTCTATTTATCTTTTACACCGAATCAATGTATACCGCTGGATATTTATTCTATAAAGGCTAGCACTGCAGTGCCGTATGTGGGAATCAAACCTAAAACTCTGAAATGGCAAGCCCAGTGCTCTAACTATTGTTAGCCTTCCTCTCCATCACTGTCTGCTTTTCTACCACAACGCACACTCGTCTGATCGCCCACAAATGTTTTTATTTTTATTTTGATTAATATTAACACAAATTGTAATTAAAAGAATACATATAGTTGTTATCCAGTTATAACAGTCAAACACAAAGCTTCAATCTGTGTTCTGCCAAATGGAAGCTTGTTCTTGTCCATGGAGTTTTCAAGCGTTCCAACAAGCAGCTGCTTTAATGGGATTTTATGGAATTTTGTTAGAGGTTTGGATTATTCACATGCAAAGTTGATTTCGGAGCATCTTGTGTGTAGCTGGACACACCTTACTGCTCTGATTAAACTCAAGAGACCTGTGTCTGACGTGCACAGTACCACGCGCTGCCACCGACTTCCTGTTGTGCGGAGCTCAGATAGAGGGCTGCATCTGTTTCCTCCGTGTCCTAATGTGCGGTAATCCAGCCTCAGTGGGGGGCCCAGAGGCCGGGAACTAAGCTTAGGGCCCCAGGAGCCACGGCAGGCACGTGTAACAAACTGTGTATGTAGGTTTGGTGGCGATAACTAACGTTTCCATTTCAGTCCCGCGTCGAAAGGTTATTGCTGCCGCAGCGTAATCATCTTAATGGCTCCGTTCACCTTGAGCTGTAGCCTAATACCGTCTAGGCCTTATTTAATTATTTATTTGATTTGCTATTGCGACTTGATTTCTATGGCGTCTCTCGTTTGGTCTTAAATGAAATGCTACCTGAGGTCAGAAACTGCTGATGACAGGCAGAGAAACAGTGAGACAACACAGATGAAGTGTGAAACAGATTCTGCCTCATTTATTTCCTCTGTAACAGTATGTGGTGGAAGCACTTAGTAGAGCAGTGTCTGGCTGTTGCATTGTTGACCAGTACTGCAGGGTTGAGATGTTCCATGGTTAGGTACAGCATTAATTGTAGCAGAGCAGTCATGGCTTCTCAGAAGAGGGCATTTGTTCACTGCTGACATCATTTCTGACTGCTGTCTGTGGAGCCTTTTAAAAAAGAATGACAGACAGGTCAGAAAATTTGTTATGACAGGATTTTTATTTGCAAAGAGCTGGGATGTGACATCACATCTGGACCCTTGACCTTGTTAGTTTAACAGATTTTCAGTTACCATGTTCTTAGTGGAGGATGTTTTAAGTATTACATAAGCAAGGAGGCAGAGATAAAAATGTAAATAATGTGATGTGTCACTGCCAGAAGGAGCATTGCTGGAAGTGGAGTCATGAAAGTTTACGGGAACCTTTATCCAAGGTTCCTTGCTATTATCTCACAACAGTCTTAAACATTTCTGCTCAGAACATAACCACAGTAATTTAGAACAATGTGTTTTAGGTCAGGATTACAGGACATAGACCAAATGCTACAATTTGTTGTGCATTTTAGTCTCTAGCATATGTGCACTTTTGAGAAGTCTTTAGTATTACAATATTATGCAAGAAGCTTTTCTTACCTGCTTTTTATATTGTTAAAAGCTATAATTTTCCACATCTCTCGAGTGGGATATCAAGTTATACTGTGTAAGAGGGAGATTGCTCTGACAGTGGGTGCATGCATTGTAAAGAATTATGACTCAATACCAAAAGCTTTTTGCATGTTTAGCATAATTTGTTCAAATAATGGAAGCTCCCAGGGTTTACTGTTTGCTGCAATATCTGTTTTTTATTTATTTATTGAGAAGTATGGTGAAGTACTCAAGTGTAATAGCAGCTACTAGCCTGTATTGCATTTGGAGCAAAACCAATTATATATTTTGCTCATTTGTTAAAGAACTTTTAAGAAAGTCTCAAGGTAAATTATATAGTGAGCTCCATGTTTGGGACAAAGACATATTTTTTGTTTCTTTATTTGGCTCTGTACACCACAATTTTAGATTTGTAGTCAAACGATTTGCATTTGGTTAAAGTGCCCATCCCCAGCTTTTATTTTTTATTTTTTTATATTTTGGATTCACATCACTTTTTATACATACCCCCCCCCCCTCCATGGCACCATAATGTTTGGGACAGTTTCACAGGTGCTTCTGATTAGTCAGGTGTGTTCCATTGCTTCCTTAGGGCAGGCATGAGAGAGCTTTCAGTATCTAGCCTTGATCCTAGGCTTTTTAATTGCCTTTGGAGTCTGTTTTTATAATTTGTCAACCTGTGGACCAGAGTTGTGCCAATGAAAGTCAAGGATGCCGTTATAAGGCAGTTAGAGGCTTAGGCCAGATCTTGTTCTTAAGAAGAAAGAGAGCACTGGTGAGCTCAGTAATTGCAAAGAGCCTGGTAAGCTAAGGAATAGCTCTGTAGTTGGTGACTGAAGAATTCTCACCATAATGAAAAAAGAAATCCCAAACAACTGTCCAACAGATCAGAAACACTCTTTGTGAGGCAGGCATAGGTGTGTGAGTGACTCCTGTCTGCAGAAGACTTCACGCACATTATATCACGCACAGGCCAAACATACTTTTCAAATTTTCATTTTATTTTTATTTTTCCATGTTTTGAAATGACTTCATTTACATCAAAAGGAAATTTAATAGTTTGTGTTGTTTTGTGTTGTGGTAAAACTAATTATAAAACTAATCATAATTATAAAACTATATCTTGTGACTTAATTAACATTCAAATCCAAGATAATTGATTGAATTTTTGCTGAATTTTTAATGTACATCCATTTTAGTGTACATCCAAACCATCCAAATCATGGCTGTCTTGATACAAACGGCAGGATTTATTGATGGATACCATTCCCTCCAGGGCAGTGTAATGTTTCAGATTAATTCCTATCCCACAATTCTCAGCTTCAGGGATATACAGTATGCTGTGACCAACAGGCCACACTTTGCCCCATGCATCTCTCCTCAGTAGAAGGTCACATGGTCTGGGGACTACGAATCCCACAAAATCAAGCGAACTTTTCACAGAGGAGACATCACCATCACCAATTTACTATTTTACAATCCTAGAAATAATTCAAAATAGAATCGACAGCAAAAGAGGATGCGTTAACCAACAGTGCATGCTATAGACAGAGGATATAAAAAAAACTTTTTAACTGGCCATTAAATAACGGCTACACAGTCTGTTTCCAAAAATATCTGGCCTGTTGGCTGCTTGTGCGTGATTCATTCTGAATGATCATTTCCAAATATTTAAGTGATGATTGCAAACCATGCCAGATGAATCAAAATAACCTATTCCATTGAAGCAGACGTTCTCGGGGAAATGAATATGGGCCTAACTCTAATTTGTTTTCGGCAGCCTCATAAGCTTTGTCTCGTCATTACCGTCTCAGATGCTCACCAACACAGAGGGATAATTTCGAGGCTTCTCGAAACGCGCCGGGAAAGAGGATTTCCAGAGGTCGTTGTTTTGTCATTTAGCGACACTTCATGAGCCAGATAAAAAATGCACATATTGCAGAAGGCGGATGGGATTATACACGCTGCTTCTCCCTCTTCTAAAACCTTTTTTTTTTGCGATCTCCCTCTAAGCCCCCCCAGTGCACCTCTTAGCAGAGAATTATGTCAGTAGGGCTTAAGTGTCCCACTGTCTCAACACCTGCCGGAGTGACATCACAATGCATGCACTCTGGGAAGCAGAAATGACCTTTCCTGCGAGCTGTAAATGATGCATTATTTCCAATTTGGCTGCGGTAGATAGAACAAGCTGGAGAGCAAGATATGAATATTGCATTGGAGGGGGAAAGAAAAAAAACCTGCTAAATACCCAGGGTGCTCACCGTGATTATTTGTGTGAAATCAATTTACAAAATTAGCACGGAGTTCCACATGAGTATTTTAGTCATTGCACCATTTGTGGTGCCTCCGCTTGAGAGGAACTAAACATTTTTAGTTTTATTTTCTGATGCAAATAAAGCTAATCTGACAGTGTGAAAATCTCAGCAGACTGCCAGCTTTGGAAGATGCGTTCAGTATTAGAGGAAGTCCATTTTAGTAAACTGGGGACGTCTGCAACTCAGGGAGGCAATGGTGAATGAGTTTGGCATACCAGCTGACCTTATCATTCATAGTCAATGCATTTAAATTCATCTTGCAGGCCTTCAAATAACCAATGAAAAATAAATGTAGCTGTGAGATGTCAGCCATCAGCCTACAGCTGGTGCCGCAAGGATGAGCTTTCATTTAAATTTTGTGACAACTGATTGCTTTTGCCTCTGGAAAATTGTGCCCGGTTGTGAATACATTGGTAGCCAAACAGATTCTCTCCTTAAATGTATGATTTGCAGTCCCTGTAGAGGCAATGGGGGAAGGTAAACGATACGTACGGCTGTGGGTGAGTTAGGTCAGAAAGGGGGAAGGCAAGGGCATTGCTTTACAGATTTCTGGTTAGAAAAAAAAGCTTCACGCAAACGTTGCCACAAAAACATGAACCGCAAGTAATAGGTGACTGCAGGCACTTTCCCCCTCATTTTACACAGTTTGGGAGAGGCTGGCAGGAGGATAATAACAGCGCAGGTGTTACTTTACATTAACAGCATGACCTCAGGGTCACCATAGACGTAATGTGCTGGCAGGATGGTGGGAATCTTCAGCGACAGTGGGGTGAATGGTAATTTAATTATAAGGGAATTCCGAACACAGCAGTGGAATTGTTGGGTGAAGCTTGTAGTACAATTTATATTTGTATGAGGAGCTTGAAACTGTGTGTGCGTGTGTGTGTACATGCGTGACGTTGATTGTGTGCATGCGCGTACATGTGCCAGTACATCAAAGTCTCATTGCGTGTACGCGGGTGACTTATCATGTGTGCGTGACTCATCGTGCGTGCGCATGTGGACGTGTGACTGCATGTGCGCGTGTACCTTTCTGCTTGTGCAAATGATTGCCCGTTTCATTCGCTGAGCCAAACCCGTCCCCCTGCAGATGTCGTCGTGATTCTGAGTGGCTTAAATGCTGATGGCATAAGTAGTGCAATCTGTGCTTTCTATTTAAAACACACACTCAGAAAATGTGCCCTAGCCCTCTTTTTCAGGACATCGCAGCTGGTGGTAACGTTGACTGGATGTCGTGCCAATATCTCGGTTAAATGGCTGAAAATGCGTCCTTTGTGCTCTGAAATTAATTGCAATCAAATCCATTGCTGGTAATGGTGTGGTTATGAATCTTAAATGGTTTGATCTTTTAATTAATTGTAACTGTAAATCCAGTGCTTCTGCATTGGTGATATGCAACAAATGGTCATCTCCAATATAGTTATATGGTACATGAAGCTTGAAACAAGGGTCTGAACGCTAGATAGCACAAACCCTTCACTGGTAACATTATTTGTTGGAATAGCCATCCCACTTTGCATTGTTTATTGTACCCTGATAACCTCGTTAAATTTGGCACACAGATTAGTATGATAGCATAGTAAGGTTGGTTGAAGTGATTTACTGAATAGGAGTATGATAATTCAGTCTATAATAAGTACTATATATAGTCAATTCTTTGTGAAAAATTGCAATGGGTGATGTGAAAGAAACAGGCATACTCGCTGTCCTTGTATTTATTTATTATTTTTGGACAGATAGAGTCTGTTCAAAGGCAAACATTACACAGTACATTATAACTGTCAGACTAATGAGAGGGTTTGCTGAAAAAGCCCTTCTTGAATCGCTAATTGCCTCCTCGGATATTCCCCCTATGCATCCTCGGCCATTAGACTTGTAAATCGACAGACCGAATATTTTAAAAGACAAGCGTCGAGAATATTCATGTTCATGTCCACGGCCATTTAGATAGCATCAAAAAATCTTTTACACCATTTATGGATTTTATGTCACGAAAACATATGTGCTGAGTCCTGATCACATCTGTGCTGACTGTGACCCTGCAGCCCCACAGGGTTATAATTGGCTTTAGCATCGCGCCAGGAGGGAAGGTTTTTTTAGCGCCAGGATTGTCCTTGCGTCATTATGCGCTGGTGGCTCTTCTGGTCGACTGGCTGCGTGTACTCCTGGGGCCTGCACCAGCTGCGCAAGTCCTGCGCTCTTCCAACATAATGACTGCGCAGCTCAGCTGGCCGACTGCGCTGTAAAGAGAAGTGGTGACAGAGTGAACTTCAGAGGGGAGTACACACTTCTCTGCACTCTCCCTTATGGAAAGAGCATGCTGCCAGGACGAGACAGACACAGAAATAAAACTGTTCCCAATATCTCATTGTTTCCAGCAGAGAGTAGCTTGTTATCTCGATAACGACTCCTTTCGGGTTGTAAGGGGGAGAAGTAGTTTAGAGACCTCATAAATCTCTACACAGGTGTTCCCCAAGGTCCGGTCCTTGGTCCTCTCCTTTTTTTAATAGTTCTGTCAGCTCCTGTGGTAACATTTCCTGTCTGTTTGGGCACCCTAGTGGTGAAAAGAGCCTCCCATTATGGTCAGAAGAGCAGAAACCATAACCGTCTTCTGACGCGGGCTGAAAACCCACCTCTTCAGACCGAATTATGGCTCCCCTGACCCTCTTTAGCTATCCTCCTCCTTCATGAATTTCCTTTGATGATAATGATGTTATAGGTATAGCGCTGTAAAGGTAGGCTGGCAGTATTTATACAAGTTTACTTTATAACTTTACACTTATTGATAATAGATGGAATATCTGTGACTTGGTAAATATAACACTGTTGCATTCCTGAGACTAACACTGACGTTCTTCACTTTTGTCTGCACTGGATAAGAGCGTCTGCTAAGTGACTGTAATATCATGTTATGCCTTAGAAACACAGTTAGCCTGCATGCAGAGGGTGCCTGAGATGGACTAAATGTGGCAGAATAAAAAGCAGGAATAAAAAGACAGAGACAGGCTGAGCCCTCGTTCTGTGGCGATGCAGTGCCTGGGGAACAGCAGCAGTGGCAGTGATGACCTGTGAGTAAAGTACTGCTCTCACTGTAGGTGGCTGAGTCAGTCCCTCCCATGGGCTCAGCAGACGGAGAGCATTGACGTGATTTCCAGTTGGAGGCTGGCACCAGTGTTGTCCTTCTGACTGGCTTCTTGTCAATCAAAGACGATGTCAGTCAGTAGAGAGAAGAGAGAGATTTCCCTAAATAATGACTGATGTGGGAATGAAGCTGTCTTCGGTTAAAGTTGTGAATAAAGCCCTTTGCGCACAGGCTTTTGTATTATTATTATTATTATTATTATTATTATTATTATTATTATTAATAATAATTTCACTGAAAGTATGGCAAGGCTTCCTAAGGTCTTCACAGCAAAAAAAGCCTTGGAAGCACAGCAACTGGGAAAGAAAAAATGACAATTTAGCTACAACAGCAACATATGATGAAAAACAATACCATACAGTACAATACCTGCTGCTTGAACATCTTTAAAAAAGGAAATAAAATACATTTTTGTGATTAATTATATTTCACGTTTAGGTGTCTTTCAGATTTAAATTGAGCCAGGTTTGCCTGAAAATGCACCATTTCACTGGGATAAGATTCTGACTCCATCATTCCCTGCACACCAGGCTTACAAACCAACCTTTGACAGAAGAACCGATGCTGCAGCATTCAATATTTCACTGGCCTTCGAGGACTTTAAAGGCCTCTTAAATGTGATCCAACCGACCCCGACTGGTCATCCCAGGGCAGGAGTGCTATACGAAGTCACTGGGGTAGACTTCACACTTGACCCTCTGACAGTTTGGCACACGCTTCAAAGGGACCGTTTAAGCTTGTCAGCTCATGTGCCTATTAAGGGGACGTCTCCGCTCCGGCTGCATGTATGAGTATTCGGATAGGTAATTATTAAGTGTATTGGGGGAAGCCTGCACGCTGACCTTTTCCAGTGCGAGTGTGCCCTCATTAACACACTCCCAACTGTTTGTCGCGCCGTTCCCTCCCACTTAATCATCTTTATTCCCCCTGGAAATGAATGCATGGCCTTGCAGTATACCATTTTTGATTGCTCGCGGCAATGAAAACGCTTCCGTATTGACGGACTTTGATGATTAATTGGTTGGCGTTAATGTATGGATGTAGCGAGGTATGCTATGGGGCGCACTGATCGCCTTAACAGAGGTTTGAAGTTGCGCTTGCGTTCAAGACTGGGCTTTAGCGTGCATAACATACCTTGGCGATTGAACTTTCTTCATTTTCATGGTCTTTTAGCTGGGCTAAATAGAATGCGTCACATCCACATAAATGTTTCCACCTGAGTGCGTGTCCACTTACAAACACTCACAAAGGGATGCTTTCAGCAGCACCGAAGCAATCATAGACCACAGCACTGAATGGAGTTCTCGAGCCCCTGCAAACGCCTGACAGTTAATCAGGAGTGGCCTTGCTTTTCAGCAATGCGCCGGTCTACAAACCCGTAGTTCAGAAAATGAAAGCCTGCGCGGACAGTAAATATCCAAATTCACTTTTACTTTTTCTTTTTTTACGTCTGTCACACACAGACTTAAGTATGAACAAGTAAAGAATAGAGCATGCGGTTAGAATGTATAATTTTTGTTTAAGATCAAATTCCACATCTTTGGAGCTGTCAGTCAGCCCGTCCAGGGAAACGCTCACTCTTAAGTGTGGTGGGTGCATGGTCTGGAACCACTAATTTGCCGTAAGTGGGAGTCACCCAGGGAGGGGTGGTTTAAATTGGTGGGATATCCTCCCCACCACACTACGCAAGACGTAATTAGCTGATCGATCCGCCTGTCATCATGGTGTTAGTGTGGTCTGGCTGCGAAGCACCGGATGGCTGTACGCAGATGTTGTGGTAATGGCATGGCCCTAAAAATGGATTCGGCTTTTCGTATTCCAAGGGAAAAATAGGGGGACGTCGAAAAAGAGAGAAATCCATTTCCTGGCTTTTTTTTAACATTTTACTGCTGTGTGAACGTAACGGCAATGTTGATCTGATGGATTTGAAGGAGGAGATGAGAATTCAATCCGCCATGAGGTCTTTAGCAGTTCACCTGAAAAAAAAACGTGATGTATGTATGACCCCATTCTTTTTTTATTAACATAGCGTCATCACTAATATGAAACTAAGGGTTTAGGAAGTCACAACAAAAATACATGCTGCTTTGAAGGTGCACACCACCAAAGCATTTTCATGTTATAGGCTGTTCTCTGTCCTTGGTATGCATTGGCACAGGTACTTTCATCTTCTCAATCGATTCCTGGAACCCTGAACCAGTTTTTCTCCATTATCTCCATCCTCCCTCTGTTCCTGGCTTTTAACAATGCTCTCTGTTTAGAGAATGAAAGCTCTGGCTTCCCCTGTGAATGGCTAAATGCATTGTATGTCCTCTTAGCCCTGAAGACAACTATGCATTACAAGTAAATTCAAATGGTCACTAGTGCTGTTTTCCCACAGAGGGTCATTTCATTGCTTCAACACTTTAGCCACTACAAGCATGCTAATATGATAAACTGTGCTTGCTGTGTGTTTTTGTAGCAGAACACCAGAGAAATGAGAAAGTTCCTGTAAAGCTTTGGTAACTTCAGAGTTTCAGTTCTGGAGATATGACAAAACGTACTATTTTGAAGTTGTGACAACATCGAACTGAGATATTTTGTTTTTTGCACGAGTCAACATTTTCCTGCGAGCTTGTGTTAACACGTGGTCTGAGAGCATTATTGTTTATCGCTCTGTTAATCATGAAACCTGTTCCCTTTCCTTTCAGATCTTTCGCCGCGCTGACAAAAATGGTGAGTAAATCCATTACTCTGCAGAACTCTTGAAAGGCAGATGAAGGACATATTATGGTTCAGTTTCTATGTGCTGTTTTTTTCTTCTCAAGACTTGCTTGAAATGGCTTGAAATCCTGGGGGGCAAGGGATTGCTCGGTCAGGCACTGTTGTGATATGGAATTCGGCTGTTAAAGAGATTTATTTGGAAGAAAACTTGGCTTGGCTTTCCTGTGGTCTATCGCTCATTGTACACTGTTACAGTATAATGCTTTCTGGGGAAGATGTGAGTCCACACTATAATAACTGACAGCACCAGTCCTGTAACGTATGCTTGTGGCTATGGATAAGATACCACCTCCTGAAATATTTTTGTTGTGGTATTTTTTGGGGGTGTGTCCACCAGGACGGACAAACCCCCCCAACCTCCTGCCCCCCCCCCCCCCCCAGCTCGTGTTTATTTCATCACCACATGATTTTGAGGTGTTTCCAGTGCTTGCCCTCACTGTTTTCAGTTGGAATCTTGCAGCGACATTCAGCGTTTTTGTCTTGGATGAAGACATCAGGTTGGGTGTCATCAACTGAGAAAGTGGTTGTGTTCTGTGGTTGTATTGTGTTACTCCTTCGTTTAACCAGTAGCACTAAGCAGTGTCAGATTAGCCATGAGATATGGTATATTCTACCCTGCCATTCATTGTCGAAACACTGAATTATGTTTGTTTGTTGGAGCCAGATGTTATCAGTGATGACTGACGTCTCTATTTTAGGATGGGTTAACAGTGCAACCTTGAGGACGTGATGTTCGCAGAGGCTCAAAACTCCCACCACGCCGCCCGCGCGTTCCGTTACGTAAATAAGACAGCTGCCAGTGAGCAAATGGATCTCTGGAAGCGTGACGGTGGTAACCAATCAAACGCCAAACGTTGTATCTTGAAAACGCCTCATGCTTCCTAGAAGTCCTGAAGCGCCTTGGATTTCATGACAGCACTTGGGGACGTGACTTTCGGAAGCTGTCCACCATAAGATCTGTTTAAAGATGGGAGTCTGGTGAAGATGTAGGCCTGGGTTCAATCGACGTTCGTCCTTAACTTTAACTCAGAAATAAATGCAAGTGTTAATTTTTTTGTATAATTTACAGTTTGCAGTTAGTTATTTGGCAAACATTTTTAGCCAAAACGACTTACAGCAAATAAATATTACATGGTAAGCAACACCATCATAGCTAGAGATGACAGTTAAATCAGTGTTACCATTTTGGTGCATGTCTGAAAACCTGCATATTAAAGGCCTGCATAATAAAGGGACTGTTTTTTATTTAACACATTTTTTTTTTCATTTTTCATTGAGGTGAAGTCCTAACAGATTGAAAGATGGATTTTTGGGTGTCTCGTGGCATATCCTGTAGAGCACTGTCCACATACATGCTCATTATGAGCCGTGACGTCGGTGGTTCAAATCTGACCGCACA
Organism: Anguilla rostrata; assembly: GCF_018555375.3. Classification (NCBI taxonomy): domain Eukaryota; kingdom Metazoa; phylum Chordata; class Actinopteri; order Anguilliformes; family Anguillidae; genus Anguilla; species Anguilla rostrata. The sequence goes on from NC_057945.1 coordinate 14,869,559, forward strand.
ACCTTTGTCACACGTCTCTCCCTCTCTCTCTCTCTTCCCCCGTTCTTCTTGCCTGTCCAATAAAGCTGAAAATCCGTCTTTTAAAAAAACATTTTTTGAGGGGTTTTCAGACATTTGCGGACAGCTTTCTTCACTAACACCATTTGGTGAGTTAATTGCACCGATCAATGAATAAAAACAGAAAAAAGTTTTTAAAAAGATTTTTTTTAAAAACCATTTGTTTTAGCAGTGAGTCAGCGTTAAGGAACGCAGACTGAATTCAGGCCGCGGAGACGCACATTTGTGGGGAGGAAAGCAGAATAGACGGCTGGAAGCGTAACGCTCCCGCTGCTCCTGTTCCTCCGCGGAACGCAACGGCTCCTCCTGTTACTCAGCTGACAGGTTTTCGTTACTTTTTTTCCCTCACAGAGGTTTCTGACTACCGGGGCCTGTCCCTGCCTCGCTGCGTCTGTTGATGCAATCTGGCTGCTCCGGTAGCCAGGCAGCCTGCTGGTGCTCGCTGGCCGCCGGTCAATCACGTAAGAGGAGAGCGCAGATTTCGATGGAGATCTTGAGGACGGGCCAGCCTCTCATCTCCGGTGCGCTTGGGCCCCAGCGTGACGGGGCCCGATTAATTATTGATGCCACAGATTTTTCGGGAGGCCTGGAGGGCAGACTCCTAATGGGCCTCCAGGAAGCTAATTCCTGGAAAGAGATACACTGCAATGTACTGGAGATCACTTCTGACCCTGAGTTTAGCACGTACGATGATCTGACACGAAGAATTAAACATATTGAGCTTTCAAACAAAAGAAAAATATCCTTTTAGCAGCACTGATTATATTTTATACAAAATTGTTCAAAAAAATGTTTCAAATGTTTTTTTAGTTGATTGCCGTTTAAAGCATAACAATACTAGGCAGTGCTTTGACTATGATAAAGATGAAAAATGAGTATTTTAGTTGCAGAGTGTATGGGAAACAAAGGATACTGTATGTCGCTGTGTTTGAGTAACATACATAGTTTTTAATAGGGTGATATGCGCTTGACACAATTTGCGAAGACTTCATTGCAAAATTTCATTATCAGGTGATATGTTTCATGTAGCAGTGATATGTTTATACAATTTATGTCATTTTAGTAACAAAGGTTTAAATACAGGACAGAAAAAACCTGTCAAAAAACCTGTCAAAAAACCTGTCAAAACTGATTCTGCAATGAATGGACAGATTTCCATTAAAAAAATGTTCCAAATGTGGTGAATTTTACAGAAACAGTCTTTTCCTCGATTTTTTCCCCAAAGTAAAAAAAAGGTGCAGTGGACCTTTCTGGATCTTTGTCTCAGTCTTCCTCATGTGAATGCTAGGAGCCCCAGTTATGCTTAAACAGCTTATCTGCCTGACTGCTGAATTTGCTGACCAAGTGCTAGCATAGGACACAGCAGCCCTCTATCACATTCACAGTCACAACAAAGCTGCCATTGACAGTTGATCCATTCTCCTTAACGTGGTTCAATGCACACACACGACAGAGCAGGCCACTCAATTCCCCAAGGCACTTCCTGCTTACCACAGTGACTTTACATGGGGCACACATTGCTTTAATTCTGATCAGATTCTAAGCTGGAACAGCAAACACAAATGCTATGTTTTAATCTTTCTCTTGTGTGTTGAAAGTCAGGAAGACTCTCTTTTCCTCTTATCGCACTGTCACAAATCCCAAAATGAGCAGAGATCAACCAATCAACCAACAGCTGTTGACCACTATAGGCTATCAATCATCCAGCAAAGTATTAAAATTAATAAACTCGAATCCTTGCTTACAATCATGTTGGCTGGTCAGTAAAGACACAGCTGTCAGAAACCATAGCAATGATAGAATCATTAAAAAATTGTAATAATAATAATAGTAATAATATAGTCTTATATTTCTTATTTCTTAGTCTATAATTCTTACTTTGAAAACTTCTGAAGATTAATTGTCAGTTTCAAAATAACATTCAGACTAATCATTTAAACCTGAGATAACATATGGCTAAATATAATTATTGTTTGAATCGAGTGGATGTGCTTACATTACCGCCAGTTAAAGACCTGAATTTAATGAGCTCTAATCATTTTCACAACATGTTATGCAAGTAAAATGCTTTCTTAAATGTCCTCAATTAAATGTCATTTTATACACTAAACTGAAAACATTAACCCTTTAATGACCAGCTCGACTGAGCAGTATCATTTTCATTGGGATTTACTGGGGCGTTAAACTTTTCTTAGACCATTATTACTATAAAAACAAAATTTAATTGAAAAATGCGATAACAGATTCAGAAATGAGCACCCTATTATTTTAAAGCAAACATATAAGATAATATAGCCACTAATATTTATCATATTAAATGTAATTAAGCTATAGAAATCTATAACCTTTGCTCCAGCTTCAGAGTGCCCTCCTAGACCCTTTCATTTCTATGCACTTCTCAAAGAAGTAAAATATTAATATGTTCAACTAATCACATACATATCACAATGACTGTATAAAGACAAGATTGTGTATCTTTTAAGTGATTGCGCAAGTGAACCAACAATATTTCACTGCACTGTTAGTTATGTGTGTTATGTGTAGACCAGAGGTCACCACTCTTTTTTTTTAAGCCCGAGCTTCATTTGGAGCTCATTCCTAATTCGGATCAGTTACAAGGTAGGAAACAGGATGGACCAAAACAGACGGTAATAAAAATGTGTGCATGGACTGAATCGAATGCAGAATTAAGCTAAATACCCTGGCACAGGGGACCGAATCTCTAGAAGGTGTTTATTCTCACTACGTGTGTAATTCATTCAAGCTGTCAGGAGAGGAGGCTAGATGAGATTGCGCTGGTAGGTTGTTTTGGATGAGGGTTGATGTCCAGGCAGTTAGAGGTTGTTCTGGACAAGCGATGAGGTACAGTTGTGTCGCTAGTTAGAGACTGTACTGGATACGCGCTGAATGTGATGAGGTCATGTATTTTATACGGTGTAGTACATAAGTGTTTGGAAGGTGACAATTTATGCTGCTGTGACTCTGTACTTCAGCACATTGGATTTGAAATGAAAGAATGAACTCGAGGTTAACGTGCAGACTGTCAGCTTTCATTTGAGTGCATTTACATCCATATGGGGTGATTCCTGTAGGAATTACAACCCTTTTTATGTACGTAGTCCCCTCCAAGATATGGATGTATTGAATTAAAATGAAAGCTGACAGTTTGCACTTAAACCTGATACACATTGTTTTATTTCAAATCCAGTGTGCTGCAGTACAGAGCCAAAAGCACAAAACATTGTGTCGCTGTCCAAATACCTACACACTGGACTGTACATTGCAAACTTGAGCCGCCCGTCCAGAACTCAGCACCATCTGGCAGACCAGCAGTTGCCCAGTCCAATCTGGGGAAGTGAACCCCATTACTCTACGGCCAGCCTGTCGAAGTGAAACTCCTATCCCCCATCCGATCTACCACACCCCCGCCCCCCCTCCCCGGCTCTCTCTCTCTTAATTTAGTTAAGCGTTTGCTTAGGCACAGGAACACTGCCATTACTCAGTGACAGAGTGCTTTGGCAGTGCACTTGGCCAGCACGTGCGCTTTTATAACATTGGATCTCGTTGACCCTTGAAGGGCCTCAAACAAAAACACCTGTCAAATCAATGATTTCATATGTCATATATCTCTTGTCATATACATTCTCCTAAGACCCACTGATTCTTTTTTGTCCCCTGTAGGGTACACAAGTCTCTGGCCTTAATCTAAAGAACCTGAATGCTGAATCCCACACTACATGGGACATCCATTTGATAAAAAGACAATAAATAATATGCTTGAAAGTATTTTCACTGCAACTTGTCTTTGTCACCCAGTAAAATTGTACGATATCAAAGAAATGAAAATACGTTTAAAAAAACTACTTTTTTATGCTGGGTCTGAGGAGGATATGAGTGTGGGCGTGTGCGGTCCTGGGGTGCGGCAAACTGCAGAGCGGTATCTCAGCCCTCGTTTTGCCACTTTCACGATCAGAGTATGCGAGCGGGGAGACCAGATTATTACTAAGAAAAACTGCGCTTCACTGAGGTTCACAGGGGAGAGCCCGGAGGTGTTTTAGCTTAAAATATACTCTCCAGGCTGTAGACACAATGATGAGACCACAGGGGCTGAACGGCCAGTTTGCATAATCAACCATCTTGTATTCCTCTTACAAATAATAAAAATATATATATATATATATTAATGTTCACGTATGGTAAGTAGCCGCGGTATAAGCAGAATAACCCACTCCGAGCCTCATGGTACTAGTGATATATACCCTACGTGCTCCTGCGGTGAAAACAGTATAAGGCTGCCTGCATATATATCAGGAGAGCTGCTCAGCTTGCCACGGTTCATTCTTCTGTGGGAGATGGATCAGGCCAAAACGAATGAATTGAAGGGGATATATCTTAGTAGAGCGGGAAAGAATATTTCACGTGTCAAGAAAGTATATCATGTCAGAATGAATACATCACATTACAGAAGAAAAAACATGTATCAATGCCACATTGAATATATCAGAAAAATATATAAATGTCAAATTGGATATATCATATCTACCTCTGGAGCACGTCCCTTCCCTCCCATAGCTCCTGCTCCAATCTCCTCCTACTCTATGTTATTGCTCAGAACAAATGTGAAAAACCTTCCTAAGGTTTTGAAAACCAAACAATTTAACATATTCCTCTTGACGAATATCTTGCATATATGGGCAAGTCGTCTATGAAGGCGATTTCAGCACATAGAATTTACGTAGAAAGGTTAAGAGAAGCTATTTTTAAGTGCCCTGGACCCGGATGTTGAACTCTGTAAGTTATCACCTCTTTCCATCTTGAGTTATGACTGTCAGATACAGCCTTCACTATATGTAATGAAAGAATTTGGCCTTCCCTCAAGATTCGATTGCAATGAAAGCTTTGTTGCAAATGGTTTCTCGTGCCAAATGCGGCAAATGGATGTCACCTTATCACAAAAAAAAAAAAAAAACAGCAAACGATTAAGAAAATAGCAAAATATGAAGAAAAAGAGCAACGCCGCTTTCTCTTTGCCTTATGAGTCTAATTGTCAAATGAAAAGCAGACACATTCTTGGTACATTATATTTTTATATACTTCTTTTTGGCACATATTACATCGTAGGCTGCAGCATACCGTAATGCGTGCATTAACAAATGTCAAGAATGCAAGAGAAGGACGGTTTAGTTGTACGAGCCGTGTCACCGCGTGGTCTCCCTCATTGTCAATCCTCAAGGCTCTTTAAAAGAAAGCATCCCCGACGGCAACTGTTGCTATGACAACAGGTTTTGCGCTCGCTTTTTTTTTTTTTTTTTTTTTAGAGAGAGCGAGCCAGAGGCTGAGAAAAGAGTGATACTAATAATGGGAAATACTAATACATGATAATGTGTGTAACAAAGGCCTTCAGTTAAGAAGGCGTCTGTGAAACGGTGTGCCTGTCACTTGGAGAAGTGGAAAGGAAGTGCCCAAAGGGCCGTGTACTGCTGACGTAAATATGGTACTGTGCGAAGAGTGTGTGTGCGCGGAGGAGTCCTCGATCGTCACAGGGGGGACTGAAGTTTCTGACAGCACCCTTTTAGCCTTTTGTTGTGCGCACGTTTTGGACATCCTAGTGAAGTGTTTATTAAAATGAACGCGAGAACCTATAGACTTAGGTCCTGGTTTATAATAAGCTAGCTGTGTCCTCATAGCCCACCTAGTCTCCGTACCTGCCTAGTCTGTATGTCTCTGTCTGGCCAGTCGATTTTCATTATTAGGATGTTATGAAAAATCCCTATGACCCTGTTGTTGATAGTTGTGTGTACTGTACCTTGCTAATGCTTTATGTCAGTTTGTTTCAGTAGGCTGTGTCTATTAACACTAGGTCCGGACTAATTACTTGTTTATTTTATGCATGATGTATTTCTATATGTAACTAAACTGGATTATTTTGTCTGTTTGCCCTGGGTTCCCATGGGGTTATGGTTTATGTGAATTGTATGTTTTTTTTTTTTTTGTGCCGCATGCATGTCATGTTTACTTTAATTGGCGCTGCTAACATCATGCCCAGGGACGGAAGTTGAAAATTAGCCATTTGACTAACACTGGCAGTTTTACAGTAATGTTGAATATTGTGCACTGCCTGTAAAAAATAAATAAATAAATAAATTAAAAGAAAAATATTCTGCCTGCTGAAATAAAAACTGGGTAGTTAGTCCCATCAAAGTCGTGACTGTTTATCGGTGTAGCCGGTGGTCAGAGAAAGGCCTCTCTCTATCACGCTGCTGAAACATTCCAAACCACGCAATTCTGGACAGATAACGTCAGTCTGCTCTGCACGTACCCTGCTCCAGTAAACAAACCGCCGATTTTACAGACTGCAGGCAGCCGGTGAAACAAAGCAAAATGTCCAGATACAGTGACTGAAATGGCATTTCATTGGACATTAAAGGCATGTGCTGTTACATCATGTTCATGAATAAGAGATCTCAAGTGCATTTTTACCACTGGAAGTTAATGCTGTGTGATTACCCTCTTGCACATCTTTGAAAAATATGCATTAATCGAGTGCACTGTAATTGGAAAACATGCACATAAGGATATTCACATTCTTTACAATGGCTCAGTCCATAACATTCATTAAAAGGCAAAGCAAGCAGAACAGTATAGTGCAATTCACATTTGAATGAAATGAAACATCTGCACAGGTGTTGGGAATATTCCAGTGACAGTTATTTCAGATGCTGGCCTCCTGTTTCCTTTCCAGATGACGGGAAGCTGTCCTTTGAGGAGTTCAAGACATACTTTGCTGATGGGGTGCTCAGCACAGAGGAACTGCAGGAGCTGTTCCTCAGCATCGACAGGCATCAGAGCAAGTGAGCATCACTTTACCAGCACTGCTTGCTCTCCAATGGTTGGGCTGCATCCAGAACACATGTGCCAAAAAAATCTATATTTTCTGAGTAAATATTTAACGCATACATTTCATTCCAGTGTCATGTCATTTAGGTTATTAATTGTTAGTCTTAGCTAATGATAATGTGCACACACATGCACGAGCGGACACACACATGTACACATACACGCACGTACATACACACGGACACAAATATGCATGCAAAACACACACACAAACAAATACACACACACCCCAAAAAACACATTACTCTACCGTACTATTCCTACATATCCGCATACATTCATACGTACAGTACATGAATGCTGTGACTGAGTGACAGTTAACTGAATAAAAGAGGATCGGCCAGAAGCTGCTCTATTCATCTCTTTGGTGTGGGAAATAAAAAACGGAATAAGGAAACAATACCGACAGAAATACCAAATAAAAAATGTAATAAAACGGAGGAAATGGAAAGTAAACTTCTCACACGGGGTTCATGGTCGAACATCATTCTGGCTTGTTTGTCAGAGAATAACTGAGGGCTGTAGAGAGCCATTCAGTGAAAGAGCTGCGCTCAAACGGCACTGGCAGCAAACCGTGGCTTTAAGTCAGCAGCGAGCAGCACCTGGGCTGAACGGTCACCCTCAGGTGTGCATACCTGAAGGCTGAGCTGCCATTGACAGATCCTAAAGACTTCTGGGCTTTTAGGTACAGAGGAGAATTTGACTGCAGCCATATAATTCCTTCCAACATAATTCATAGATTCATACAGCACATGTATACATACATAGACACACACTCACACACATAAATGCAAACCTCTGTGTATGTACACATACTGTTTGTGCCTAAATTTACTGAAAGCAAATAAGCAGTTAAATTCACCTGAACAATGTAAAGGATCACCACAGAAACTGATGTAATTCCATCCACTTTTTATGCAGTGAAGTTCATTAATCTTTACATACAGCAGATTTTTATTGTCTGATCCAATCAGTAAGAGGGGGAAAAGGCAGTTTGAAGCCCGGAGAGAGTGGTCTTGCCATGCATATTAATTAACCGCAGGCCCACGGAGACGGGGCGGCGAGGCCTGACGAAGGATGGTCCGTTGCGTCTGGCCGTGTCCTAACAAGAGAGACTGTCACCTCCTCTCCATCTGTTAATTGCTCGTCAAGCGGGAGATGACGGACGGCTTCGTACATCAGTTTCCATGGTGCCCACGTAGCCAGCTGTCTTCGAAAAAAACATCGAAACAAATTTACGACTGTGAAAAATATATGGTTCTTGATTCACCGTTGCTTGAGCCTATCCTATATAGTGACATAGAAAAGAACTTTTTCTATGGATCCAAGCGGCGTAATGTAATTAGCCTACAAGTGACAATATCCAGTTGTGTCCTTAAAAAAAAAAAAAAAAAAAAAAAAAAAAACCCTGCATGTTAGTCTTTAGCATCTGAATTTTAAAACGCAACATAAAGCAGACTTTACAAGCAATCGGAGGTAGAGCAGCGAAGGGCGACAGTCACAGATGTGCTGACGCTGCCGATGTCACACGGTCCAGCCGTGGCCGTCGAGAGTTACTCTGCCCTCCGGGAAGGACACTTTCCTTCAGCAGTAAGTAATGGCAGGGGAGGACAGGCACGGGGCGGAGGGGCGGGGGTGGGTTGGTGGGAGTTCAGCAGATGGAGGCTGTCTGTGAATTCCGATTACGCTAATTGCTAACGTTTTAATTCTTAATTCCAACGCTGCCACTGTGAGACTTTTAAAGCTGTTAAACTGTCAACGCGGGAAGAGTTTCACTCCAAGAAAGGAGAAGTTCTTACAAGAGACACACAGTCTCAATTACTGTTTGTTCAGGCCAGTTTTTTTTTTTCTACGTACAGCATCCATATAGCACTGAATGCGGTGTAGCGCTCCGCTTTGGGTCCTGATCAGTGGTCCTGATACATAGGTGATTCAGTTCAGTGGGTGAATCTGACATGCTCTGATTGGTCAGTGATTAATGTATACCAGACTCTTTCAGTCCTTTCCCGTCACATGGTATGTTATGGATTCTTACAACACAATCCTTCACTGTCACCTGTAGTAGTGTTTCCACGGTTTCCACCCACATATTAATCTCTTAATCTCTGTTCTGTCCTCTATTTCCTGTTTGCACATTGAAGTGTGCTCCTGATACATTTTAATCAAGCGTGCCAGAAGCAAATGTTTCACCTTGTGTTTTAGCACACTTTCATGATCTATGCGTCATACGGATACTTGAATAAAAAACATTTTGTTCATTTTATTTGAATTTATGTCTATTATATAATTAAATAATATGAATATTCCATTATGTTTACATCAGTATAATATTATTGGTTAATGTATCATATTACCTTTAAAAACAAGAATGATATGAGATCGGCCAGTTGTTGTGGGGGTGTTTTGAAATGTATGAGAGCTGATTCAGTTGATGTTGTATTATAAAAAAGCACTGAGTATGATACATAAAACCATACAATGAGTAATTATCAATACAGAATAATCTCTGCCTGTGAACATTTTCTCTCAGCACATGTTCAGCATGTGGTCATAGGTACGGTGTTTATGTTAGCCAATATAATTACTGTTATGTTATATGCTATGCTACTGACGCACATTGTCTTACTGAAAGCACTGTTTCATTTGCACACCTGCAAATTATTTGATCGTACAAGGAGGCCCAGTTGATTTAACTGACAAATTAGTCAAGGAAGTGTAGTGAGCGAACAAATAAACCAGGAAGAACAAGGAAGGCCATTCCTTTCATTCTTGTATTTCTCTGGAAAGCAGAGGAAGACCAAGAACTGCCAGTGGGAAAAACAGATGCCAAACTAATTCAGTCTGTACACTGACATTGGCTGTCACTTATGGGATTTTATATGTGAATAAATCCCCCCTCCCGCACACTTCCTGGGGACACAGGGCTTGGGGCATACATGATGCACATAAAACATTCATGGGCACTGTGTGTCTGAAGAACAGCCACTGTGACTTTGGCTGTGGGATTGTAGCCCTCAGCCCCAGTCTGGCAAACCACAGCGTGTGCTGATTTTTTTTTTGTTACTCTGCACTTAATTGATCGTTTAAAGCGGCTGATTACAATGTCAACTCGCCTGACCTGGACTCTTGGGTCTGAATCTGTTGCTGATTTTTAAGTGAAAAAAGCAGTAGGCCCTCTTTGTCAGTCATTACCTTTCAATGAGGAAAATGGGCTTCCAATATGACATAGTTCCATTTTGTAACGGATCCTGAGAGGTTAAGAGAAGTCAGAAAAATAATGGCATTGCCAAATGCACGCTTCAGAAGCAAACCGAAAACAATAAAACAGGATTGGTTTATTGACTATGAAATTAATGTATACTAACAATGTACTACAATACAATATAATGGGAGTTAATATACTAAACAAATATCATATTAATCACCACCATTTGAGTTCACCCCAGCATCTAAACCTAACTAGGGTTCTGTCATTCAAATGACTTATAGCTATTTCACCGCTTCTAATTTCCAAGCATGTGTTCCCAAAGCAGGAACCTTTAGCCAATTCCACTGTCAGTAATGGTACCCATGCAAAGCTAATCAAAAATATACAAAAATTGCAGTGTCCATTCCATAACTGTAAGTCTTTTGTAGCAATGCTTTATAGCTGTGAGATATTTTTTGATCTATTCTAGCCCCTATTCTCTGCCTCAGTGGAAGACCTAGACTCAAAAACAGTGTCCATTACAGGTTACAATCTGTGAATATCTGCAAATGGGTTTTCCTTTCTTTGCTGACAGCCACCTTTTGCACCCCCTATGACCCCATTATCCCACTATTGTTCGCTTGTGATGAGATGAGAAATCCCAGATAAGTTAAGTAGATGGGTTGAGACCCATGAACGCTGTGGGGAAATGCCAGCCAGCAGAATTGGATCAGAAATTAGTAAAATTCATTTATTTCACACACGGATTCAATGTAAGCTCGGTTATATTTCCTGATATTGGTCAAGTTTATGCCTTGAGCACTGTGCAATGCTGATTGCTTTTTTTTGGCTATTTATATCTGTATTGTGGTGGTGCTTTGTCAGCCCAGTGTCTTCCATTTGTTTGTACACTTAACACTAAAAATAACAGTCTGGTGGCACAATTGTGTTGCTTTAAATCTTTTCCAGAGAATAGTATGCAGATGTTTTATTCTGTGACAGTGGTATTCCAGACATGAAGTACTTCTACATTCCGTCAGCAAGTTTGTAAATATTGATTTTTTGTCACTTTGGAGAGTTCTGCATGTACATCTTAAGTATGCTCTGAGAGTATAATGAACTGTGGGTACTTGTCAGTGCAGAATTTTAATTTCAGTTTTCTGCAGTTTCTCCTAGATGGTTATCCAATTAAATTAATCTGTGGGGAATATTTAACTACACCATTGTCGAATTAACCATCTTTGTTATGATGGAGTCTGTTTTAGAATTCACGTCACACTTCCTTTTATGTTTCATAATTGGTCAGTTCTTCCGTTGTTTTGTGCTCTGTTAATTATGAACATGTTGTTGGTGGTAATGAATGGCTGTGATGCCAAATTAGCCATTGTTCTCAGATGTTTCTCATAGTTTTTATTATGAGGTTATTGTTGATCCATGTCTGCTGATTTGGCTTTTGGAGAGGACAGAGGGTGTAATTTTCCAAATTAATGCTTTTGTGGGCTGTGTGGTCTTTCCCAATCAGTTGTCTTTCTATTTGTCTTTTGTTATATCCATCATGAACATATGCGCTTTGACATTGTGGTTAATGGAAAGCAATTGTGGTCATTGAGTAGTTTGCCTGTGTTTTTAGATAGCAAAGCATCGAGTGTGTGTATTTCTGTAGCTCCATGTATCTTATTGCCAATTTAAGTGACAGTTTATTGTGCTAAAACCCAGCCTATTAGTGAAAAGTTGGCCACCTGTATTCCAACACCATTTGTTCGAAAACCTTTGCTGGAAATTCACTTTTCCCAAATCCCATCATATGAGGGGAAAGATCCAGCTTGTTTTGAATTTGTGTTTTTCATTGGTTACAAAGCAAATGGTTTTCATTGATTTATACTCTTTTCATACTGACAGTCTTTCGTATTTACTGATGAAATAAAGGTGAAGGGATAGCGTATTTCAGATTTCCACACAGATTGAAAAATTGGATCATACATCCCTGCTGCAGACCTCATTCAGCCTGTTCACTGTTGTGGAGAGCACATAACCTTCTGCTTTAGAGTCTGTAATTGGTCCATTTCCCTGCACCAAAGTTGAGCTGGACTCACACTGTCTGAGACAATTACACTCTGACCTCACATTGAGCAGTACCTAACTTTTTCAGAACTTGTAGAGAGCAGTCTTCAGACTTATAATTTGCCTCAGTTTCATTTAACTTTTTTTTCCCCTGTCCCCTTTTGCTTCCCTCTCTTTCCATTTCAGCAACCTCGAAACAGACAAACTCTCCGGTAAGTTGGAATAATAGCAAATTGAACAACAGGTAATGCACGGTTGACACACAGTGCAGAAATATGCCCTGACTTAAATGGTGGAATGGCCTCAGATTCACACAGACAATGTACATTTAACGGACACCACTTACCACTGGGAAAATCCCCCATAGGTTACAGTGCGACCCCCTCATATCACTCTACGGCCTGGCCTTAGATGAAGAAAAGTATCCATCTATCCCTGGAGTGAGGCCTTGTCTCTGCCACACTGACAGATGCTTCAACAGAGAAACCAGTTACGGCAAAACTACTAACAGGAAGCAAATTTAAGTGCCCAAAGCCTGTGGCTCTGTTTACGTGTGCAGCATCAATTGAAGGTTTTTTAAAGTATTTTCCTTGCTATTGGTATCACAGAGCTAGGAGCTCTAAAACATGTCAGGTCCCCTTTGATCAATTTAGAGTGTGGGCAAATTAGTTTCATAGATGTCCCCCCTGAGGACAATTTAGAGGCACTATGAATATATTATGTATAATTAGGACATAGATTCCATGATAATGACAAAAAGCAAGGTCTGGAGGTTACTTAAAGGTGCAGTATGCAAGTTTGGAGATATGAGAGAGAACTAGATTTTGATTAAAATGTTCCATCCTGTCGCATCCCTCTTCTTAGATCTCCCTCCAAAGCCCCGCTTTCCAAACACATGCATGCTTGCAACCGGACATCTGAGTACTTGTAATTTTTGCTTGTATGAGACCCAGACGAATTAAACGTCGGTCAAATAAAAAAAATTAAAAATAAACGCATCCGGAACTGTGCAACCTGTTTTTTTTTTTGTTGTTTTGTTTTTGCTTGAACAGCATTGGTAGCGATAAACATAAATCTAGCCGGTGAGGTACAGAGGTAAGGCGGACAAATCACCATTCTAAAACCGGAAGGCAGCATTCCCATGTAGTCTCAAGGACTATCGGTGAGGCTGCTCAAACTGTAAAGTCGCACGACCCCAAAAATCCTACTCATTGGAGACTCGATAATCAGGGATGTGAGAAAAACTGATTAAAACGTTGCGCTTTCCTGTCGCGACTATCAGTAATCTAACTGATGAAATCCCGCAGGTACTACAAAGACACAGAGCCATTGAGAAGATCGTTGTTCACGTGGGCTTAAATGACATCTCGAAACAGCAGTCAGAAGTTCTCTAATTGGATTTCACTCATTCATTGGACTCTCACTTGAATGTACTCAAACACAAGCGTATATCTGCAGTCTTATACCAATTATAGGCCGAGGTAGCTAGCACTTCACTCGGGTTCTTAGTCTAAATGCATGGTTAAGCTCAACATGTGTGGCACGAAATGTTAATGTTAACGTATGCTAGCCAGTAACCTGCTGTACAACATCTCTATTCTACCCATGACAATCACCACAAACGGTAATGACAGCAACAGGCTGCAAAGCCTTCGGTCAGCACTAAAATCGGTCGTCAATACACTGAACAGAAAAGTCTGGGAAATGAATGAGCTTCTGAATAATTATGACAGGTGATGCACTGCCTAACCATATTCTCTCTCACATGCACTCAGCGAACATTACTAGAAAACTTAGCTGAAGCTCAGGTAACCATGCCACTCTTCAAAATATTTTGGTCATTAATAATAGCTGGTGGCATGGCAAAATTTATAAAAAACTGAAGGGCTCAAATGAGCATAATTTAATTACTGTGAACTGCATTACTGATGAGAAATATACTTATGAACAAATTTTTTCCCAGTTTCTGAAATGTACTGTTCTGAATGTCTGGTCATTAACCAATGGCCAGTTAATTGAAAATGATGCATTAGACCGTCTTTTTCTTACAGAGACATGACTTGGCAGCAGTACTAATTGAAACCGCTCCCCCTCAGTTCAAGTTTTTTAGCGTCTTTAGAATGAATAAGAGGGGTGGTGCTGTAACCTTTCTGTATAAGGACACAACGTAAGCAAATTTCTCATGGGGACTTTTCCACTTTTGAATACCTTGCATTTGTTCTCCAGACTGGTTAATCTGTTCTTATGCTGGGAGTCTACAACCCATCTAAACATAGTGCAGCTTTTCTTGATGAGTTTGGGGATTTGATCTCTAAGATGAACTGATTTTATATATGTCTTAATAACTGGTGATTTTAATATTCACATAGATGTGTGTGGGAGAACATACAGTATATAAGTTCTCCCACACATAAATATAATCACATTTTGGACCTGGTTATTTCGCACGGCTTAGACATTTGAGCCCTTCGAGTATTAGACATTGCAATTTCTGACCACTATTGTGTCTTTTTTGAAATGTCAGTCTGTTCCAATACTGAGAGTAATAAGGAGGACAATCACCAAGTGTTGTCTTACTGTAGACTCAGCTGCAACCTTCATGAATTTCACGTGTACTGTACCTCCTGTGCCAGATTGTTGTGACACATTAGACACATTATAACTCCAGTCTAACTGAGTGTGTTAACGCTGTAGCCTCATTGAAAACTGTAATGGACTCTGGAAGAGCTAAAGCTCCCTGGAGGAAAATATCAACCATTTTAGAATGAAAGAGAGTCTGCAGGAAGTCAGAAAGGCTATGGCGGCGTACAAAACTAACAAGTCACTGTGATTGTTAGAGATCACTTAAAAACACTAAATAGGGGAATCAAATATGCCAGGAAATACTACTTCTCAAATCTGATCAGACGATGACAAAGATGACCCAAAATTTATTTTTTCCACTATTGCTAGATCGACTAAGTTCTCCATGCACGTATCTAAACTTCTCAACTGACAAATGTAAGAAATTTACAACATTTTTAATGAGCAAAACACAATGTTCACTTTTTCAGTCATTAATTTTGAAACATTAACTAAAATTATATCAGTCTTAAATCCCTCAAGCTGCTCTCTTGACCCAATACCCACCAGTTTCTTTAAACAAGTCTGCACCATTGCTGAATATTGTAAATCAATCATTGAAAAAAGGAATTTATCCATCTAGATGGAATCTAGATCCAACCATGCTTAGTAACTTCTGGCCAATCTCCAACCTTCCATTTCTAGGAAAAATAATTGAAAAGGCAATTTTTATTCACTTGAATAATGACCTTACTGTCAATAATATTAATTAAAAACTCCAATCTGGCTTTCAGGCTGGCCACAGCACAGAAACAGAACTTCTCAATGTGTTAAATGATCTGACAATCAAGAGTGACTATTTTGATTCTACTGGATCTCAGTGCGGCCTTCAACACCGTTGGTCACCAGATTCTACTCAGATAGGCCAACCCAGTTTTGCAGATATCGGGCTGTGTCTTAAACTGGTTCAGATCCTACCTAACTGGCCGTGAATACTACGTGACACTGGGCACCTGTCTTTCTAAGTGCCACGCCTTATCTTGCGGTGTCCCCCAGGGCTCGATTTTAGGGCAATTATTGTTTCATTTATACATGCTTCCTCTACCTAGTCTAATTTTAAAAACTCTCTTTCCATCAGTATGCATATGACACACCACTGTATTTGTCTTCAGCACCGGATGCTTGACTGTATTAATGACATCAATGCATGGATGCCCAAGAACTTTCTTCAGCTGAACAAAGATAGAACTGAGGTGCTTGTTATTGGAAACACGACTCAGAGGACAGACATTCTGGTACATCTAAACTTTATGTCCCTGGAGGTCAAAAGCCATATTAATAACTTAGCTGTGACATTTAGCTGATATCTATTTTAAGATCCACATCAGCAATTTCTGCTAGGCAGTATATTATCACCTTCGCAATATGTGATATGCTCTTCATTTCCGACAGTGAAAAACCTACACATGTTTTTGTGTCACCTCGACTGGATTACTGAAATGCTTTTCTATACAGCCTACCCAAATTCTCTATCACAAATTTACAAAGTGTTCAAAACACTGCTGCCAGTATTTTGAGCACGTTTGGATCACATTATGCCAGTTCTCAAATCTCTTCACTGGCTGCCTGTGTTTTTTTAGAATCGATTTTAAGAATTTCATTAATGTTTAAATGTCTTCATGGTCTTGCCTCTCGTTATCTTGGTGTAGTTATTGTCATGTATGTTTCAGCCAGGTCACTCAGATCATCTAATACTAAGACTCTGGTCATTCCTACAATACGGCTGAACAATATGGTTCAATTCCTTTTTGGTCATGATCTTTTCTTTGGCATTCTTTTCTTGGTTTGACTACAGTATACACCATTGTAGTCAAAGACATAACTGGTTATTTTGGCAGATTTTTCCCTGCCATGCTTGTTTTGTTTTCTAGGCAACTAGCTAGCAAGCTGTAGCACTGTCTCTGCGAGATCTCTGCTGTGCTCTTAACATGATTGACAAGCAGGTAGGCAAGCCTCTTTACAGAGATCTGTCCTGATTGGTTAAGATTCAGGCGTGGTGAAATTTATAGTGGCTGATTTCAGAGCCTGGGGCAGTCAGAGAGATCAGATTTTTTTCTGAACTTATGATTTATCGATATCTGCCGGGATGTGAAGGAAATTTAACCAAATATGAACAGAAGTGTTCTAAAGAAAACTTACATACTGCACCTTTAATTATTCAGTTACAATTTAACTAGAATACACGTGTAATAAAGCCCATATTTCTAGAAATAAAAAATTTGTTGCTGTTGTCATTCAGCTCCCATTCGAGATTATCCAGATACTGATTTCTTAATCCTTACTTCTGTCTTTTTACTCAAGACATAAAACGTACACACACTTAAGCTTACAGATCTCAAGGTTTGTATTTTGCTTGACATCTACTGCATGCACTCTTGGGGGGTTTAACTTTCAAACAGGTTATTCCTGCAAAATGGAATGACAATATATCAGGATCTTTCTCCTGGCTCCCAGAAAACGATTTCCCACTGGTATCGCATTGTTCTTGAAGCCCGGCCAATATTTCAGTCAGACTCTGAGATTGTTTGATGATATGTGGCAAAAGATATATCTTTTGTCATAAGTTTTCCAAGTATTATTAAGGAGCTCTCATGGGAGAGAAATCCTATTTATTCGTAAAGCAAATAAAATGATAACCGTTGAGGTTACAAATCAAAGGATTTTTGACTTCTCAAAGAAAGAAAAATGTTTGCATTCAAAAAGCACTGACAGTCACTGTAAATGGATATATTTTAAAATATAATGAATGAAAAGTATAGGCTAAACAAAAAGAAAAACTCATGATTCCATACATTTGTATGTATTTAGCAAATGCTCTTAACCAGAGCAGCTTACAAGGTAATTCAACATCAGGAGTGAACATTCAACACTGGCAGAGTCAGTGATTAACTTCCGAGTGCCATGAAAACAAGAATATGCATTGTAAGAAATAGACCACAGAGCATACATCTGACTTAGCACCAGGCCAGAAAAATGAGTGCATCGTAATAACACATCAATATTGCTATATACCCAGATTACTTCTCTCAGCACCTGGGGGAATACCTGAATGTCCTCTCCACTTTGGAGAAGCTGAACCATGCCATCCTGAAGGCCATGGACAAAACCAAAGAGGTAGGTATCAGTCCATCAGTTGAATTGAATACATTTCGAAAGCATTTTTCTGAAAGAAATGAATTCAGTAAAACTGTCTGGTTGTCTGTGTCAATTATCAGTCAATGATATGACTGGACAAGTCTAACCAACGTTCTCATGCTTTTTTTGTCTTTTTTGTCTTTCAAGATTCATAAGATAATTCCGTAAAATGAAACATACTCTAAGGGGTCTGGCCTTAATTTCCAGAAAGCAGCCGCAGAAAGCATTAGTTTGTAATTGCATTAATTTTATATTGCACAGCTGTTGTTCATCTTACAATCGTCTGTTTCCTTCAAAACAGCCTAAATATGCTACAAAAGTGAGATCTTTGGCAACAGAGCTGGTCCGTTATCTGTGACAGCTGAAAACAGGCCTGTCCTATTCCAGTCTCAAAGGGATACTGGGAAAACGGTGCCTATCGTCGCTAAGACTGTCAGTTTAAAGCCCGGACTGTCACATTCGAGGTCCTTCAGCTGTGACTGAGCCAACAGCAACGCGCAACAAACGCTCTCGCCCGTCTAAAGACACGCCGCGGCTCGACAGCTGTGTCTGCTCCCCCTCCCGGCGTTTCCATACGGGCGTGCCCACGTGACCGGTGATTTCCCCCGTGGGTGGCCTGTAGCCTCTTCACGTGTTCCCCGAGTGGGCGCACGTGCGGGTGCGAGGTCACAGTGGGGCAATCTCGGCCAGGGGCGGAGGCTCGTGCAGCGCACTCCCCGACGCGGGCGGAAGACGAAGCCCGTGAGGAGGAGGGTGAGGTCTGGAGTTTTCGCGCCATTCCGCTCGTTGATGCTCCGCCAGAGGCGTCGAGCTCGCACCTGCTGAGTAGAGCCTGGGCACGACCATCTCTGTGTCACCCGGCTTCCCTCTCACATTGACAGCAGCCAATAGCAGGCTGTCTTGTAGCACCAATGTTCACAGCCTTATCACCATAATTTAAAATGAGATCCCTTGGTTTGATTGAGCTCTTCGCACGGTTGCTGTGAAGCTCTGGATTGTACTTCCGTAACACTTCTGTGAGGCTAATATAAAAACCCATTTTCCTCTCATTGTCTTTTCCGTTACCATGTTTCCTGTTGTCTAGGTTTCCCTTTGTTCTTTACCTTTTTATTTCTGCCTGTACTGATTTTTTTATTCTGTGTTGTTGACTATTTCCCTTGTGTAGTTATGATTCTGTATCGTGTATCTGGAAAGACTTTTTGTCTGTCATCCCAAAAGACCTGAAAGAAATATGAATGAAAGCCTTGGTAGCCACAGGCTTGGATTCAGCCAATGGTTGTGATAGGCCTTGACTTTTGCTTTGTTCAGCGCAGACCCACTTTCATTACTTCATTGTATGGGCATTGCCAACCTATGTTTGTAAAAAAAAAAACCTAACTCCATTAAAGGCCAGTGTAGATTCCAGGCCAGAGTAATTCTTCCATAATGTTGAATCAAAAAGTATACAGTGTGGTTTTCAAATGCTATCTCTGCTGTCATCACTATCCGAGTGGATTTGAATGTATATATATGTAGGGGTATGAAAAGGAAATCTGCATTACGCAGGAAACACTGCAAGGGACGAGCCCCAGTGCAGCAGAAGAGCTTCATATAATATAGTGACTCAGAGACAAGCTCCTTTTCCCAAGGATTTTTCGCCTTCTTTGAAAGGGGCATCAGCCGAACCACCGAAGCATGTCGGAACATGCACAAATAAAAAAAAATCTCTTCAGCAGAATAAAAAAAAAAACTTCAGCGGAATAAATCCATGCGCTGAGCTGTAATTAGGGGACCATGCCTCATTTTCAAAGCTGACGCTGCCAGTAATTCTGCGGCGTTCCACCACAGTAAATTACAGAATTGAGTCTGGCACCTTTGGTCTGCTGCTCCAGTGAAAATCCTGCTGCTAAATGTCAGTGTCAGGGACGTGAAATTGGGAGTTTTGTAAGTTACAGGGAAGAATTTTGACCAAACGCGGGGCTTCTGAAAATTCTGAGAGGGCCCAGCTGTCTGTGCAGTTTTTCTTGTTTGAATTTCTCTCTCCACTATGTGGAAGAGCTGTTTATTGAAGGCCTGGGCCTTAATTGGCCATTTGCAGCTTCTATTCACAAACAGTGTGCATATGTGTGTGGGCATGTATTACTATCTTTGTGAGAACCAAATGTCCCCACAAAGATAGAAAGATGAGGAAAATTACGCAAGGTGGGGACCTTTTGCTGGTCCCCACAAGTTCAAGAGGCTGTTTTAGGGTTAGGACTTAGGGTTAGGGTTAGGGTTACAATTAGGTTAAGGCATGTAGTGGTTGGGGTTAGGGTAAGGGTTAGTGGTTACGAAATGAATGCAAGTCAATGGGAAGTCCTTACAAGTATAGCAATACGAACATTTGTGTGTGTGTGTGTGGGTGCTTGTGTTCGTCCATGGCATTAACCCAAAGCAGTATTAACAACCACTCTACATGAGTTCCTGGTTCAACTTTTAAATGGTTCCTAATTTCCAAACTTTTTAATCTTTTGTTCAGCAAAGCAAAGCAGCTGGCAGTTTCTCACAACCTGACTTCTATGCATCATTAGAAAGGGGCTATCCAAATATGTATTCTTCCAAAGGCATAACCTTATTTTTTGATGGAAAAAAAAAAAAGATTCCTTGAAAAGGAGACTCAAGATGTAAAGTTAGCTGCGTAGCTAGATATGTTAGTTAGACATATCTTTTCATTTGGCGCTCTAGCTACCATATTGTAACACGACTTGCAGCAATCTACACTTTGCTAGCCAAATTAAGCCTCTCGCTGACATGTTGTGCTAAAGGCGGCGAGGCATCTTCCACGGTGACATCGTCTTGAGGTGGATCAGGATTCTTGGGCTCACATATGGCCTCACCATATAAATTTTACTAGCACCAATTTGTGCCATGCTAACTACGTGCATTTGCTGCAGAGAAGTACTGTGTGCAACCTAGCAACCAATCACAGTCGTGCGTTTGTGTGACGCCTGTAACTAATTTGCATATCAATGGAACGGCCACACCATCCTGTAAACCAGGTTCGGCTCAGACAGGGCTGGTAAAAATGTAGCAGTTTTCAAGGTTGATTGATCTTTTGCTCATGTTAACTCTGTCCCATAGGTGATGGAACACACATCTCTACTATTACTTGAAAATTACAAGATCGAAGATCAGGTTTCCTTTAGATTTAAGTATTTGGCAATCAGCTGTATCAGTGCCAAGGTAACACAAGAAAATGTGGTACCACAGTTTGACTCTTAGCAGTAGACATAGCCAAATGTGCCAGCTATAATACAAAATATGTTCCATTGTAGTCGTTTGTTAATCATATTCCATAAAGAGATTTATCCAGGAGATAAGGGACAGAGGTAAGATGGCTTTTCTGTGGTGTAGGTTGGTACCCAGTAGAACCATTCTTTGAAAACCTATTCAAACAGTGACTTCAACTAGTCAATGGATGTGAAAAAATAGGTCATTGCAGGATTCAAGTACCTGATCTCTTAGCCACAGAAGAGAAAAAATATATATTATAAGTCAAGTACAATGTAATCATCTTTCATTCAAAAGTGTATTATGAATGGGCACATAAAATGTGGAACAAGGGCATAGTCCTACTCTGCCAGAAGTGTGAACTGCAAATCATCAGTTGGTGACAACAAGGTAAATGATGTAATCACTTGCTGTCGCTGGCACTTCCTCGTATTATCATTTTTAAAATGATTAAAATTGCCTCGAGGGAACGCTCCTATTGCCCGTGTGCTAAATTTGAACTGGTGCAGAAAGTCATTTATTTAAACTTGAACGCTGGTGGTATTAAATGTGATTCACATTATGAGCGTAAGCGCTCGGCAGCAAGAGTCTTTTGATTGCAAAAGCCATAGCAACAGCAGCAGCGGCTAGATTGCCTTTGGGTTCAGTGATGAAAGAAGAAAACACACACGCAAAGAACAAAAGGGCTCATCTCCTGACTTTCCCCAGAAAATAAACTTGTGCCGCGCGCGCCGCCGCAAATTGGAAAACAAGGCTCTCGCTACAGCGCCGCGGGGGAAAAAACGAGACGAGAAAGAGCGATGTTGGAGTTGTTTACGGCCAGCTTCTCCACACAGTTCTGCGTCGCCTGATGACATTTGGGTCAGAGTAACAGGAGACGTGTTTGGGAAAGCTCTCGGGGTCTCTTCAGTGCGTGGAGGCTGCGGTAGACTCAGAATGCTTTTTTGAAAGCATTTTCATTATGACGTTCATCTTGAGCCGTTGCAGACTCTCCTTCCTTTCAATGTCATCCCTGTCGTCATGACCGTCGTCATCGTCAATCAATCACTATCATCGTCAGGATTATCAGCAATAAATATCTTCATCAATCAGTGTCATCCTCAATCATTGTCATAGTATCTTCACCAATTACTGTCATCCTAAATCATTGTCTTGACAATAAGTATAATCAATCATCATTACCAGTCACACCATCATAAATTAGTATCAATTGAAATAATGAGCAACAGCAACAAACCAGGTATTGGTAAAACAATAAAATATAATTAGAATAATGACAAACACCCAGAGAGCTGTTGGGAGTGATGTAGATATATATATATATATATATATTGCACTTGTACCACATGATCTGGCATGCCAGGCTAAGACATCACAGGTTAAATGTCCCTACATTTCTCATTTAATGTAGCGTGTAATTCAGCCCTCCAACAGCCTCTTATGGGCAGTATTTCTTTGTCTTATTGTTTCTCTTTGTCTTATTTTAGACAGCAGCAAATGGGGGAAACAGCTTGAAATAAGAAAGGAAATGTAATTGAGTAAGTTATGGAACAGGAACAGGCATAGAACTACATGAACACTGATTCATGGGAGTAGTGTGACACAAGCTTTAATCCTGCAGGTTTATAAAAAATATAAACAGTTCTAGCTGTATTATAAATTATGTAGCTGCTTCTTAGTGCACCTTTATGTGTAGTTTCTAAAAAATGACTGAATCAAATTTAAACCTGCCGTCAACAATTGCAGGTCCATAGCCCGGAATACCTTCAGTTCTAAGTAATTCTAAAATTTCACATGGGACTGCCTTTATATGTTCCTGCTTAAATGCCATGCATTTTTGTATGAAGAGTAATACAGCTACAGTTAGGTAATACCTGCACTCTACATATATAAAATAACATTGAACTTCCATTTATTTGTGTTTGTAATAAGTAATAAAGTTAATAATGCAACTCGTAACAACCTGTTTTTATAGTGATGCATGCTCTGTTTGTTTTATTTATAATACTGGTGTGGACTTGAATATGGACCAAAATGTTATGAGAAGTGTCTTACTTCAGAGCTGTCTTTCAGGAAAGCTCAATTGAGCCACTGTGCTAATGTTGAACGACATTTTAAAATGAATGTGGTTATTTGCTTGCCATTCAACATCCCTTGTGACTAAGACAATGGCTGCAGCTTAATTACCTAATGACAGCTCCACACTTTCTTTTAGTTTGAGTGTACTGGCATCATCCATCAAAGTGCATACAGTAATCAGGAGTTATATAAGGATTATCTAGGTAATAGATCCTCTCCACAGTGGCTTATGTTGTATGATTAGTGACATATCCTATTTAATTAAACTCAGTATATTATGCTATATATTCTAGGCCTATATAAATGTCTTTATATTGTAGGTGCGTATTATCAAACAGTTAAAATGATTATTAAAAACAGAGCAACGTAGGATTGTACTTTGCTACAAAATGGAGAATCATAATCATCAGTATGCTTAAAACATAATTATACAGAATAGGGATAATGGCCTGCTTAATCCTGTCATACTTGGAAAGACAGAGCACTATGAACTAGGAGACAAGCATTACACACTAGCATTTAGGAAGCTATCACTGTGCAGAATCATTTAGGAAATGATCATTACAAATGGAACATTCAGGAAAGAATCATAACCGATGAACATTCCAGATGAGAAATGGGTTTTTTCTGTCATGATGCTAAATTGAATGGATGACTGGTGAGTTAAATGAGAAGAAGAAAGTGAATAAAAGTGTTTCATAAAGGAAGAAACACACAAATGAGATTATCAAATAATAATTATTATAAATGGGATACTATTTAATAAGGGAATATGCATTTTGGGTAGCTTCAGATTAAACATCCAGGTATAATGCTGAATCTTGTAACTTCCATGTTTATTTGAGCAAATGATACAGAAATACATTGGCATGGTACTCCAGTCCATCAGTATAAAATATGGGAGTGTCTACCGGAGATTCTTTGCTCATTTGGCTTAGCTGTCTGTGTCAACACACTGACAAAAGCACAACAAAGTCATACGTAAGAATCTGGGTAATTAAAAATATTTCAGCAAAATCAGGTGCATATATTTTAACTATATCATGATATCCATCCAAGATACCTAAGTTTAGTCCGTTTGCTACTTTATCGATTTTTTTTCATTTTTGACAAAACTGATTCGTAGTCGAAATTAGATTTGATTTTGTTTGAACCCTTATAAACAGGAGAAAGATCTGACTCCTCCAAGAGCGGAGGGGGGGAATCGTTCTCAGGGATCGTTCATAAGATCTTTGTTGTTGTTTTGGACCTCTCCGTCTCCTCTTCCCAACTCCAGGAATACCAGAGCTCCTCCGTGCTGGGCCAGTTTGTGACCCGTTTCGTTTTGCGGGAGACCGCCAGCCAGCTGCACTCCCTGCAGACGTCGCTAGAGTGCGCTGTGGAGGCCGTGGAAGAGCAGAGCTGCCCGGGAAGGTAAGAGTGGCACGTCTGCTCGCCCTTGAGAAAGCCAATCAATGGAAAAATGTAAGTGAGTAGAGCTCCTGAACATAGCGGTGCTTGTCAGTCAAGGTTTTACAAACAGCGAATGCTTGTTGGTGGCTCTCAATCAAGAGAATAACATCTTTTATTAAGACCCGGAATAGATCATTACAAAGCACTGAGTGTTTTTTTATGTCCTCTGGTTAAGTACATAAAATACATACTAATGCTATGTACTGCCTACACCTATTTTTAATTCATGAATATGGTATAAATCAATGGGGGGAAAAAAAACCCTTTGCAATTGACATCAAGGGGAACCTGGAAATGGACATGCAGTGATATGCCCAGTGATTTCCCATGCTTTAATTCACAAGTGGCTTATCATTCCCTTTCCATAACCATGTCATTTGGAGAAGAGAATTTAAAAGAAACTTTGAAATGTCCGCTGAGAGGAAATGGCTCGTGATGCGAGGAAAGCCAGTGCTGTGGGCGCAGTTAGGACCCTGCCCACAGAGATCAATCAGTTCATCTGACACAATTAGGACTCGCTGAATCCGACCATCTGCCTTTTAGCTTTGGCCGGCTGTCTGATTTGATTCTCACGTAAACCTTTTTTTCCCTTCGGTTCTGCATGATCGGCTTCGGTAACGGTGCGAAGCGACCGCTCACTAAAATCCTTCGTTGGGGATTAAAGACACCTTCAGACACCTGGGGTTCAGCACGAAGAGCGATGTGACGCACTGACATTTTAAATTTAGCATGCGCATTTACCCGGAGTGGCTTGCGCACGTTTTGTTATCACGTTTACCCAGCTGGCTGGTTATTTAGCCGAAGCGTTCAGCAGTTTTGCGACGTGCTGGAGGGTGCAACAGCCATTCCCCCTGTCTGGGAATCAAACCCGAAACCTCTGGGGTTACAAGCCCAGCTCTCGAAACATATACTGCCTCTCACCGCGTTGTGAGAAATTGGCGGGACAAACTAAGGGTCTCCGCGGGCTTCCTGGCCTCCCGCAGGTGTCAGTCCACCTGCAACGATCAGTCGCATTTGTAGGTTTGTCTCCTTGCTGAAATGGCCTGTATCGATCCGGGCAACCGCAGAATCTCCTTCACTTCGCGGTCCGGCAACTGAGCTGATTAACCACCTGACAGATGCTGGGGGTTTGGGGGGTGGGGGGGTGATGGGTCTGGGCACATACACTCCACCCAGCTGCCCCTCTGTCCACCCCTGGCTGTACGCACGCAGCGGGGGGCTCTCCCATTGGCCGGCGGCGGTCCGTTGCGGGGTCCATGGAGACAGATTTACACCTCGCCGTCGTGCCCTTTCTGTGTCCTGAGGACAATCCGCCATGAGAGCCTAGGAATAATAATCACTCTCCTCTCTCTGACAGCAGGTACCACTGCACACCAGCCACAGCTCTAGAGGGGGGCCTCTGACCTTAAAAATACTCACAGCGCAATAAAACGGCCCAGAGCTCCACTGCTCGTTTTCCCGCTCGGTTGCCTCGCTTCGTTAGCACGTTGCGCTCTGAAAACTGAGCTCGAAAACTGCACGAAAACTGAGCTCCCTCGTCTTCCGCAGGAAGGACGTGAAGAAGCTCGACGACCAGTCCGCACTGAGGAGCACCAGGAGGTGCGGCCGCCGGGCCCAGAAGAGCCTGTGTCTGTCTCCCACCGACCCCTACTCGGGCATGCTCACCACAGGTAACGCGTGCGCGCGCGGGTACAGTACCGCCACAGCCACGGGTGTGAACTGTGTTCTGCAAACGGACATGCAGCGGTGCTGAGCCATGTCTCATCACTGTTAAGGACATAGCAATGTACGCCAAAGTAAGAGTTAATATCTACTACCTGTAGAGTGGCCTTTTAGCAATTAAAATGCGCTTTGGGGGGGCTGCTGGGCGGCTCACCCAGTGCCAGATATATGCCTGCATGTGATGAGTGAGGAGGCAGGTGTTGCCTCAGTAAAGCTTGTATGTTTAATCATGTACCCCTGATAGGAGTCGCTGTGGAGCCAGACGACCACTGGAACTCACAGATCAACAGACTCCAGCAGCTCATCGACAAGCTGGAGTGTCAGGTACATTTAAGAATCAGCAAATCAGCAGATGCATCTATCCAGAGCTACTTAGACTGTACTGCTTAAAATTTGTCCTCTGATATTTATACCAGACCTGGGTCAAATACGTAGTTGTTTTAGATTCAAATTGTCTGTGCTTTATTCATCTTGCCTAGTGCAATTGAGCTTGCCAATATGACCAGAAAGCAGGGTTTGCACTTTTTGCGAGTATTTCATTGGTTCCAATACACCAGACAATATCAGTAAAGCGCAGAAAAGTATTTGAATCCAAAACGAATACATATTTGACACCAGGTCTGATTTATACCGAAGTAATTGAGTTTCGGTACTTAGCTCAAAAGTACGACAGCAGTGCCCCACCTGGGAAGTGAGCCAACGACTTTGCAGTCGCTTGCCCGGTTCTCTGGACGTCATGCCGTGCCGTCATTCAGACCGACTCCCCACCCCTCCTCATCTCCTTTGCCGGAACAAAAAGCACCCAGGATTGTTGGTCCTCAGACACAATCAATGCTCAGCTTATTCATTTAAGTGGCACGTCTATTAGTTACTGCGCTCGTGCCCAAAACGGGCCGCTGTAATTGCCCTTCAGGGAAGGGGACAGCTTCAGGACAACATTTTCTGCATTTAAACTCCTGGCCGACAGTCGGAGAGGCTGTGCTGCTGGTGTTAGTAATAACTGCTTGCGGTCATCACCGCTTTCTCCCGCTTCCTCGCTTGATTGCTGATTTTGATGCGAGCACCGTTTTAATTTTCTTTTGCCAGCTGCTTACAGGTCACAAATTGCGCTATTGTTCTGTGCTAATATTAACACTGGGCTTTGATGAAATCATAAATATATTTTTTTAGAGTGAAATGCATTTACAATACAGTAGTTATAGTCTACTCAATAATAGTCGTCATCATCATTATCTGATTGGCTGTAAATCAATATAGCGATAAAGGCTATTTTAAATTTCAGCTACACTGAAAAGCTGAAAAGTTGAATGTGCAATGTTACCAACGAATGTTTTATGTAAATTCCCAGCCTAGTGTTTATGCATTCTCTTCAGCTTCCATTTCTGTTCAGCAGTACCCTTTCCAGACTATGTGGAAATATATGTACATTTTCCAGACACCAGTGATTATAGTGAAACATCGTATGTTTGTTTTGGCTTTGTTTTAGCATAATACAGACGTGCTCATGGCTACACATTGCCAGAATAAAATGCCAGTCCCTCCCATGGGCATCTAATGAACGCCTCTTATTACGTCCCTGCTGAAGCAGGGCGATATGTTACAGTTGGAGGGACTGAACGGTTTGCTGTTGCTGTGGTTTCCTGTGAGGCAGAACCCCACCCCCCCACTAACATTTGGAAAAAGAGATCTTTCTTCAATCTTTAGTTTAGTGAACTTTTTGTCCCTGCTTTTACCAGAGCCCGAAACTGGAGCCCCTGAAGGAGGAGGACACAATATCCAGCTCGTGCCGATCTGTAAGTGTGCGCCCTAGGCCTTATTTTTCAGACGCATACCGCCGTAAGGGAAGATCATGTCTGAGAGCGTGTAAATCCAGCTGTGACTGACAAGCGTTATGCATGCGCCCAACTTCTGAATTTTCACGAATGGGAGTACCAGCTGAATGCAAGTCTGTGTGACTGAAAGTACTCGCGTCTAAAGTACAGCCGTGACTTCACACTCGCTCAGGTTGGATTTTAAGTCGCTTGGATTCATTTCTGTGTGCTCACAGGGTTTTGGACCACTGGACATTTTAAGCATAGAATTCAATGCACTAAAAGTATGTCTTATGCTTAGTGTTAGGGCTACCATTTTAAAATACTATTGACACTGTCCCTAATATCGAAAGGAATGATTAAGCATTTTTAAGAAGGAATTCCTGTAAAAATTTGGGACCTGGAACAAAGATCGATTTTTACATATTCAAATCTATTTATGTATTTTTTTCATGGATTAATTTTAGGGCCAGTTAATGTAACCTGTTAAAAACAAAAGATTACATGGATTACATTATTTAGCAGCTCCTGGGAAAAGAGCAGTTTGTAGCTGAGGTCCTGTTTGCTCTTCTGCTTCCCTTGTTAGGCAGATTAGACACGGTGGAATGGACACAGTGCAATGCGCTGATATTTTATCTCTGCCGATGCCCTTATCTGGCCCATCCGGGAGGATTGTTTATACCGGAGCATTGAGATTAAGCACCTTGATCAGGAATGTGACAGCAGTGTCCCCATCTGCTTCTCTGATTTAATTCACTGAGCCCCCCCGCCACCTCCAGCATTGCTCACCGTCTCCCAGCCCAGATAATGCCACGCTCTTTATCTCCCCCACCCGCATTACAACGGCCGATACCCGCGTATGAACCAGGACGTCAAACAGGGACGGCACGTCTTTAATTTCCTCAGCCGTTTTAGCTTTTACGCCGAGATTTCGGTTAACAGCGCGAGAACGTCCGAAACAGCGGCGGGCACGGCGAGCCGGTTTCCTGTCACGCATCCTTGTGTTGAGCTAGAGCTGCGCTGCGGAGTCAGAGATAAGCAGGCCGCGCGCTGGCGGAGTCGCGCACCTTTAAATGATTTATTTAGTTGTTTGCTATCGGAGCGGTGGCGCTGCCCTACATTGTGCCGTCTCCCGTCCCCGGCTCGCTCTCCGCGGTTCTTATCGTAGCCCCGGCGGTCGAGCGGCGAGGAACCGTGCCCTGTTCTCTGCCCCCAACAGAACATCCTGCTGGTCCAGAGACAGCTGTCAGTGGCGGAGAAGGACATCAGCGAGTTCCAGCGGGCGCTGAAGAGCTACGCCGACGCCACCGCCGACCGGAGCGACAACTTACAGTGGGTCTCCTCCGCCGAGAGGCCGCCGGGCCTAGCATGGGCCGCCCGAGAGCCGACCGCAGACCGGCATTAAATCTGATATATCTTCTGATGGCTGCTCCTATTAGAACATGACACCACTGACATCTGATCAATAATAGTGCTTTGAATTTGCATGTGGGAGAAATTGCTAATATGAATATAGATTGTGATAATAATACCACTGCTAAATGATGATGCATTTATTTATATAATATATTTAGAACATGTTGACTCTGAAGAATGACCACTCCTGTACACATTCTATGCACAACAAAACACATCATCCTCACTTTTAAACAGTGAAACTCATGAATTGTTTACATGAGGTATGAGAATTGTCGGACTCCTGAATCGCACTGATTATCGAGTCTCTCCCTCTTCACACAGTGTGTCTATACAGAAGCTTCCGGAGAAATCCTGCTTCATAATGTATGAGTTCTGGCAGGACCGTCTCTCCTGGATGAGGTGGGTCGGGGGCTCGACACAGGTGGCATCTGGGGGTTTGGCTGGCTGGTGCCTGGCGTCTGATGAAACATGCCTCTCTCCCGCTGAGCAGATGGCTCTTATCTCCGTTCCTACCCACGATGGTTATATCCTCACCAGCTGAAGGAAAACCACACTGAAAAAATGCCCTACTTTCCTTCTTAGAAACTTTCTTAGACGCTCAAGTCATTTTCCAGTGTCATTTTTTTTACACAACACAATGCATGCGACCGACATTCATAGATAATTTAACAAATTAAAAAGCACCATGTTGTATCTAATTATAACACTTGATATTGAGAACAAATTAATGTCATAATGATAGCCTATTAGGAAAGATTAAGTCTTTCCTGAGCTGAAGTTCTACCGTACAAATCGATTTGTGACTGCAAATTGAATTGGTGGAACCTGCTGACTAATGATAGTGATTTAATGATAATGACCTAACAGCACTGCAAATGTGGAAACCTTCCTGTAAGGCTTACACCACAGCGCATTGATGTCATTGCCCGAAACAGTAAAAATGCATGCATCTTAGGCATACTGATTGGAGCAGTGCTGCATGTGGGGCAGTGTGTCATTGACGTGAGCGTGAGTCATCGATTCCTCTGTCCGTGTCGTCCTCAGCCACCTGCAGTCCAACGCCAGCAAGGCCTTCCAGCGCTGCATCATCGATGTGCTGGAGGACCCGGAGGTCGTGACCACCATGCTGCTTCCAGGTGAGAGGTCAGGGCAGGTCATGTGCCAGCAGGATCCCAGCTAGCACATAATGGGCAAGCACTGCTCCCAGCTAGCATGAGCTAGGAGAACATTCGGGTTCCCATTTGGTTGTAATGACAACACTGTTCTCCAAAGTATTAGAAAATAATTCTTGTCCTGAAGCATTGTTCTAAATAGCTGCAGTCCATTATTTTAAGCAACTATTTAGAACAAAGAAAAGTAAGCCTGCGGTTCACTTTGTTGTTTCCATGGAATCATTTTTTGGAACTTCTGAGTTTGATATAGTTAATTGTTTTACAGTCATAATTACTGCATGAAAACTACAAACGTCATTGCTTGATGTATTAAAATTGTGCTGGTATCCTTTTTGAAACTATTCTTAAGCCCAAGAGTCAAACAGTAATATTTACATTTGAAATGGTTTTGGCAGGGCATAGCTTAAACTCCTGACAAACGGGGCATCGTTGACACGTCTTTCTGCGCTTAACGAAACCTCTCATTTTCAAGCTTCCTGGTGGATAATGAATAACAACTGACAACGCTAAGCAGCTGGCGTCACCGGGAGCCAAGACGAGAGCGAGAGGATTCCAGTCTGCACCATGCTCGTTCCAGGCCATTAAGACATCGTTAAGTGTGTGTGACCGCATCCTGGACCACGCTGAAGACGCAGAGCATTCGCTTCCTTTCTCCTTTCCGTTTGTTTTTTGAAAAATGCAAGAGTGAGAACGGTCTTTACACACGGATGCGTACGGTACGCTTTCAAAAGGCCAAAACCTGTTTGAGTTTAAGTCTTGAAGTTAGTTTTTTGAACATCTCCATTCCAGGCACAAACAAATTCAGTTTGTGAATTTGACACCTTTGTTATGAGGCATTTGGATCTGTTTGATGGCAGAAGACATTTTCTAGGATAGGTCAGTACCATCCATACAGGAAGAAAAAGCATCATGCAGGCGCGACAATGATACTGTACATTAACAATCCTAAATAGCATGATTGCTGTTTGTGTCATTATGGCTACTTTTTTTATTGTTGAAGCAAAGAGGTCTGAGGAAGAATTCAGCTCACCATGAGATCTGAATGTAGGGACTTATGGCCATGGTTTTGAATCAAATGTAACCTGGAACAGGCACTATATGATAACTGCACCAGTCTAAATACAGCTCTGTAAATGAGGTTATAGAATATGCAAGATGTAAAATAGTATGCATTTTATGTCACTCTGTGCAATGCGTATTCACCGCTGAGGAACAGCATAGCAACAACGATATCTTAGCTTGGTAGCTAGCAGCTTCTGATAACAGAGCGACACCAAGTATTATGCACATTTCAACTTTGCCTAACCTGTTTTCTGTTCTCTATTGTTGACATATAGCTAATCAGAATAAAATGATGATCTTTCCTGTTAAGAACACCTCATGAAATATATTGATTTCTGTGCTTAGAGATTTTACATTCATTTAACTTGTTAAGTGAGTTCTGTGTCCTAAATATGATTAGATTGTGTAGGCGCTGCTTCAGAATTTCCCTTCCCTTCTGACAGAGATGTTTTCTGTACGGGGACTGTTTGTGTATTAATTACAAAATTCAGAGCATGGCTGTGTGCACACATTAAGTTGGCTGATCAGTACACTGCTTCACACTACCGTCAGCTTAACAACAGAGTTTTCTCAAAGGACATAGATCTGAGGTTTAAGTGTTCTGTTGAGTAGATTGTTATCTGGATGAAGATGTTCGATGCCCTCACATCTCACAGTTGGTATTGTGTCAGACAGCACAACTATGAAAAGTAAATGTAATTAAGCTCATAACCTTTGGGCCAGTGCTGGTTTAGCTGTAGCTATGGCTCTGACACGTTTTTCTCCCGGTTAAAAATAGGGACTCCTAACACTGCATGTTTGTGTGATCTCTGTGAAAGCACCATGGCATTGTAACACTTGTTCTGTACGTAATGAATCATCAGCAGTCTTTTCGGTTACCTTAGAATCACCATTGCCGACAACTAATCCAGAACATTCTGTCATGAGGTACAACAATTGACTGTCCTTGATGGCAGCTGCAAATTGACCCGTCAAAAATGTTACCTTTGCTTGCATATTTACTTAAGACATTACCTGTTGAAGCCATCATGTTCAATGCACATCTGTTGCTTTTTTTTTTCTTTCTTTTGTCCCTTGTAACTTAAGGTTTTAATGAACATGACTAAAAAAAATTGTCAGGACGTGAAGTTAATAAAGGTAAATGTTTTGAAATGCATGTTTTTCTGTAATGTAGATGTCATTGCCAAAGCCAGTCACTGTATCAAGTCATCAACTACACATTATTTTCACACTGGCTATTTCATTATTTTTGGTTAAATATCACTTGGAAAGCACATTGGAATTTTCTTCAGGAACACTGATGACAGACAACCATAAACAGTGAATAATATTTGAACAGGGTTTGAAAGAGCTTGCCAGCCAGTCTGGACAGATGCATATTTACCAGTGTACACACATACAGTACACACTCACACATTGTCCTCATTAAGATTTTCCTTCCAATATGAGTGCATTGTTAACCCTTAAATTCAACTGTTATATGCATTAGCCTAAGGCAAAACATGACTGTTTTGATGAGCTGAACATGACAATTTCTGGGGGGCCATATCAGTAATTGATATTTCACTGGCCGTATTGGCTGATGTCGATAATATTTTACATTGCGGCACAATTGCAAATTGCCACCAAGTGTCTTCATTCATGGAAGTGGATGAGCACAAATGTGAACTTAATTAAGAAAAGGAAAAATTATGTTTGTATAACAAAATACTTAAATATGCCTACATAATTATTAAGCTGGGCGCATGAGTCTAGAGAGCCATAGAATCACTGTATAGCTTCTCTTGTGAGTTTGGTTTGTAAAAAATAATAAATAAAAAAGGTTCAGGTGCAGATTATTAGGTTACGTTTTTAGCATGGCATTTTTTGCTTGATTTAAAGCATCAGCGGAGCATCAAACACAATGTCTCTCTGGTACATACATTTTCAGTTATCATATCATCTTTATTCTAGCACCAGACCAATACCTATATGTTTGTTTAAGCTATTATCGGTCGATTCCAATACAGCCTCAATATTGTCACGAATATATTTTTAGGTTTAAATATAACATCCAGAACTATCATTGTATGAATGAAGACAGGAAGGGTATTCTCTGGTTTTTAAACCGTCTGAGAATCAGTCCAGTGATGTCTTAAATATATCAATTTGATTAATTAAGTGACTGTGAGGTGTCATATATAAATATGGAAGTTTTGTAATTTTCCTATAGTTCCTATATTACTCCAGAGTAATACTTCTGGATTTCCAAAAAAAAAAAAAAAAAAACAATTTCTTTAAGCAAGCCCCTTGCTATGTTTTATGACTTGATTTAATTTATGATCACATTCCCATCATCTTAGCTAACAGGATACACAGTTCCTACACAGGAACATGTGTCCTTCCAAGTGATGTCAACGTTAACCGATCTTATGAATTAATACAAATTCCTAATAGGTTGTGATGTAATTTGCAGTACTGTAGGTGACCCACTACCCCTGGCCTCTTGCAAAATCATGAGGTTTTGTTCTGAATCTTTTTTTATTGTTATGGGTTGCTGCGGAAATCGAAGTGAGGCCGAAATCGGCGAATGGTTTATTGTGTTCTGAGCTAAGGCTGGTGGGTGGAGCCACCTCCCTATTAGCTGTAATCATTGGTCAGAGCCTGCTTGATTTGGGTTACCTGTTGCTAATCAGCCACAGAGTTTATATAAGTTTGCTTTCTTTTCAGTCTTAGAAGGGCTGAGATTGTTGTCAGGTTAGCCTCCTGGTAATTTGTGATTCTTCTGACACATAACCTCATTGTATTCTTTACTGACAGACAGGTCTGTGTCTAATTTTGATTAGTATTTGTAGCTTCTGTTGCTCACATCAGTTATAATAAGCTTAGGGTGTAATTGCATATGCATCTCTCATGCTAGAAGATTCAAAGCAATACTTGGGTACTTGTTTGCTCACTAGAAGGAAAACTCAATCTTAAAGCTCTAGTGCACTAGCCAGTGTTGTGTATATTGAACAAGAGGTTTGGGGACCTATTTTAAATTTCTACATATAAAATCCTGAAGACAAATCGCCCAGTAAACATTTTCATGGTGAAAAGTCGGAACGCCATCTAGATGTTCAGGCGAAAATCCAGTTACATTTGGTTGAAAAGTGAAAGTATTCTCATTGATTACATATGGTCCCAACTGGATTCATGTGTGCTGTACACTGTTAGAGTTGAATTAACACTGGACATTTACTGTATAGGACGTAGCCATGTCATATCTGCTATTGGGTTATATTGGGGTTAACCTCATTCTTTAATGAAAAATGTCTCTCGATCTAGATTTCTACCCATCTAGATTCCGTCATTTGCTCACTCAGCAGTCATCTGTCGAATACACAGGGTGACAAGGTGTACCAATGACGTTTACCTTAGTGGTTGGGGGATACGAAACTTGTGCACTGGGAAGTATCACAAATAAAATATAACACACAACAATGCTGGAGTTATGCATGCACTTCCATAAACTTCTTACTGTGATTTGCTTTATTTCTGGAAAATAAAGCTTCTCACCTCAAAATGAAAGTTATAGCAATATCAGCACTTGACAGGAGATAGTGAATATGATATCTGTCTTTGCTATTTTTTTTTTTAAGAATAACCTTGACCTGAGATGATCATTGATGGAAATACTATAACTAAAATATAACTAAAATAATCAAAATATATATATTAATGTGTACAAATTTTAGATTTAGGCTGGTAATGAAACCCCAGTAGAAATTGCTTGAAAAGCAACATTACAATCACAATTTTTTATTTGAATTTATTGGTGTCACAATGACAGAAATATGCATGGCATGTTTCCTTCTGACTTGTATAAACACTCAGAGGGCATACAGAGATGACACTGTCTGTATACAAAGATAGAAACATGGCAGTGGGTGTGACTTAAACCAGAATTTGTGCAAACAGAAAAGGCCAGTTTTCTAGCCTAATGTGCATTACAAGTATTGTGCTTTCAAAGCACTAAACTATTTTGTTTCTGCTGGATTTGATTGGTTCAAGGCAAGAGCATAGCTGACTAAATGCTAAATGCTCGCAAAGGCACAATTCACGGATTGGTTAAAATCAGCAGGTCATTAATTTCACACTACTGCTACACCCATTTTAGGGTTAATGAAGCCCAAGCTGCGTGTGGTTTATGAAAACTGTTATCTACAAACTGATACCAAAGTATAGCTCAACTCAGTCAATACAAGATGGCATTCTTCTAATCACATACCACTGTTGACCAAAAGGCCTACCACTACAAATATGCATAATATGAGTCTAATTTTGGGGGCCATACACAACACCCATTAGGCTGTATTTTCAACTGGGCTGTTTGATTTCTCTGTATTTTCTTGTGGTGATTTAAAAAAATCAATTTAACTAAAGCTTTCCCCTGTAACATAAATTATTTGATCTGTTATATTCCAAGAAAGGTGGGAGATGAAATTATGCTTTCATGTTGCTCTATATTGTGAAGGCCTTTCAAATATCTTTAAAAAAAAAAAAAAAAAAAATGTATCAGAGCTGTATTCATTACATGCTCATGATTATCAACCTTTGAACACCTTGGAGTCAGGCACAAAAGCAGGGGCTTAAGCTAGCATCAAAAGAATGAATACCCAGCTTTCGAACAGCCTCACATCTTCACACTGCAATTACTTTGAGCTTCTCTGCATTTGTGCCTGCAAAATTAATGTTGACCCTATAGAGCCCAGGTGCAAACTGATCAGCTCTTATGGGTCTTGTCATTGTTAATGATTAGGAACATCAGGGTGAAAAAAAATCATAAAAATGATTTGTGTGCAAAAGTGTTTTTCATGCGTTTCCAGTGTTTTGAATAGGTAGCTTCTCATTTCTGAATTCCTTCAAAGTGTGCATCCGCATGCGACTCAGACTTCTCAGGAATACAATTTATTTAACCAGTTAATTCAACTGAGAACTTAATTCTCATTTACAGTGGTGACCTGGGAAATAAGTGGGTGGGGTATTTAAACAACTGTGTAGCCAATCAAATTTAGGGGGTGGGCGGGGTATTAGGTGGCCAGATGTAGAGTGTCGCCCCAAAAGAATCTGCAATTTTTTGTTACAAATTTGTTAAAAAGTTATTTATCCACGATTTTGAGGGAATAATTCTGCTTCACTGCGGTCTCATTTTCAGCCTCAGGAAATGATAGAAACCTTAGAAACCTGTGGCCCTAGGGAGCCATCAGCTGGAGGAGTTATAGACCTTCGGTTTCACTGAGATACTGCAGCAAGCCAAGTCCTTTCAGCTTATCTGTCCATTATGGTGTTGCCATGAAAGGAGAGAATTGTGAACCACAGGCTTGGATTCAATCAACGCCTTCAAATCTCAATTAAATTCAATACATTTTTCATTCTCTTTTTCTCTTAGTCTGCCAGGTTCATCAGATCACCAAAAACTGTGTTTGTTAAGGAAGAAAAGAAACAATTTGGACTGATTTTTATCCAAGGCAACAATCTCATAGAATTCATGTTTTGGTTTTTGAGGATCAGAGGCTGTATGTATAAACACATTAAACTGTAAATGGGCTGAAAAAGGCTGCATCTTAGAGTGTATTTATGAAGCTGCTGAGAATAATTTCAGAGACACTGTTACATGAAAAGTGCGCCGAATAAAATTGAAGGTAAGTTTCATGGTTTGTATTCAAAAACTGCCCTTATTAGGATGCCCTACATGGAGCCTAGGGGCTTTTTTAGCTGGGGTCAAGTACATTTGTTCTGTTGGCCGAATATATAAGTCCCAGATGCTGTTTTATGATACTGGCAAGTTGAATATTGAGCATCGTTACAAACTCAGTTATATTATATTTGCAGTAATGGCTCATAGTTCACCAGTTACTACAATCTGACCTGTGTGGATTGTGCCAACTGGCCCTGCTTTGTCAATTTAACCAACTGTACAGAGGGTCTCTATTTTCTTGGGTTGGAGAGAGCTGCCTGTGCATCTGCAACCTGAGGAAAATGGGATGAATAGAAGCCACATATTCAGCGATTCATTTGTTTTATTAGTTTCCAATATTCCACAATGCACTGGAAATAAGATGGTATTGCAGCTGTATTGCAGTGTATTGAAGTATGTATGCTGAAATGGAGGTCCACAGTCCTGTAGCTCCATATGTTGCTCCAACAGCTGTATATTAAGACATTAACATGCAGCTATTGACATGGAACTCAAGCCAAGCAGGGTAATGTTTAACAATGAACTTGTATGAGAAAATGCACCCAAAATGTGATTTTGTAACATTTGCTTCCTCTGCTTTCCCACATTTTTGTTTATTAATTTATGCATATTGCGATACCACAGAGCACATCAGAAAATTAGGCAAATGTCAAATCCAGACATAACCTATAGAACTGCTTGTCAGGGTGCCCGATATAAATTTGATGTTTTGTACCATTCTGCCATCAGGTTTGCCACAAATGTGCCTTTTAAAACTCATCACTGCGCTGTATTCCTCAGTAAACTGGCTATTATTGCATACCCATTGAAAAAAAACCCACTGGCTTTTGTTCATCTATAAAACCACCTTTAGTCTGTCCCCTCCTTGCCTGTGCCACCAATTACAACCCACTCTCTCCACCTACAACACTC
The DNA here is from genome assembly GCF_018555375.3 of Anguilla rostrata. Classification (NCBI taxonomy): domain Eukaryota; kingdom Metazoa; phylum Chordata; class Actinopteri; order Anguilliformes; family Anguillidae; genus Anguilla; species Anguilla rostrata. The sequence continues at coordinate 14,908,115 of NC_057945.1, forward strand.
GCTTAATCCATTATCTTCTGTTGAAGGTTTCAGAATTCAGCACCTTACTTGGTCACTTATCATTGCAATCTGTTGTACCCTGAGACTGGAATGACCTTCAAAAGGCCACTCAGCATCCGTGGACTCAGTTAAGGACATTGTAGATACTTGCAATTGTTTCCCAACTTTTTAACATCACCAACAGACTGTTGATTTTGTGTCTGTTCCATCTTGTTTAATTGCTTTCATCCTGTTTTACCTGCTTCATTACTGTTTTTAGTACTTGGTTGTGTATCTCATGTGCTACTCTCATGTCATCTATTCTTCGAATAGTAGGGAGAATTAAGTGAAACACATTGTGGCAGATAAAAGCAGGAAAATTGTTACACATCTCCCTTGGGTGATCCAAAGACATTCTAGAAGGGATGCCCAACATTTTTTAAACGGGAAGTAAATTTAACAAATTCAAAATGGCTACATAATTGTTTGCCGATTGACCCAAAACCATTCAAATGTACCATGACTTTTTAAATTTAAAATTGTACTTCTGCAGGCAGCCCTTCAATTGAATTTGTCCTCTGTCTTAAGGAAATAACACCTCTGCCCCATTTCTGAAGTCACCCCTTAATTTATAAATCAATTGCTAGAAAGCCAGTTATTTATATTTGTATTTATTTGTACAGATAATTAGGAGTAGCATTTGTTTTTTTTGTGCAAATTCCCATGAGGTAGTAAATGGTGAGGTGAAATTTTCAACAATAACAGATGTGATTTTCAAACTCAGAAACAAGGGATATCTTTTCCAGTTGGACAGATGGTGATGCTATAATTGAAGATCCAAGTTTTCAGCTTAAAAATGCTATCTCCTACACTGTAACTCTGATTTAAATCAAATTGGTACACAGAGTATGGCATGTATGCTCCATAACTTGTCAATTGGACTACCATGCTTCACCTACAATTTTTCTTGCCATTTAGATTTTTGAAAAACACATTTTCCTCTCCTCCTACATAGTTTAACCAATTTACACCAACTGTGGCCAGAAGCAAGTATGGATCAAGCTCTTGAGTTCCTCTTAATATAAAACAAATCAGTGTCCATTTTGAAGATATTATGTTTTCTTTTAGATTATGCCTAACGCCATACAAATATGTTGGATTGTTATGGAACTTCAAGTTAAGGGCTGTTAGATAAGTATGTGTACAACAGCAGACCAACCTACACCCATAGAGGGCACAACAAATGCCAAGATTGTATCTCATAATTGGATGGACCAAATGTCATGAAAGTGATTACACATGCTTTGGTGCCTAGTTATGAAACTTGTATTTTTATATTTAAAATGTCCAAATTAATTTGGTCTAAGCTAGTGACTTTTTGAGCTTCCAGTGGCCTGGAAAATAGTTGGCAGTGAGTTGTGTCTGTATGCTATATATATTTATATATTTGCCAAAGGGTATATGTACCAAATTGGGTGCTTCTATTTGCAATTTAACAATTTGAGTCATCTGCCCCTGTAGTGGGCTTAATATTTAGTCCTGGGAAGATGTGAATAAATGACAGCTTCATTACCTACTTTTCTAATCATTAAAATATGTCTTTAAATGACCTCAAACATTTTTCATTTGTATTATAGTATTCATGATATTTACCTCATTTTACACAGATTTTCAAAGGGTTTTCTGATGTTTTCAATGGTACCAATGGCTTCAATAAGGGTTTAGGGCTCAAACTAGGATTCAGCTAGGGTTAGGAAAACTAAGTCTGAGGGTTGAGGCAAATATAGGGTTGTGTTTAGCAGCATGAAGAAAGGTTAGGACATGGGTTTGTTAATGATTTTGAATGAAAAAAAAAAAAAAAGGCTCTACTAGCATGTGCACCTATGACCATAGAAAAGGTAATAAATGCATGTTTTTTTTAGGAAGAACCTTTTTTTGTAAATCACCTCATACATATTTTATATTAGTATTATTGTCTTCATGTGTGAGGGAGTGGGGGTTTTGGGAGACCAACCACGACTGAACAGGGGGGTTCTTTAAGCTATTCACCAAAGGTAGAATAACCACAAAGACTCAAGAGACAAAAGGACAGCGGAAAAATAACGGAAAGGAAAACAATACTCCTAAGGAGAGTATCCCAAAGAAAAGCTCAAAACAACCCACGTACTGGGTAAAAAACTAAAGCTTAAGGAGTATGAACTTTCTGAAAATGAAAAAACTGCCTGAGCAGAAAACGGAACAACTCAAAGAAAAGTCCTCGAACCGAGGCTGAAAAGTAACACCCTAAAGAAAGAATTCCGAGTTTAGGTTGTGGCACTAACTTGTTACCAACAACCTATTAGCTAAAGACTGTTGTGCTAATTTTATAGCCACAACAATTCACTATTGCACCTTTTTACCTTTTTACCTTTTTACCTTTTTACCTTTTTACCTTTTTACCTTTTTACCTTTTTACCTTTTTACCTTTTTACCTTTTTACCTTTTTACCTTTTTACCTTTTTACCTTTTTACCTTTTTACCTTTTTACCTTTTTACCTCGCTTGATAGATTACCGGCTCCCGTGCAACGTAAGTGACACTGAAGCACAGCTTATCGGCTTTCTCGAGGTTTAAATAGAACGCCAACAGGTGCAAATTGTAAAAAGAAATTTGCATGTGTTTAATTCAATCAACAAAAATTGAGAACTCAATGGCCGTAATCACTGAAGAAAAGGCGTATAAAAAAACAATGACCGTAATAACTAAAGAAAAGGCGCATAAAAAACAATGACCGTAATAACTAAAGAAAAGGCGCAGAAGGAAAAGAAATTGTGGTATCAGCCAAAACCATGACATCATGATATTTACCTTGTTTTACATCAATTTTAAGCATGAAAAATGTGTAATAAATCCATGATTTTTTAGGGAGAACATTTTTTGTTTTTTAAATGACCTCATACATATTATTTTGTATTTGTATTATTGTCTTCATGATATTTACCTTGTTTTCCATCAATTCAAAATTGGTTTTCTGATGTTTTCATAGGTACCAATGGCTTCTGAGGGTTCCAAGTCTGAGGGTTGAGGCAAGTTTACGGTTGTGTTTCACAGCTTGAGGCAAGGTTGGGACATGGGTTTGTTAATGATTTTGAATGAACCAAAACATTTTTCTAGTAGCACGTGTTCCTATGACCATACAAAATGTCTAATACATGCGTGTTTTTTTAGGGAAAATATTTTTCTTTTTTAATCCTTGTTCTTTTACCCCACTGTCCCACCCTACCTTTTACCTTTTATCTTTCACCCTTAATAGGCTTCTCTGGCTCTTGCCAGGCTGTCATTGTAAATAAGAATCTGTTCTTAATTGACCTGCCTGTTACAATAAAGGTTAATTGATGAAATTAAATTCACTCTATGTATTCTGACTGAAAATAGTCCAGGAAAAAAAATCAGGACAGTTAAGCGTAATGCACTTCTTATTGTCCACTTATACACAAGGGCTCAAACACCGAAGCAGAGTATATAATTGAGGTCATGAATAAAATTAAAGTCAAAAATGGAAAAAAGGGCTGAAGATTGGAACACATTAATATCCCTCCGAAGATGCAATTAATTTGCCTCATAGATGCAAGAGGGAATTCTTGAAACTAGAGCAGCATTAAATAAATATGCTTGCAATATCGATTTGACAGAGTTGTCAGTATTGGGAACTGGGTTACTGCCACACACTTAAGAGTACAAACAACATTTAAAGAGAAGTTTGGTTGCAACCTACAGAACTTGAGAGGAAAAACATACTTATTGGCCTTCTCCTGTTCATTTTCAAATATTTGATGATTTGCAGCCTTGTGATTTTTGAAGAAATGAGACAGATCATCGATTTCATGCAGTGTGAAATGTGCCATTGCTTTTAATAACACCAAGGGCTCTATTTTCCAGCCGCTCATGGTGTGTTGTGAGCCGTCGCACTGGGAAAGTGGTATTTTCGTCATGGATTTGGATGTGCCTGAGCCGTTGGGTAATTTCTCAATTTGCCGTGCGCCAAAGGAGGAGAGTCGTTGCTGGGGGCGGGGTGGCGGGGTGGGGGTGTCAGTCAAGATCGAGCAGCGAACTGCAATTCTGGTGCAGCTCATTATAATTTTCTGGTCAGACCAGGTCTACAGTGTAAATCGCAGCTCAGTGTAGGGCAGATTTCAGGGCTTTCCCATCCAATGCACCCATAATCACAGCTCATTCAAAAGCCAATCAATGGTTTTTGGGAATCTGTCTAATTATCCCACAAGCAGGAAAAAAGTATACTTTGCATTTATTGTTTGTTGTCCTTTTTTAAAATGATTTTAATACCTCTATTTATTTCTATTTTTAATAGTTTATGGCTGTTCTTATACTGAACTGTGGTCCCGAGGGAACTGTATTCTGTTCTTTGTCTTACACCCGTCTGTAATGACACATTAATAATAGTAATAATAATAATAATAATAATAATAATAGCAACTTGAACATTTTTCATTTTAATTGTGTGCCTGTACTTACAATGAATGTGTGCTCCATGATCCACAAATAACAACATTCGCATGGATATTTTTTAAAAAAGGTTATCTTAGTAAAAGGCTTAACAATTGACTAATTAGGCTGGTTACACCTACATATGTATCAGTATCAGGCCTGATATAATGGCTATGATTAAGTTATTTGTGCATGACGCACTTGGGAATTAAGGAGGCTGTTTACAGAGACAATTTGAGGAAGATTTGATTAATCGAAACAGAAGGATTAGCCTGTTTGTTAAAACAGAAAAATCTTTGTTATATTTCTGTGATTTATTTGGTCATATGTCTATTTGGATGACTATTTCAGTTTGAAGGCATAATGGAGTACATAATTGCTCACCACAGGTGCAGAAGGTATAAAGGTAATAATTAATTAGCTAGCTAGTTAGTTAGTGATGGTACTATTGGGACAGAAACATTGTATAACACTGCATCTAATCTCATATCAATATCCGGGCCAAACCAAACTAAAAGAACAAGCTAAAGTAACAAAGACAAAAGAAAGTAAAACGGCGCGACCACTTTCCCATGCACCGCCCATAGCTGGCCTCTAGCTCATCCAGCATCCCAGCTGAGGATTAATTCTATGATCTCTCTTTTTGCTTGAACCAAGCCCCAAAATAAATAAAACTAAAATTATAAACGCACTCTCGGTGTATGGTCTCGGCCCCGAACTGTGGAGAGCAGCACACCTTTAAGCACCTGGGCTCATTAGCTAACGCAGCCCAGGTGCGTGTGCTCTCTCCACCAGTCGGCGCAGCCGAAAACAATCTGCCTCTCCGGCGGAACGAATGCCACAGACAACTTTGGCGAATGGATGAACTGGTACCTGTGATTTTCGCCAGTTCACACATACATTTGTCCAAATGCACGATTAAATGCTTTATTATTCAAAATGTGTGAGTATAATATCACTGTATAATTTTGTTAGGAGCCCTAGACCACAGAGCTTTAATACAACTGGATCATAACCCTTAATTCAGGGACTTGGATAGCTGTTCAAGTTGTAATGCAATTCTGTAGTCCAGCGAAGCATGCTGTAATTGATCCATAAGGTTTTCAACTTTGGCAGGAAAGGAAATAACAGTGATTAATATTTATTATCCATATTTTCTTATTCTATTCTATTTTCAGAACAGAAGTTCCCAATATTTTAGGTACTACTTCCAGGTTGTCTTTTTTTTTAGTAAAGTACCTTGACTGACTCCCCACTCCCTTCAATGCAATTGTAAAGCAATTCCTCTTCAGCTCCTCTTAAAATTTATTTTTTTATTTATTTATTTGAGCCAATCATTGTATCTATAAGGAGCACTAGTCCAGTTGTCAATGTGTTGCAGTGTGGGATCGGAACCACAGGATGTTCTACTCTCAGTCAGACTGAAATATTTTCTTGTCACACGTCCACTTTTCATTTCCAAGAATTCAATAGTGAACTATATGAGCTGTCACCATAGAAGATGTTTTAGTTGCCGGCAGAACAACACTCCAAGGAGATTAAAGGAAATAAAGAAACAATTTCCCGCTGCAATTAAAGTGGCAGCATTCAGAGGGACACACATGATTCACAATCCTTTGAATGATCCCTTTTATCAGAAATGTCTTTGTTCATGTTAAATAGTCTTCTTTCCTCTGCCTCTTACTCACGTCTTGAGATTAAAAGACATCAACTTTTTACTAGTTACATCTGACAGGATCGCATGAAATGAACTTTGAGATAAAAGTCTTGTAAAACAAAATAACATGGATTTCTAGCAGCTGTCATTTTTAGTATAGGAAGACATTAGGAAAGCACTCTTAAGATTCTGCTGAACAAAAAACATGCCCCTGAAGAGGTTTCACGAAATCCTCTTTCAATAAAAATTTGTGAACTCCCAAAAACTTAAACTTAAACCTACCACCAGAGGGACGGGGCAAATTGGACTGATCAAAATGGTGTGAACACTGGAACTACCTTTAATCCGGCCCAGTTCAGCATCAGAATCTCAGAACACAACCACCACTGCAGTATAGCAAAAACGCAATATCATTAGGCTATAACATTCATTGGCACTGGCAAGGAAATCAGGTGGCCCTTATGGAGCTAATAAACCATAACTTCTAAATGAGTCCAGGGATGCACACAAAACACTGTGAAGAGGGGGCTAACTGCTTTTACAAAAGGACACTCCGGCCTAATCCTGCACAATTATAATGTTCACTGAAACTGTCTCGCATGGCTACTTCTCAATGTCACAAGTCACATCATAATGAGATGAGAGGTGAGCTGAGATACACTTCATTAATCCCCAGAGGGAAATCGACTTGTCCACCAAACTCAAAGGCGCTAAAACAACAAAAAATACACAATGGGATAAAAGATTAAATAAAAACAGATATGAAAGTGCAGATATAAAACTACTCAAGGGCTGAGTGGCCTTATTTAGTAAGCAGATGTCCTCAGGTAGGAAGAATCTTCTGAATCTTGTTGAGAAGCCTGTTTGACCATTAAACCAGTTGCTGAATATATTTTTGCGGTCCATGATTGTTTTATGATGAGAGTCCTGGTTGTTATTGAGGATGGCCCCGACTTTGCACTCCATCTTGTCCCTCACTGTGTCCTCCAGTGAGTCCAGGGGGAAGGCCAATGATAGAGCTAGCCTTCCTTATCAGTCTTTGAATCCTGCAGGAGTCCATCTCCTGGTTGCCCCCTCCCAAGCATAAAACTCATAAAAAATCATAAAAAAACTACGCTGATCACAACACGATAAAATGGCAGTCGCTTCCTGGTACAGACATTAAAAGATCTCAATTTCCTGAGAGAGCAGAGCCCAGACTGGCCCTTTTATAAAGTGTGTCGGGTCCTAAAGCAGTGCCCTGTGGTGCTCATGTGCTGCGGTAGATTGTAACACTGTCTCAACGGTGAACGGGCGGTGTAGGTCCAATATGCAATTAATAACAGCGCTGCAAAGCTGCAGGGGCATGAGTTTCCTCCCAAGGATTGTATTAAAAGCACTTGAAAAATCTAAAAACATTGTCCTGACTGAGCTACTGTACTTGCCTTCTCAAGGGGAATGAAGCCTATTTAGCATGAACAGGATGACACCATCGACACCAACATTGCTCTGACGTGCAAATTGATGTAGGTCAGGGTAATCTAACCCTTGCTGTTTTAAGTGACGATAATTCTTTCAAAGACTTTCATTGTATGGGGAAACCAAGAAAAGACCCCTCAATTTGAGAGGAATGAAGGAAATACACTGAAGCTGAGCCACCCTCCCTCCTCCCAGCCCTAAACAACAAATGAAACCAGGTTACACATACACAAAACAAAAGCGCAGGGGCACTTAACACGTTCTCCTCCCTCTCCGCCAGAGAGATCCCCCCGTGGGGTCTGAGCTTGGGAGCCGGGCCGTGGGGAGAGGCGCCGCAGCCGGCGGTGGTGAAGCTGGGGTGACAACTAGACCACAGCGGCCACACACAGCACGCCCTTAACAAGACCACCGGGGAGCCACGCCTAAAACACTCCTAATAATTGGTGTTTCAACAGCAGTGGCCCTAGTGACCATGATGTCAAAAATAGCAACCTGGAATAAGGCGCACACCCTGACCAGACCTCTCGAGCTGTCTTCTTTAATGACCTAATCGCCAGCACCAAAAAGAATAGCAAACGGTAGCATCTGTAACAGACTACTGGAATAACGGGTTACACATACTGTATGCAGCATGCGCAGCTGCAAATTGGGGTTCCTTTATCTCTCGTAGGTACTCTTGGCTCTGCCTTTTTAAAGCCTTTCCCAGAATCCACACAGAGGAGGCACGGGTGAGAGCAATTGTCTCAGCAGCAGGCTGGAGGCCGCAGTTCAAGTTGCTACCCCACCCACTCACCACAGTGTTTATAAGAGGAGACTGGTAATGCTGTAACTAGCTGAGTTGGCTTTTAAGTTAGCCACTCTGCTGCTACACTCTTGAACAAAGCCTTTGACCTTTGCATCATAAATCTTCACTGGAAAGATAAGGGCAAACTGCTAATCGGTGGTAGACATTACAGGAAGCTTTTAAAAGGGTCTGGATGATATAGAACGGGGGATGATCCTGTCTCACCCCGTCTCTCTGATAAACCGAAGGACACATCAGTTTGAGGCCCACAATGACATGTTTGTTTGAAGACCTTTCTGAAACCTGTGTGGCTGGATTGAAGGCTCCATGTGGTATGGCTGTTCATTAAAATGAAGTCCAAGCTCTGCTGCTGAACCTAACTGACCAAAAAAATGTCATAACTGACACCGTTTTGACCTATTCCAGTTTCTATATGATTTAAAAACAGTTACCAGTTGAGTCACCAGTACAAAAAAAAAAGTAAAATATATTAAAAGTTTTTTTGTCTTGCAATAGTGACTCAACTGTGCATCACCTACAGTATGACTAAACAATCCAGAAAACGAATATTTTAGACATAATAAAATAATGAGGCTGAAATTATTTTGATGGTAAACTGTCGCCGTAGGTCAAGAGCGTGATTAAGCTGAGGAGAACCATTTCATCTCCAATTGCTACAGCATTTGCTTTATCCTCTCCAGCGACTTCACCAGACGAAGCAGCTAATGCACTAAGCGTGAACATTCACTGAAGTGTTTCACGCCACTGGTCCATCTGTTTTCCTGTCAAAATTGGAGAACTGCGAGAGGCCGCTTCCAGATTTACTCCATGGGGCTATGGCTAGTCCTTCAGCCAGAGTGCTGTTCTCAGAACCGTCCTAGGAGAAGCTAATTTGAACCTGACAATCGAATAAAAACAGCAGTTCCCCATAAATGTGCTTTTTCCTCCAGCACAAAGGCAATGAGGTCAAGCAGTTTTGACACAAATTGTGCAGGCCTATTTTGAGCTGTATAAACAGTAGCATACAGCGCAACGCCCCACAGGGCTGAAGGCAGTTATGGTTAATCAATAAAGTGGTTGAAGGCCAAAGCAGACACATTTTGGGGTTGAACAGATTGACCAATTGGACTACACCAGTCCTTTTCAAGCAGCCAATATTTCTGTTTTCTCTGACCCTAGCGTGCAATGGGCAGGCACTCAACGCAATACAGAAAAAAGTATGTATTCCAGGCTTGGAGAAATATCCAAATGTGTAATGTGCAGTCGTGCGAGTAGCTGATCGTATCACTCCCGAGTCTTTCTGAATATCTGCACGGGCCGGCTTCTTTCCGGACCGCGGCCCGGTCCGGGCACTCTGCAGTCGAGTGCTCCACAGTTAATGCGCAGGCAGACAGCACCATGAATGCAGGTAGGCCGACCTGTTCGGAGAATCAACTCACCGTGACAGGATGAAATGGAAAGCAGTATACCCTTCCTAGTGAAACTCACACTCTCTGCTATGAATGATGTGATTCCGTCACGTCACTCATAACAGGGATATTGTTTTGGCTAGACGCGTAACGCCGGGCACCCACTGCACGCGTCGGGTAAGCGTCGCGTAAGCAGCACGGCGAAGCAGCACTACGCGGCGCGTAGCGTGTCTCCACTGGTTCCGTTTGTGTCGCGCAAAGGCTTGCTTAAAGCTCTATATTCCTAGTAGCGCTCGCAGTCTGCAGTGGGATTACATCGTGTATTTCACGTTTGTTCACGACTGTTGATTATGGGTTAAGTGAATACTTTGGTGAGAGACCTATTTCAGTTTGTTAATTTGGTAATATTTCGTTAACTCGTAAATACGTGAGAAAGTAAAAGCTTTCAAGAATTACCATAAATTTAAATCGCAACGTAGCCTGCATAACAATCTCAAACTGTATGAATTTATTTGCTTGGTTAACAAACGTGCCAATTTCATGAAGAATATGTAATGATCATAATAATAATAAATAATCCGTAATCAACCATTGGGAATTCCCGTGTTGTCTTGTCATTAACGTCAAAACATTTACAGGATCAGATTTAGTAAAATCAGCTAATCATGAAAAAGACAGTAACAGTTTAATCTTGAAGGGATATGAACACCACAACGCCGTGAACACCGGAAGCTTTGAAGTACAAGTGCAATAAAGGCTTGCTTACAACTTCATTTATAAAATAGGTGCATTTTCATCGGCAAGACCACTAAATAATCTGATTTTTTTAAAGCTCTGTGGATTATCTGATTTTTATTAACAAGCCCTTTTTGAAAGCACGGCGAACGAAGACATCGGAGAAGTCAAATAGGCTGACCAATGGTTGGTTAAAAACTACCTTCCAACACTCGAGCTAACAAACCGCTGCTCGGTGCATTCACTTCTACGTCATTCAATAGGCTACGTCTTTCTGTGGTGTATTTTCAAATTTACCCCACCCCCTCCGCAAAATAGACAGCGAAACTTAAGTTTGCCTTTTCCCCAGGTTCCAGTTATTTATTTATTTTTACAAAACGAAAAGGCTTGTATTTTTTTAGCTGCTTATAAAATATCTGGGAGGTAACTAGGGACACACCCCCAGTAATATAAGGATGAAATATAAATCAGAGCATGTATACCTAGCATTTTAGAGCATATTTCTGTGTATAAACAGGCCACCGTGACGCGCGACAAGCCGAAAAAATAGAACAGAAGCGAAAAACTACGCTTCAGTTCGCTTGTGTCGCGCGAGCTTCGCAGCCGGTACGCGACGCGTTCGCATCTGGTGGAGACGACGTCGCCCGCTGCCGTTGTAATAACAGTACTTCAACTACGCTTCAGTTACGCGCGTAATACGCGCGTAGTGCGCTCGCGGCCGATACGCGTGCGGTGGGTGCCCGGCTTTAATCCGACAACCCCAGACTATAACGCACACGGTGCAGTTTATTAAGTGCCATGGAACATAGCGTTTAACTTCGCTAAATATTCATACCATGCCATTTTAACATGTTGTATAAATTCTATTGCGACCTTTCTCATATGATCAGCCGTATGTCTGAAACGAGAGGCGTTTGGTCATCAGTTCGTTTGTATTCAGCCTGTTCCCTCACAGATAGAATTGACTTGCTGGTAACAAAGACCAGATACGCAGTAACGAGTTTTTCTCACAGCGTCTATCGTAGGTGTTCTGTTCTATTTAAGACAACCTCATGAACTATGCGTGCATTATGCATAGGCAGATGATGAATCATGTATTATTACAAATTAAGATCAATTAAGGTTCAGTGGTAGAAGAGATTTCTGATTCCTCAAGTTGTATTTGTTCCTGCAAGGTTACACTTACTTAGATCATCTACCCTCCTCTCTATTCGTAATATATCGCAGCCTGTATAGGCAACATGATTGAATTTTCTGGGAACATGAGCTGTCTAATTCAGTCATACACATGAATTTATGGAGATGAAACAATGGTTTGTGGAATCTAACAAAACATAAAGCTTGGAACAATATAATTTACTGGAGTCTTTTTCAGACAGACGATACATTCTATCTGTATGCAAAATAATTATTTTAAATTAAATTATTTTGAATTATCTTTCCTGTGAAGACTGAGACGTAATTTCAGTGTGAGTCATACATTTCTGGATGTCTATACATAATTAGGAAATTGTGCCATGTAATATTCCTTTCGTACTGTTTGTGAAATTAAATGACGTATGCCGTATATGTTTCATGCCTGGACTAATAATCATTGTAAGAAAAAGGGTTGTTTTCAATGCGTCTGAAATGTAATATAATTAGAATCTTTTCCTTGTGAAAAGAAGCAGGGAACTGATGTTCATTCAGACATCAGTGTTCAGACCTGAATCTCTCTGAAAATCCAAGTGAGAGTGCTTGGAACCAAATTGCGCCAAAGGTAGTCCAGACAACTCCAGAATCCTGCTGGGTGTTCTTCGCTGTGGCACGTGACACATAGCCTACCTCAAGATTTATATTAAAAATACATCATTTTTGTCCAGTCTAATTGCAATGTGCTTTGTGCTGAACTCCAGCAAATGCTGCTTGAATAAATAAATAAATTTAGCCTTCCCCTTTTAATTTAACTGAGCACTAAATTTATGAGTGTGAGAAAAACAAACTAATCGAGATGGTGCTAAAGTTAATTTACAGTAGTATCTGAGGGAACAGAACTTGTTCGGGCAAAGCTATTGTTATTTCAGTATATGATCTCTAACCTGATTGACTTAAGAATAATTGTGTTATTCAACTGCATAATAAGAATAATAACAATTATTATTATTATTATTATTATTATTATTGTGATTATTATTATTGCCAAAAATAAATACATAAATAAATGCAGCTTACTTTGAGAATATGAGGAGGACAATATAAAGTATAATGACAGATAAGAAACTGTGCTAACACACGAAGAAGTCCTACTGGAATCTCATAAAAAAATTGGTGATATTTTTTTACCCAGGCTGCAGCTGGAACATATGCAAATGGCTATTGAGGCCGACCGCATATGACTGTAAAACCAAATTAGCTTTCTTATTTCATTCCATTTGTGTTGGGTGGAACTGACCTCTGCTTGAAGTTTCAGAGCTCAATTGGAATGGCAACGTGTTTAAAAATCCTAACTCAGTTATGATCGCAGCTCTCATACAGGCTGAAGGAACAAGGCTGCCATCTATGGGACATTCACGTTATTACAAACCAATACAACCCCAGCTCAAAGCCTTAGTACTACCTCGACATTTGATAGAAAGAGTCTATTTTATATTCAGTAAGGCACCGTAAATATTTATAAATCTCAGAAACACACGTTCCTTACAATAATTAGGAATTAATTATTTAGTTATAAGACTGTTTACTTATGAAAGCTTCTCTTGTGGATTCATACATTATCTATAGGAGTCCATATGAAAGAGTGCAATAGCATGAAATATGCATGAAACTAGAAAATAAAAACAAACTTGGCTCATGTGTGGATAGAGGAATCAATGCATGGCACAGAGGAGTTGCAGAGATGATCAGAAATGTAAGTAGAGACACTCTGAGAGACACTGAGGAAAATAAATTGCTTACTGCAATCCCTATTGCCAACAGCTGCCTTCAAATCATCTAGAAAAATGTGATTATGGCATATTCCACAAAGAATCTACAGGTTGCCAAGGGGCCTAAAAATGAAAAAGTATTATACATTTTTGCTTGTCAATTTAAACAGCGGAAAAACAGATTAGGCTTATGGTGTATCCATTTCTTTTTGTTCCAATTCTAAAATTTTGCATTAAAAGTATATGAATTATGCTTTAAAATCTTCAACTGAAAAAAGCAAAATGTATCCTAGTGAAAACAATGTTGCTTATTTCAGAGATTCTCAGACTCAGCCCTAGGGAACCCTGTGTAAGCTGGCTTTGATCTGACCACAGTTGCAACTGCTTAAGTGCACTTCATGTTTTGAAGGAGTATGCATTCTCTTCAGCCACACTGACAGAAATAGCGATGCATGCCACGAACGATAAAAGTCCCATATTCACATTGTGCTTACTGTGCTATACTGCAATTAAATGACAAGAGGTTAAAAACAAACTGATAAAATTAAAGGCTGTGGTGAATCAACAGGCTCCTCATTGGCCACTAAAACTATCAATTTGGTAGATCATTAAGACAATGCAAATGATGAAGAGCCAAACCGGAATAGTTTTAATACGTTTAAGGAATCAATTAGAAAATAAATTAAACAAAAAAATAAAAAATAAACAAACAGCCAATCTCTTGAGAAAGAGACTGGCTGTTGCGGAAATCTAATATAAATGAAACCATATTCCGAAAACATTTGAAATGATTCACGAGTGTCTTGTTGGCAGATTAGACTAATTTGTTAAGAGTAGTTTGTTAAAGTACAAGCAGTAATGATGCCACTGTCCTGGCCTTCACAGGTGGGTGATACCTGGACCTTGGCACAAGGGAGAGCCCACCCTGGTGAAAACTCCAGCTACTAGCCTAAGTTGGAATCTAACTGGAGCCAGCTTCTGCTCCAGCTGGATACCATCTGGAATTCCGGCGATGGTCTGTTGCTGGTACCAAGCTGGCCCACCAGCTGGACATAGTCTTGCCAACGTGGTTGCTATCTCAACCATCGTCTTGCCAGTTTTATCTCCAAACAAGCCTAAAACCAGACCGGAACCAAACTGGAATTTCCATCAGGGTAAGTTATCCTGTCCAGTGTATCATCATTTGCGATGTTTGCTTTGTTTCACAATCTCACCTGAGAGCTTGTCCCCGTGGCAGTTGGGGATGTCATGGTCTGATGCTCTCGCTGGACCACAGCCCAGTTTATGGCATTGCTAAAAACACGCTGTACTATGGATAAAATTATTTATTAATTAAAATTTTATTTATGAAAATCTTTGTATGACACCTTCCTATGTTTAAATGTTCAGACAATTTTAAAAAAAATTATGAACGTGAAGCAAGGAGACGATCCGTGCATTTTTCAATTTGTATTTAATGATGACATAAACAAATAAACCAATGTACAATATACTCCTGAGATTTTAAGCATTGTGTGATGTACAAAAAGAGAAAGTGAAGATGCTGTACGTTGAAACTGTAGCTTCAGTCCTGTAGCTTTGTGTATGCTGTCCTTTGTGCTTTGCGTTAATTAAATATTGTGTGCGTGTGGGAAACATATCGTACATTCCTGGGTTTCATCCATGTGACTTTCCACATCCGGTGTCCCACTAGTACGGCTAACCCAGATGTCAAACAAGTCCAAGCAAATAGGTCAGGTGGCAAGTACTCAATGTAAGATCTCACAGGGTAGAAAACACAGGAGGACATCATGTGAAACTGATAGACAGTTCTTTGCTGTATGGCAATGTGTAGAAATAGACACTTACCGACAGAAAGCTTTGGTGTTATACACAACGTCTCAGCATTCCTGAACGCTTTCAGTATCGCTCTCCCAAACAGAGAAGCGTTAAAATGTCTGCACCCAGTGAAACAGCACAAACTTTAGGCCTTCCCTACGGACAGAACCTGAACACTGAACCAAGGAAAGGGGTGTAACCGAAGAAAATTGTGAGCGTATAATATGAACAACAGCCAAACACACATTATCTTAAGAAACGACTACAGAATTCAGTTGCTTGATGCGTGGTCAAAGAATGGTTACGAATACAAGGCCAGCATCAAATTTACTCTTCTCTCAGCACTATATACACAAGATGATGATTAAAAACTGGAGGGTATATGCAATTAGTACTGGGACCTACATTCTGAGCCAAATCCGTCTTGAACTGTAACTGTCAGCACCAGGGATAAACGTTCATACAGAAGTTTCAGAAATGCTAATCGAACAAACCTTGATTTGATTATTGGCCTGCCATTTGCTCTACCAGCAGTCTCAGCTGGTTTTCTGTGGTACCGGGAGGGGAGACAAAATGGTGGCCCCTTTAGGGAAAAGTCCTGTTTGTCCACCGGTGGGTACGGTAAGTCTTTGAGTCTCTCGGTCTCGAAAAGGAACGGGCCGCTTTGCTCGTTTACATGAAATGAACCACCTCCAAGTCCCTCCTACCTAAAGCCCCCACCCCAAGCACCGTGCACGTCCACCGCCAACGGACGTGGCCACACCGCTCAAACGTCCTCCGCTCCGCTCGCTCCAGCCAGTCGCGCCCCTCGCGGCTCCCGCAGGAAACCTCAGTGCCCGTTGGCCTCTGTGGATGGGGCGGGGGCGGGCGTGGGCGACCTGGAGGCGCGGGCCGCCTTGTCGACGCCGGGGGCGGTCGCCGGGGTACCCTCCAGGGTCTTGCCCAGGCCGCGGGCGGCAATGGCGGAGAGGGGCTTGGGCTGGGCCTGGAGCCCCGGGCTGCAGATGAGGTGGTGGCGCTCCCAGTCCTTGTGTTGGCAGAAGGAGCCGCAGTAGCGCGCGGCGTTGCAGCCGCTGCACGTCTCGCTGGCCTTGCGCCCGCAGTTCCAGCAGCACTGGGGGGTCAAACGGAAGCCATTTGCGTTAAGGTTCTCTCCACGACTTACCGAGTAAACACTTAAACTTACTGCATCAGGGACACAGTCATAACAACTCACTGCAGCAGACACAACGTCTACACTTATCCTCCTGAGACCCGGCAGAAAAAAAGTATTTACATTTCTTTGACACAATACAAGTGTTCTGGATGACAGAAACATGTTGCAGTGAAAATATTTTCTAAAATATTATTCATTTTATTTTTATTGAGTATCCGTTGTAGTGTAGTTGTTTCCACAATGTAGAAAATATGGTGCTTGATACTAAGACACAGAGACTCTTGTTTCCTACAGGGGACAAAAATAAACTGCCAGGTTTTAGGAGGACATCTGAGAAGAGTGAGAAGATGTGGGTGCGGGCTACTGCGAGAGAAAAAAAACACCTGATTCAGCTAATTAAGCTCTCGATCCAAGACCATGATTGGTTGATTAGTAGAATCGGGCATGTCAGAACAAAACTCTGCACCCACAACAGCACCCTTCTCTGATTAGCCTGGACGCCCCTGATCCAAACGCGCAGCCCAACTGCTGGTTTCCAGTTGGACACGTCCCGACAGATTTGACGGAGAACCAACTCAGTCATTCACTGGTGCTCTTTTCCAAAAACAATCTCCCCAGGTCTTTGGCACACTAAGCTACATATTCAGTCTACCAGCAGTTCACTTTGTCCTGAAGTGTGAGTGATGGCTTTAGGCTACAGTTAATTTTTTTATTTTTCATTTTAAACAACGTCCCTGTTTACCAACTTTGGTAACGTCAGATATAAAATTCAAAGGAATATATGTTTGAATCTATTTTTTATATATAGTAACTTATCACATAAAGCACAAGATAAGCTGAAATTAAGCTATGCGTTTGTGACTGTGTACCATACATTACTATGTGTGTGTGCTTAACAATACAACATGCTTGTCATCGCGTGTGTCCAGTAGTATACTGATGCGTGTATGCTCAAATGTATGACTGATCTACGTGTGTGCGTGCGCAATCGAACGCGCGTTTCTATGCGACGCTCACCTCGCTGGAGTCCTCCTGCTCGTTGATGACCTGGATGGCATCCTCGGTGGCCTTCCTCTTGGCCTCGGCGAGGGTCTTCTCCATCTTGGCCCTCTCGGCCGCGATCATCTCGAAGGCCTTCTGCTCCGCCTCGGCCACCGCCTTCTGGACCTCGTCCATGGCCTGCCGCTTCACCTCGTTCACCGCCTCCTCTGGAGGAGACGAAAATGGTGGTTAGAGCCTGGGTCCGACCCCCCTGACCCCGCGTCCCTGTAACGCGCCCGCCAACCGCCCTTCCCCCTCGTAGAAGCTCGGCTCACACAGCAACTTAGCCTCAGAAAAGCTGTGTAGCTACGGTTCATGTACAGTCCACGTAATGCTCAGTAATATCAACAATTAAAAAATCAATACCAAGGCCTTGATTCACTCGACATTGTCTTTAACTTGCAAATACATGAGACTTTTTTGTGGGGCAAGACTAAACAAAGCATTGTTTTTGTTTGTAAGCTGAAGTCAAGAACAAATGTTTATTGAGTCCAGACCTTACACACACTTATTGAAGGTGACAGCTCGGAGACCCTGAACTTGAGTGGACTGGAGTTCAGAAAAAGGACAACACATGTTGGGGAGGCCAAAGAAAAGAGGCATCTCATTACTGCTCTCTTTCTCCAAATTCCTCCCACAGCACTGGGACCAGGGAGAGAAGAGGAGGAAGAAGAGGAGGAGGAGGAGGAGGCAGATGGCTCAGAGCCGTGGAGGGAGGGATGAGCCTGGACAGGCGGACCGGGCCGCCCTGGTCCTTACCGGCTTTTCTCCAGATCTCATCCGGAACGTAGCCGGAGCCGGGCCGCGGGGCGAGGTCTCTCTGGGCGTCTGTGGGCAGAGAGGAGGGAGCCGGCGTCAGGGAGCGCGCTTCGGACTCTCCGAGGGGCCGCGCGATTGGCCGGCTAGCGGAGGGCCCCGCGTTAGCCAAGACCAACTCTCACCCCACCCGCCCCCCCGTTTTGGACGGCCCCCACTCGCAGATGGCTCCGATCTGTGGGAGCCGGGGCTGGTCCTTAAGAGAACAGCGCTCTCGCCTTCTGTCCCGATCTGGACCGAGCTCACGCGCGCCAGGGTACGTCCGCACCGGCGCGCTGGTCTCATTTACCAGCCAGGCCACTAGAGGGCAGTGATGGCCCAGGAAAATGATTTCCATTTACTTTTTGGTGACTGAGATTTGGAGTCTGCTGCAGATGCCAGTTTGACATTTCTTAATGCTTCAAAAGCACTAATGAAGCCCTTTTTGTGTGTTCCTAGTGGAATGACCATTTTCCAGTCATAGTTACAATTGGGATATGAATAGAAGTCCACCAAAAATGTACTCCATTTAACTCGCTAACCGCCAGTTAACAGCACAGAGTCCTGCATTAGCCTCAGTGTCTTTGATAAGCTAACGTACGAGCTACACAATAGCTTCCTCATGGGGATCTGAGTGTGGCTGAAAGGACTCACCGGGATTCCCGTTCTCCGCCGTGCGGGGGCTGTGGCTCTTGGAGAAGGGCGGGCCGCTCTTCCTGGTCTCCTCCTCGCTGGAGCGCCTCCTCCAGTAGTTGAGCTCCTCCCTGTCGGACTCCTGGCAGCGGCGGAGCACGTTGATGGAGCGCCGGGTCTTCTCCACCATGTCCACGATGCAGTTCAGCACCTGGCGAGCGCGGCGAAGAGAGAGCCGTCAAGGATGTCTGTGACGTCTCGACTCATCCTGGCTCAAGGTAACGCTCACTGACTCACTGTCTGTGTGATGTTATAGGGGTGTGCGTACGACAGTACTGTTCAAGCAGTGGAGGTCTGTGATTCATACCAATATAATTCAAACTATGGGAATTCATTTCCTGTGTTACCCATGTACTCTATGTCTGAAACATGTAGTAGGTTTACAAAATTTAAGAAGAAAATACTTGTTATACATGCAGCAGTAAACACAAAATGAAACAGAAGCGGAAACAAATATGCTGCCATTTTTTATGTTTCGGTGCGACAATCATATGCAGGATATTATTCATTTAGGAGTGTACTATTGCGTTCTCAACATGATTTATAAGCTATATTTTCTCATCACCACCTATCAAGCACCCTGGTATAATTACAAAAGTTCTCCTATTGGATTGCTGAGACCATTATAAATAGCACTGTGCTGCAAAATGACCATTAATATAGGAAATTATTGCATTGTACATTTTTTCTCTTTTTCTATTAATGGATGTGAGCGATGTCATAAAATAACATGAGAAGGTCTTGAAAGGTTTAAGCTTGGCTGCGCGTCCCCCTCCCATGTCCAGCCCGCTGGACATCAGAGCAGTTCTTACGTGGTCCAGATGACGCCATTCGTCAGCCCACTCCCTCTCCGTCAGTCGGTGGTCCACCGGGTCCTCGCCGTAGCCCCCGTTGGTGCCTGATCAAAAAGACGTCACGCGTTAAGGGCCAAACGAGCGGCGACCGTCCCCGCTGAGTCGCGCTGAAATAGCGTGCACTGTTCAACTTCCTCCTGAGCGCTTTGAGAGCGGCGCTGCGAAGACGACGCGGTCTTTACGACCGCAGAGTCAGCCCATGAGAGGCAGCCAGTTTAATAACGCAAGAAATCTGGTCAAAAACCGACATTTATATCTGAAGCGCATGGTAGCGTTAGCAGTAAAACCCTGAAGTGTAGCGGAGAGACGTTTTCGTAGGCGCCTTCCCAGAGAATGTGCGCCCTGGCGCTTCTCCCCACGGCGGATACTTGGCGCTTTTTTTCCTCCCCCGGCGCGGTGGCCTCGTGCCGCGGAGAAGTGGGGTTTAAACCGGTTTAATGTTGGGGGGGGGTGGGGGCGATCGGCCTCCCCGTGCCGACGCCGCGGCGGCGCGTATCCGCCAGGCCCCGCTCCGGAGGGAGAGCCTCCTGATGAAAACCAGACGTCCTCCGCGCCGCTCGACGAGCTCAAGGGCCAACATCTGGGAATCAGCTGTCAGCGCGCGCCCCCCCTCCCCCCCCCCACTCCTCTGCTCCCGCCCCGCTGCCGCCAGTTACGCGGCGCTCGGGCCCCGTCTGGAACTCGCCGCTTCGCCGGCATTCCGGAGGGGAGCCGTTCTGGCTGCGCCTCGCCGGTCGCCTCCAAGCGGCCCAGACCACGCTGGACGAACCGCGCTTGGAACCGCCCTCCCCCACACCGGCCCGCTTGGTCACCGCGTCTACACTGCTTTTCCTCAAAGCTTCTCGCAAAGCTCACAAAGCAACCCTGGGAGGCTATCCGGCCCACAGTACAGCAGAACCATAGAGTTTTTCTCGCACTGCTTTGTGAAGACGTGAACGGCACATTATTTTCAACCGTGACTGTTTTTGTAAAATTGTGGCCATGAGAGGATTTTTTTGGGGGGTTTGTAATAAGTAGAAGACATTTGTGAGATGAACAAAATGGAAAATCAAAAAAAGAAACCCGCTACTCAGTTTCTTTTCTTATTCCTTATTCATCAAGAAAAATTGGTTTCCGTTGACCTACTCAATTCAAGAAGCCAGCTATTATCAGATGCAAGAATGTGAAAATATAGATTACAGTCCAGGTTCCGACACACCCCCGCGCTAAGCTGATGCATGCTTTGTCGTAGTGATTGCTGATGACAAAAAGACCACATTTAAATATTGTGCTTCTAATCAGTCTCCTGATTGGCTGAGGGTTACCTGGGAGACGGGGTCTGTCTTTGAGGTCCCGGAGCTCCAGGATTCGCTGGGGGTCGCGGTACAGGTGGGGCACGGCGATGTCTTCCAGGGCGTAGTGCTGCAGGGGCGGGGGCGTGGGGTGCAGCTGGCTGCTCAGGGGGAGGGGGTGGGCCGGGCTGTGGCGGGGGGCGGGGCTGATGGTGCATATGCGCTTGGCGGGGGGCTCCAGAGGCCCAGGAAGGCGCTCATGAAAGCCGTTCTCTTTGCCCCTTTTGAAGCAAGGCAAAAAGCAAAATGGCATATTAATCCCACTACAAAAATACATTAGGCACCGTACTCAATTTTACTGGAGGGCTTTCCCTTTATCAGTGTCCTTGAAATAAATAAAATAAGACTATATTTAATTTTTTTAATTAAAATAATTTATTTTAAAGCGAATACAAGCAGCATCAATTGCCAGTGTTGGCAAAATACATGCACGTGGGCCATCTTGGTGATCTACCATCCTGGAGGTTCACTCCAACCCTAACAAAGCACACCTCACTCAACAGCTAGAGAGCTCATTGAGCTGCTAATTAGTAGAGTCAGGTGTGCCCAATTAGGGTTGAAATGAAAACCTACAGGACGGTAGATTTCCAGGAACAGGGTTGACCATCACTGATCTCTGAGAATAATGAGCCTTGTGACAGTGAGGGGCCGGGCTGTGACTGTAGAGGGGCGGGGCTGGGGCAGCAGGGGGGCGGGGCTGGGGCAGCAGGGGGCGGGGCTCACCTGTTGGGGCTGTGCCTCTTGGCGCCGGCGCTGTCGCTGGGCTCCAGGAGGAGCTCGGAGGAGTCGGGCGGGGACGCCAGCGTGGTGCTGAGCAGCAGGTGCTCGTGCTGGGAGAGGTACTGGGCCGGCGTCTGCTTGGCGGCACGGGCGCAGTGCAGGAGCTCCCTCTGCAGGAGGGGCAGGTTGGCCTGCAGGAGGGGGGCGGAACAGGAAGTCGTTAGAGGGACCATAACAGTACCTCACTCACACACAAACACACACACAAGCAAGCAAACAAACGCCACTTAATGCAGCAGCCAGACAGGAGTTATCACACAGTAAGTGCATTATTATTAGCTCAGGATATTTTTTCCTGCTGTAGCAGTCTCCCATCAATTTTCGATGAGGTCAGTTCAAATGACACGCTCAAAACTACATTTCCCAGTCTATTTACTTGAGTCTCTCTCGTGAAACATCAATTATTTACTTAATTTATTCGGTGAATGCCTGACAGGGGAAAAAAGAGCAGCAGAACAGGAGCTGTTGCCGACAGGATAAATGCAATAAAAGATGTAAGCCACGTTATATGCATAATAAATTCATAGTGTATTAAATTGCCTTACACATACTCGCTGAGTTTAGAACAGACAATGCAAATCTACTCAAAAGGACTGCCAGAGCCAAGCAGCTGTAGGAAAATAACTACAGGCATTTTGACTAGTCTTCTTCAGGAGCTGCAGAACAATAGTAGATGAGTCAATTTCATCGCTTGTTTTGAACACAAGACCAAGAGCAAACTTGCTCTAATAAATATAATTGTTTGCATAGAGGGCTGCTGTACTTTGCAGACATTCTGCATTGAGCTAAACTACACAAACTGCAACTGGTTGACATTGCAAAGGCTTCTCCTGCATGCATCGTGCCTTTCAGAAACTGTGGCACGAATAAATCGGGTTTCTTCTCTTCTGAGGTTTTTCTGCATGGACCTCACAGCGCGAGCCCAACTCCTCGAACCAGCCTTTCGCCCCCCCCCCCCACCCCCCCCCCCCTCGGTCTCAGGAGCGTTACGGACGCCCCAGCGATGTTCCGCCACGCGCACCGGAGGGAGGGTGAGCGAACGCAGACCCCCTCCACCCCCTCTCTGGCGTAATGAGAAGCAGGCACCAGGCACCAGCGAGCGTAATTACCCCCACTTCCTTGTTCTCCGGTTTGGGCCCCGGCGCATATGTTGCCTGTCATCTCGGCCCTCTTCCACGGGCGGAAACAAGATTTAAGGCGCCCTCGGAGCTGAATGCCGGCATTAATTCGGCGCGGAGCCCATATGTCGCGTTCGCCTCATAAAAATAGGGGGGAGAGGGTTGGGGGGGGCAGGAAGTGTTCCAGTTATGTTTCACACTCCTGAGTTCTCAGGCTAATTTGTGGGAAGGGGGGCGGTTGGTCGGTACTCTGATTTCACCGGTTGTAGTGGAGTGTTGTCATAAATAACAGAGACAGAAAGAAGGTATGGCCAA
The DNA here is from genome assembly GCF_018555375.3 of Anguilla rostrata. NCBI lineage: Eukaryota > Metazoa > Chordata > Actinopteri > Anguilliformes > Anguillidae > Anguilla > Anguilla rostrata. The sequence goes on from NC_057945.1 coordinate 14,931,425, forward strand.
GCACAGTGCACCGTAGAAAGCGATAGGGGTTGCCTAAATATTAGTCCGTTTGAAATGTCAATAGTCACAGCCAAGTGAAGGGGAATTTGCAAGGGGGGCAGGGATATGTAGTTCCTACTGGACACCACAGACGGCTAGGTTATTTAAGACTTGACAGCAAGCATGAAAATCTCGGTAATGTTTCAATTTGTTCAGGAAATGTTAAATGCACGCCTTTATTAACCGTTCACATGAGCATTATCATCAACAAAGACAACAGAGGAAAAAAGCAATTAGGTGCAACACACTGAAACAAAAGGGTTTTCTTCGCCTTTCTCCTGCAGATAATAATTCCCTTGACTGTGCGACCTGAAGATAATTACCATGCACTGCCTTTTACAAAAGAAATAAGGAAAACGTCTACGTGCTCATGCAAAGGTAGTAAATGTTTTCACCATGATGCATAACACTGAAAACGAATGTCTGGACCTTCCTCGTGGTCCTTGTAGGATGCAGCGTCTGCAGACAAGTTTTCCAGTCTGTTCCTTTAGCACAGTGGTAACCAACTCTGTTCCTGGAGATCTACTGTCCTGTAGGTTTTAATTTCAACCTCAATTTGGCACACCTGACTCTACCAATAAGCAGCTCAACAAGATCTCTAAGCTGTTGAGTGAGGTGTGCTTTGTTAGGGTTGGAGTGAAACCCCTCAGGAGGATAGATCTCCAGGAACAGGGTTAGTTACCACTGCTTTAGCAGTTGTGTGTAATGACTAAATCTTCACTAAACACAATAGTTTCCTTTCCCCTGTTCTGAGAGGAATAAAGTTAAACCAGCTTGCTGCAGATTAAGTACTAAAAACCATAATTTGGACTGAACAAGTCTTAAGCGAATACAGAAATAGGTGCGAGGCGCTCCTTTTTGAAGCAGTCCCTCAGCACAGCTATGTAGTCAATCCAGGGCACACTGCGCACAGGCCAACAGCAGGAACCCGACTGACCAGAAGAGGGCGCTACAGCAGGATATGGTGAGGGCAACCACACTGAGAGACACTCCTCCCTCATTCCCTGGGATGACACTGCCAATCACAGGCTGACCTGCAGGGCTACCAGCCAGTCGCCACCAGCGCAGCCAGGGTTCTACACTGAAACGTACGCTCAGACGGCCCCTAATTCTTCGCTCATAGACAGATAGGTGGCGGGGCAGTTTCCCAAAGCCAGAGGGCACCTCACCTTTAGGAAAGGGATGACGAAGGGTCTCAGGGGGAAGTTGGTGGCCTCCTGAAGCCGGGCATGGAACTCCTCAATGGTGACTGTAGAGTTCTGCGGGGGACAACCACACAGAGACGCTCAGGTTGCGGTTCAGGCATACCGAACCAGTCCGTTAACCGCCCGGTCCTAAGTCTAGGAGAGGTGGCGGACGGTTCTCCCGCCAAAGGGCAAATCGGAGGGTGGGGGAGGGCTTGCTGACACTCACCACCAGGGCCAGGACCAGGCTGCGCACGCTCTCGCCGATCTCGGGGGAGATGTCGTTGCCGAACTGCTGCAGCGTGGTCAGGAAGCGCTTCAGCTTGCTGAGCTGGCGCGCCCCGCAGGTCGCCGGGAGCTGCTGGTTGGCCAGCGAGGAGGAGGAGGAGGAGGAAGGCCCGTTGCTGTAGCGCTGCGGGGGCGAGGGGACCGCGTTCAGGGTAGGAGGGGAATGATTGATCCCGTTGGTCACTAAGGAGAAAAGCCAGAAAGACGGGGGGATGAAAATATCCAATTCTCCCTCAGGGAACAAACTACATATGACCATCCTATAAATACTATTAATACACTAAATACAGCCCTCATATTACATCCCTGAATACCTTATATATATTATATCCCAATACCTTATGCAAATATCTAGCTTTATGTACAGCTACCAAAGTTTCTTTATAAGCTGCCTTGATGTTGATGCAAACTAGCAATAAAGAGGTGAGCTGGCAAAATTCCCAACCTGGCTCTCTCAAACTTGCCACCTAATCATCCCCTGATTTCATTGGCTAAAAAATGCCCTTTCCTTCTCCCCCTTAGCTAATTTGTGGTGAGCGTTCTGGCGCAAAATGGCTGCCATGAATCACCCAGGCGGGTGCTACACATTGGTGGTGGGTGAGGTGAGTTCCCACTCATCACCGTAAAGCACTTTGAGCGTTCGTAAAAGTGCTGTATAAATGCAATAGTGCATTCATTCATTCAGCTCTGCTGTCTCGGGGGAGTCGTTAGGCTTGATTGGACAAGCCTGCGTCCTTGGGGAGCAGGGCAGGCCTCGACTGGACCAGGCGGCGGCGGCGACGGCGGGGCAGGGGGGGCGGGGGTACTCACGCGAGGTGGAGGAGAAGGAGGCCGGGCGCGGGCCGCTGGGGTTGACGGACGGCAGGGGCGGCATGGCGGAGGGAACGGACCTGGCGTGAGCTTTCACATCCACAGGAGAACCGGGCATGGCAGGGGTCGTCTTCGCTCCGCTGTCTGAAAGAGAGGCGGGGGGGGTGGGTCAGTCACCGATTCGCCACGGCCGCGCCCAGCCAGACGTACACACCACTCCTGAGGTGCATGCGTAGCACTGAATGCCATTCAGGGTATTATCAGAAGTGTGCTAGGGTGCTGAGCGGAATCCACCCATTGGTGGCTTTTGGTCAATCCTACTGATTTCAGTATAGTACCTGCATAGTACTTTTTACAAAACACTGTCACAAAGACACTTCAACAGAGGAAACAGCAAGGAAAATTGGGCAGAACCAGACCTGAGCCCCCAATAAGCGAGCGAGGGAAAAATATACACAAATAAAACTTCCCGGTGGGAAGAAAAACACTCAATTACTATAGACTTGCTTCTAGTAAGACCCAGAAGAATGACTCAAACATCTACACGTTACAAGTGTTATCTACACCACTGAAACGCATTCATCCAGAAAGGGGGGCTGGGGGGGGGAAGTCGGGGGGTTTTCCCCCCGGACCCCGCCGGTCATTCGGGAAGGAGGACCCCGTGCGATCTCCTCCGCGCACACAAAAAAAAAAAAAACGCCGGGAGAAGGCCAACCTTGTTCCCCGAATTAGCCAGATGTCACGCCTTGAAGCGCACTGAGATCTATAGCGGAGGCGCTGAAGAAGGGGGCCATTGTGAAGAGAAGAATGCCCTGTCACTGAGCACTCCGGGCCGGGAGATCTGCTATTTCATGCTTACTAACGAGAGCCCCGAGAGCTATTGAGAGTTAAATGCGCACTCTCATTGTGGCCCCTGACTCGGGGCAGGCCACCAGATCCTGGGAGATAAAACAAACTGGTATTCTATTGCTCTCGAGAAACCAAGACCATGAAGACTCCATTTGTCTGCATTGGGGAAAAGCCGGGCAATCAAACTGAATGGGCTGCAGATCGGGTCCTCACAGGGGATAAGAATTTCACAGTTTAAATATCTCACAATATCCCGTCTTTTTGCTAAACACCAGAACAACTCTTTGTAATGCATCTTTAAAGATATCCCTGGCCGGCTAATTTGAGTCCTGTGTCATTGTCTTGTCGGAGCAGATGCTAATACAAAGCTCTCTTGAGTAATTCGGTTTGACAAAGTAATGATTGGCCGTAGCGCTGTCTACGTTTAATCCGGTACTCGCACATAGCCTTGCGTATAGCCTAGCGAGCGACCGCAGTCTGGCTTTATCCGAAGATAAAAACATAAGAATAAACTGAATATCGAACAACACTGCAAATAAATAAATAAATACAATTCTAACACGGCTGTAATCCAATAAAAATAAAAGGTTATTACACTTCATGTTCAACCCCCTCTGCCCCACTGGTCATTTCTGCCTCTGTGTTTTGTATTGTATGCGGGGGGAAAAATGAAACCCATAACTTAAAACTGCTCTGGTGGTCTACATCGGCGATATTTTATGAGAGTTCGGGCATGCACTTTTTAAATGCCTTTCATCAAGAAATCAAAGTGAACAAATATGAGCAGGCCATGTAACAGCCTGAAGACATTCAGAACAAAGCAAAAAATGAAACAGAAAAAGGTTAAAAGGTTGTGCAATTTAAGTGAGAAAATGTCCTGAACTCAACTATTTATAAAAGCCAGAATGTTCTTCTAAATAGAAGCCTTACATTCATCCCATTAGTTCCCCTAATTTATGTTTCCTATATTTCGTAATATACCAGTGATGAATATCTACTGACATAAGACACACAACACATTAAAGAATGAGCCTTCATTGATGTAGGCTATCTCCACACTTCAAAAATATACTATTACCACATTCAGACAGTAAGTCTTGCTTTATATTTTTAAGGTTAATTTTATTATCAAGCGTTTCACTACAAAGAAATTTTTCTTACTCCACTGACAAATCATAGTACTTCTTTTCATCACCACCGCCCCCCCCCCCGCCCCCAAGTCATGCTTACTTTTTAAGCAAGAACACTACTATAAAACATTAAGAGGAATTAAGGGACAGTTAACGAGATCATCGCTGCAAACCAAAAGCGATTACATTCAGCATGAATCAGCATTAGTGGAAGCTCAGAGGACACGCTGTCAGGCTATAGGACACATCTACTGCACATTCACACAGGCACACAAACACACCCCCCCCCCCCACCAACCTGCAACTCAACAGCTCCCTCTTCTCCACCTGAGTCCCCGTTTACCGACCCCTCCCACCCCCCACCTGCCTGTTGTCTCCCGGGGCCGGATGTACAGAAGCTGTTTGGGTTTCTATCGCGCGGGACTAAGACGGGGCAAGATGGAACCTATACTCTGAAAGTCCCCATCAACACGCTGTGTGGTCCCTCCATCCTGCAGGAGTCCTGATCTAAGCCTGGCTTCAGTCCTCCGGGCAGTTCCTGAAGAGATTCCAATGGGTTTTTTTTTGTTGTTTTTTCACTACTTCAATTTGGCCCCCTTGTAGACAGGAAACCGTATCATGCCCGTACGGACCGTTTCCCTGGACTCAGCACGCTACGCATTTAAGCCCCGGCCACCGCGCCCAGCCATGGCTCTGTGCACTCTCTGTAACGGGGTCACGCATGTCAAAGGTCACCCATTAAGAGGGAAAACAGAGAAAAGTGCAGGGTCAATTTGCCATTCATCGGCCAGCAAAGAAGGGATATAGGCCATCTTTGGATGCAGGGTTGGACAAGGGTCTCAATTCTGTACTCAAGTGTGTTCTCCTCTCTCTCTCTCACACACATACACACACATGCACACAACCTCACACCAGTTCCTGTACGGAGTGTAGGGAGTGCATTATGTAAGAGCCAATAAGAAAACTGAGGTGATGGGTATGTACTTCTGGGATTAAAATCTGAATACACTGAATACACTCTCTACAAACCACCATCAGCTAAACCAGAGGACTCTATTTCCCCAGCGGCCACCCAAGATAAATATTTGATCTAGCACGATGTATTTGCCAAGCAGGTGTGTGTGCCACCTGTTGTCAATTCAGACGGCTTTAAAAACACCTACCCCCCCTCTTAAGGAGGGACAAAGTGTGTACAGCAGCACCCCAAGGCCTTCTGGGAAATTTCTCAAACAGGGATGCTGACGCCTACACTAAAGTGTACCTCCCCGAACTCCGCCATGTTCCTCAGAGGTAAATGAAAACTGAAAAATTTGCCACACTATTTCTGAATATGTAAGAAACGCTAAAGAGGTAGCTTAGCCCACAGGGATCCCATTACCCGTTCGCCACGGCAACCAAGTTTGTTTTGGCCACGTTGTGTTACAGAACACACGATTCTGGTCTCAGCCTTTGGGAAACCTGGCTCCTGCGGCCACCTGCTCTGCTTCTCTCAGCGTGTCGTATCAGCGTGCCGGGCAAAAAGATTTGTGTTCCAGGGCTGTTTCGTTTGTTTCGTTTAGCCAAGCAGAATGTAGAAGAAGGTTGAAACGCAACTCACAGAAACGGTTGCATTTGACACAAACGTACACCCCTAAACACCAAAACTTTGTTTCTTGAGGAAATCGTTGTGGTAGGGTGGGCGTGGTTTTGCGTTGGCTGCAGAGAGAGAGTGGGCGGGGCGGCTCTCGGAACTCTGCGCCACGGCTGTTGGGGTTTATTAATCAGCACGGATAGTTAATTGTTTGATTGATTGACAATGTGCTGATTACCTCGACAGTGAGCCTGGACGTTTAAAAGCGGCTCGACAGAGAGAGAAGCGGGAGAACTGGAGGAGGAAGAAGAGCTGACGGGCAGTCAGCCGTGAATTGGAACCGATACCTTGTGTATTGTGTATTGTGTATTGCGTATTGCGTATTGCGAACAGAAAGCCGCGTGGCGGCCGGAAAATAAAAAGACGCAGTCGCGTCCTGAAAAAGAACTTGTCTCTCTCTCATCTCTCAAACGAGCGGTAGCACTCAGTTTGCTACAATCGTCCTCCACGAAAAGAAATTTCAGAGAATTCGGGATTAGAAAACTATGGAATGGAATGAAATGTTTACTGCAGTCTCCAACTATTTATCCTTAAGTGAGCTGGTAGGCCTGTGGGGATTGAGGACGCTATGTTTGCACGAGAGAGAATATGCAGAGCCGTTTCTGGCGGGGAAAACATGAAAAGGAAAAAAATAACTTCCTCACACCTAAAAGTGTGTTGAGAACAGGTGAGCAGGCGAAGAAATCTCCCACACACTGCTATTCATGTGAACGTTTCAGTCAACAGAATGCTAACACTAGTATAAATACCTCCAAAATTTCCAACCGGTTTGTGTAAGTTTAATCTTCGAGCATAAAAGAGGAAAGGAGCCATTGTTTAAAGTCAAAGCCTTCGCTGCTCAGCCCATAAAATGTCAACAGTAATTTCCCTCGGAAAGCGGAAGGCAGAACCAGGTGTTTTCAGGGTGAAAAACCTTCCCCTTCAGCTGGCGACACAAAGGAGCAGGTCTGCCATTAGGCCTGCTCTGTGCATGAGGGAAATTCATGGATGGAAGACGAGTGAACGGCTATTTCTAATGAAATAACAAAAAAACGAAGACATAAAATAATAAACAAAAAAAACAAAGACAATTGGCGATTGTATTGTTCCATCTTTTTGTACGGTACATTTTGATGAGATACTATTAGCCGTTCTTTGCGTTCCTCAAGGACTTTTCTGTTCCATTCTGTTGGCTTTCAGCTTGGCTTCACATGGCAGGGGTAGCGTGGAAAGAGATTACAGAACAGACTCTCTCTGTCGCCTCTCTCTCCTGTGTCTTTGTCACGGTCAGGTTGGCGGTCAGGGAAGGGCGGAGCCTCTGTGGGACGTCTGTGAGGGTTTTGGGGTGGGAGGGGGGCGGGGGGAGAGCTCTCTGGACGAAGGTGACACTGAGCCCGTCACCTCTCTGAGTCTGACAGCTTTCCCAGGACGCTCAGCGGGTGTCATCGCCGCGGGAGACCGCCTTGGCACGGGGCCAGCCCCGGTCCTCCAGACCTCAGTTCAACCGCGGCGGAGGAGAGAGTAACCCTTACCGCGCCACGGAGCCGCCAACCCACGGACACATCCGTTAACGCTAAAGATCGGCTTTCGTTTCTTTTTTTTTTTGTTTGTTTACGTTAAACGATATGACCGTCTCGTGCTGGGTTCGTCGTTCCCACAGTTCTGACTGGCTGCGGAGAAACAGCTCACGGACCTTTTTCTGCGAAACACCCACCCTTCCTTCGTTTAAAGGACCCGAAGCGCCGTGTTGTGAAAAGCCTGCGGTGGCTGAAGAGCGAGAACAAAAGGCAGCCAGGGTCTGCGCTGCCTCGGGGCTTTCCCCCACAAAAAAATCTGTTCAGAAAAGAGGCCTCCAAGGCCGGAGACTCAACAGGGTTAAGCCCTCAGCTCCTTAGCCTGTGTGCTGCCGAAGAAACCCCCCACCCCTTCCGCCCCCCCACCCCACCCCCCAACACCATATGGATCTAATCGGGCAAGAACTCACCAGCTGGGGCCTCCAACAGTCACCTGTGACAGGAGAAGGGGACAGAAGGCTGAGGGTTCTCTTCCAAGCGAGAGACAATGTGTTTTCAAGGGAAAGGAAAAGGGGGGGGGGGGTATGAGACTCGGAACACGGCAGGGAAAGAGAGAGAGAGAGAGAGAGAGAGAGAGAGAGGACTTGGGTGCAAACAAAGCCTGCACCTGGCCCCAGCCCGTCCGCACGCAGCGACAATGCGCGGCACATCTGTTCCTGCCCCCCCCCACCCCCACACACACACACACTCCCCCTCTCTCCACCCCCCTCTCTCTCTCCCCTCTCCCAAAATAAAGCAACAGGTTTCTGTTTCCCCCCGGAAAAGGAGACAACAAACACAGGTTCATCCCCCCACCAACCCAACCTAGTGGTTTGTTCTGCAACCCACCCTCCGACCCCAGTGGTTTGTTCCCCCCCACCACCCACCCCACTCCAGTGGTTCGTTCACAGAATGAGCCCATGGTGTCAGCTCTGCGATGAGCTCAAACCTACATCATGCCCATTTCTACCACTCTCTTTCTGACTACATTTTGACAACAGGATAATCCTTCGAGACCATCGACTGCCCTCCAGATGAACCTCAAATAAAGATGGACTGCAGTCGAGAAGGAATTCTTGACCAAGACAAAAAGATAACAGACAAAAGATTGCGGGGAGTTAATAATTTGCAGATCGGCTGAACTCACTGAAAACACTGTAACACTGATGAGTTACTGTCGAAAGCACACCATTGTTCATTAGGTGGTCCTTGTCTGCTGAATGTCAGGCTGAAGTGTTTTATTTTGATGAAACATTTGAGTGAACAGGGTCAAAATGTGGCAGAAGGGTTCCTTTTTTTCCCCTCCCGAAAACAAATAAAGCTGGATACTTTATGCACCATGAGCTACTCCACCCCCATAAATCAACTCCCCCAGAGACTGTACCCGTCTTTCAAGAAATAGCCTAATTCAATTCGCAGATTCAAACAATACCATCTCCATCAACGCGAATCAGCTGGTTGATTACTGAAGTGACATCAATCGTCATTAGCATCCCTGTGGCTGAGGACACGCAGCTGCGGCTGGCGTTTCGTGACGGTATGGGAGAAGAGCAGGTCGTCACCTCGAATGACACCACAAGGAAAACTCTGGCTTGAAGTACTATTTGTAAAATCGCCATTGCCGTTGCCCACTGAATTCATATACATTAGCCACGCTAAACTGAGCCCAGCTTCGAGCCAAGCTCCAATTGCATATAAATGCCAAGTTCTAATTCTGTGATATGTTCCGGATAATTCCTCTAAAAGTCCAAGTCTCCAGTTTTCGCCATTCCCCGGTCTTGTCCCCAACCCCAGCGGTCAGTATGAATCTCACTTTTTTATAATTAAATTAAATACAACAACAATAATAACAATAAACATAATTATCGTCATCATTTTCATTAGTAGCAGCATTATCATTACTATAAGCACTACTGTAGATAAATAACTGTGACCACAGGTGGGAGCAGGTGAAGACGGAGCGCAGTCATCTGTTGGGTTTCTGCGGGCGAAGGCGTGGGGGCCCACAGGGGGCTGTTTGTTTAGTGACTCCTCCGCTGCGTTCTGCTAGGCACAGCCCGTCCGACTCACCGCGTTCAGACCAGGCCAGAAAAGCAACAGCGCTCCGTTTCAGATGGAAGGGGGCGGGGGCGCGGGTGGAGGAGAAATTAGTTCGCGCGTTAAGGGTGGCTAAAAACAGACGGGTCCAAAATAATAAAAATGAAAATTCCCTTGGTATTTACTTGGTTTTCGTCGCACACGCGAGGCTGAAAATTACCGCGCGTGTTTTTCTTGGCTCGGACAGACGCTTCAGTGTTCGCAGTGACGCTCCATCTGGCCGGGTGCCAAGATAAATACGGTACGTTTGAGAAAGGAGCGCGGGTCGCCGTTAAATCCGTTCCTGTATGTTAAATGTGCGCCTTCGCCACGGGCACACTGCAAGCTCGGGACCCCCGCGAGCCGAGTTTTCTTAGAGCAAGCTAATTCCTTCTGCTAACAATTATAAAAATATAAACGGCGACGTCACGGAGCTACAATTGCCAGTGAAATAATCGCGGATGGAAAAACAATTACTGGCGTCTTCCCGAGCGGGGCCAGAAGCCAGATGGCTGAAATATTTCCCATCAGAACCGGAGAGAGCGGCACGCAGAGACAACCGAACCCTTCAGAGACTAGAGGTTTCCGTGGAGAGGGTGCAAAGGGGTCACGTCAAACTCCATGTCCTGGGTCACCCGCGCACTCCTACGTGCCAGAAATGCTGGAGCGGTGTGGTGGGCGGGGGGGGGGGGTCTCTCTGTTCCCCTTCGGTAGATTCAAATCTCAGGCGTTTTCTACCTGACCGCTGTAAACACCACCTGCACTCGAATCGGCACGCTTGGCGGAGCTCATGGTTGGGTTCACCAAATGTTGAGCGGCTTTTTGCCGAAGTGGACACGCTTCCCAAAACTGTCAGTGCCACCAGTTAAAACCCTCTTCCAGTTCCCACTACCTCAATGCGAGCATTAATAAAAAAGACAAAGTAAACAATAACACAAGCACTATGGTCAGACTATCGAAAAAGACTTTGATAAAAGGTCTTTAGTATCCCTAAAAATGAAGGTTATCCAAGGATCACTTCCTTCAGTTTCAATCCACTCCCCAACCATTTAAAATTGTTAAATTTCATTGAGCCATTTATATTTAAAAATAATCTGTCAAAATTTTGTTATTTTCATAAACAAGTTACATTACATTACATTACATTACAGGCTTTTGGCAGACGCTCTTATCCAGAGCGACGTACAACAAAGTGTATAACCATAACCAGGAACAAGTATGACGAAACCCCTAGAGAGAAGTACCGGTCCAAGTACAGGGAACAACCGCATAGTTCAACTTGGACAAGTTAGTTCTATTCTACTGGACTTCAGGAACACCTTGCAAAACCTGAGAGGATTATGGGAGGTGAAGTGGTTCACTGGCCAGGTGAGTCAAACAGACACCTATCAGAGGTGGGGGTAAGGATCCTTACGTGGCGTAAGGATCATTCAAACACAGGACGGCACCGGGGAACCAGAACGCAGGCCAAATCCACCCCCGTTAAGCCAGCCCAGCCAGCAGCTTATCGGCTCACCGTGTTACGGTCCCCCTCTGCTCTCCGCGGCTAATCGATTCTCCCTCCAATCAGTCACCCGTGTCCCTCGTGCCACACGTCTCTCTCAACCCCGAGGCTTCCCCCGGAAAGACGATCCCGCGCAATTACACGAAGCGTTCGAGGTCAGACGGCGCGGGTGGAGCTCACGCCCGCGGCCCTTTCATCCGAGCGACAGACGAGACCACCTCGCATGAACCGGTCGACGCGCGCAGCGCCGCGAACGGCCATGAATCACAGGCCAGGCGCGGCCGCGCGGGGAAGAGGTCAAGAGAGCTCACCCGACAAACGTTACAAAGATCTGACGATCCACTTAACCCGGCCGCAGACCCCCTTTTGTTTCTCCGGATGGCCCAGTGAAATTCTCCACCCGGACAGCTGGGAGTCTGAAACGCTACGCTTATGAAACGCGACGCGAGCCGGTCACCAGAAACCAGTGAAACCAGGACGTGACGCGTCCAGGTGCTAGAACGCTTAGCGGACTCAGAGCAGGGAAGGTCATAGAAGGCTTAGTGGACTGAGAAGAGGGAAGGTCATAGAACGCTTAGCGGTCTCAAAGGAGGGAATGTCATAGAAGGCTTAGTGGACTCAGAGGAGGGAAGGTCGTAGAACGCTTAGCAGACACGCTTAGAGCGTGTGCGTATGCATATATATCTGAAGATTATCAAATATTTGCAAAGATCCAACAGGTCACACTCTCTCAAAACATCCATTACTGTTCAGCTGTCAGCAAGTGAGGACAAGTGAGGACGGCTCCACAGCGTATCTGAAGACGTCCTGAGGACGTCTCAGAAGCGAGTCCCTCATTGGCTGAGACACAGTTAAGGAAGCAGGCTGCTGGTGTCATCAAGCTGTTTGGCTGAGCCGACGGCGAGTCGAGGCACAAGGAGGCCAACCTGAACTCACTGCTCTGCACTTTCAGAAAGATACAGAGACAGGGAAGGAAGACAGCTGTGCTCAAGAATAAAAGAGCCTGTGTGAATGTGTGGTGTGTGTGTGTGTGTGTGTGTACGCGTGCCTATGTGTATAGGTAGGTGTGTCTGTGTGTCATGTAGGAGGATTTACTTATATAATTTGTTTTCTCTTTTTCTTCAAAAATGGAAACTTACGCTATAACTCATCACACAGCGTTTGTGCCATAACTCTTCAGTTGTGCTGGAGAAAGCTGGGAAGCGGGCAGTGAGGTTTGGTGGTCTGGGGGCCTGTTTCGTTTAATGTAATTCATTCCTCGTGGAACACCCCCCCCCCCCCCATCCATCCATCCCACCCCATGACTGGGGGCGAAGGCCTAACGTAAAGCAGAACGGGTTAAAGAGAACGTGGAGCCGAGCGGAGGAGTCTAGGAGACCAGCGCCTCCCGGTCACGTGGCGGGGGGGGGGACTGGGGACTGGGGCCAAGACAAACACCCTCCCTGGAGGTCAGGAGATGATAGATTATGGGGACGAGGGGCGGGGGGGGCACAGTCTCCATGTCTACCTGCGCGACCCTGCCTGACAAATTTCACCCTAACGACAGGGGGGCCTATGAGGCACAGTATGTACTTGCACAAAGGGTACCTTGTTCACCTAGCCAATTCAAAACACACATGCGCATGCACACACACTCACGCACACACACATATATACATGCCATACACACACGCGTATGCACACAGACACACATATAGGCTACATGCCATGCACACACACACACACGCATGCATGCACACACACGTACACGCCATACACACACGCATATATACACACGTACACACAACACGCATACACACACACACAGACTCACACACACAGCAAGCGTACATACACAAACACACCCTGCAAAGACATGGGATGTGCAGACCAATCCAGCACAGTATGAAAACACACACACACACCCCCACACACACAGGCTTAGGTACAGTCCACTGGACTACCAGGCCTCTGTGATCAGGACCTGCTCCAGGCCATCCAGGGGGCAAACGCATTACGACAGCCAGCCTCGTTTCATCCAGGACCGAGCCTCTGTGCCGACCAGTCCCTCCAACGAGAGAGAGCTCACGGGTCACTTAGCAGGGCGCAAGCCATTAGCCTAATCCCTGCCTTCTTCCCCGAGCCCCCCGCTCAGGACATCCAGCTAGTCCTTCGCCTCCTTCTCCGTACCGTCCCGAAGGAGGTCCTTCAAAAATGGAGCACCCCGGGACATAAGGCCCATTCAGTCTCGCACGCCCGCGCGCAGTAAGACGGTCGTTTCCGCCGGAGACGGTTTCTGACTGGGACCGGGTCCCCAATCCGGCAGGCCACGGAGCCACCGGTACGCCCGGTCCAGCGGCCGGAACTGATCTGCTGCATCCTGTCCCGCGCTTTCGCAGGCGCCGCCAACATAAAAAAAACCCTAAACGCCCGCCCGCCGAGAGAGAGACGGGGAGTGCGAGCGCTCTTTCCGCAGAGGTCAAAGTTCACCAGGCAACTGCGCGTGACGTCGACAACTTTATCAAGGTTCCAATAAATTTCTTGCGGGAGCACTTTGAAGTCCATTAGACACCCACTCAGAGAGCTCCGAGGCAGGGATGTGGTGATCTAAATGAGTAAATCAGCGGAGGGACTGTTCAGGAGCACATGTAGCGTGTTGTGTGGGCAGCTAAGTGCAAAAAGCATAAAGGAAGCGTAATGCAGCACTTTCTAACATATCTTCAAATTCTTTCATTTTAACACAACGATGGAAATGACGTTTCGTGGTTAAGACGCTGGGCTTGTAACCCTTGTAAAAAGGTTGCAGGTTTGATTCCGAGGCACGGCAATGTCGTCGCACCCCTTGAGCGAGGCACTACATGTATTTGTCTTAGAAAACGTGACTTGCGCGCCGGGTGAGAGGCGTGGAAAGCGCTGACGTGCAGGAGCGCGGGCGGCCTGCGGGAGCGGAGCGGAGACAGAAGCGGGGAGGCTGTAGCGCCGTCTCCGTGCCAAACGCGAGCGCGCTCAGAGAGAGGACAGGCCGCCGCTGTCAGAGTGACGATCTCCAGGCTCCCCGCCCCGCCCACCCCCACCCCCCGAGGCTCCGCCGCGCCATCTCCCGCCAAGCCACCCCAGCGCCGGACCCGCCGAGCTGAGCCTGTCCAGGACACCGCCGTCACCTCCCCCCAACTCCCACCCCCATCTCAGGGGGTGAATCAAAAACAGGCCTCTGCTCTGCTTCTCTACCTGCACCAACCCCCCCCCCCCCATCCTTCCCAAACTTTTTCCATCTCAAGGGTTCAGGAGGATGTGAACCCAACCAGGACTTCTTCTTCAGTAGCCAAGGAGACCTGCTCAAAACCTGCAAACCCTCCAATTATGTCTTCAGCTCCAAAACACACCTACAGAGCAGAAACCTGGGGTGCGCAGCCTGAGCCAGCCCATCAACAGGTTTCACTCATTAAAGAGCCGCTGATTTGCTGTTTGCCCGGCATGTACAACTCCAACCCCCCCCCCCCCCCCCCGAGTTTCTATTCCCCATCGAAACTAATATCATTTTCAAGCCCCGATTGTAAATTTCACTTTCAATGTGAAGACAACTGCTGATGCCACTTAGCGAAGCAGCCCGAGGTGCTTTTCAGTGACTTTAAGCAGGGGCGTCCTGGCAGAGTTAATACCGCGGAGCTCAGTGCACTCCGAGACCCATGGAAGAGCGATGAATAAAACCTGGCATACGCAAGGGGCCATTCAAGAAAGAGATGAGCAGCATGCCCCCGTCTCCCCTCCTCTCTTTTTTTAATTCTCATTTTTGACAAAATAATCAGTAGCAACCCTGGCAACCAACTGCATCGCTCCACACTTACAAGGGGAATGAATTATCGGTAAACAAACTGATAGATCTGCCCCGTCTTGGCATCTGAACACTGCACATGGAAGGAACTTTATGCGCAGATTCTGGATGCAAAAATGACACCGACTATCAAAGGGCACGTACTTTCTCCATGAAAAACAGTGTCATTTGCAAAGACAACCGTTGGTATTTTTTAAATCCAACAATATTCAGCTCATTAAAAAAAATCTATGGACCATCGCTTCAGAAAAGAGAAACCAAGGTTACAAATAGCACTAGTTTCAAATGGACAGAGCAGCCAAAACAGCAAATTCTCGACATTTCTTTCAGTTAAAAAACACTCTCTCCGCAAGCCTCTCCTTAAAGAGATGAAATAACGAGCCTGGGGCGACAAAATGTCAGCCCGCTAGGACACAGTAAATGGCATTATAGAAAACGCACACACACACACACACACACACACACACACACACACAGATACACGCACGCACACACACACACACAGAAAGAAAGAAGCAGAACATGTTGCTCCTCACCTCCTCCCTGTTGTGGCTCAGTCGCTCGCCTCTCTCTTTTTGACTGCAGCACGTTTGTCTCCTTCCTGCTTTCTCTCGCTCTCTCTCTCTCTCTCGCTCTCGCTCCCCTCTCTCCACGCCTTCATATGTCAGGCATGTGTTTGCGTTCCCACATATGTGAGCTCCAGCGCAGCCCGAGCGGCTCGGCCAAAGCCAAGGAAACACAGATGGGTCCCAGATGGAAAAAGGATATCCAAGCAGACCAGTCCTCCCCCCACCTCTCTCTCTCTCTCTCTCTCTCGCCAGCACCTCCCCCCCCGCTCCCCCCCACCTTTTCTCTCACAGACACTTTCCTCTGTTTCCAAGGGCTGGCTGCCAGGCTGACGACACGGGCGAGGCCACGCCCCCCCTCCGTGGAACTCAGCCAATCTGCTGCTAATCTATTTAATGTATTTACCGACGGGCCTCGTAATTAACATAACTAATTGCTCTGGCACGCACGGGCAAAACAAAAGCCGTGCCAATTCCAAACGTGGGGGTGGGGGGGTTAACTGCCGTTCTCAGTCACAAAAATAGTGACTTTTTGTGATTTCACGGCCGTGCTTTTTATTCTTATTCATTTTTACGTTTTGTTTCGGCCCCTGAATAGCACTTGGATTGCCTGGTTCTAATCCAAAGTGTACAGCTGCTGGATGTGTCTGCAGAGAGAGAGAGAGAGTGATCCATGAAATAGCCTCCCCCTACTGATTGTGGAGTACGTGGGGAAGAGTCTGATTGATTAATCTGGCCGCAGTGCAGACGTAACTACACTCCAAATATTAGTTCTGCTGACCTGGTGACCTCTCTCCTAGCATGTAAAACTATAGGCAAGGGATTTCTGATTCACTCGTAACAATAAATCAGCAGTGAAAAGTCTTTTCTGTTTTATTGACTATGCACTCCCTGAAAAGGAGCAGCCCCTTTGAGGAAAAATAAAAGTGCAGCCAGTTTTTCTTTTTGTTTATTATCCATCGCCTGCGGTATAAAGCGTAATGGGGTATTTAGCCCAGGCCCTGCTTGCGCCAGTGACACCGTAGGTGCGCAGACGCAGCGACGGTGCGGGTCCATTTGGCTTCTGCAATCGTCTGCACTTGTGGTCACGGTTTTCCGGTCAGACCTCCACAGCAGGTTGCCACTGGTTGTTTACTGCCATACTTCGCAGAAAGCAGAGAACAGAACATTCCAGTAAACACTCGGCTGCACTGGTGTGTGTGTGTGTGTGTATGTGTGTGTATGTGTGTGCGTGCGCACGTGCATGCCCACTCACGCCAGCTTATACAAGTAAAACACACTGTACTTTGACAATAAATAAATGTGAGTGACCACATGCATGCACGTACCACATGCAGCCTACTCAGTGAGGGTAAATGGGAGGACTATGACGGTAGGTAAGGGAATGCTACTCTCACTTGTTTTCACGTGCAATTGTTACACACTGTGAAAGGTTAAATGCTGAGGTCTGTTTTCTGGAATGCACAAACCTAAAGCCTGTTAGAGTTCAAGTCATAAAATTACAGTCAGCTGCAGTCCTGCTGCTTTTAAATGACACCAGTTGATTGTTTTTCATTTGCTCAGCAGGGCCCGTCGTCCAGCGTTCTGGCCTTGTTTTACGCTTTTATATAAACAGCAGGATTTTATTATCTGCGACGCTAGTAAAGTAGCACCTAAACTCAATACAACAACGAGCCACAGCATCCACATTTCCAGTCTTGAGCCTTACGTCCAGACACCAACCGCGAGCGTGGCTTTAGCGTCATATTCAAATTCCATAAAACATTAAGCCTATGCCCCTGCAAAGAGAGCAAGAGAGAGGGCGAGCATAATCGGAAGTCCTTAGGAAGAGGCCAGCCGAAGCTACTAAAGTGGCCTACAGTTGAACCAGAGCCAGCATCTTGGGACATTGGTGCAGCAGCTGGGTGGCCATGCCACTGAAGACAAGCGGGGGCAACTACGCAGCGGGTAACGTAGGCTACTCTCAGAGGCGCCGCGAACCGCAGTGCAGCCGGCTTCCTGGCTTTGCGCAGGGGTAACGTTTTAAAAACGCACGAAACAGCGCTGTGTTTATTTTGTCAAAGAAATCGATACTAGAAAGCGGACGTATGGAATCACTTCACTTTAACTCCGTCCTGCAGCTGCAAACCATTGGAACTTACTGCAGGAGAAAAGCCCTCTCTCTACCCACAGAATGAGACGTCCCAGCGAACCCTCGCCATCTGGTTTTGTTCAAACGCAGGCCCGGGAACATTTACTTTTAGAAAAATAAACACGATATTACAGCGACCGCTTCGCGCACCGAGACTGGAGCTCAAAGGCAGATTAGGCTGAGGAGGGCAAGGGGCGGAAAAATCATTATTTCGCTTCTCTGTCCTCCTCGGGAAGGTTGCGTGGAAGGGGATAGGAGAAAAAAAAATACCTGGGGGCTAGATCACGGTAGGGTATGGAAAAAAAAGACGCGCCCCTCGAGCTTAATGAAAATTAATGCAGTCAGTCTAAATCACGTCTGTTAACAAGGACACCTTTTTATGCCTTTTATTGGTCTTTGTCTGCTACAACACGTTCGTAGTTTAGGTTAATCATAAGAATGATTGATCTTCCATTCCTGAACGTCAGTCTGTAATTGATGGCTCGCTTCACCTCTACAGTAAGTGGAACAATAGCAGCCTGATTGCTGTTTCCCGGTCACCACTCAGCAATTAATAGCATTCGTCACCTGGACGTCTGCTGCATTGCTAAAGACTAGAATGGTTAGCATTACGAATTAGCCTAAGTGATCAACATACTTCATTTGTAAGTGAATGTTTACGTTGGGTAGATTGTCGGACTGATGGTCCGACTACTGTAGACTTACACTAATGAAGTTCAGAAAGTATCTGATTCAAAAGCAATTCATAGAATCGCTGATAGGCTCTTTCGCAGTTGTGGACACGCATCTTTTCAGCCTCCTAGAACCGCAAGGTCGCATGGGATTGGACAAGTAGCGCTCTTGAAAGGGAACGTTAGCTTCGCAAGCAAGACGGAAAATGCAATGCTTTCAACCCACCTATCCGCCCACAGACATTCAACTCATGATAAAAAAACAACTGGCTATTATAAGGAAATTTTCCAGAAAGTACACCATTAAAACTACTCATTTCCAACAAGGATACAGGTATATTTCCCAAATAAATAACTCAATATTTACTCAGTGTAAACCGCCTAATTCATTTCTGCCAGACGACAAGGGGGGATGCCAATGTTTTAAATCACCAGCTAATTATCAGTCCGTGCTATCAGCTGTAAGTGAAGTCATGGTGCCCTGGCGCTGCAATCTGGGCCAGATTCAGGCCACGGCAGCGGCGTCATCATCTGCGCTGATGCAGAAACACACAAGCACTGGGGGGTGGGGGGGGGACACGCGGAGCCTGTAGGGCGGCGGCCGACGAGGCAGACAGGCTCCTGCGTGTTTGGCATGTGGAGCAGGGCCCCGGAGACCATCTCGTGGTAACCTAAACAGCAATTTTCCCAAATCAAAAAAAAGGGACCATTACCATCACAAAGGTAGCCCAGCAATCCTATCAAGAGGCTGTGTGCGCGGCCACGCCGGTGGTGTGAAGGTTTCCCTCAAAAGACGGCCTGGTTTTAGTGGCTAAATGGGCCAGTTCATTCATGGTCTCTCAGAGGGACCAGAGGGGTGAGAGTCCCCCCCCCCCGCCCTCCCCGGGAGTGGCTGGGACCATGGCACAGAGGGGCCCAGGGCCCCCACAATGGGGTCCTAGCGTTCCCACTATGAATTGCTGCTCAGCGCTGCGTCAGTGCGTGTTCATGCCTTAACTGAGCGTGTTGTGTTGTGCCACTGACCGTACAGGCAGAAAGGGGAGTAAATATTGTATCCTGTATCCATTGTATAAATGTTCATTTCATCGAAGGTGTCAAATGATAAAGTGCGAGGGGAGTTGGACATTTAACCTGCTTTCACTGCTTTACTTCAATGAACAGATTTAAGCAAGTGCTCGATTATTTTTCAGTTTTCCACAAAATAATCAAAACATTTGCTTAAATCTGTTCATTGAAGTAAAGCAAGAAACACCAAAAAAGTATAGAATGAACGCCCATCACACGTCAACTTTGATTTTTATATTAATCTTGTGTCATACATAAATTGCATGTTATGAGTGGTTTAAAAAATGTGCGCATAAGATGCGCAATATTTCAATATGGAGGACAAATTCCCCTAAGTGGTCATGTTAATGAAAAAAAGCTGTCCCGCCCGGATCGTACCGCTGGAGCCTCTCATCTCCGCAGTTTTCCCATCGGCGCCCTAAAAGACGATCGCTCGCGTTTTCCCTCCCGGGCCCAACGCGTCTTTCATTATTCACGCGGCCGAGGCGCAGCCAAAGCACCCCGCTCGCTGGCCCCGTTCCCGCTCGCCGCGTCTCGGGGCCGGGTTTTCCCCGATGCCGCAAGGGGAGCGATTGTGGGCTTCCCCCCCTCGCGGCCCAGGCCCCGGCTCTTCCCAGGTACCGGCCTGAGACGTGAGAAAATTAAACCAAAAAAACACACAAAAAAAACCCTTTCACTGCTTAAAAACCCAGCGGCGGGCGGGGTATTCTCTACTGAGCATGTGCAGAGTCCCCACCCCCAGAAAACCCAGAACGGCCCCTTTTTCTTTATTTTCTCCCGCGTGAGAAGGGCAGCGGAATTCTTACGGAGAAAATCGCATTTTGTGGAAAAGCGGCCGTTTGGTCATGGGGGCTCGCCGCCCACCTGTAGCACCAACGCCACCAATGGGGGGGAGGGGGGCGCCAAACTGAGCACTGCGGTGCACCCTGAATAGGGGACCCCCCTTCGCTTTCAGAACAGCTCATTGTGTTGCTACAACAACCAACTCTCCACCACCCCCCCCCCAAAATATCCCAATGCCCTCCCTCCCCCGCCCCCCCAAAACATTGTTGTCCGCACACTAAACTCTCATTCACATCTCATCTTCAAGACGTTAAACACATACTGAGATTGCCGCAGGCTAAAACTAAATGTCATTGGCTACTATCTTGCCCCCTTCTTGGGCTCAGGCATACAACGCCATTGTGCCCCCCCCCCCCCGCCTCCCCCCCACCTCCCCATATTACCCATAACAAATGGCTCCAGGTTTTTTTCTTTCTGCCTTTCTTCCCCCTCTTGTTCCCCCCTTCTCCTCCCTTCTGGATGAAAGGCAGGCATTGAGCCGGCAGTGGCATTCCAAAACCTCAGCCCACGGCTCCACAGTGTCTGGCTATTCAACACTGCTGGGAGCGATTAGTTTAAGTAAGGCCTGACCCGCCTACTCACCCATGGAAAACCGTCAGATCTCTCCTTACACTCCGGGAGAGGGGAGGACTCAGTGTGTGTGTGTGTGCGTGTGTGTGTGAGTACGTATGTATCTGCGCATACATGTGCCTCTGCGTTCGTACATGTCTGTGCATGCATATTTGTGCGTGCACGTGTTTGTGCGTCCGGTCACACATGTAGCTGTGCACATACGCATTTGCACGGGTTTCTACGTGCACGTTTGCACGCGTGTTTTTTTTTTTGTTTGCACGCGTGTTTTTTTGCGTTCGTGTCTGCGCGCGTACATGCAGCCCCGTCTCCATGCTTCTCCAAAATTTATGCGAGGTGGGTCACACGCTCGCTTGGCTGCTTCTTCCACAAGTTTCCACTGAAGAGCGCCAAGCTCCCCAACGCCAGCCCCGCCCCCCACCACCCCACCCCCCGCTCAATGGTTAAATAATCCAGTAAACAGCACTCAATAGCCCCCTTCTCTACCCCCGTAAAACTATATACCAGATAGAGCTAACAGACCATCTCTCCAAAACCCCAAATATACTCATTATTAAAAGTATATCATTTTGAAAAACGCAGGTCGGGTTTTGTGCCTTGTGCCAGTCAAACCACACTCTCAGCACGTAAAGTGGACTCCTCCTCGTAAGCAAGTACTTGCGGTAAAAAAAGGACTTGAGGAGAGAGAGCTTGTTTCTACACACACACGCACGCATATGAACACACACAAACAGAATTGTCTTCAAGACAACAAACAATAATGTTTCCGATCTTTACCCTACACATAGAAGTCACTTCAACACCCTCCCATATGCATCCTTGCTTGAAAAACCCATGACAAAATGATGTTGAACGATCAGGAAGATCCGGATGGTTTGCCACTGCAAATTTCTAAGGATTCCTTCAGAGCTGTTTGAGAAACGGGCTGATAACGTCCCAGTTCTAAACACCACCGATACTTTATCTCAGGGACCGACTCAAAATGAAACTCAGACTGCGATTTTCTTAGGATCCCTTTCAGAGCAATTTTAGAAATGGGCTGATAAAGTATTGGCGGTGTTTAGAACTGGGACGTCGTCTCAGGACTGGAATGCAAACTCAAAATGAGAAAAGCAACCAGGAAAAACAGACGGGCTGCTGAACTCTACAGGAGATTTTTAAAAAAGCAATGTATACTCCATATGCTTCGCCGGGAGAAATATGTTCACAGACATGGCATAACCGAGCTGAACGCCCACACGAGACCCCCAGAGAGCACACTGCTCTCACCAGGGCATTTACCCGTTACCCTGGCCACCGGATAGGCTGGGAAGGGGAGGGTATCTGATGCATGATGGGTATATCTGGTCACTTCCTCGTCCATCATATCAGCAGGTAACCAAATTGAGGCAGACGTGATTGAATCACTGTGCAGTTGCCTAGCCACTGCCAGGTGCCACAGTCTGAGGGAATGTAGCCCCTTCCATGAGATGCATGCGTTGTCATGGAAGCAGGTTACCAGGTTGAAGACACCCTTTGTCATCCACTGCTAACGTGTGCGTTAGTAATAAGAATACAAGATTTAGAAAAGCATTTCTGCAATGCATTGGAAATCCTGTAAGCGATTCTGATAATCAATTAGAAATAATCACCAATGGTAAATTAGAGCTCCTTAGAATAGGGGCTGAAAACAACCCCACTTTTGAACTGCAAAAAGCTAAAAAGGTATTGTGTCTCTTGTATCAGAATGACATTAAAATTTAGCTGACGCTCTTATCCAGAACGGCTTACAAGGAGTGTTACCAAGGAAAAGGCCTATATTCCTAAATCGCCAACATCAAGTAAATGATTAATGAGAAGTACAATGGTCACGCCAAAACACCCCAGCGATAGGTAATCCCTCACTAGAATTAACATGTGAAAGAGAAGGTAAAAAAAGAATTTTTGGGATCAGAGAATGTAGGGTAGATAGGGTGAAGACCTGGAAGAGAATGGGAATCAGAGTGGAGAAGGGGGGGAGGGGAGGTATTTCCTGAAGAGATGGGTCTTCATGTTCTGACAGAAATGGACAGAATTCTACCAGCAGAAGCATTAAATTAAACGCACATCAGAGGCAGGGGGGGGGGTCCATCCCAGTGCTTCCTCAAAGCTCTGCTACGACACCCCCGGCGAGAAGCTCCTCTTCTGGGTGAAGGGATTACAGTTTGTGTTTTCCTTCCTCCACCTGCAGCTGATCCCATTCTAACCCCCCTCACCCCAACCCCCACCCCTCGGGGCCACAGCAGCTGTGTTGTGCTTCTGCCCGGCGACGGCCACACCTGTGTTTTGCAGGTGTCTCATCTGGAGCGTGCATTGTGAACACCTGGCCGGCCTGTGGGGCTTTTCAAGGACTCAATTACAGGCCTGCAGATAAGGTCTTGCTCTTGGCTCAGCTCTGAATGCCTTTCCCGTGCCTCAGGGGCAGCTCTGTTTAGGCTTGTCAGGGGATGCGCTTTCCAGTGTGCCAGATGCCTGGGATTTTCATTCCCCCAACATACTCTGCAAAATCCCCCATCTTTGATCAGCTCTTATATAAGTGTCCCAAAAACTTTCACCCATACCTCGTTTTAAAATACCTGGCCTATCATTCACTCCCACATATTTTTACTCTGAAATGTCCCTCGTGAATATTTCTGAAGAGGCTACATGTGGGTGGGATTTTCCCCCGATCTGGCAACCCTGGTGCTAACCCACAATGGTGTGCGAATCCTTTCTCTCCCTGACAACCAAGCAGCAACTGCTGCTGCTGCTGCTGGCCCAGTTCCTGGAAGAGGTTCAAAGCTATCTATGGCAGAACTGATTTATTTGATAGTGTGAGTAGCTAGCTGGGGGGAAATGGGAAATTTTCAAGCGAGAATACCAGCATGGGTGCAAGCGCAGAAGCTAGGAGATGTCACGTATTACTGCTCAGAGAATAAGTGGTGTTAATTGATTTTGAGTGTGACCTAACTTCAGCAGAAGCAGGACTGCTGGGTTATACTGTTAAGACAGACCTCCTTCAACATAGTAAAAGTGAATCAGAACACGGGTATATTTGTGGTTTGGGCCCTCATCTCTCAAATACAATTAATCCCGCACCATTCCTTCTTACACACTAAAGAAAGCTCATTAGGTTTGATCTTATAGGCCAGAGAAAGTTTCGGCGAAGGACGTTTCTCACGGTCATTTCAGTTCAACCCAGCACCTGCGATTTTTAAACCGCACATGCAGACACAGCCCCTGAGAGTCTGTTCAGTGATAGAGCCCAAGGCAAACAGAGTGCACACGTGCACTTCCCAAAACACCTGGCGCCGCACAGACACCTGACTCTTTCACAAATACATCGTTTTGCTGTCACGCAGACTGACCAGTTTTTCCTGAAATTACCTCTTTGGTCTCGCTTGCTCACGCTGACATAAACCGAACAGTTACCTTTAAAAGCATGCACTCATTTCGTAGCAGCATTACATAAGAATGCATCTTGTTTTTGTATGAATATAACAACAACAACCTGTTTTCAGCTTAAGGAGCACATTAGCCTGTTCCCTGAAAATATGTAGGCTCAGACATTTTTAAGAATGTATTAATAGAATTTTTTTTAGCTGGACATGCCAAGTATACCCTAACCAACATAAAAGTGATCCTTGATATGGTATTTTAAACCAGGGTTTTTATAAATATTATTATTTTCTCATAGAGCGGCCTTCGAAACGCAGCCGTGGCACAACGGCAAAGTCTAGAATAAGCCTACTGCTGTAACCAGAGCCAAGTTCACACTTGAGAGGAATTAAGCGCTGAGGAGAACAGAAACTGCACACACAAAGCGGCGCGCTCAGCCGGCCGCGGCGGCACGCGAAGGGCAGCGTGGGTGAGAGAAGCCCGCCTGCCAGCGAGGGAGCCGGGCGCGTCAAAGAGCTCGCCCGCCGAATGCCGCCGCTGTCATTAGCCTTCGGTGGCTCTCAGAGGGCGAGCGCGAGCGGGGGTTTCGGCCACGGAAGGCGCGGCCTGCGAGCGCGCAGCTCAGCTGCCCTTCTAGCCGCCCACGGAGAAAGCGATTGTGGCAAATGTCAGGGAAAAACAGCAAGAGAAATAAGGATAGACGAATCCAGGCCCGCCTTTGTTTCAAAATGGTGAGAGCTTTTTTCTTTCTCTTAAGAGCGTAATGTGGAGATAAGAGTGCCTTTCTGAGCACATGTTGCGTCCCATTCAGCCCCCTGTTCAACTGTGACCGTTCTAATTTACCTCTGGGTGACTACTACCATTGTTCTACATCAATGTCCTCATACAAAGGGCAAAAAAATACAAAACCCTCCAGAAAACAGGCCTCTGAAATTCCCACTCATGTGCATAAAGGATCGAGGCGAATTGTGTTAGAAAACACAGGGCAAATTATTTTATAAGCTTTTATATGAAAAAAAAAAAAGAATTACCAACCCATGCGCTCAAAGAAGTTTTTAACAAACTAGGCTATATAACAAATAAATGGTGCGTTGGCTTCTCATAGATAATCATAGAAAGGAAAAACGGGAGCCCGCACTCTTAATGAATATAGATTATGGATGTCTACGCAACAAAAACATTTTCATTTTTATTCCTATTTGGACAAAGACACATGAAGAAAAAAAAACACAATACACCTATCCAACCCTTAAAATTGGTTTCACAAACTATTGAGGCAGTCTAAAAAATATCAAAACAATCAGTTCAGAGTTAGAGTGGAAATTAACTAGATGTTAAAATATTTACTACTTAAAAGACCCTACATTCCTTTGCCAGGTACTAGAAGACCCTTTGAACTGATTCAACGTTAGGCCAACATACAGATTATGTATGCATATTAAAAGAAAAAAAAAACGACTTACAAACTGTGGACAGTGTTCGGGCTGCAATCTCCTCCAGATTGACATTCCAGCGAATGGCTGTGGGCGGGCAAGGCAAAGAAGTACACATCTGGATACAATCAACCCCTCCCCGACACGCTGCGCGTCGCAACAAGAAACAGCTGTGCGGGCCTGTTGTCAATTAATTTGCCGTTCTCAGGACAGTCAATCAGCTCCTGCTTTGAGTTGCTTCAGCAACAACCACCTAGCGCTACGAGGGGATATGAACCTCAAAACCGACTGCAAATCTTTACGAAACAGACGCCACCTGACAGCCCGCGCGTCCAAAGACGCCCAGCGGATTGACTCATGTTTATCAGACCTGAATGTCTGATAGCACCATGGGTAGCCCGGCTAAACGGATGGGATGGCAGGAGGCAGTTGAGTTTGATTTCCTGCCACCACGACGATGGAGCATACATCACAAGAGCATTTATTTTGTGCGTTCATTAAATCATTATTTCCATGTGATTTTCATGTTTATTATCCACGTTTCCGCAAAGACAATGGGTCACTACATTATATTTATTTAGCAGACGCTTTTATCCAAAGCGACGTACAAAAGTGCAAAATGTAGTAGGCTACATTCTGCTCTGTAGCTATGGACAGAGAAAACCCAGGCATTCCAAATAGGACCACGAGCCGGTTTGTATATTGGGAGTGCAAACGGCATTAAGAGAATAAGTTTTGAGGTTTTAATTATATAAATAACACTTCAGCCCAAATGTAAGTACACTGCGTGGGCGAATTCTAGTATTTTCGCGTGCTACCACGCAAAATGGATGAAGGCGACTACGTATGGTAGCATATGCACGGTGTCTTACTGATACTTGATGTCGCTCCAGTTACCCGTGACGCCACCAGATGACCAGTAGACTTACACTGTGCATATAGCTTACTAGGCAGTCTACTGAGGGTGAATTTAGTCCAAGACGCCCCTCTCCAATATGAAAAATTCCCGCAAATGACTAAGGGCCTTCTTGGTTGGATTGCAGACTGCTCTTGGGCCAAAAGCCAATTAGCTAGGTAATGAAAACCTGCAGGCCTCTCCTAATTTCTCTCTTCCTAAAGCCAGTGGTTTGGCTGCCCTCAGTCCCAAAAGAGGAGGAAAATTCTAACCATACATGATCCAACTGCACATGTTTTCCCTGGTTTTGATTGAATCCAGAGACAATCTATTTCCCCCTTTGATATTAGATCCCGGTTTGCACTTATTTCAATAACCTCGATCTATTCGGTAAACATCGCGTGACAACAGGGCTGCGAATAGCCTATTTGAGCACAGCACAAGAGTACGTTACATGTATAGTATTTATACTATGTATGTTAATACGAAATAAAAATATTAACAACGAAAGGCTTTTGTTTTCCATCAATCGGCATCGAATTAATGACACCGGGAACATTACATTCAGTATCAGCGGCAGTGCTGCAACATTTGAATAATTCAAACAAAAATTAAGAAACAAATCTGGTCATTATTAAAATCCAGGTGGTGCAGAAGCACTGCTGCTCTCTAGCGGCTGATAATAATTAAAAATAATTAACGATGTCAAAGTCGTTCAAAATGTAGCGTTCGTCTGGAGAAAGGTCGCTGGGGACAAATACATGCCTCGGGAGAAACAACACTACAATAATGCCCCCAAGCGCATGGTAGCTACCTCACATGCACTTTAATAGGACTTTGCCCTCCCCATGGGGCAAGGAGAGCGGTGGGATTTCTCCTGCTAGATTTAGACTGCCTGGTGTTATTGTCTGGAAAGCCTTCTAAACTCCATATGGTGCAAAACTTAGCCTGATGGACTAATCCCCAGTAGAAAGGGGACTGTTCGAAGTAAAATGCGGAACTCGTGCAAGTGATCCCTGCGTGAGTCTTGCTGAGATGTCAGGGTAGGCTACTTCTATTTGATGATTATTAAAGCTGTTGAATTATGTCACAAAATGTAATGCATATTTTAAATTATGCTAACCTGTCAGTTATGCAAATGGTCCATACACATGGGGCGGTAGGCTACCTGTGTCGGAAGGCCAATTGTGTTCTAAACCTTCAGTTTTTGCAGACCAAGGGCATTTGGCGTGGACTCCACAACCATTCGTTTCGTTGGAGTACTGTTCTTGTGAATGACCGTCAGTCTTTACAACACTTAATTTGCATGTCAAGAACGAGAAAGTAGCCATAAATGCATGGTTCTAGCGTCACTGAGTCAAGTATGTAACCCATTGCACGATCTCTGGCTAACGGATTACTACACGGAACACTGATTTTAAGACAGCGGGGTCGCACACATTTCAAAACGGCTATGTCAGTGGCATAGCGTGTTCCCAAGCAGCTATATGGGTAACTGAAAGTGGCACTTGCTCTCAGTGGCGCCAGCTGTCTATCAGCATGTCTCTAGTTCTCCAGCCAAAGATGTAGTTTGGCTGGAGACGTGCCTTGGATAGACCACAAGTGTAGAAAATAATCTCAATGTATAAAAACAGAGAAAAGCGGCCCAATTCCACGATCACTACAACCAGAAGCGCTAATCAACGTATTTTCCTAACACCACTGCATTCATATTTGTATGACAGTCGTTGTAAAAATAACGAGATGTGGTAATTTTAATTTC
Source organism: Anguilla rostrata (assembly GCF_018555375.3). Taxonomy (NCBI): domain Eukaryota; kingdom Metazoa; phylum Chordata; class Actinopteri; order Anguilliformes; family Anguillidae; genus Anguilla; species Anguilla rostrata. Next base: position 14,959,610 of record NC_057945.1, read on the forward strand.
CCATTCCAATCCAGATTGAGTTAGCATGAGCCGTAAAACGCTTCTGGTAGAACGCGTTGGGTTACACGTTTATGACTGCAGGCTGCTAGAAATAATCAAGCCCGTTGGCCATGTGCTACGGTTAGTTGCCAAACAAAACGTCAACTTCGAGAGTCCTGCACGATAGGCAAAAAAACCAAAACAATGTCTACTCACATTGAAAAACGCCCGGGATTCCAACCATGTCGGCGACTCCTCTGAAAGCTTGGGAATCGTGTTTACGCAGGTCGGAGTCTACACGCTTTAAATTGAAATTAAAGCGCACTTCGTTGTCCAGTAGGCTAAATAGCTATTCATTCACAACCGTACACACCGATGCTTACCAGCCTACAATCCGTGGAAGCGAATGTAAAGCTGCCACATTCAGCTCGTCCGTCCCTGATGGTTTCAACAGAAAATCTCCAGGGGGAGGGACCTTGGGATCCATCAGCTGCCAACTAAAAGATGGGGACATTGTTTCATTGTTACAGGAGATTAGCGACATATGCAAATAGGCTACTGGCAAGTGCCGCGTATTTGTATACGGCAAAATAATAAACACGTCGGTCTATCACATTTAATTCGGTCGTTGGAAGAGTAAATGCAATATTTGTCGAAAAACCTATAAAACAAATTTATTAAATACTGTTTGTGTAGAAATGCGGAATAACGAAATGCTGTAACACTCTATGAAGGACCGACAAGGAAACGGGCATTAAAATGGTAGTATATTGCGAACTTTAGGGAAACACTACAAAACTACCTGCCATCCCAATATTAGCCAATGATACTTTAAATGTATTTTAGATAAGGCAATGAGGGGTTCTAACACATTGATCTCAAGTGAAACAGTGTATTGTATTAAATTAATCGCAGCACAACTTTGTCGCGAAAGATCGGCTAAAGTATTCGCAGTATCAGCCTGCTAAACCAAATAAAACAGTTGCTAAATTTTCTGACCTTGAAGACGTGGTTACCTTGCCATTAGGCAGATTTTTAACCCAACCTTATCAAGCAGTAAAGTAAGACGAGACATGTATCAATGAAAGTACTTGTTGGATGCTAGTCATTTTATATGTATACTGTAACTGTCTTCATAATGTCAATTAGTTTGTGTGAACTGGCTCTTATTTTAAACATAAATGCTTTCTGTCCTTAAAAGACATAGCCATATCTCATCGTGAGAGTTATGGATGTTATGGAATACATTTTAATCCTGCTATCACTTTCATTACATTAAATCTCATTGCAGACTCTAAATTCCAAAAAAACTGACATGTTGAGGAGAAGTTAAAGGACACTGTTATCCAGGTTGTCATGTGTTCTGTGCAAAGAGGACATTTGGATATGCAGATGAACCCCTAACCCACCCCACCCACACTGACGCAGTCCACACACCATCACCCACCCCTGAGCACTTCCTCACACACTACACCAGTGCCCACACACACACAGTCACTCACACACTCTGCATGCACATACTACACATAGATACAACACACACACACACGACCCCCACACACACGCACACAGACACATGCACACACACACTCATGTACAGTGCACATACACACACACACCCCACCATCACCAAACACACATAGCCCCCCTAATGCACAGTGCTCATGTACATGCACAAACCCCCCCCCGACTCCTTTCCGGTCTTCCCCTGCGAAGCTGCCACCTGCTCGCTGCTGCATGCTGCACAGCTGCTCGGCTACAATAACAAATTAACACCCGCCATCCCCAGCCATTACCCAGTTTATATGACGAAGCAGGTCGTCTCAACTCTCCCTGTTCTTTCCTGGGAGGGGGGTGGACTGGGGGGGGTTCTCAAACAGTTCCTCAATGTACATGTCAGGGGCGATGTGAAATTCAGCTTAATAAATACACAAAGTGGGAGAGTTTGATTTGGAGCATTTTGTTTTTGTGTGTTGTAGTGTGGTCTGATCAAATGGAGGGGTTTAACAATGCTTCCATTGTGTCCAATCAAACATTACAATGATGAGGGTTTTCATCCACGCCCATGTGTAGAATTGTCATAAAATTATTTATTTACCCATCCACCCATATATCTATTTCTTGAAATGAGTTCAACAGAGTATTTTTCTTGACCGTTCTTCTGCTAGGTGTGTTCATACGGCCCAAGAAATATCGCAGTTTGAAGGTTTAGTGCAATTTTCAGTATTGTTAGACCCCAAAACAGGGGAAACAAAATGTGACATTAGACATAAGATGGCTGAAGATTGGTTTTTGGTATCTTTACAGAAAAATTCCTGTTGTAGTCATAGCATCCTGTCTGGCTGTGGGCATGCATAAAGTTACCTTTAAAGAGACCATTTTCATAATCGGTTAATGAAAAAATATAAAATGAATTTTGTCAAAAAAGCATCATTCAAGATAGAGAAATCATAATTATGCAATTTTGGCCAATTATTATTATTTTTTAACCATAATTATGTATGATATCTGAAGAGTTTGACGTCGTGTTTGGATCTGTCTTTGTTTTCTGGGTCAGTGGGAGAGTCCTGTACTTCCAACAGCAGGTCTGTTGCCGGGCGACAGCCTGCGAGTGGCACAGCTTCTGCTCTGCAATAACAAAGCCCTGCTTGCTGACAGCTGACTCTTCCAGGCCTTAAGTGTATCCGTCAGGCCCCGGTATGTTCCGGAGCACGCCTTCTGTCCTCGCCGTTTTAAGTCGCCCCCCTCGTGTCCAAATAACGGCGGAAAAAGTGGGGGGGGGGGTTAAGGGATGTGGCAGTCCTCATAGGGCAGAGGGGGTTTTTGCTTAAAGTCACATGGTAGACGCCTAGTTAATTCTCAAGAGTAAAAAATCCCTTGTATCAAAGCCCATCACCCCATCATTTGAATGCGATACAGTGGAAAGGGCATTGTTGCCATTATCGGGGGTTGGGCAGGCTGGGGGTCAAGATCATCAGGGAGATGACGAGTGGACAGATGGAGGTCGCCCGCTCTTTGTTTGGTGGCTTAACCCAAACCCCGCCCCCTCCCCCCTGGGTACACCTTTACCCAGTTCACAGATGACAGTGACCTCAAAGCAGGTGTTGCCGCTTGTGTGTGTGTGAGGGGGGGTGGGGGGGTGTGATAGCAGGGTCTTGCCACCGGTCTGTTATCGTTCTACACTCTTCCCCTCATACAAGCGGTTTCCCTGATTTTCAAACCCATGACCCCCTTTTCCCATCAATAAGACATTTTCCTGTTGCCTTGTCCTGATAAAAATAGATGACTGTATGACACGACAAGTGTGACATTAGCAGTTTTACACATCTAAACAACTGCATGTACACTTTAAGTACCGCAGTACATGCTACACATTCTGGGTTTCATTTAACCTGAGTGTGCACCAATGGAAAGTGTATAATGTATGTCAGGTCATGTCCCATTCTCCCACACTTAACGGCTCACACAACACATCAGTAACAAGGTAGTGAAGCCTTTCAACTGAAAATGGAAAATCTGTCATATCTTTGGTATTGTGTAAAAAAAAAAATCTCTCAATTTTTGTCTTATTTAGCTTTTGCACACATTCAAAACATTGAATGTGTGCAAAAGCTAAATACATGTTTTGAATGTGTGCAAAAGCTAAATAAGACAAAAATTGAGAGTTTTTTTTTTTTTTACACAATACCTCCTCCAAAGGTCTTTTGAAGACATCCTATCGACAGCTCTTCAATTTCAAGTTGAACCAATCGTGGCACTTGCTGTGGAAGAGCTGACCCTTTCGATTGGTTCAAACGGGTCAAAAACGGACGGCTATGTCGTAGCTCCACCCGTCACGGGGCTCGCAAAATCTCGCTTTCCCATCGCTGCCACCGGATTTCCAACCGACAGCTACGGAAGCGCTGCCCTGGACCCCTCGCGGGGGAGCGGATCGCTGTCCGTCCAATGGCGGAGCAGGTGGGGCTGGCTAACGGTCAGGACTCGAGCAGGCTGCCTCCTCAGAACCAGGCCCAGTCTGCGCAGCTTTCGCTGGGGGGGGTGGGGGGTGGGGGGGGCGGTCACAGTCGCTCACACATGGGGGCCCATATGGCTGCTCTGGGGATTGGGGGGAGGCTGAAATTAATCACCAGACCGTCCCAACTGTCCACTGTCTTCAGGGAGAGGATAGATGTATATTTATATGTATATGGATGTCTGCAATACAAGGGACGAATCCTGCCACTCTCCCTAATGATTTCTTTAAGCTTTTTCATAACGTTATATTGTGTCCAGATGGAATTGTTACCGAGGGCCACCTGCCATTATTAAAAATGCATTGAGAAAGACAGGCTGACTTGTAGATAGGGTAAAGCGACAGCTACACAGGGGACAGATGAATCATTGTTTTGTTATATTTATTTATTTATTATTTGGTTTTATTTAATTAATCCTGCAGGGTTGCTTTTTTTAAATAGTTTATTAATTTAAGGTGTTTTAAATGGAAAACTGGGAACATTGGTGAGCTTTAAATATTCTGCATGGTTGTCAGTACCTAGCGATCAAGTCATTCGGTTTGTTCAGTACACTATTAGCATTTTGTCTCCGAGTGTTTTTAGCAAACCTGAATGCTACAATTTCAATTTTAATTTGTAAAGAGGACAAGGTCAGTAAATGGCATGTCACTTGTATAATTTATGTGTTTTATAACAAACATGCCGATAACTGTATGCTAATTTTTTTCCTGCTCTTCCTATTTTCTATTCTACTAATAAACTGCACCTCTTACACACACAAACACGCACACACACCACGTAAACTGGTGTGACAACAGTGACATCTCTTGTTCATCCCATAGACGGCAGCCTGTTTTACACACCCAGAACTGTGAATTGGACTTCCTGTAGGAGCACTGATAGTCTGTTTCAGCTTTAATTAATTTCGCCAGCCACACTCATTTTCTGCTGTCTAAACTGGGTTGACTTGGAAGTGCTCTCCAGGTGAACATGGAAACAAACTGACTTAGGTCAGAAGGTATCCATTTGTCCAGGTGCACCAAAGCTGCTACTCTGAATCAAGGACTTACTGTGAGAAGGAAAGCTCAGTACACAAGGCCAGGATTTAGCCTTTAGATTGTATCTTACCTCCGATAGTCTGATTATTAAAAAAAAAAAAACTATCCTCTTCATCTCAAGTGGAACACAAGGCAGCAACAAGAGTTTTCCTCTTGTGTTTGTCTTTGGCAACATGTTGTGACTTGTCCCGTGTGAGGACCATCTTACAGCCAGTTTGGTTTCAACTGTTCCTCTCCATACCGTCTTTGGTCTTCCTGACTTCCTCCATCCCAGTGGTGTCCACCAGAGGGCAGCCTTTGGGGATTTGGTGTCGCGTCATCCATAGAACGTGTCCCTGCCAGCAAATCCATGGACACTTGATCTCACTAATTACACTTTGGCAGCCAGTTTTCATGTAAAGGTTGTTGTTTGCTACTCCGTTGGGCCGGAAGACATGGAAAATAAACCCGAGGCATCCGTTGTGGAAAGCTTATGTCATCGCCATGTCAGTCTTAATGACACACCAGCACTCTGAGCCGTATAACAGGACAGATTTAACAGTGCTGTTTATATAATGCCATCTTAGCCTTTAAGGAGAACTTGTTAGATTGCCTGACACTGTGACACAGCAGTGCATTACACTTCATCATGAAGTTACTTGTACTTTGTAGATTACTACTTCAAAATATACAAATTACATCAAAATTAAACAGCTTCTGCTTGTAAGTGTTTACCATTTAAGAAAAACAGATAACAGTGACACTCGGGATACAATCTTAATCAATTGATTTGAATTCATTTTCTTTGCTGATGCCACCTATTCAAGTTTCATTAAGAGCATCTAATATTGCACATATCAAATGATCATGTTGTGGTGTGTCTTATCTACTGTTCTGCCATAGCAGTCAAATAAAAGGTTAAAAATTTCAGCAAAAAGGTTGAGGGTTACATTTCTAAAGATCAAAATTAAAAGATGAAGAGATTCCCATTTGGCTTCATTGTACAGCATCATTTAAACATCTGGCGCAGTCTATCACAGGACACACACACCATTCACTCATACACTCATACCTATGGGCACTTTAGACTCTCCAATTAGCCTACCTGCATGTCTTTGGACTGTGGGAGGAAACCCACACGAACACAAGGAGGAAATGCAAACTCCACACAGAAAGGCCCACGCCAGGATTCAAACCCAGAACCTTCTTGCTGTGAGGTGACAGTGCTACCCACTGTGCCGCCCATCATTTAAACATTATGTTTCAAAACAAAATTAATCACTGAGGTTTCCTGAAAGGTAGACTTTTCGGCAAACCAAGTTGATATGTGGCAGACAATGTCTGCAGAATGAGCTAAGTATTAAGGCATTAATATTAATTGCATAATAAACATATATAGTGCTATTTTATGGAAGTTCCATTGTTCTATTATAAACAGAACTTAAATGATTTACTTGTATGGACTTTGTTTAGGTAAACAAGTTGCTTATAACAACACTAGATAAAAAATTTATGAAATTCAAAAACAAAAAGAAAAAAGAATAACTGAATACTCAACAATGCACTGAGTTAGGATATGATGTGTTTGTATATACTGTGTAACATTACAAATCTCTTAATATGTTTTTGCCTGCTGCTGCAGAGATGGAGAATCATGTATTACATGCACCACTAGGGGGCAGTAAGAGATTTGAGCACCATTATAAAGGCTCACACAGAGCGGTTGCATTGGTACAGTCCCACAGTTCAAGACAGAAGACCCATATGTTGCATTTCCAAAACTTTGGGTCACAAACAGATATTCAAGATGCAACTGGGATGAACGCATACTTGTTACTAAGCTTAGCTTTAATAACATTATTTATTCAGATGCATTTTGAGGATTTTCCGGTGCTGTAAAACATATTTTAAACATTGAAACATACTTATTTAGAACTCTAATTCCAGTATGTATGCAGGAAACATTTTCCCCTATGATTGCAATACAGTTTACTCATGTCAGCATGCTAATACAGAAAAGTAATAGCAATAGATTCTACTAGCAGAGTGATTGTAAGTGATTGTAGGGTAATGTAACTAGTACTGCCAGTACAGCACTGGCTAATGGACAGGTGCCAAAGATTAAAAACCATGCCCTTAGTATTTGTCAATTGTACAGCCTTTTTAATACATGCACGCTGCATTTTTAAAAATGCTAATGAATCTAGTGTGTCATACTGCCCATATTGACTCATATAATGTCATGTTTATTTTAAAACTGCCAATCTATTTCTTCAGATATCAAAGTAAATGGCATTTCTCTTCAAGCTTGATTGATAGTTTCCTTACAGTATTCAGATAAAAATAAAAAAAACTGCATAGAATTATAGTTCCAAGCTCATTCAATATGCTGAAAATTTAAAATCTCTTACATGTTGCCTTCATGAAGTTCTAATTGCAGTTGCTTGCTAATTCTCAATCACTGACAACTATTCTATGAAGCGTAATATGACACGTAATATAACATGTCAAAAAGTTACACTTTAATAATTTCATATTAATGTTAAAATTTAATATCATAATTGAAGCAACATTTTGTTTCATGCCCCAAAGGCTTGGAATATACTACCAAATGCTATCTATGTCTGGCAACTACTGTACACAGTTTTAAGCACCAGTTCAATACTCATTTGTAATCTTGCATTCATCTAGCTTTTTTTACTATTTATTTTATTATTTTTTATTTTTTTTGGTTTTATTGTTTTAATGATATATGCTTTTACTGCATGGTTTTATTTGAACATTTTTTATGTTTTTAACTTTATATGGTTTACTTTATCATTCTATGTTTACTATGTTTACTATGTTTTATCATGTTTTATTTTATTGTGCTTGGAAAGCAATTTGAGCTGCATTTTAATGTATGAAGGTGCTATATAAATAAAGCAATTCTTTTATTATCAATGTGGTCCGTGATGCAATACCTTCAATCAATCTTCAAGCCCTATACCCGGCCAAATCTCCGTTCTGCAACCTGGAAATTACTAGCTATCCCCTCCCCCTATGGCCACTTTCCCCAGTCAGGTAGCCTGTCTGCAGTGGAGCGAACTTCCCAGTGTGGTCAGGACAGCAGGATCATCGGCCATCTTCCTACACAGACTGAAGACCCGCTTATTCATAATGCATCTTGGCTCCCATTTCATCAGCACCCTGTAGCACTCCTAGCATTTGTGCTATTTCAAGTTACGGGATTTTGTGTTTTCTTGGGGTTTTTTTTTTCGGTTTTATGTTTCCCAAGGTTTGTTGTGGGTGTAGTCTATGTAATTTGTACTGCGGTTCCTGGAGAGCATAGTTAACTTGCACAAGTGCTTTAGAGCTGATATAACATAAATGACCATAAAGTCCAGGTACTTTCTACTACTGATAAACAATCTAATATCAGCATACTGGCCCTCAGTCCTAATCTCAACCCTTGTTTCACACAATTTGAATGCGCCAGTACACTAATACTACACTTACCAAGAGCAGCTCTTCTGAACTTTAGACGTTATACAGACGCAAGTAGCATGGCTGAAAACTACAGCATAGATACAATTATGTACAATTAATTATAGACAATATGATGACAAATACAACTTAAAAAGTTCTACATGCCACAGTGTCTAAATTAAACTATAAACGATGGGCTGTTTGGCAGGACACACTGTAAAATACACCAGTGACTTTCCTTTAGAGCTGTGTGCAAGTGTGTTTGTCTGACGTTGATACAGAACCTTAGTGGTAGTAAGTGTTGATGAATCCCGAGGGCCTCATAGCGCATATTCTAAAAATGGCCCTCACAGCGCGTGCTATTTAACCCAGTGCCTCGCACCATATGCGCTCCTAAACAGAACGTTTAGAGCCTGCCAGTCCCACAAGTGTCCCATCTCCTTAGGCATTCTGTCCTCACCTCCATGGAATCTGCAGTTCCTTCACGTCTGTCATTTCGAATCACCCTCCTCACAAGTCATGCAGTCTACAACCCCCGCCCATTTACAGTATAGTGCGACGTCTTTTTGAATGCTTAAACCAGGTGCTTACGCGGCCATCGCTTCCCTTCGCTCACACAAGTCGAATAACTGATTAAGGCACGTCGGCTACTACACATGATCTCCCCTATATTGCAGAAAGAATTAACGTATAGATTATTATTATTATTATTATTATTATTATTATTATTATTATTATTATTATTAGAAATTATTGATTAGGATCAATGGCTGTTGTAAACTTAATTCTAATTAATACATTAAAATGAATTACATTAAAATCAATAAATCAAAATGATGTGCAAAGTTTGGAGGCCATCAGGACAAATCGATTTACAGGTGGTAACAAAGAGTAATGCAATAGCTCAAGGGAGAGAGAGAGAGAGAGAGAGAGAGAGAGCGAGCGAGAGAGAGAGAGAGGTCTGAGTCTCTTCTGGCATCTCAGACCTCCCTCCACCCCCATCTCTTCACAGGACTGCCAACCCATCTAGAGTTATTCCAGGAATGTGTTGAACATGGCTGCCGGGATGAAAGCGCAGAAAACGGGACTGTTGGAACTTCGGCTCACTGTGGATCGCTGGATCCGTGTGCTCGCCTCTCTCACCGAGGACACACTGACCCTTAGCCCGGGAGAAATCACTGCTGAATCCGCAAACCCCAACCCGAACCAAGCCGGAGCAATCAACGGGGACCCAGCGAACCTGAGTTCCAGTTCTCCAATTCCCGAAACGATCACCAACGTCAAGCGCACGGTACGAGTTACTAAGCAAGATGTTGGAGGACTTGGTATCAGTATTAAAGGTAAGAAAAAACGACCTCGCATCTCGGTTTTATTACAACACCTGATAACTGTTCGATAGGTTATTTATTCACAAAGGTGGGTGTTAAATTACATTACCAACAGAATCGTAAGTTTTAGAAGAGCTGAGGTTCGGCAGACTACTATACTGCTTGCATTACTTAACTCATCTTAGTCATCTAAACGAATCATTGTCAAAGCGTTAACAAAGCGTGTTTTCCCTAATGGTTACACTTTCAAGTTCTTCATAGATTATAGTAAAACGTGTGTCCCCGTCGCTCACAGGTGTTCAGTAGCTAGTTTCTCAAGATAAAATTAGAATTGCTTTGCAGCTCTACAATAACACGCAAACAACGGCAACGTAACAATGCTTATAAAGTGCATGCGCCTGCAGATATTAATTTTCTCCAAAGGTCACTGTATTATTCACGGCGCGTTTTAATACGTCGGTTCAACTGCAATTCATTACACTGGGTTGTCAATGTCTGTTCGTGTTGGCACAATTGAAGCTCTGACAACAAAATGTCACAGAACCAAACAGGAAGGTCTAATCACATTAATTCGTGCCATTTTATCTAGCGACAAATCTTCTGGTATTTGTTATTCATGCAGGTTATTTTCATGCTAATGGAGTCGAATTTCTCAGGGTTTCCAAGTTTTTAGAAAACCCGTAAGGAAAACATTTTTGAGCAGTTTCAGACAACATAATTGAAAATGTGCTTTAACAGATACATTTTATTAGTTGTTTGATTGAATGTCTGCGCTTACTTTGTAAATTTGGTAAACAAACGGCAGGTCAGGTAATAGTATATATCATATATTGGACCCCTGGATTACACATGTAAACAGTTTATATAGGGTTCAGCCCTCTCAACATAAACTTTGAAAGTGAAGTGTGCTTTCTGTGATTCAGCAGTTTGTTCAACGCCGCACTTGTTCACTGTAATATATTACTTTTTCTTAATGTCATTGAACAAGCTTAAGTGAACTGTTACAATGTGAAGCACAAATTGTTGCCATGGTACAGCGAGACCAAATCGATGAAGCGCCATGAAGCCTTTGTGTATTTAAAGAAATAAATAAATTAATTAAACAGAGAACAAGTGTCCCATGCATGGTAGTGTATTATCAAATGGGAAGGGGTCTATTTTAAATACAGCTTACGGTGCTCTTGCTGTTGCCATGCGGGTGATGCCCAGGTGGGGGCCGCACACTGGCGTTGCCTGAGGTGAAATCACCCTCCACTGTAAAGCACTTTCAGATCACAGGATTGAAGGCCGTATATATTAATAATGCAGTGCAGTATTACACTGTGCTACGAGAATGCACCCCTTGAAGCAAGGAGATGAATGGTCCTGTGTCTAGACCACTGTTCAATTGATTTTGATTGTGGATAGAAATTGACATAATACAGGGCTGGCTAACGTTACCCTGGACAGGGAAGTGTGCACTGTTTTTTTGTTGTTACTCAGCACTTAATTGATCAAAAAGCAGAATCAAAGCAGTTGAACATGCTGCTAACTCCCCCCCAGCTGGTGTGTTGGCTCTGTACGGTGAAAACAAACAAAAAGAAATACTGCAAATCCTGCTGGCTGCTTTAGTGTGTGGGACCAGCTTGCTATTTATGCGTGGAAAGGCTCTGTTGGAGTTCTACAGTCAAATTTTCCCGTCCACATCTGCCTGAGAGGTGCAAAATGCAATGTAGATCACCTCAGAGCTGGTTGCAATCTCGGTATGAGAATTAATGCATGCAGACACAAACACAGGCAAAACAAAAAACAAAACAAAATCACACAGCTTTGGCTCAAAGTCAGATTTACAGTGCAATCAGTAATCACATAACTATTCCCTGCCTGAGGCAGGACAAGTTTGCGTTTTCCAAATGTTGATAGAACAAATTATAACACGGCAAGGGAATTGGTTCACTTCCTGCATTGCACAGAACTTGTGAGGATTTGCCGTCCCTCAAATCTCCACATCTGCATACTTCCTCACGCGCCAGCTCCGTGGATCCCTCTTTGATAAACACTTGCTTTGTCTCCTTGGCTTCCGTTCCCCTCCAGGAGCTCTACAGGGATTGCTTGGATCTTGCAGGGCTTCACTGCAGACTCCTAACACTGGAGGCCTTTTGCACCTGCGCTGTTTGAGATTTCTCTGCTCGTCCCTGGGAGCAGGAGCCAGGAGTATTCCCAGACACCAATTCTGACTTATGCAGTGCATTGGTCATTGATATGCACCGTATGGTGAAACTTGGGGAAAAAGTGACAAAATTCTTAATAAACCACCATTGTTAGACTGACTGATATGTACATGTGAGTTTTGCAGCACTGTAGCGTGCATTTGTGTGTGTGTGTGGGTGAGTATGCATGTGTGTGTGTGTGTGTGTGTGTGAGAGAGTGAGTGAGTGAGTGAGTGTGTGTGTGTGTGAGTGTGAGTGAGTGAGTGACTGAGTGAGTGTGTGTGTGTGTGTAAGTGTGTGAGAGTGAGTGAGTGTGTGAGAGTGAGTGAGTGTGTGAGTGTTGTGTGTGTGAGTGTGAGTTTGTGTGTATGAGTGTGCCTGGGCTGTGCAGTGGTGGTCACCAGGCTCTCAGGTGAGTTCCACCAGCTTGCCCAGCCGACACCTCTATGGGAACAGCTGACATGTGGCTGCCAGGACGCTGTCAGCAACTGGCCCACGATGAAACAATAAAAGCTCCCTAATGGGGGCAAAGCAGCCTGCTGCTGTTTATTTTAGGGAGCATACTCAGGAAGGAGGGGGGCTTCTTCCCCTCACATCAGCCATTGGTGGGCAATGGCGGAGAGGTGGAGAGGGACGGAAACCATTAGAATGCAGATTGAAATGAAAACGGGGCTTGTGTTTATTGTAGAGGCCGGAGCCTCATAGCAAGCCATTTTACATTAGAAATCGCAATGTTGAAGTAACGAGGTCCTGGATGACCGTGCATAGTTATGGCTAATGGACTTAGATGTAGAATCGGGAGATTGTATATGCAGAACCTTAATAATACTTATACCCAGTCTTTTTCTCTTGATAGAGGCTTGCAACAGGTATTTAAATAACACTTCAAATGCATAGCAGTTTTGGCCACAGTTTTAGGTGTTGCTGGAAGCACAATAGTTTCTTTTGGATAGGATGTTAAATCAACGTCCAGACTTACCAGGGTCATTAAATATCCCGTGGCACTTGAGTACAGGGTTCCCAGGTGTCCTGGCCAAGTTCCCAAATTGGATCTGGCCGCTTCATCATCCTCCAGCTTATGTGGCTTAATAATGCCTGGCTTTCCACCTCAGCCTTGCTGATTGTTTTGGCACAAAATGGCTGCCTTGCATCACCCAGGTGTGTGCGAAAAGTTGGTGGTGGCTGAAGTGAGCTTCACTCTAAAATCTTTTGAGAAAATGACTGTAAATCCATTCCATTGTGCAGACTGGAAGCCAACGGTGGGTTTCACTGGCTATGTTCACGTGTTTCTTGTAAAACCTGGAACTACAGAAAAGGTGACTGTCCCATGTTGTTGTTCAGAAGTTATTGTCCTTAAAATCAGACTACGCTCAAAGAAGGACTGGGGGCTGGTGTCTTCATTGCCAGGTATCTTCTGAAAACTGTATGCAGGTGTCTCATCTGGTCTCAACTCTCTCCTCTGCTCTCCATCACTTGTGCAAGCAAGCGTGCTTTTTGGGGAAGCGGATGGACCGCCTGGTGACTACTTTCACGGCTATTGATCAGACAGGCTGAAGCTGGCCGGCCAGGGTCTGAGCCGATTAGCGGCTAAGTCTAGACCGACACAGTCTCAGAGCTGAGATGCCAGCTGTTTTTAGGATAACACAGAGAAAGGAGATTAAGGGATACGTAGCAACTGTTGTAAAAGAGAGAAAGATGTCCACACATTGGAGCCTGAGGGCTAATGGCTGATGGAAGATAAAGATTTCTTTATGCTTCTTTATGCTCACTACTCTATCAAACTGCCTTTATGATCAGGCAGATGCCTCTCCTGTAAGTTGTATTGAATTTAAAAAAAAATATACACTTAAATATATTCAGACACTCCATTAACTGTTTGGAAATGCCCACTGATTTTTGGCACTGACACTCTTGCTACCCAGCAGATTTTTACCTCTTGAAAATAGCTCCCATAGCACTGAAATGTTCTGAGACACTGTCAGAACATTTGTGTTTGTGTGTAAACCGAGCAGATTTAAGATCCTACATGTAAAAATGCATTCCTCTATTCCACATAGTTCTCTTAGGAGGGCTATGTAATTATTGCTTTGTGGGGATTTCCCGAATATACGATCCATTGACATTTAACGAATGCTGTTTTAAAAATAGAAAACATGCCCACAAGCAGCTGATTGTGGGAGGAGAGAGCAATGCCAGGCAAACTCGTCAGAGGATGTGTGGTTTTAGGGTCACGTTGAGAACCCCAGTCTCTCAGAGTTCTAACTTACTCTCATTTAGGCCCTGCCTGGCAACCTTGCATGCTTATTATGGGATGTTATCAGTAGAATGTTGGTGAGAGGAGAATGTGTGCTATATGTGTGTGGAATCTGACCCAGATGACCCTCAGAAGCAACTCCATTGGATTTGGAAAAATCAGATTCATATCTGATTTCTGGTGTATGTTATTTTTATTTAACCAGGAAGTCCTGTTGAGATTTACATGTGTTTTTCAAGAGGGGTTTGGCATAAAAGCCTAGTACAGTGATGACAAAGAAATGTATCAGATTTGTCAAGAAATCAGAATTACATAGCATAAAAAGTCAAGTGTAAGGCAGGCCTTGCTTTCAAAGACAAATGTTTTTTTGTTTTTTTTACAAGTCTTCATAACCTTCATGAGCTTTTTGGGTTTCTTGTGGTCATGAGAAAATCTCATTGCTGTCATGATCCATGCTCAACAGGCAAAACATCAGTAAATGTCACATTAGCAGGTAATCAAAAATAGCACACAAATGCATTTGGCTAAGGTAAAGGGAGACCCCAGAGTATGAGGTATTTCTGAAACAAGACATACGTTTCTTTCACGAGCGTATCAAAACCTCAGTATCTCAGTTGCAGACGAACACTGACCAATTTAATCAGGTCTAAATTAATTTTGTCATTCTTTACGAATGCTTCAGAAGGCCATTAACTTACTGGCCTTATCAGCAGCATTTTTGAGTGGATCAGCCTGACCTTTGTTTACTGTTATGCAATAAACGAAATGTCATGAGCCAAAATGGACATTTGGCACGAGCACTCACGCTGTTCAACTTCAGCAAAAGCCCAGCCTTGTTGCACCCTTCAGAACAGGCCATGCAAGATGGATAACATCGCTCCTCTGTGCTCTTCATACTCTGTTCTCCTGGCTTTATCTAATTTTTTCAAACGTCCCATCCTTGTGGCCTCATTAGCGTGAGTACTCTACTTTGAAGCAAAACAGAAGGGAGACATTCTTCAAACGACGGCTCTCCCTTATTCAACACAAGCAGTCCTTCCTACACAAACATCCCCCGATTTCTCATTAAGCTAGGACTGTAAAGCCATAGTGTCAACCCTCCCAACTACTCTGCCTAAGAATGCTCTTTTCCGTAGTTCTTTAAGAATTTGTTTGAGAACAGTGCAGATTGTTTCAGTAGAGAACGACGATTTGCTTTTGAGATGAGAATGACTTTTGTGTCTCTTCACAGGGGGCAAGGAGAACAAAATGCCCATTCTCATCTCCAAGATTTTCAAGGGGCTGGCGGCAGATCAGACGGAGGCGCTCTACGTGGGCGACGCCATCCTCTCCGTGAACGGCTACGACCTGAGGGAGGCGACACACGACGAGGCTGTACAGGCCCTGAAGAAAACCGGGACAAGGATGGCATCATCTGAGAATAAAGAGAAAAAACCTTTTTATTGTCCACAATTTATTAAACTTCATAAATTAGTTTACATAAACTTATTGATTCATGAACAATTAACAAAACATATTGCCTCTGAAAATTAATAAATAAAGTCCCAATCATGTAACTCAGACTTAGCATGACAAAAATTGTTGTAAATAGTCAGAACCGCCCCATCCCCCTTATCTGGCTAACATCTGTTTGTATGATGCACTTTCTGACGGTTGGAGTATCCTCTTTCTAAAGTCTGGTCTGATATGGCTCTTCCAACCATTAAGAATCATTCTAGCAGCAGTAGTGATACCAACTGTCACCAGTGCAAATTCACAGTTTGTTTTTTGAAGTTTCTTGTTCCGTTACTGGGCAGGCACTCAAACATTTTCATTCAACTGTGTCTGATGAGGCCGTATGGGACACATCCTGTCAAAATGATGAGCTGTGACTGGAGTATACGGAGTCTGTTCAAAGAAGGTCAGATGGTTACAAGGGATGAAGGGATCCTTAAAACACCCGTTCCATAAAGCCAGAACCAGGAAATCACGAGGTGGAACAAGAGCTTGCAGACTGAGAACTTTGCAATTCACAGCTTTTTGGTGAGATCACGCGTGACCAGCCCTCACACGTGATGTCACACTGAGGGTGGCTTTCCACCAAGATCAAGATTGTGCTCTGAGCTTCTTCAGCAGGCCAACTCCAAAGCTGAAGTTAGAGAAGTCAATGCAACAAGAACAGTAATGCTACGGGCTGGGTTGTAACATGTCAGGATAACAGAACCGGTAATGCTAGCAGGCTCAGCTTAAACAAGACAGCATAACAGAACCAGTAATGCTAGCAGGCTGAGAATAAAACGCATCAGCTCAACAGAACCAGTCATACTAGCAGGCAGCTAGTACGACAGCCTGTACGACAGACTACATAATGGAAGCTGGCATCGATGAGCCAGCCTGGTTCCAGCTATACAATGGAAAAATGGATGAAGAAGGTGGTTGTAGTGCCCATCATCCACCTGCGGCCTCCAGCCTGGACAGGCCATCCGTCACGCTGTAATCCGAGAGGAGTGATAGCTCCTGTCAGCGCTAATGTTTGATGAGGCTTTCATGGTCAGTCTAGGAGTGTAGGAAACATTCCATCACTTTTTTTTAGGGAGTGAATTGGAACACAAGCCGAAGGTGTGGATTCTGTCTTTTGATGAGAAATTTTTTTGGACTTCCATGCCAGTCTGTATCGTGGCTAAGTTTTTTTTTTTTTCGTTTTTGCAAATGTTGTTTTGTTACGGTCGAACGGTTTCCGTGGAATGCAGAACGTGTCACCAGGACGTGTCACGTGACAGAGGGCGACGCAGGAATGCGCAAGGTGTTGTGAGAGGAACAAGTGTTCCACGCCTCCTCTTTGTCTGATCTCGGTGCCATTAGCTAAAGCCAGTTTTAAATGTCATTGATTAAAAGAGCGATTAAAAATGTGACTGATTAAAAGTGAGGTTGCATGTGCTATAAATCACATAATGACATTGTGACCTGCTCCAGGTGGACCCAAGATGTTTCTGTACCCAAATTATCTAAAGTGGCCAGTTTGGAGTGTGTGCTTGATGTCAATCCACCTGGACCCCAATATCAGCTCCCAGATTAATGGGACCCAGACCCATGCAGTTTTCCGATGAGCCTTGGACTCTCATAGTCAGCCAGCTGAGAGAATGCCAGAAAGAAAGATGAATGAATTGGCTTGCTGCTACATTGCCTTTGTCTTTGGTTGCTTTTGGCGCGCACAAATGGAATCGAGGAGAAGCCACATTTATTGATGAGGTTGTGAATGTGTTTTAGGACAAACACTCTGACCCCGCTGGCTCCTGTCTTGACAGCGCTCCCTCAGAGGCAAATATACCTTTTTTTTAGTAAACCTTCACAAAAACCCATTGGTGTTTCTTTGGCACCGTGAGGATCGGAAGTCAGCTAACGTGGGGCCTCTGATTTCGAGTGTCCACCATTATCCAGAGTGACTAACACGGCTTACATTTTTCACATACAATCCATTTAGGCACCTGGATATTTGCCAAACTAATTCAGGTTAAGTACCTCGCTCAGGCATACAACGGTAGCACCCTGTCTGGAAATCCAAACCTATGACCCAGGAGTTACAAGGCCTGCTCCCTAACCGTTACACTGCCCCGCCATCACCTCGACTGCATCGGGGAGGGGCACTCAGAGAGGGACGGTTCCGTTCAGCAGGATTTTCCTCGCCTGAGTTCTCGAGCTGTTCGTCTGCTCTCCCGATCGCGTGCGTTCTGCGGCTGCCAGGTGCGAGTGGCAGTCATCACTCCCCCACAGCGGCTGCGCGGCTCAGCTGTCGGGCCACGGATTGAAAAGACGAGGCAGCTGGCAGAGTGTGCTCCGGAGGGGAGGGCACGCTCGTCTCCTAAATGGACATTCCAGCGCCAATACAGGCCTAGAAATATCATTGGGCTTTTCCAGTTTGGGAAAGTGGTGGGTGGGTCAGGGTTGCAAATCCGATGAAAAGTGGCCAGATCCATGAATTATCTTGTTTGGCAGAGTCGTTGAAGCTTTGCATTTTTCGGGGTGATCCAGAGTTGCTGTCCCACGTCTTGAACAGTAGCATCATTGTTCATCTCCGCAAGTAGGAAGGAATTAGTACCGTGTGAAAGGGGATAGGATTGACAATATATGAAAGAACATATTTCCCCCTCATCGTCACCCCTCTGGGTTGAGAAATACGCAAACAAAAGCAGGAACATGGGAACTTCTGTGGGAAAATTTGCCCTGACGTCTGTGAGGGAGAAAAGATGACCGGGCAGAAAATGGGCCGCCCCCACACTGACATTCCGTGAATCCTTGTCCTTTTATTCGAAGTGCCAGAATTTAAGGTCTTCAACCTTCCCCAGAAACCAAGGCCTGTGTGGACAGTTGTGGGTAACTACATCCTCAGGGCACTGACGGACATTAAGCCTGATGATTCAGTACATGGGCCTTATGATGTGCAGCGATTTTCATAGATGGTGAAGGACTGAAGGCACTAGTGGTTAATCCGGCAGGTGGGAATGCTGCCAGCGGAGACTCTGCCTGCGCTCTAACGTAGAATGTGGTGGGGAAGAGAATGCGATGATGGGGCAGCTGCTTCGCTGTGGGCGTCTCCCTCGAAAGGAGCTCGCTGTGTGGCAAAGTGGAATCGCGGTGGGACCAGGGAACAATGCGAGGAAGTCTGATAAACCCATAAGCCTCACCGATAAATCCACACTGGATCCAGCGGCAAAACCTGCTTTCCTGGGAATTAGTGCGGTGTGTGTGCATGTGTGCGCACGTGTATGCGAGTATGACTGTGTGTGCAAGTGTTTGTATGTACATTTGTGTATGTATGCTTGTGTGCGCATGGTTTTCACATATCGCATGTGTGTATGCAAGCAGGTGAAGTGTATACGCGTTTGTATGTTTCTGTGTGCATTTTCATGAGCTGTCTATTTGCGTTTAATGTGGCCAAGTACCAGCTCCAACATGTATGGATCCTTCAAAATGCATTCACGCTGATTTTTTAGCACGTTTAAAAAGCCCCCAGACAGTATTTCATTCTCGCTTACCAGCTGAGTACCAGGCCTAACATCCTGTGTTGAAATCATCAGGGTGTTCAGCTTTTGTGGGAAGTGCAACCTCTAATTCCACATGGAACAACACAGTGAGACAGACAGCACTTTGAAACCTTCTATTGTCCATTCCCGGAAAATTTCTCCATTTGCTCAAGTCAAATCTTGTGAGTGAATTAATTCCATCTAAATGTAATGTGTTCTTGCTGTAAACAATGAAGACTTGAGGCAACCAAGTTTGTTCATTTTTTGGTTTCACATTTTTAGTTTTTGTGATGCTTGACAAACAAGCCTGTGTCACTCACAGGGGTTTTGATTGTTGAATCAGATTCTTGGTGCCACACGTCCTCAAACAAAATGATAATTCTCTGCAAAGTATGTGTGAACAAGAATAAATTATTTTAATGCCATGTTATTCTTTTGAAAGCTAGGTCACTCACTCCCCAAAACACACATTTGTGGAATAATAATTGGTTTTTGCTCTTAGCTGAAAGTTGTTCTTTTTCTAAACGCAGTATGTTTCAACAAATGACAAAATGGAAAAGTTTGTGTAGTTATGGGTACTGCTGAGCTTTGCAAAATGCGGGGAAGAAGAGATTACATTCACAGCAGCTTTGCGGTATAGAATCACCAACGAAGAAGGATTCCTAGACTTAAGTTCACATTAGCATTAAACCAAATGTCAGTATTTCCAGAGTTAAATGTACTGAGTGGTGAATAAATGCGATTTCTGCATTCGTTTACTGAGAAAAAAAAAACATTTTCCGAGGAGACCGCCTTGTCCACTGTGGCTGGTAACCGCGGTGGTCAGAGGTGGGCTGGAAAGATTGAAAACGCAAAATCAGATTTGAGGACAATTTTGAAAATTGATTGGGCTAATGTGGGCAATTTTCAGATCTGCTGAAGCTTTATGGCAGTTAGTACGGAAAATCCTAAAAGAATAGAGAGTAGAGAGCAAGCGGGCGGCTAAATAGACAGGCCCACACATCCCTCCGGTAATGATAATGATGAGGATAATGTGAGCGAGTGTGGCAGCTCCAGGGCACTCATATGGCTTCCTCCCCAGCCGTTCGAATACAGCGTGGCTGTTCCAGAGCGGCACGGCCACGCTCGATTCACTGGAGCTCCCGGTTGCTATCGAACGCTGCGTGGCTTGGCTCAGCTCGTGCTGTTAAATTAGTCGGAACAAGGGAGGAGAGCTCCATAATTGCACGATGGCTTTGGATTCGCTTAGGGCAACTTTTCAGGAGCAGACATCACTAGTGACTGCTGTTTAACGCGCATACTCAAGGTTTAACAGCATAGAAAAATAAAATAAAATAAAATGAAAGCAAGCAGGACAAACAGAGGGACGTACAGTATTAATCCCCCAAGACAAGTTGCATAGCTCACATGTAATGGGATTCATTTCTACGGCTGGCAATTTTTACAGAAATATGTTGAATTTAGTAGTTTGTTTAGATGGGTATTTCTTAATATGGGATTTCACAGTGCAACCTTCTGGTTGCAATGCTGAAATCTGTGGATAACCGGATGATCACCATCTCTTTATGGTTTATTTGCTACTATAACAGATTTATTCGTTTTTAATGAGTGCATTTTGTTTCACTGTCAGGCTTACAAATACGTGACTAAGTCTTGTTCATTGTGCTCACGGTATTCATGACTTTAGTTAATGTCAGGAGGAGATTAGAAAACAAGCAGGGGGAAACTCCACCCAGATATATTTGGAACTAGAGTCATATATGTCCTAAACGTTACACTCCCTTGGATGAGACAAGCCAGGAAACATTCTCTAGACACTGGGTGGGTGTGAGGAGGAATAGGGGATTACAGCATGTATTTATTGGTTGAGGGAAGATGTTAGTGTGTACTGCAGGCTTAGAGAGGACAGTATTGTGTGGCAAAGGGTGACAGAGGGCTGTAGTGTGTATTTAACAATAAGGAAGGATAATAGTGTCAGTTACAGTGAAAGGGGATAGAAGTGTGTACATGAGTGAGAATGTGTGGGAGCATGTACTTAAGAGTAAGAAAGTATGGGAGCTTGTACTTCAGATTGAGGGAGGATGGAAGTGTGTACTTCAGGGTAAGGGGCCAGAAGAATGTACTTCAGGATAAGTAAGGGGATGGAAATATTTAGTTCAGAGAAATAGGATTATAGGTGTTAATTTTTAGTGTAAGGGAGGCGGAAGTGTGTACTTTAGAGTGGGCGAGCACAGTTCTGTGCAGTTAATGGTGTCAGTGGATGGCACTATGAGATTAGGCGCTAGTGTACTTTCAGAAAGGAGCGAGTAGGATAGCGCTTGGTACGATGGTAGTGTGTACTACGGAACTGGAGAGGATAGAATTAAGTAGCGTAGAGCGAGGGAGGGCGGTAGTGTTCGCTGCATTGCTACAGTGGATAGACTGACATGACAGTGTGCACTGTGGCATTAAAGATCAAGGAAGCATATGTCAGAGGGGTTTGCTCTGATATTTTAGCTTAGTGTAATGGGAAATGTAGTTTACTGCCACTCTTAGTCTGCCATCAGTGTTACGCTTTGCTTGTTCCCTAGGATGCTAATGTGGCTGTGATTTTAAGTCTGGTTCAGAGTTTTGTGTGGCAGGGTCAACTGAACACTGTTTTCTGATTGTACATTTTTTTTTAGTTATTCTAATTCTAATTCTATTTAACAGTGGATGCCAGTGCCCACTCCTGCAAGGGCCCAAGAACTTACATGAACTATGTGGAACCTGGAGGTACTTAAAAAAGTATTTTTAGCTCATACTCTATGTGAGGTTACTTCCTTTCAATATATCATGTGAATGGAAGTGAAGAAAGTGGTTTATGATCTTCTGTTTCACAAACCAAGGTCCTGAGAGATATATTACTGAGAGCCATAGAAATATTTCACAGTTCTTCATCTTATAGAAAACACCGCAAACTTTGTATCGTGTCACTTTCAACTGAGCGGAAAAAAAGTTTTCATTTATTTCGGACTGACAAAAATTACTTTCAACTTGTTTTGTTGTGAATTTGTTCGAAATAAAGCAGTTCAATCTTGTCCAAAATGTAATATCTGAAAGGTTGATCGATTAGCCTGCTTCTCTGTTCCCGATTCGAGCGAACTGTATGGTGCATTGTCAGCATTTCGACCTCAAGCTAACTTATTACCTCAAGTTTAACTTCTGAAGGCATCACAAGGAAAGCACTAAAAATGTCTGTCTGTCTGTCTAAAGTGATACAGTAGTTCATATGCATTTTTCTTTTGGTTATTTACATTTCTTCTCTTTTGTAAAAGATCTACACTTGACTTTTTATTATGTAAGGGCAAAATTATTTTTATTATATACTGACTTTAAAAAGTGAAATGTTGTTATTCAATTTGTAACCTTTATATTCCCAAATGTGAAATGTTGCAACACATATACAAACCCATTAGAGTGAAATTACCAATCAGTGGCTCAGTTTTTCGTAAAGTTTTAGTTGCAGTCTGACTGCAAACTGATTGAACATCAAACCAGTTGTATTACGCTCCATGTCATCACTGATACACAGTAAAATGTCCAATGTTAATTCAACTCTAACAGCGTTTATGCAACTCTTAACAGATAACATTTGGTCTCTGGAATGTGGAACGAAATGTTAAGTGTTGAATTAACACTGGACATTTTACTGTGTACAAAGATGAGCATTAATCAAAATTATTTGCATCATTAAGGAAATTTTGTCAGTACACATGATACCTTAGCACTAATGCTGAAGACTGCAGTGTGGAAAAGTCAACAGTGATTGACATAAAGGAGGATGATAATGAATAATATTTCATAAAAGATGCTAAAGATCTCTGAAGTGGATCACTGAACAGGATTGTTCTGAAAAAAATGAATAAGTGGCACCCGATTACAATTTGTTTGATTATTGGTCATTTACTTAAGTGTATTAGTGTAAAAAAAAACAACAAAAAACAGGTTGAAATTTTTTTTGAGACTTAAATGATTGTGAGCATATTGGTGTGTGCGTGTGAGCGCACACATATGTATACATACACATGTGTACATGCATGTGTGTGTATGTGTTTGTGCATGCGTATGTGTGTGTCTGTGTGTATACATGCTTCCATACGCATTACATTGTCTGCACAAAAACTGTCTGTTTACCCAACCAAAGGAGCTGCAAGCCAGCAGATAATTTGCTAAAGCGGGAACAACCTTGAGCCACAACTCCCTGCTGACCCTGCCCTCCACAGTGCCCCCTCCCCCTCCCCCTCATACCCTCCCTTTGCCCCTCTCTGCCTTCCCAGTTCCCCCCCCCCCCCCCGCAAAACAAAAAAAAAATCCACTTAGGCTCCTGCCAAACTTCCGTCACTGAAGCAACAGGTGACGGCAGGCAAGTATTTGAGAACCCACCCCCCCACTCACCCACCCCTGCCAGACCGGGAGGCCCCTCGCAGACAAAGGAAGGCTGGGAATCATGGGTGTTTGGGCCCTACTGCAATGCCGCTTACCCCAGCTCTCCTTTTCCCAGGCCCACGGGAGGGTGGGGGCAATCGGGGTCTCCCCGGAGGCCAAATTCACAACTGCGACACTGCCAAGATTTACTGCAGGGCCTGTCTTGTAAAAAAAAAAAAAAAAAAGGATTCTCTGAGGTCTGGCAAACCCATTCATTCAGATTCATTCTCTGTAAGCCACTCCCAGCGAAGTTACCGCCTGATTAATTTGCGGTAGGCTGCATCCCTCGCAGTGCTTTACCGCCAGAGTGGGGCTGCCCCCTCTTGTCATCAAACCTGCTTGTCTTCTGCACCATTTTGTTTTGATGTATTCACTATGCAACGGGATTGTTGCATTGCATTGTTTATTTGTTCAGCTGGTTCCCTTATCCGTAGTGACTTGCGCATCTTTTTCATACTGTCTTTTTATACAGCTCTAATCAGCAATGTTTAATGAGGAAATTCAAGGGTGCTGGGATTTGAACCTGCAACAGTCTGGGATTTGATCCTACAACATGAGTCCACACCTGTGCTATACAGTGTCCACCACTGACTAACCTGAGCTCTTACTTGACTGGGATAAAGATTTGGTCTCAAGACAGGCATTGAAGCGTTCCTTTATAAATAGTCTGGGACATTTTTAAACTAAAATGCCAACCTGTCTGTTTTGGAGGGTTACATAATGTTATTGTTGACTCAGCTGGTCAGCGAAGGTCAGTTAACCTGGGAACTGATACAGTATCTCTCTGTGTGATATCCTTGAGTCCAGTATCCATTTATAGTTTTCTGCCTGAAGGCAGATGTGATTCTAATACTTCTTTCTCCACATTGCTATTTTATTTTGCTCATCTAGCAATTCTTAATGCCTAAGCATGTTCATACAGAAAACATTCATAAAGCCATTTGGTCTTTTGGAGAAACCTGCCTCCTCTTGAACTCTGTTCTCCATTTATAGATTGTCCTATGGATTTTTATAGTGCATAACCCCAAGATTGGGTTACTCAGAATTCTGCCTTCATTGAAGTGACAAGCCTGTAAAAGGAAAAGTAGCAGCCAAAGAGTTGTATTGTCAGATTAAAACTGGCAGACACTCTGTTGCATGGCAATATAATTAGCGAGTCAGAAATTAAATTTGCTGCTGTCGCTATTCTTGTGTTTGGAAAATGTGTTTGGCTTTGGAAGACATTTTTCTTTCAGTCACTGGCATGAAGCCCCCTTACTTCTATGTGTTAAGCTCTGAGTGACTCACATCAAGCGATTCAACTCCGATGAATTGATTGCTTTCCATTTTTAACAGACCTTTTTTTTTTAGAAAACACACAAAAGTATATCATAGACAATATTCTGTGTGTCTGCTTTGCCAGCCACTGTAAATGACAGGCAAACAATACAATCTAATCAAGTGAAAGGTGATAAATGTCATCGCTGGGCCCTTTATCACAGAGTTAGCTGGATAACTGCACTGAGTAAGACCCGGAACGCTCCCAAATCTGGAACATGGACTGGAGTAAAAAGAGCCGTTCCAGGTTTTACTGTGCACAGTTATCCAGGTAATGCAATAATCCTGTTTTATGAAATATCCCCCTGAGCTCCTGGTCTGAAAACAAGATTTGTCACCTTGTATTCTTTTTCTCTTCTGGAGGGGGTACTTCATAGCCTTCTGTTCTCATGTTTTAGGTAATCTCAAACCCAGAATCTCTAGAGTGTCTGGAAAGAGAGAAGTTTCTGTGAGACTGGATTTTTCTTATATTTCATGCAATCGGTTTGGTACTACCAATTTCTAGCCAGTGTTATATGACAGTCAATGGTTGCGTTCGGAGCTGGAACATCTAGGGGTCTGAAAGTAAAAGTCCTGCCATGTGTTTCTTTCACCCATGAACTCAGCTAGCTGATTTCACTAATTAGTCCTACCTCCTGGCTGAAGTATTGTGCAAATTTGCAGATCTAAGTGATTGGTGCAAAATACTGTAGGACTTTTACTTTCTGAACCTGGGTTTTCCGCCTGTGGTTGCATTTGCTTGAATCCCAGGCCCATGTTTATTTTTTAATTTATTTTTTTATTTAATTTTTTTTTTCACATCTCACACCATTGTTGTGTTGCTTCATTCAAATAGTTTTATTTTTACACTTAGTGACTTTTTGTAACAGTATCCATCATCTAGTGTTTCAATATGCCAGACTTTGGGGCAGCACTGGTAAAATGCTTATTCTGTGTTAATGTCCACAGATACACAACGCACAGATTCACATGCACAACTGAGATAGCAGAAGGCAGCAATAGTATGTTTTGCGATTCTTCTGCTTTGCTCAAATCCTAACACGGCCCGTCCATCTACCAATCAGATACTCGTAAATATGTGTAGGATTTTATGTTTGTCAAAGCACATGACTGCAGTGGCTTAATTAAAACAAGAGACCCAAACCGCAGATGTTTTTTTTTTTAAATCACAAAATGTATTCTTCAATAGCAAAAAATCTCCCAGATTGAATTCATTACACTCAAGGAGCCCATGGGTCTTCTGACCAATCATTAATAGATGGAAGCCCTATTGTACATATGTATTTGACGCTTACAATGTGCACCTTATTGCTCGCCAGAAACACATACACGGCATGAGTTAGCATGGCAAGGGCGCACCCTAATCAGAAGCAGAAAATATTTCTGCCAGAGAACCTTTCTAATGAAATTGGCTCTTTTTTAGACTTTCTTTTTTAGAGGGGTAATAGGATGCAGTCTTTTAAATGCTGTTTGGTTTCATTTTAATGGGCAGTAGTCCCTGTTCGTTAAGCTTGGTCGAATTATGTGTGCCTTTGAATGACAGACTGGAGATACAGCCGGATTGTCTTCAACAGCCGTCCTTCGCTCACAGAAAGAGAAGGAGCGGGTTCGCTCCCGCATCTCTGTGTGACGCCTCGCTGCACACTGTGTGTAAATTCAGCGATCCACCCTGTTTTGAGGCTTTGACGTTTTACGCAGGAGAACCGTGGCCTCCGGGATTAGATATACTCCGTGCTCAAAGACAGTCCAGTTTGTGCATTCCTGTCAGGCTCCCGGAGGATTAGCTGACAAAAGAAAACGGCTCAATTAAATCACGACTCCCCCCCCCCCCCAACCTCTCCTCCACGAGCGTGTCAGTTTGGTTTTGGAGCAGGCGGATGCAAACGCCCTCAAACCGCGGGTTTGCAGCTGGCCGCCCGGCTTCTCGAGCGTCGGTCCGACGGTCCTTGCGTGAAAACGGCCGTCTGCTAACCTCCAGTCTCCATCTGTGCTATGTGTTCCCCACTTCAGCTCAGCTGCAGTGCCCTTTGTCCCTGCCTCGGAGCGGCAGACTTCAGCAGGTCTTTATTTTCCCGTTGTTTCATGGGCGTTTGCTCACGTCAGCGGCTGCCAAGCTCCAACTTTCTAAAATTCAACACTCAAAGTGTAGCACAGAGGCCATTATTTTTTGGATTGAATAGAGGCATTTGATTTCACACTGCCAAGTTCTATTAAATGAGACTGCAGTAAGATTTATTTATTTTTACAATCAAGGCATTAGTGGTTTGACGTCTTTCCAAAATTATGTTCAAAACTTCCTTCGGATTGCATGAAGAGCGTGTAAAAACTTTCCGTTGTTAAAAGTAAACTATCTTGAAAAATGGACACGTTCCTCACCCTGCAGTAATTCAGCTGGTGTATCCAGAGCTGAAATAATTAAAAAGTTGAGATCAGAAAGTAAAATTTATTCGTCTAACAACCTTATTTTTTCCTTCAGAAGAATTTACTTGCATTTCATACTCGGTTAAGCTTTTAATTAACACTTGTGACACATTATGCATAGCCGTCTAGTGCAGAATGAGGTGCTGTGTCTGGGTGTGCCTGCTTGTCTGGGGTGTTATTCATTTTTTGATGTTTTCTTTTGATGGCTGTTTTCCACGGTTTTAATAGAAACAGTTTTTATATAAAAAAAAAAAACAGTTTTCAGCGGAGTGAATATCTTTCTTATTCCTCGCTCGACAACAGGATCAACCACATTGGATACTGGTTTTCTATCATAAGGTCAGAGCCAGGCAACTGATTGAAGAGCGTGCGCACACACACACACACACCTCAAATATCTGTCTGTTAATTCAATTAAAGTGACCTTTGAATGACAAACACATGGTGTTGCCAAACAAAGCAGACAAATAGAATTTTTGTGCATCTCTCTCTCTCACTCCTCCCACCCCCAATTTCTCTCTGTCTCTCTGTCTCTCTCCGTGGGCACATGCTTTTGTTTGTGAAATATGCTCGTATTCATGTGATATGAGGTGTTTGTGTATTTTGTGTGTGTCTGTTTGTGCCTGGTGTTTGTCCATATTTGAGAGAGTGAATTGGTGATGTGCCTGTATGTCTGTGCATGCTAGTGTTTTTTTCATGTATGTGTGTGTGTGTGTGTGCGTGCATGTGTGTGTGCTGGCGACTTTGTGCCAGAGAGGTAAAAGGACATTCCACAACTAATAGGGCTTATGAGCTGAACAGCATGCTTCAAAAGTCACAGTGTAGCAAATGAAACAGATTCCGGCTGCTCCCACGGCAACGAGGAAGCAGGGGGCTCAGCCGCGGCTCGCTGTTGTCTTTGACTCGGCATCCCACCGTTGTGTTTGCCAGCCGAGGCCGGAGGGCTAATGACCGCCACACCGCTGAATGCCTGTTGCCCGTTCCACAAAAGGCCGACCGAGCGAGCGGCGAGAAGGTCTGAACTAACACGAGCCTTCAGTCTGAAAGCTCAGCGCTTGCCGCACATGCTTTCATGGCAAACGTCAGATCTCACGGAACGGTTCTCCATAAATGGTAAAAGATGAAACCCGCGCTGGCCTTGTTTTCCCGAGCACACCGCGCTCATGCGTTTATCGTACGTGTTGACTCACGGGTGTGCTCGCTGCTCGTTACCGGCCGCTGATTAATTTCATTTGGCGGAATTTGTCGGGAACGCACAATCTGGCGGCTTTTCTGCAGGGCCGACGCGAAGCCTGCCTGCCTCTTTCTGAATTGAGCGAGGGTGGATTCAGTGGAAGAATAGAAAGGCTGCACAAAGCCATCATCCCGGTTTGCCAGATAAGCTGAGGTAATAACGGCTTTTCAGCTATTTTTAGCGTCAAATTAATGCTGGAAGAGAGTGGTATTCACGGCAGCATTTGGATTTTATTAAAAGTCACGCCCGTTCGGGTTGACTCCGAGCATGGTTGCATTTTTCCTGTTCCCCCCCTCAGGTTCGTTTGAGACCAGTCTTGTTGGTCAGACAATCGTTGAAGACACATCCTCTCCCGCTAGGACAGTTTTATTTAACTGGATTTTATTCACTCTCAATAGATAAGACCCCATAGTCATATATCCCTATGAATACCAATGGATATTTGAGTGTTCAGAAAAATGAATTGCATTGTTCGGACCGTGTTTCAGAACACGTTGGGTTTTAAATGCACTCAAACGATGTGCAAGCCAGCCATATTTTTCAGTAAACATCCGAACATCGACAAAGGCGGCGGTTCGTTGGCGCGGGAGATATGCTAAGGGTGCACTACAGTTGATGTATGGAGAGTGAGTTATAGTCTATATGTACATATTGCTGAAGATAAGCCAACGCTGTGCCCAGGTATGTCCGATATGCAGGGGTGGGGGGGGTGTATGAGAGTAAGAGAGCATCTGGGAGCTTATCGCTGCCGGGGGGAAGGGTTCGGGGGGGGGTGTGCACAGAAAGTAGCGGCTCTCTGGTTCAGATCATGAGCGCGAAGTCTATTTGTGTCGCGGAGGAAGCTCCCCGTCCTGCGGCAGGAGGGACACTTCGCGCCTTGCGGTCGACACCCGAGACATGTCCCCTACGGCTATTTATACTGTGGCTTCCCGCGGCGTCCTGTGGCTTATTTTAACCCTGCCGCCTTTCATCTCTGCTATAGGGGCCACCAGATTCGTCTGATTACTCGCGTCTAATGTACTAAACCCATTTCTAACCCCAATTAAATTGTTCTCTATAAATGGATTGCCCGGTTTTGCATGCAGTCTCATCTTGTTCAGATAAGCCCAGACGAGTGTTTGTTCTGGAAAAGCTCAAAGGGTAAGCATTTGCGCTAACACCCGGGACAAGCGTGGGGTTGAGTCCCTCTTGTACAACCTTCAGGAATTGCAGTGTAGTATGGCAGTTAGAGAACTGAACTTATTACTCAAGGTTGCGGGTTTCATTCCCAGTGGGGGTTCAGAGGCATTGCCCTGTCAGTGAGGTACTTCGAGAGTAAGTCAACACAGGGCAGAAAACTACTCATGTAGCGCTGTTGACTAAAAATTTTCGACCTGATTGCACTGTGAGCCACACCCAATTAGTGATGTCATTACAAGTTTTTTTTCCTCAGCGATCAATGGAAAATTCCTACTTGGACATCACTGATTAAGGTGTGACCAGTAGTACCACCTAGTTGAAATTTTTAACCAATAGGAAGTGCTGCAACAGCAGTTTTCTGCCCTGTGTTCACTTACTCTTTAGCCTGCATTGCTTCAGTGAAATGTCCAGCTGTGTAAATAGATAGCATGGAAAAATGTATCTCTGGACGAGGGCATCCGTTCAAGGGAAACGAATGGGAATGAATGTTCTCCTCTGAAGCGTGTGGGGATAGCCGCTGCTTCTTTTCCACATGAGCCGAGCAGTGAGGGGTGGTCTTCACTCAGCAGACAAGCGTCAGGCTCTTGCGCGATGAGATGATGACAGCCCCGCCAAGTTTAACTCTCCCTCCCTGGCCGACGCGATGGCAAATTATGCTTCGCCGCCTGGCTGCTGATGTCAGTCAACGCCGGCGCGGCCCGGATTTCATGCCGGGCCGTGGGACTCTTCCACGCGCTGGAAGAGCGCGTTAGCAGGATGCGCCGCCAGCAGCTCGGCTCTAGTCTGTCACGCAGCTGTGTGCGGCTGTATAAACAGATGTGTGCAGCTGTGTGAAACTCCTTCGGTCTCAGACTCCTGGGCTTAAGGAAGGCCTGGGCCTGGTAAACACATTTTAGACTAAACAGAGGCCACCGCACACTGACCCTCTTTCCCTCTTCTTCCTCTCTCCCGCCAGTGAAATACATTAAGGAGATGTCGGCCTACTTTAAGAATGCCTCGCCCGGGGGCGCTATGCCCTGGGACTCCCCAGCCGCGTCGCCCCAGAAACAGGGCTCGGCCAATTCGCCCACGGAGCTGAAGGAGAACCGGGCCATCCCTCTGAAGATGTGTCAGGTCACCAGGAAGCAGTGCCCCCCGGACACTGAGAACAGGTAGGTCCCCTAAACTGGTAACGTCAGGCCAATCCTTCATAGGACTCCTTAAGACTGTAAGAGCCTGTGCTAATTTGGCCACACCCCTAGAAGAACTGTATGTAAGGACAGTCCAGGACTACAACGTAGGTGTGCAAGGATCATACACTTGGATGATAGCCAGCCAATGGCTAGCCATGCAAAAAGGTATTAAAGGAAGGTATTCTATAGGAGCTCCCAGAGAGTCTCCCTCTTCCAGGGAAAAGGTGCGGTGCATTTTGGGAAGGATCGAACCGGCCTTGTTATTTCCACGCATTTCCCATTTTCCGAGCTTGTGCGGCTCGAGCCGAAGTCCTCCGGGGAGCGCGGGGGAGGACGGACTCGCTCTGCGGAGACGCACAGGAACACAATGCGAGGCCGGCCCCCAGTCAGAACACCGCGCGCGCTCCGGAATGGCTGACATTTCGCTTAGTCCCACACAAAGTGTCACAAACGCCAGCGTAACAAGTATCAATTATGAACCGTTCTCCAGTTCACACTAACAATATTGTTCCGAAAATAAGTCCCATGTTCAAGTAGGTAAATATACATCAGTGGTTGCCAAGGAGTTACAAACGGGGGAGGCAGATAATTGTCCCTTTGTTTATGATAGCGCATATTTACTTTTAAGTCTAACTTGGGTCTAGTTTCCAACTTTTTTACTTATGTGATTTACAGCAAACCCAGAGGCAATTGTTTTGGATTGTGTCTGGTCTGGTCCCACACAAACTCATAAATTCTTAATGTATCCTGTCACACAGCTGGCCGATTCTTTGGACAACCAAAGGTTTTTTTATATTTTATTTCCAGGGCTCAAACAAATATGAAACAGTTTATTTACACACTAGCCAGACATGCAGGCACTGACACTTAACAAAGTTGTAGGACATTTACATCTAAATTATTTGGAGCCTTTAGAAAGATATTTGCAAATGCTTTACTAGCATATTTCCCAAACTTAGTTGAAAAAAGATCACCCCCTATTAATCCACACAAATAGACCCACAATGAGACACACCTGGAAACAGTCCAATCAATCAGTTACCTGCAAGACACGATGCACATTTAATCCAGCAGTCAGTTCATGAAAATGGTGATTAAAGCTTATTATACAGACGGTTTTAAATGAGAATATCTAGAGAAAACAAAAATGTCATGTCCTGTCTCTGCAGTGAAGGCTACTCCTTCACATGTCCAACAAAACAGCCTCCATGAGATTTATTTCAAATGTCTTTTCCCCTCCACATAAAACCACCTCTTTTTTATACACAGATTGAAAACTCATCCAGTTCTGTAAATGTAAATGTCCCGTTATTCTGAAATGAAAACATTTGGTTGAAAACCCCATGTGGCTAAACCATAACATTACGTTATGAAATGAAAACAAGGTTCTAGCCTGTTGCAGTGAGACATTTTTGAATAGACATTGGATTTAAAACAATGCATGTGTGATTAAAATGCAGACCCTTGGGTTTAACTTGAGCGTATTTACATCCTTATTGGGTGATCTGTGTAGGAGTTACAGCCATTTTTACACTCAATACAGAGCCAAAACAACACAAATTGTGCAAGTGTCCCAGTAATTTTGCATTTAATTGCATGTATGTATATACACACGAGCCTGTCCCTGTCCCTTCTTGTTCATAAGCCGAAATAGACAGATATTTTTGACGGATGTCACGGATGCTATGCTAAGTGAGTGCCGTGATACGGTGTGGGGTCCTTCCTCTCCGCCTCTCTGCAGGTACTTTGAGGTGATTTCGGCGGACAGGAAGTCCTGCGTGTTCCTGCGGGCCAAGGACCCGGCCGTGGCGCTGTCCTGGTACAATGAAATCCAGTCGGGGGCAGCTGCTCTCCTCCCCAAAGTCAAAGAGGAGATGAAGAGTTTACAGGACGGAAAGGAGGTGAAGCATGTGGGCTGGCTATCCGAACAGGTAATAACAATAATAGTAATAATAATAACAGGCTTAATTTCTATATTGTGCCTTTAGCAATCTGAAAGCACTTTACAGTGAAGCTTACCTCAGCTTACCTGGCAAACCTTGTTGTGCAGAATGCTCACAACACCGGCAACAATAAAAACCCCAACAACAGTAACACCAAGAACAATAACACGCAATGACTTTATTCACTGTGTATGCCATATATGCTGCATTATAGTAGTTAGAAATACAAATAAAATATTTACCGGAAATGCTAAGCCATGTATCTGAATGGGCCTGTTTATTGCATAGTATTCAGTGAGAGCTAGGGGCCTGGAACTACAAAGCAGAATCACATGCAGTTCGTATTAAAAGTCTCTACAAATGTCTTACACTTTGATGTGCTAAAATAGATGGCTGTGGGTGGTTAGAGGCCTGTTTCGAATTAACACGCAATCAGAAACTGATTTAGCACTGCTGTTTGGATAGACTCCCCCCGTCCAAAGAATGACTTTAGATAAACAATTAAGGGAACCGAACCAAATGGCAGACCGCATTCAAGCATTCCAGGTTTATTCCAGCTTTATTAAAATACTGCTTTTGAAATACGTGCATAATCCTGACTCCCTCGTACAGCTAACAGGGACGAAACGCAATGAGACTGATGAAAAAGTGCCATGGCAGGACCCACGTTTTAAGGATTTGGGATGAAACCAGTTTGGCCTGCTCGGAAGCTGCCAGAACATTAAACTTCCCAGCTTTCAACATCAGACTTTTGAAAGCTGAGATCCGTTAGCCAAATTCCTGTAAATGCCCATGAGCTCAAATAGAGGCTGGAACACTCCTCGTTTTTAAAAATGAGAATCAACTCCAGATTCCCAGAACCACAACACACGCTTACTTTCAAACATGGAACAGACCACCAGAGGCTTAAAACAGTGGAAGTTTATTAGAATGTGTTATTGTGTGTGTGTGTGTGTGTGTGTGTGTGTGCATGTGCGTGTATCTCCCTAGTTTGGCTTGCCATAAGTTAGGTCAGAATAGTGTTCACTGTGTGAACTAAACTGTGTTCTTGGCTAGAAATAGATGTACAAAATGAGTATCGTATCTTATTGAACCTGTGTTTTGTAGTTGTTCATGATCATGAAATGCACTTTTGTACGTCGCTTTAGATAAAAGCGTCTGCTAAATAAATGTAATGTAATGTAATGTGTGTGTTGTGTGTGCCTGCTGTGCGTGTGTGTGCGTACATGTCCGTGTGTGTGGTGTGTGCATGTGCGTTTGTGTAGAAATAAAACATTAGATGTGCTTCAAATGATGTGATGTGCCTTTGTGTTGGCGAAAACACATGATCGAGGATGAGGGTTGGGGTTGAGGAAGATTTTCCTTCCAGTTGTACACTCGTAATCCCCTGGGTCTGACTCCATGCGGTCTCCCCTCGTTCCAGCCAACCCAGGGGCCAGAGAAGCCGGTGCTGGCCATTCTGACCGAAAAGGACCTGGTCCTCTACCACGCGCTTCCGGACAGCAAGGAGGCCCTCGGCAATCCTGACCAGAGCCACCCCCTCATCGCCACCAGGTGAGCCCTTGTACCTGCACGCTTGTTCCCCGGTCAGCCCCCACATCAGCAGTCTCACTCTGATACACATGTAGCTCAGCAAGCCCAGCAGTCCAGTCACTGGTGGTCCACCTCCACTCTACTGTTTCTCTGTTGTTTTTTTGTGTGTAACTGTGATGTTTTACGCCCATAGATACTGAACATATGGCTCCACTCAGAGAACCCATATTACTGTTGGCAAAAAGAGGGATTTCATGTAACTGGGCTGTTAAGGCAATGGAAAGTTAGGCGGGTGATTGACTAATGCAAGGTTTATTCCCTCGTAAATTAATGAAGGATTCCTCCGTCTCCGTCCTTCTCTCTCTCCTTCCCGCTCCCATTTTTTCATCCCCCCTACCCCCTCCCCACTTTCCTTTGTTTCTTTCTACTCTGTCCCCTCATCACTTTGTTCTCTCTCTCTCTCAGGTTGGTTCATTCGGGCCCAGGGAAGAGCTCTCCCATCCAAGACGCAGAGCTGTCCTTTGCCCTCCGTACCGGGACCAGGCAAGGGGTGGAGACCCACGTGTTCCGGGTAGATTCAGCCAAAGACCTCTCCACTTGGACCCACGTGTTGATAGAAGGCTGTCACAACGCTGCAGAGCTTATACAAGAGGTCACCACAGGTACGGACTCGCTCCTTAACGCTGCTTACACACATAGGAAAACAACGTTCGGGTTTACTGCATTTAACAGACAGGGAACCTACATTCATGCTTCTGGCACCCTCTGCTGTTCATATTTGTTTACTGCCGTGTTTCTCCAATGAGTGACATCGGTTGTCCTTCTATCAAATCTTTGATTTGTCACACGAGCACTACACGATTAACTCAAAGGCCTCAATAAAGATGTCAGTGCATATTTTTATTTCATCCAATGTGACAAATGATATGACTTGCATAAGTTGGCGATGGAAATGTCACATATTTCATGAATGAAAGCATTTTGCAGAAATGGTTGTTATGGCAGTGTGGGAGTTACTTATGTTTTATTCCTGTCTGAAGGCAGGAAAGTGAGTCAGATATGTAAATTAACCTTGTGATTGACGCTCGACTGTTTCCATGTGAGGAGATGGTGTGAAACACGCAGGAGTCTTATTAGAATATTATTCATAAGGCCATGTAGATGAGTGGATGTGCCTCCTAATTCTCATTGCCCGTTTTCATAGCTCATGATCCAACCAGAACTTCGGTATTGTTGGCCTGAATTCACCCAAACCTCTGCAGGGATTTGCAGCCATGAGATGCACCTTACAATTCAGTCATTTGACATGCAGATGTATTAGCCAAAGAGACTTACATAAATAGGTTCCACATAAGCAAGAACCACTAGAGCTAGAGAAAAGCAAGTTACCATCAAATAAGTGACACCATAAAGGTTCGCACCTCAGTACCTGAAAAATAAAGGGAGAGGAGGGTTCATTTAAGAAAAAGAAACACTGAGGTGCAGTCTGAAAACGTTTTTTACACAGTTGTGGGAAACAGTAAGGAAACACAATCGGACATTCCAAAAGCAAGAAAAAAAGGAGAGAAATAAGGCATTCAAAAACCATTTGATAGGAAGGTGAGAAGTAAGAAAGACGGGTTCACGCTGCGTGCCTCGCCTCCCCACAGCCTGCGTCTGGAACGGGAAGGAGTGCACCCTGGGAGTCCACATCGACGAGGGTTTCACCATCTTCGCCGAGGAGGCGGGCGCGACAAAGACGGTCCTGCTCCAGCGGCCTTTCGAGAAGCTGCGCATGTCGTCCGACGACGGCGTCCGCATGATGTACCTGGACTTCGGCGGCCCGGAGGCTGAGATTGTGAGCGCTCCCGGGTGTGGCCGGCTCCCGTTCGGGCGTGCGGGAGGCGGACTGAGTTAACCGGGGGGTAGAAAGATGGCGGTTAGCGGGCAGCTAGCATTCAGAGTGCGTATGGTATACGAATCTCTCTCGGTCCCTCAGTTAGTGAGAAACTGCCTTATCTTGGTTACGTCTGAAACATGCAGCGCAGCCAGAATGGCCGGGTGCCATCTTCCTCTTCTGTTATTGAAACCGTTTGCGCTAAAGCGACTGCTATACAAACTTCCATATGTGCACTCGGATTCAATAAGCAAAGATTAATGCTATCCTTTACAACCACCCTCATGAGCCATTCTTTATGTATATAGCAACAACATGCTAATATTTAGAATAAAATTCTTTTTGGCCAGTAGGCTATTTCTTGGCCAGTTTCTCTGTGTCATCATACTAATACTGGCTTGATAAGAAAACTTAATGTACCCTGGGGTTTTTAATGGGTAGTGCCACAAAAGTAATTTTACTCATTAGTTACGTGCTACTGCCGCCTTTCTAAATTGGTCTTTAAATGGGCAAAGCATTGGTCTGGAATAAATCAACATTTCCTTAAAAAGAAATAGCTTTTTGTCTATGCATATAAGCATAGTTTGGCCATTTAAATGTGGTGATCGCTGAACTATCCAAGCTGTATTATTTGCAAATAACTGATACTTACATTTAATTGCGAGGATAATGG
This sequence comes from Anguilla rostrata, assembly GCF_018555375.3. Lineage (NCBI taxonomy): Eukaryota > Metazoa > Chordata > Actinopteri > Anguilliformes > Anguillidae > Anguilla > Anguilla rostrata. The sequence continues at coordinate 14,996,651 of NC_057945.1, forward strand.
CTCATATTTTGGCTCATAGTGGCAACGTTCTTTTGTGCGTTTAATGATATGGCTTTGTTGTTCTTTTTGTTCTCTTGCAACAGCAACTGGATCTTCACTCCTGCCCAAAAACCATTGTGTTCATCATCCACTCCTTCCTGTCCGCAAAGGTGAAGCGGCTAGGTCTGTTGGCATGACAACAGTAGGTACCAGCCGTATAGCCCCTGGGGTTGGTGGGAGGGATGTGGGTATGGGGATGGGGGACAGGGGGACAGGGGTGAGATAATGATGTTAAAAAGTATCATCAGCCAGGAGAAGTGGGGTGGTCGGAACTTGGACTGGTGGTTGTTGGGGGCGGGGCTCTGAAGACCCAGGAGACTCCTCCCCGTTTCAAGGGAAACACTGAAAAGTACTGTGCAAGGCTCCTCCTTCGTCTGAAGGACCAGCCTGAAAATGCTCGTTCAAGAATCACTGGAAAAAAGGAACTACAAACTGTCATTTGCATTGCCAAGTTGAATTTACAGATGTATTAAACCATATCATTTCATTGTAAATTTCCCAGATCTGCCCCCCCCCCCCCATGTGTGTATATTAAACATCTCTGCATCAGCATATCTTTATAAATACATTTAATACCCTATTGTGCCTAATCCATCCCTGATATTATACATATATACCCGATTGAGAGAAATTTTATATGCCTCCACTCTTCCTGTTGTGGAACATGTGACTCCCAATCTCCAAGGTTGGGTCGATTCTTGCATCGCTCCATGTTTTCAATGCGGACACGTGCGCAAACAAAAAAACCGCATCGTTCCATCTTTTGTGACCTCTCTCAAACTTTCAGTCTTTTTTTAAGCAAGCCAAATGCATATCAATTTAATCTGGTCTCCATGCAGGTTTGAAATGGCAGCAATCGTTTCACTCTGGTCATTTGCCTTACTCTTTGCGCCTTTTAATAAAATGTGTGAATTTATATTTTGTACACCATTTGCTTACTGTCATCTCAACGTGAAAATGAATGGACGCATTTTCAAGAGCATAATTTGCTCAGCACCCTTTTGAAAGCTACATTAGAATAGTTTTACTAATGAGACAAATGTATCACATTTATCATACACGGATAAAACCATTAAGCATACATTTAATATTAATTACAAGTAGGCATGTAGCATAGTGTGCGACATTAACAGGAGAAAAAAATGTTTCCGATGTTTCTGCCATTTTTTTTTTGTTGCCGTTTTTGTATTGGGGGACTTATCTGTGAAACCACGAGACTGTCCTCTAGCGGTCACGGAATATAGCTCCCTTGAAAATGAGCTAAAACCTCTGGATAAAACTGAAATTAAAGCTCAGTTAAAAAAAAAAAAAAACTAAGCCAGCCACAACCATCACACAGCTTTTGAAACCCCATTTTTGTATGCTTATATTCAATCACTGCAAGATTTTGGCCTGGCAGAGACTCTGAAATGTGCATTAAGAAGCTTTTTCTATACAGTGTTATACAGTGCTATACAGTGCCCAACAAAATTATATGAATATATATTTAAAACTAAAACTGTTTTTGCTTTTCAAAGAAAAGACAAGTGTTGTATATTCTAATTTAAAACACAGTGTGCCTTGCAAGGTTGATTGTAAATAAAAGTGTAATAAACTTTTGATTTGTTAACCTTTTATTGTGTTGTGATTAGAGTCCTGAATCTCATTTTGCACTGAATTGCTATCCCCTAGATTTACCAGGAAGCACTTACTCACTTTAAGGACATATGCCTGTCAATCATACACAACTTAATTTTGTAACGTTCAGTACGAGCAACCTTATGATCGTTATATTCTGCTTAATCGTCATAGTCAACTTTCTGCTCATTATGGATGAAAACCCATCGCAACAGGAAACATATTTCCAGGCTGAAAGCAGTAGAGGAGTGCTTCTGTCCAAATTATGTGTTGTTTAAAAAATAATGAGCATAATAGCATAATATTTATTTAAAGTGTTTTGTGTGTGTGTGTGTGTGTGTGTGTGTGTGTACTCGTTTTGCTACACTCACATTTTGCTACACTCACATTTTAAAATTCAAAGAAAAAAAAAAAAAACTGTTGTATTCTAATGCTTCTTACTACAGTTAGAAATACAGTGTACAAAAGACCCTGGTCTATTGTGTTCAGGTCTTCAAGAACTGACAAATAAAAAGACAGATTCCCAACAATAATCGCAGGGAAATTCAACGGTGCCTTCTAATGTGTGCTGGAAACGGTTACCCAGCTAATGCAGGAAAGAGAAACAGTGGGGGAACAAATGGCAGCGTTGCTGTCAATTTAAATCACTTAACTCCGTACCATCAGTACTGAGCATATCAGTTTGACGTTTGGTTATGCAGAGTGTGTCTGTGGGTGTGCTGTTCAAACTTGCCAGCTTCCCTGAACTGTAATTCCATAAACCACTAGCTTTTCTTGACTGCAGGCTGGAAAAAATAAACAGAACAGCTGCTCCACACAGTTTTGGGGCTGACTGAATATAGTTTAGCATTTTGTTGAAAAGCGAGACTGACCTTGCTATGGATGTGTGTAAACGAATGTCTGTCTGCTTTTTGGTTTGTGATTAAATTTTGAGTCGTGCTTTTTAAGCTGTGCCTTAAAAAAAGCTTCTGTCTGACAGGTAAGAGTGGAATAGAAAAGGTTTTAATTCATTGTGCTAAATTCTTTTAGGTATATTTTTCAAAGGACTGGGGGGTTTGAGGGGACGGGGGGAATTACAGGAAAGAGTGCTCACATGCAGCTACTGTCACAAAAAGTAAAGGGTTCCAAAATTCCATCCTGGCCACTTTGTTTCCCACCTTTTCTGTCTTAATTCCCTAGTCTTAAACATTGTCTTGCTGGGTGCTACATATTAATGGATGACAAAGTGAGCTTCCCCCTCCACTCTACAGCAATTTCAGATTGGAGGGTTCAACATTAATAAAATGTATTATTCGTATTATGATAATTCAAAGTCAGATGGCTTCCTGGACAAGGTTGCAATCAACATCCTTGTGTCATTTTACCCAGAATGCATCATGGTACCCCATTCATTCACTCTGCATGTGACATCCGGCATTCAACTGATGATTGTGACAATGTGACAATGCTTGGGCCTCTTTCACAGTTAACAAGTATGTGAATATCCTGGATATGCCTCAGTCAACCTTGCACAGGGTGGGGTGCATAGAAACTGCATTGGCTTATTCTGCTTTTATTACAGTTGCAAATATGGCACTGTCATCCAATTCATCCCAAAGTTTTGACGTATGATTCAGTCATAACCGCACAGCAAACATTCAGCGCAATCGCTTCTACTATGCATTGTGCATGCTCTTGATTGAGGTGAGATAATGTTCAAAAAATGAATTGATAGGAAGCCATGAGAAATCTGTTTATTATTTATTTTATTCAATATAGTTTGTGAGGGCAGGGAAATATGAAAATTTTGAGTATGGTTCATTAGTTTGACTGTACTGAGAGCTGATGAAAAAGCTTTTGGAAACATGACAAGTTATTCATATTAAGTAATTAATCACAAATACAGGCATAATTAGTATTGAGAAGCACACAATGCAATAGAAAGTAAAAGACAGTAAGAACTACTACAGTATTCCAAAGCAGTTTTCCTTCTGTCAAATCACCGCCTTGCTGTTTCCAGGGGCCAACTGAATGAGCCTTTGATATAAAGGACTTGTGTCAAATGAGTCGCGAATCTGAGCCATCTCAACTGCAGCCGCTCAACGGCGAGCTTCAGCCGTGGCGGCTGTAATCCTCAGATCTACCCCCCGTGTGAGCACACAGCAAATAACCTTCCCCATACAAAACGCCGAAGCCTGTACAGAGAGGGAGCCTGATTCAGAGTACGCTTTGATCTGTATCTCTAATATATTAGCAGCGAGCTTTCGACGGGTCTCGCCATTATGTGAGGCGAGAGGAACCGAGAGGCCTCCGAACGGCGACGACGCCGTCTTCGGCACACCAACCACGAAATTGCACCGTGTTCATCACAAACGGTTGGTTGCTGAAAGACTCCCTCTTAGACACTTGTGCAGGCAAACAGATAAGCAGCTTGATTTTGTATGTTTGCTGAAGAAACAGGCCTGCTCACAACTTTAGAGGAAAGACACATGAGGAATAAGAGAAGTTACCCATATGAGAACATTACTGACAAATGAAACTGAAGCTGGAGTAGTCATCTCGAGGCTATTGAACCGACAGCCTTTACGAAACTAGCCTACCTCCCATACTCATTTCACTGTTTTCTCCTGGACACACAAGTGCTGCACACTGCCAGTCGTTACTCTAGGCCACTTAAGTAGGATATTGGCGACTCTGTAGTTTTGCTGAGTATAAACAATATTAGCAACTATAACTTTCTACACCACTACATCTATAAATAATGTACTCAAATACATTTATAATCACAACTGTCCTTACTAGGTACATTCTGTATGGTTGGTTGTCAGCCAAATTTTCTCTGGATTGGCTGGTATAACATCGTGAAAACATGCCCCCTCTTAATTTTTTTAATTTATTAATTACCCGGCTGATAAAGCTGGGTGACACCACCATCTACAGGACATTGTATTATTAGAGAAGTAGTGCCGGTAGAACTTAATTGAGATTGTGTGCCATTGTGTACACCGCACACAAAACGCTGAACATCGCACTCACACAACAAATGAAAATAACCAAACCAGCTGAAAATAACAAAAAATCACACCGTCCAAACACTCATGAGCCTGGAGGCAGCCCCTCTCAGCTCGCCTCTCGTCCAAAACTAAAAGAAAAACCTCCCGTTGCACCCCAGGTGCGCTCATTTATACTCCTCGGGAGCTCAGCCCTAACGCATTCCTCATGCAGCCCATAATCATTAGCCAATTCCCCAATCAAGTACCTAATCAGTGATCTCATCATCCAATCAACCAATTAACCGTCCTCCTATGGCCTTCCTTTCCCTACGGGAGACCGCGAAATATGCGACATAACCATGAAAATATTTATGAATGGAGTTTCCTATGGGATTTGCTACAAAACGTTAAGCTAATTAGAATTAAAGATAGTCTAGTGATTGCCTTTAACGTACAGCGCGTTCATTGCTGGGATGACCATACATTTTTTAAACTTACATAAACTAGCTAGGTTGTGACATTAGGCTAACATTGTGTTTGCGTGGACTCAAAGGAATGAAACAATGTTGCTACAGCCTGCCTTACCTTGTTGGAGGGCACATGAAGAGTAAATGTGCAGTCAGTGGCTTGGGTCAGACATGCATATGACAGTCATACCAATTAATTTAGCTATGACGAGTTTATGTTGTTAAATTATTTATCATTGAGTTTAGATAGTTTCCTAGTTTTTTATTTTTTTTTATTTTTATTTTTTTAAATTTTTTTGTAGGGGGAGTCTTATTTCAAAAAGAAAATTAAGTTCACTTTTTTTAGGTATACTTAGGTTTACAATACAGTTGTATTGGTGTATTTGTATTTCCCATCTTGGGAAAAACAAGAGGCACTAGAGAATTCAAACAGGCCTGCACATTTTTTCAACTGGCAATGTGGCACCTTATATCTTTACAATCTACAGGAATGTTAGACATTGTATAAAATGGTCGGTTTTGTTTTGTTGCAAATAGTTTTTTTTCAAACTGTACTCTTGAAAACTTGAGTACATTAAAAACCCAGACACTTGGAGACTTTGACTCAAGTTCTTTTTAAAATAGATATCTTGCACTTCTACTTGAGTAATTATTTTATGGTTGTATCTTTAATTTAACTCAAGTATGATGTTTGAGTACTTTTACCACCTCTGTGCCAGTATAAACCTGCTTGCTGCAGACTGCCAGTCTAAATACCCACCACCACCCCAGCTCCTCCCTCATGTGTTTATCATTTACCCTGTATGGGTGACACGGTGGCGCAGTGGTGCTTGCTGAACAAGCTTACTCTACAGGGTTGGAGTCCTGATCGATGTGGTCACTTCTGGCACTACGATCCTTACTTCACTCTAGTGTTTCTTTTGCGCCTCTACATCATGAAACCTATGCACTTGTTGTACGTCGCTCTGGATAAGAGCGTCTGCTAAATGCCTATAATGTAATGTAATGTAATGCAGTGGAGGGCACTCTTGCCAAAAAAACCTATCCTGTAGTTAACAACAGTTAATAATGGTCCTTGTTGGTGCTGGGTCTTTGCTATGTGTCCCCCTTTAAGGCGATTTGCTGCTGCCCTCCCTGCCTTATCCATGCATGCTTGAGAACAGAACCATGCCACCAAACCAGACCTGGGTCAAATACATATTTTCTACGCTTTACTGATCTTGTCTGGTGTATTGAGAACCAATGAAATATTCTCAAAAAGTGCAAACCCTGCATTCTGGTCATATTGGCAGGCTCAATCACACCAGGCAAGATCAACAGAACACAGAAAAGTATTTGAATCCAAAGCAAATACGTATTTGACCCAGGTCTGCACAAAACATGATTGTATTGGCTTATGATTGCTAATAAAGATTCTAAATTTGACGACAGTGGCTGCCTGACTGAACAGAACCTTTTTTCCTAAAATTGGCAAAGGAGGCTGCAGTGAGGAGACGGGTACAGATAAGCATGGTAGTGTGAGAAAAATAAAAATGGATTAAAAATGGATGTGTATTTTTTAAAGATGGTGACCTGACACAGGTCTGCTCAGTGAGGAACTTTCTTTTTTTGCAAAAAGAAATCTTCCAGGAAAATTGAATGAGATGGGAGAGGGTTTGAAGGAACTACACGAGGCCTTCTTCGAGAGTCTGTATCCAAGGAAACCCCTCAGACTCTGAACCCACAGCCAGGGCTCGTAAGCTCTGTGACATGTCTTCATATCAGTCTCCGGCCCAAGGTAACGAGAGGCAAAGTACTCGCCTTTGGCGCTTTTTGACACAGGCTAAAAACAATCAGCTGAGGGCACAAAGGAGAGCTACTGAGAGGGACACAAGACTGGTGATTTTAACAACCCATCTGTCTGATGTGGCTCAGCCTTCCTTCTATTTACATTCCCAAGGGCTGAGGCTAATTAATATTAAATTTTACTTGATTTTGTTGGCTATACTGTGAATTAACATGGTTACGCCGTGTTGATTCACAGCTATGTGCTAGCTCAGTCACAACTGATATTTATTTTCACTTTGTACTTTAGACTAAAACCATGCAGGGTTATTTTTAGGATTTTAATACACACATTGTTTCCTGTGAATGAGATCTTCTTAATTCACACATCCAGTAGGATTTAAGAGAGCCAACTCGTCGCCATTTTCTTATCGTTATCTAATTTAATTTAATTTATTGGGAGAGAAAAGAAAAATGGAGTCCTGAGTGGTACGAATGTAAGGACCTCACTTGGAAAACTGCCGGATTGGGCACTATGAGAAGCATAGGAGGGTGTGTGGATGTGTGTGTGTGTTTGTGCGGGCTCTGTACTTTATGAAGTGCGTGACTAGCATCACATATGTGCATGCGTGCATATTACCATGGCTTATAGAAAAAAAAATCTCATCTCGTGTCACCCAGAGACATTTCAGTTCTTTATAGTCTAGTAGCTGTTTTTCCATGACAGAGAATACTCAACCCCCCCCCCCCCCTACTCAGTACAAAACCATATCAGCCCTCCTCTGTGTGCACATGGGGTTGTCATGGAAACCAGGCCACAATCTCCTCAGCAGCTCTGGTGCTTAGTTCACCAAAAAAAAAAGAAAAGACCAATCAGGCTTTTAAGATCCATCGCCATTGTGTCCAATCGATTTTGATCTGAAAACAGACAGACATTTTACACTTAGACAAGTTGCAGACAGGGAGCAGGTTGAGGAATAATAACAAGAAGATTGTGTCGGCCATTTTCATAATTCGAGCTCTAGTCTATTTGTGTAAATGTATACGGAGCCCCCCCGAGTATACAGCCTGCCAGTAAAGCACGCAGTTTTGCGCATCAGAGAAAGGGGTTGCTATGTCTTAATATCAGACCACGACAAACACACTGACAGTGAATGAAAATGCATCACCCAGAGAAAAATGGAAAGATGTGAAAATCCGGGTGCCATTTTGTCCAAGGGAACTAATAACTAAGTCAAAAACAGTTGACAGTGTAAGAGCATCACGTACAGATTAGAGCTGCGGAGTAAAGAGAAGTTACACACAGAATGAACAGCCAGTAGAGCACGATTTCCAGGCTGGTCCAGCACCACCAGGACACAGGCTCTGCTGATGACACGGCGCCACGCTGCATGCATCGCTGCCCGTGGAGGCCACGCCACCACTGAAGGCCAGGCAGTGTGTAAAAGACAGCTTCTGGTGCTACTCGCTGAAGTCCTCATAGCCATGCTTCTGATAACTTTTTTGGAAAATAACCCTAGTTTTTCTTCGTTGTGGTTTCAGTAAAGATGTCGGTGATGCATTTTCATTTACTGTTAGTGTATAATATATATTATATTTAAAAAAAGTATCTTTTATCTGGATACCCCTTGGTCTGGGGCTGTTTTTTATGGTTTGGGCTAGGCCCCTTAGTTCCACTGAAGGCAAGTCTTAATGCAATGACATTCTAGATGATTCTGTGCTTCCAACTTTGTGGCAACAGTTTGGGGAAGGCCCTATACTGTTTCAGCATGACAATACCCCCGGGCATACAGCGATGTCCATATAGAAATGGTTTTATCGAGATCGGTGTGGAAGAACTTGACTGGCCTGCCCAGATCCCTGACCTCACCCCCATTCAACACCTTTGGGTTTAATTTGAAAGCCAACTGTGAACCAGACCTAATCGCCCAATCAGTGCCCGACCTCACTAATGATCTTCTGACTGAATGGAAGTAAATCCCTGTGAAACCTTCCCAGAAGAGTGGAGGTTGTTAGCAGCAAAGAGTGGACCAATTTCATATTAATGCCCATAATTTTGGATGAGATGTTGGATGTCAGGTGTCCACATAATTTTGGCCATGTAGTGTATTTCTTTTCTGTAGTTGCTGTTCCAATAGTATGTTATGTAATTTAGATATTGGAACACTACTACTGCTGCTGAACAAATACAGTACTCACAGCTGTTTTGGTTTTGAATCTTTTTTTATACAACTAGACTATCCCAGTAGTCAGTCTAGCGCGTGGTATGTGAAAGTCAAGAATGTTTACTTTTTATAGATTGATTTTCTGTTAAATTAACATGGAATGAGAGTCAAAGCTCTAATGAGTATTAATAAGCTGATTCTCAAATATGTACATTTACATTTTGTCAGTTAGCTGACGCTCGTATCCAGAGCAACCGAGAAAGTGCATACAAGAGTATGAACGATACATAGCTATTAGTGTCGCAACTGGTAGTAGGTGCCATTACCCAATCTTACAACATAATGTTAAGTGCCATTATGCAAGAGGGGAGTTTGAAATTATCAAGCTATAAGTAGCGTAATGGATTGGAGAGTATAGTGTTAAATGCGACATGAGTATATTCAAGGGTATTCAACCCAGAGTAAGTGCTCAGATCTTAGGATAGGCAAGAGTGGGCTTGTTGGTTGAGCCAAGATGCAGCAACTGGTACATTCTCAGTCAGAGGGAGAAGACCCTGACTGTTGTGGTTGAATTGGCTGAATTGTACATCAGATAAAGTTAAGGTAGTTACAACGCCAATCCCAGCACTGAAAATAATTAAAGCTTCTCAGGTCTTCCTAATGTGCCTTTAGAACAGCAATGAAATAACTTAAGCGATAAGTCCAAAACACATTAATTAATTTCAGCACAAGCTATTCATGCCCTACCTTCTGTTGCTTTTAAAGGCAACAGTAGCTCCACATCCCAGGAAGAATATTTATAATTGATAACCCCACTAGTTTACGTAGCTGCGTTTTAATAACCGCTGTTGACTTTGGCATTATTAACTATAAAACACATTATGTAAGAAACTGAGTGTTCTCTCATTCTGAGTGGTCCTTGGCTTCCGCCTCCATGTTTCCACCCTCAGAAGTGAGAACGTTACATCAACACCAGCCATTTCCACCCCCTCTCAAATTTTTGGAGGTGTAGCACTGCCTAATTGTGCTATTAATTATCCATTTGCGGCTTCATCCAGAGAATTGTTAACTTTACCGTGGACACCTGAAAATAACTATTTTTGAATATGCAGAATTATTTATTTATATATTTTTGAAAAACATGACACCGAAATGCTGACCACACAAACAAGATGGCGGCTGAAGGAACTGCACTAGACCAGGTACTAGACCACGGACGAGCCGAAGAGATAGGCGAGCGGAACCTCTCATGACAGTGGCACAGTCTGTGCTAATATAATGCATCATAGTCCTCTGTAACGGTTAATCTACAAATTTGAGTTTTTAATAATTACAAATATAACAACAAAAGTATTTTTTAAATATCCTACCGCCAAACCTGATTTATCACTGCAGACCACAAAATAGGCCAAGCAATCATATTTCAGTGAATGAAAAGCCCACAAGCTCATAACCTCCAACTGAACTTCGCCACCATAATGCATGTTTCCTTCTTCTCATTCCTTACAGTGGAAGAGCCGGTAGCAAACCATGTAGTTCATCAAATACATGTTAATACCCCAATTAAGATAATTACTCGTTTTCTAAAGAGATTTTTTTATTTTATGCTAAACAGACTGCTTCTTGTCAGCCCGCAGTCTGCCAGCTGAGCTCACGCAGTCACTGCCTGGAGGATGCACTCTTCCTGCTGGCAGCCCGCAGGCACCCGACCGACCAGACGGTGTCGCTGTTGCGCAACGAGACGCGATCATCCTTTCGACGGGGGCGCGGGGAGCGACACCGCGGCCAATTACGCACCACCCCGCAGGGAGCCGGAATCGATGCTAGACCGCGGGGACCGGCCAATGACAACACTCTCGTTCTGCGCGCGGCGGCGGAGGCTCAAAGCCAGGCGGAAGCGAGGGTTCCCTCCGCGAATCTCGCGGGTTTCGGCTGAGTGCGGCTGGGTTTGCCTCTCGCTCCCAGGCCCCGCGGGCGGCCTCTGATCCCGGCGTGCGGCACCGTGCCCTGGGGCGGCGCTTTTTGCACCGCGGCGCCGGCGTAGCCGCGAGAGGATGCTAACCTGTGATGTCACCCTTTCCGCCCGTGACAGCCCCGCCGACAGCCTTTCGGCTTCGCTCCGGCGGGGATCTGAGAGAGCGGCTCGCCGCGCCGCGCGGCTGGGAACGGGAGCGACGGCAGATCCGTTCAGAGAGAAACAGCCTCCCGTCCCTGATCTTCAGAAAGTCCTCAGGCTCTCTAATGTTTTTACCAAAAAAGACTCCACTGGCGTCGACATGCTCGCCACGGCAGCTCGCAGCGCTCGCTCAAACGTTTAAGTGCAATTCAGTCGAGCTGAATCAGTTATATTCTCCTCCATACTCGCTGAAGACGCATTTTCCCAAAGGGAAATGCAGAAAAATCTACGCTACATCTATGAACAAGTGATTAGGCCACGTGGCTATTATTTTCACTTTGCCACTTACAGTAGAATGCTTTCCAATTTACTGCTGGTATTCTTAGGTTAATCATACAAAAATTAAGAAAAGAAAAAAAAAAACCCGGCTTAGAAGTCAAGAATATTTTAAGTATACTTCCTGTCACAGAATGCTGGATTACTGATGTACTCTGAACCTTGATCAGAGGTCGACCTTTTCTATTATGGAAATTGCTTACATGAACAATTTACATGAAATGTGATAAATTCCCATAAAAATCAACAAAATTAACATTTAACATGGAAGGCATGGTTGAATACTGCCAGGGACAGCGAAAAGAATAATATTGTATAATATGACACATCTTGATTGATGTTGCGGGCAAAAATAGTGCAATAAATGTGTCTAATTGAATGAAAGAGAGACTACCTTGACTTTACCAGTTAAATAATTTAAATAGTAAACCAACTTACAGTGTGTAGGCTTTGCTATATGTGATATTCATGTTCAAAATAGATTTGGTGTTATCAGATGCCCTTAAATATACATTACACATCTAATTTCTGAACAATGAAGAAAGTTAGCAATGCACCAGATACAGCGACACCTATAACAGTTTAACACCGTTATTATTTTTAACTTTAAATTTCCCTCATCATTTCACAGTATTCTAAACATGTGTGCTTTGAATCGTTTATATTAATGGAACTATGCTAGCCTTTACAGTATATGCAAAGAAATAAACTGAGTAAGTTCAAAACTAAAATCCCTTATTAAAATGTATAATATGATTGAGAGGCATCAATTGTAAAGCGCTTTGGATAAAAGCGCTATATAAATGCAGTCCATTTAAATGCAGTCAATATAATACTGTATTTTTGTGACCTGCAATGCTCCCATCACCACCCAGGTGGTGCTATAGCACTTTGAATGGAAGTTTTGTGTAGTCAAAAGTTGTATTACTTCGTATTTTGGACAATAGCTACTGCTTTGCTCAAGCACATGCCAAATGAGAAGCCTGTTTATTGTGTACGTATCTCTGTTTATCTTATTTGGGGACTTCTGTATGAAAAAAACTTTTCTGCAGTTTTGTCCTTCATGGGAGCATGAATCCCATGCCTGCTGTGAAATATTAAGGATTGAGTCTAATATAGAACAATTTTATTTCAATAGATTCCTCTGAAACTTTCCAAAGCAGTAGCAAAACTCATATTTTATGAATATAAATGGGCTTCCCATTCTGATAGCAAGAAGTGTGTGATAAAAAGTATGTTGATGGAAAAAGGCTGGTTTTATTACTCCCAGCATTGAGTGTGTCTCTTCGTGAACACCAGGGGGCACTCTTCATCTGTGCATTTCTCTGCACAAAGGAGACTTTGGTGCTCAGTGAGATGAGAATGAACACAGCCTGGGTTGAAAGCACAGATGACCTAATTTAGCCTTGGACATCCCACCAACACAAAATACACAAGCCTGCACACGTGCATGCACACACACAAACACATGCACGCACACACACATGCGTGTAGGTGCTAACACACAAAGCCGTTAGCAGGCACACACAAACAAGCATGTATGCTTATAAGAACATGGGAGCACAAACAAATGCACTCCCATGTGCATGGTGGACATATACAGTACAAACCCACAATTATGCATGCACACAAACACACAGACACACAGAAACACAAAAACATATATATGCACACATACACGGCAGTAAACACAATGTATGCGTGCACTTCTTGAATGCACACACACACCTCAGAATAGCTGAGTGCAGCCGTAATGAGCATGCTATGGAAAGCAGAATGAAAGCGAGTCGGAGAGAGAGTGAGATTTCTATTACTGTAGCACTATTGATTAAAGCTGAGAGATTCATATTGGAAAGCATCACCATCCTCTGTCCCATTTCTAATTCTCTCTCTCTCTCTCTCTCCCTCTCTCTCCTTCTCTCTTTCTCTCCCCCCCCTTTCTCTCGCCCCCCTTTTCTCTCCATGCCAAACCTCACTGAGAGCCACTGTCAGTTGAGGCAGGCCTAACATTTTTCTCCCAGTCGAGGTTGAACAGTGAGCATTAAAACCTTATTTATTATTTAGAACATGTGACACCGGCCTCAGCATTGTGTAAACCAATGGAAAAGGAGACGCAGTGAAATCACTATGGGACCGGATCCAGCCCAGGTTTCAGAGGTAAAATCAAATATTTGACTAACTGCTGACGAGACTGGAAAAAAAAGAACCGGCGCTTGTGTCATCGTGCTGCGACTCATCGCACCTTAATCCATCAAGGTTGTTTGTTCCCATTGAAAGTGGCTCAGATTAATGGGAAGCCTAAAGAAATCATATGGCAAGCCCAATCTACCAGTTTGCCCCCCCAGCCTCCCCCAAGGGTAGAATTATGACCTATCATTTCATGCTAAGGCATGCCTTTCAGTTGGTTAAAAAAAAAAAAAAACTGTATGTATTATAGACCCAGGTTATGGTTATTAAATATGCCGAAGCGAATTGTATTTTTGCTCAAGTAAGCTCACTGGGAACATTCCATCAGGCCCCTTTTATTCTTCAAAATGTAGTTATGAATTTTAAAGCGGACGCGTGTTACCGAAGGAGATGTCTGTGATGTGAATTCCGAGAGGTATCGGGGGCGCGGTTTCTCGTGTGAAAATCTTTGCGCGGTAGCGGCGCAGAGGACCGGCTCGCGAGCTGGTAGCCCACTGCTAAGGGAAGCCTCGTCTTCGAGGCCCAACAACGAATCAGTTTGATCGCGCCGCTATTAAACATGCGTTCGCTAAATTTCCAACGTGCCTGCGTCAGTATTGTGCATGTGTAATGCATCATATCTATTTGTACACACACACGCACGCACGCACATACAAAACACACACACACACACACACTCATGCACGCACATACAAAAACACACACACACACGCACATGCGCATCATTGTTGTTATTGCACAACTTTGTTTTTCCACAATCAGTTTCAAGTCAGCAATGCACCGAATCGTTAAAATGACTTAAATTACGTATTCACTTTGACATACAGTGCACTTAGTATATGATTCCCAAGTTTTCTCTGTGTGAGGCATCTCTTGAGCAACCCCAAAAGTAGGTAGCGCGGTTTACACACATTAAGACTCATCAGCAGCGGTGATGCACCCCATTATGTTATTAATCTTGCACAACCCTCGCAGACAGATGGCTGGTGCCAAATCCGAGACGGGGAGAACAAACGACGAACCTAATTAAATTAGGCTAAAGAATTTGTTTTTGATGCACGCTCGTCTTATCAAGTTGTTGAGATGAATTTTATAACGCAATAAAAAAAAATGGCTTCGCCTGTCGTGCGCATTTACATTATTATTTTTTAAAAACATTTTTTGATGCAGCGAATGAAGTCGCAGGTCATGTGGGAGGTGAGAGAAAACGTGATTATGTAATTACTTTTGGGCGCGTGGTTAACAGTAGAAATTGCTTTCACACATTTTTCCCTGGCGCACACATGCCCGATGCAGTGTTTTTTATGTCAACTCATTTAACACGAGCCCCAGCCCAGCCAGCTCAATGAGGCGTTATGTATTTTATTTACAATATCATCATGGACCGTGATGCATTGTGGGTAACAAAGCAAACTCTGCAATGGGAACAGAATGTACAGGTAACGAAGAGGTCAGCGGTCTCTGTGTGAGACCAAGTGAAATAGAAAAGAGCACTACATATAACTAAAACCCAAGGAAATCTGGTCCCCCTTGGTTTTAAGTTACCTAGTAAGCCTGCAATCTACTACCGAGGCATAGGAGTTGTATTTGGCATTTGGATCATTGGTATCATGAACCCTTTTGTATCATGTCCGTTTTTGTCTTTTGCGTCTAAACTATAATGTAGTATTGGCAAATTAGGCAACAAGAAATTTTGTCATATCGACATATTATATAAAGAAAAAAAGCTATAGTAACATATATTCTGGCTGCTAGTCCTATTCTGAAAGCACAATGGTTTCTTTGAATCCTTATTCTGAAGACGGCTAAGGTACGAAGGTGTCATAACAGCGGTGCCTGTGTTGTGTGCATCAGGATGTAAGCTCAAAACCTCACCTTTGCAGTTATTCTAAAACTAACCCATTACACCATACAGTCCCCCTCCCCCAGCCTTTCAGCCCCCCAACATCCCCCCCTCTCCCCCACTCATTTTCTCTCTACAGAAGCTCTCTCTCTCTCTCTGTCGCTTTCTCTCTCACTCATTTGCACTCATTTTCTGTGTATTGTAGCTCTTGCTGTCTCTCTCTCTCTCTCTCTCCACTATCTCTATTTCCGTGTGTGTGTGTGTGTGTGTGTGTCTCTTTCTTTCTCTCTCACTCTGCCTCATTGGTTAAAAATGCGCAAGACTGAGAGTTTTATGAAATGGTGGTGGTAGTGGTGGTGGGATGGGGGTGTGGAGATTAACTGAAAGGTAACGCTGCAAGTTCAAATGCTCTTTTTTTGGAACACTGTGGCTTTCCACAGATAAATGAGCTATGAATCTAAAATGCTTCAAATGGCAAGACGCCAATGTGGTGGAGACGATTTGAAATTTCTCCACTGGTTCTGGATGCTGATTATTGCTTTGCAATCAAAGTCCAGAACATGACTGGGCTATGAACATGTGCTCAAATTAAATACTTATGAAGAAGTGGTACAAATGATACCTTAGAATACTAATGGTGTAGGAAGGTAATTTCCTTTTCAGTTAATATGGTGGTAATATAGCATTGAATTGGAATTGTAGCCACATGGTTGTGGTTTTGATTTCTAAGTGAATCGGCCTAAAGTGTGGTACTTAAACTTTGGTGGCAGGTAGTAAATAAATCCTGGATAAAAGGTTGTACAAAGTGAATATATTATGCAGTCCAGCAGCGGTTGGTGAGCTGAAAGTTGGTGGGGCCTTGAACTGATTATTGGTCTCAACCTGTTTTCAGTCATTTTCCTGGATTATCAATACAGTGATTAATTCACCAGATATGCAATACCATCAGATATAGCAAGCTCTCCTCGATTAAGCCATTTAGCGAGTGATAAAATAATTTTTTATTACTTGTTATACTCAGATAATATTCATAGTAAAGATCTGCAATGCGAAGATTTTAAACGATCTTGAAGTACAGGTTTTGTTATTGCTGGTTATTCTGAAAGCGAATGCGTAGTTAGCAGAGTGGTGTATCTGTTTTTCGTTAAGTGTATTTAGTGATTCAAACAGATTTTTCTAAATTGAATTTATCATTTAATCACCTGAACATGATGCAAAGACGTTGTGTGTTTACTTGCCAATTGATTAGTCAGATCGTTGACAGACTTTTTAATGAAGGAAAACGAATGAATACAGGTTGAGACCAGTGATCAGTTTAAAGAAAAGTTTTCAGCCCCCAATTTTCAGCTAAACATCACAAGCTGAACATGCATTCTGGCTAATTTACATTTTGTGGTCAATTGTTTGGCACATAGAGATTACGACGAGACAGAAAAGCATTGCCTGTCTGTGGTTCTCTCTTTTAGTCATCCTTTAGAGATGAGTGATCAGGTTGAGACCGTGATCAGCCGGGTATACAATATTTCTAATCAGCTTTAGAAATGCTGTTTCTAACACAGAAATATTGTCTGATTTTAAGGATCAAACCAGCAAATATTATTCTGCAAACCTAAGTGTCAATCTTATGAAATTTTCAACTTAAAAAAAATGGAAAATGGAAGTCATTTTAATTCAGTTAAAAAGAGTAAAAAAACTGAAGATTGGAACAGAAGTAGACCTACTCAAATGGTTAAAGACAATTATTTTCCTCAAGCCATTTGTGTGAACTGAACACTTCTTGCCTTCTGCAAGTTTGGACATTTCTGTTTTTTTTGGTTTTTTTTTCATCAGCCTCTGCATTACAAGCTGCAATCCAATCTAATCTTGGCTCATGTCATCACAAGCGACAATGCAATGCTTGATTAAATTCGCCATTCAAATTGAAGGAGAAAGGGCACTATGGTTACCAAGAACCTGGGCCTCCGTCTTCAAAATGCCTGCCTTCCTTTCTCTAGATTCCTGTAAATCAACATAGAATGATGTACCAGAAATATTGCATGGCACGAAATGTCGGTACAAATGCTCTTTAGGGAGTACAAAAATTACAACAGCAGTCATCAGTAATAAACATAATTAATGCATTAACCATGCTAATACACTTTCTTTCAGGTTAATATGCTTAATGGAGACTCATACATGCCCTTGTATGTCTCGTTTCAAAGTCCTTGCTTGTGACACATTCATTCCATTGTATTCTGATACAAGAGAGTTTTATGGATTGTAGCCCCCCACCCCCTTTGCATTCTGAATTTGTACATAGGTCAATATATGCAATGCAAGTACAATCAATCTTGGTACAGTACCTAGCTCTTACATAATGATATTAAATGTATTGTTTTATCTTGTGCTCTCGGAAACTGAGTCTTACTCTGGTATGGCCTGTTCAAAAAGCGAACTGATAATATATAAATAGTCTTTAAAAAAATAATTTTAAATACTAGCGGCACATATCTTCCAGGAAAGGTCCATCTGTACAGTACATGGCACCATCCTTCTTCTGTTGAACTGTGACCGTTCGAGACATTCAACCCTTGACTTTCCTGCATGAGTGAATTCTCTATCAGTTTCCCAAGGATGAAAGGGAAAGAAATTATGCAGTAAATGTGACTGTACGCCACACATCCCATTCAGTGTTCAGCGTTCGGTGGCTGTGTATGAGTTTGCAAACAAGAGCCAACGCCGTGCGTTTCCCTCATGTTTTCGCACGGTGTTTAAAAAAAGGAGAACATTCGGAGAACAAGCTTCACATTTCTGAGGGTAGCATTTGACACGTTTGAAGCATTTTCATATTGCGGCGTCTAAACTTAGACACCGATGAGAAAGAGTGATACTTTGATAACCAGAAGGTGAAACCTTTTTCTTGTCAAAACCGCCTACGTTTCCTGTTCTCTTTCTGCCGCAAACTTGCAACTGACAGGCCTCTTTGTTCAGTAGCCTTGAGAAAAGGTGTAGCAGGGACATGGGGCCCAGCCCGCAACTGACCTTACATCTGAAGCCGGGTGGCGTCACCCACCTGTTGCGCCTCCTCCACCGCCATTCGCTGAGGACGTTGGCATGGAAACAACGGAACGGAGGTTACGCAACCACAGCAGAGCAGAAAAGCCGAGAGAAAAAAAAATAGATTTTTTAGTGTAAATAGTGCAAATTTGCGTGCGTTGGGCCGCGGCTCTCGGCCGTGGAAACGGCGCCTGCGTCACGCGCATGGCTGTCAGCCGTCGTTTGAAAATGGCGGCCTCAAACGGCACACGCGTTCGGCGTCACTCCCTGCACCTCCCGTGAGCTCAAGCACAGGCATAAATGTCAAAATCAAAGAAAACTCCAAGGCACTCTCTTTTCTAACAATTGAAATGCCTTTATTGTTGTGGCATGGTCATATTAAACCTTTAAAAACAAACTCCGATGCGTTTCAGCATCAAGCTTTCGTCAGGGAGTCAAAAACTCAGGCCTAAATGTGTTGAGAATATTGTGGAGCGTTTAGGCTCGACTCACATTCGGTTGTCTGGTAACGTGACGAGGCCATTTCAGGATGTGTTCATTTAATGTTCCTACAATACCCTGTCAAGCACATGTGCCACAAGTGCACCACACAACGGCATCTTCCCTTCTGGGTTATCATTTAGTCCCAGAGAAACCGAAGATGGGATGAATCAATAATGTTTTCAGAATTACGCAAATTGCAAAATAATACTCTTTTTTTAACTGAAATGACAAAAGCGAGTTACTATCTGCAACAAATTCTACAATTTCTTTGTGATAAGGGAGATTCAGGAAACCAGACAAATGCAATACCCCCTTAAGCAGACCTTAAAGTCTATTATTTTACATCTTGAATTCAGACCATTATTGCTTGAGAAAATTGCATCCAAGAGGTTTTTAAAAAAAAAAACTTTCTGCAGATTGATGTCGATATCTTTGTTTTAGTCTTATTGGTTGTTCAAAATGATTCGGTGAGAACAGATTTTTTTTCAGGCAAAGGATTTCTTCAGTCTCATCGATGCGATATCGGAATACTGGAAAACATTCCGACATGCCTTGTTACCCGTGCAATTGGCAATGCAGGGAACCAACTCAAAAAAAGATCTAGCACCACCATAAACATAAGCCTGTCAACCTTTACATTCGACGGCTTTTCAGACCTTCCATTTCCCACTGTTTTCCTGTGCGACCTACGAGGCTGCAAGACTGCTATTTCCCCATAACGTGTCATACCACAAAGTGGCACTCCAGGTATCCAGTTGTTCAATAATGATCTGTTTTCCAATTTAACACCGAAGGAAATGCTAGCCACAAATGAATAATGCATACAGCGAAGCAGTCGTAACAATTCAAGCTTCACTGTATATCTGAACAGGAACGGGAGCCGGCGAGGGAAACACCATGCAGATGTCACTGTCGATATGTGATGTAAATTAGAACGTTTCATTTATTTACCTGTTGTTTTGTCTACCCCACACAAATGGGTTCCATTTTCTTGGAGGAAAAATAAGCCATTATGGCACATTTTTCATCGGCAGTGTTTTTTTTTACGTTTTAGAATTCATGTATGGTTTCACATAAGGAGACCTGGCTCTTTCCATTATGTTTCCTGAATGTTGGGTAACAATCCTGGGTGGAAACTGGCTGAGAAGATAAAATGTTTCCTAGCCCACCTGATCTCCGAATCTCTTGGTGTAAAACTGTCATCTTCATGGTACACGTCGTCCAAAATAGCAGAATTACATTAAGCTACTGTATTGTTTCAGTGACTTTTAAAAAGTTGGAACTTGCGTGAAGAATTGTCTAACGTAGTCAAGAAATTGAAAAATATAGGAGATGTGACTAAAAGTTTGTGACATCACAAATTAAATAAATAGAAAAACAAGGCAAGCAATTTGGTGCATACTAAAAAAATAATAATAATCACAAGGCAAATGTATAACTAAATACCTCTGAAAATACTACACATTATAGTCTTTACATTGGATATATTGACCAGTGAATGATGGCCAGCATCACCTCAGTAGACCAAAGGGACCATTTGAACAAAAAGTTAACAACTCCAGACAGACTGATTCATTTATAGCTTCATAATGGTACCACGCACTGCTGTACTAAAACAGAAAGTTTTGTAGCTAAATAAAGATGGGACAGTTTTCTACACTTGCTGTGTTATTTCACTTTTACGGTTTTTACTGTTGTGTCTGACTTGTGGAATAGAAATAGCATTATAGGTCATTCTGTTGCAATGTATATAGCATTGCAGGTTTACTTTCATCCAAAGCTAAAGTAGGTCGATTCCTGTCTGTTGAACAGACCTTTTAAAAACACATATACGGTTAGAGGTGAGAAAGAAAAAACATTTTGAATTTACAATCCTGAAATCAAATGCTGTGCTACCCCGGATGTACTTTCAATGTAATGCACTTCAGTGCTTTCAGAAATGACATTACTATTCTGATACCAGTATGTCCTTTGGACAATGTGAAACTTAGCAAAACATTTACAGTTTGTTTAAAATTCAAAGAAAATAAGCGCACACTGACACATACGGTTCCACTTTTAACATTTTTATTACAGACAAATGAAATAAAAGAAGCGTTGTGACACAAAATGAATTCGCTGGTAGGAGCAGAAAGAACCAGCTCCAAGAAATGTAAAAATTATAATAATCATTATCATCATCAAACAAAAATAATAATAAAAAAAAAATAATAATGCACCTTCGTAAAAATAAGCCAAAACGTTATTCCATATCACTCATAAATAGATAGGAAACTAGTCAATAAAATTAAATAAAATATGGGCAAACTGCAGAAAAAAATGATAATGCAATACAACAGTTAAACGGCTTTTTACCACTGGCTTTACAAATAAAAACTACATGTCATTTGGCAGGTTTGTACACAACTTATACTCTTCCTCCTTATTTGTTTCTTAAAAACTTAAAAGAATGCTACCGTGAATATAAAATTATGTCTTAGAAATGAAATGCATTATTATTTTTTTCCCACAAAAATTATAAGGATGAGTTCAACACAATTTCTAAAACATCTAGCAAAAACTACTGGAAAACTATAAACCCACTGTTATGTTTATTTGTAGTAACATTTCACATTTAGCAATTTCTTTTTTTTTTTTAATTCACCTGTACAAGTTGTGATGGGGACTGAAAGTTCACCGGAAAAGAAACAAAACAAGGAGCAGGCCTTCATTTTTCACCTTTTTTTTTTGTTTGTTTTGTTTTTTGTTGTTTTTTTTTTTGTTTGCTTTTTGTTTGTCCAGCGGTGCAATCTGACCATCAAGGTTCCCCCCTCAGGGGTCCTTTAACGATGGCTTGGGACACTAAATCTTTAATAGTCTTTAGATTTCTCTTTACAGGAGAAACACGCTCGGCCAGCGCGGTTTTAATGCGAGATTTAGTGTGTGAAACCCTCCTCCGAAATCCACCTGCACAAGTTGCTAAAAATTCACAAAACACTAAAATAAAAATTAAAAAAATCCAAAGAATAACATTTTGAATACAAATCAAGGAATTACAGCTTGTAGTAAAAGAGGAAAAAAAATATCTGGACTCGAGATTCCCAATTTGTTCCCATAAAAGTGATATTTACAATCACACTGTGACAGATTGGTAAACCTTAACAGGTCTTTTAATATTACAAAAATGTTGAATCTATTTCTTTTCCTCCACTTTTCCATCCTTAAATTTCACAGACCCCAGTAGTCAATCTAACATCAAGGCCTGTGCTGAATCTACCAGCAAAAAGTAATTCCCTACAGGAAACGTCCATGGCAAAGCATGTAGCAAGCGAGAAATAAATAAAATAATAAAAGAAATAAAAAGCAATCAAGAAGAGATTTTTTTTTCTGTCTTCATATATTAAAGCTGAATGACCCCTAAAATACAGGCCCATGTTTATATATATATAGATTTTTTTATTTATATATATATTTTATTTATTTATTTTTCTAAAAGGATAGCTGAGTGCTGTTCCTGGCTCTGAGTAAGGCCTGGAAATTCTAAGTGCTTGGCAAAAAATTAAAGGCTCACTAGTAGTCTTTCCTTCTAGAAACAACTGGAAAAAAATAAAATTAAAAATACATTGACAAAAATAGAAGTTATGGGTGATGGTGGTGGTGGTGGTGGTAGGTGTTGGTGTTGTTGGTGGTGGCATTGGTTTGGGGAGGGGGAGGGAGAGGGGTGGGGGGACTCCCTGGTGTATATTCTTGTCAAGGTCATCCAGCTTCAAGTGAGGTAGAGTGGCTTGTCCCTGGCTATCATGGTACTGCTGAAACACAGAGCGAGTATGGCGAAAGTGAAACCGTGAAACAGAACATTTCTGCGGCATAAAATGGTGTCCCCCAAATACATGGAATTCTGAGCCATTCCAGGTTCCATAGGCAGGTGAACGACCAACAAGTGGCTGAGCCCTTTCCTGCTGCTATCTTACATAAATGCATTCAAGCAGAATCAATTGTAATCGAAAATTTCCTCATCTCAGGGATACAGCCATATACATACATACATCCAGTCCGCAAGTCACATTTCTAGTGTGAAAAGACAGGGTGTTGCCTTCGTAGGGGATGTCAGGAAGATAAATTTAGATAAATACCCAACAGCGTCAACACTATTCAAGCATGGTGAGGTTTGTAAACAATGCTTGTACTTATTTTAAGCGCTGAGTTCAACTGACACGTTATTATCCACAAACATAGCTTGGCGAGTTCAAAAATCGCTGAAACGTACTCGCCAAAATGTGTTTGTGAAGAAAACCAGTAGCACTTGGACGAATGTTGGTTGAATTCAGGAAGTGAAGGAGAATCCGCTGGTTCTTTGCTGAAATGCTTACCTGCAGTGGTTGCCTCCGCACTCGCGATTGCAGTACTCGCTGTCCCACTCTTGGTTCTGTCCACTCACCGGGTTGGGCGCCCCCCCCGGAGACTGGGGCCCCACGCTGTTCTGGTACTCTGACTGCAGGTGAGGGAATCCCTGAGGGGGGCAGCAGAAGCCTCAGCATCAGGACAAAATAGCACCAAAGTAACATAATTACACAGTTAAACACAGTTTGGTGCGCACAGCAGTCCCTAAACCTCACTTACTGAGCTGAGCTTGTGAGGGAAAAGCGTAAGGCTTGTGTTGGCTTGTAGGCTAAAGTCCATTGAGTTTGAGGAGCACTGCACATGTGCTGCTTGTGCAAGGATGACTGCGGGCGCCTGTCTGGCCCGAGGGTCACTGGTGATCATGTGACACTGGAGTACTGCTAGCTGAACTCCCCTCCCTACCCAACTGACACTATACAACTCTATGCGGTTCCACCAACCAGTCAGCACTGTCCTAGTCTTGATTTAGTACCAAACCGTGAGGCCCATCCACACACTAGCACAGTTGTTCAATGGGGAAACCACACAGAAGTCCCAGGAAAACCACTTGAATTGGCAAAAGCATGAAAATACATTTTCACAACAGTCCACAACATTTGTACTTGAGCCTGACTAAGTAATGTCTTCACAAGCACAGGGTCACAGAAATCAACAGATGTTGACTGAATCCAGGTTTGAATTTTTTTGTACAATACATTGCCCCTTAGGCACTGACAAGAGCAAATGTCTTTCTCCCATAAGCATCTGAAACATTTCACTATCTCGGATAACGAATCTGTAGCAAACTCACAGGCTTCTAAAAGAGCTAAGCAGTAATGTGTATTCCTGCTAAGGACCTTTCCCAGAAGTGTCAAACTGTCTGATTGCTTCTGATTGGCGCAATAAAACATGAAGCCAGAAATTCTTCTAATATCAGCATTCTTATCTGCGCTGTGCGGGGAAGGTGAGCGATAAGTAAACTGATTAAACATTGGAATCTGTGCCAACATGATGTATCAGTTGTAAATGACCGATACATATTTGATGCCTCGACCTTTATGGGCTGATTAGCAACTCGAGGCCTTAGCATACTTTAGCCAAGTATAGGCAAATTCTGGAATTGTGACACAAATGCTGGAGGGGAAAATGGCAAAGCATGACATTGTGCATATTCATTAGAGGAAGAGTATTCATTTTTCTGCTCTCATCTGTGCCGATCTTCAAAATCCATAAAATAGTGGGCAGCAAGATTTCCACAACATCTGCTCTTGGTTATTTGTAGCTTAATAGGCCAGTGTTACCAAAAATAGCTTGTTCCTTTCAAGAATTGTTCACTTAAGTCTTAGTTTAACCATGGTGGGTTTCGAGAGTATCGATCAAAGTATGGAGTACTGGGATCAATACATGTGTGTGCAGCCCACAAATTAGGATCCTTAGACTTTAAAACACACGTGCTATTGGCTAAGGAGGGATGCCACTAACCTGCTGGCCAGGAGGAGGTGAATGGAGAGAGGCCTGAAGGCCCATCTGGTGGGAGATTGGCTGCGTCTGGACCTGCTGCATGCGGATTGGCTGGTTGAGGAAGGTGCTCTGGTGAAGGGACAGCTGCTGGTGCAGCGGGGGGCTGATCTGGAAAGAGGAGGGGGGAGAGGCACTAATGCTGGGCAGCATCTGCGATTGGCTGAGGGTCCGGGAGAGGGCGTGGCGGGGGGGCCCGGCGTAGCTCTGCAGGTCGGACAGGGGGAAGGACCCCGGGCCCAGGTATGGGGAGGAGGGCTGGGGGGGCACGCTGTACAGGGGCTGTTTGGGTGGCATCATGTGAGAAGGCTGGGTCGTTTGGGCACTTTTCGTCTCCACTGGGTCACTGTAGGTCTGCGGGGAAAAGACACGAAGATGTTTGGGTCAGGGGCCGCTCGTTACCTACATCCACATCTCCACCTGCACTTAATCCTAATCTGCAGCTCTGCCCTCTTTCCCTCATTCGCTCGTTTAGTTTTCAATCAGCCAATTGACAGGTGTAGAACATAGGTCAGGTCATGACGAGGCCTGAACCTGTTTATGGTTTTCAGGCCAACTTCTAGCCTTAATGACTTAATTAGCAGTCATTTATGCCATCAGACATTTTAGCTGCATTCCATGATAAGCGCATGAATGACAGCCGTAGACTGTTCTTGTATCCCCATATGAAACGTTTTACTGTGATCTAATCCACGAGTGAACCGCTGTCGGTGTTCACAAACAGTCAGCTCATTTAGCCAGGGCAACTGACGGAAACAAAAACCTGCACACAAACCAGCCCTCCAGGACTGGAACTGCCCACTCCTGATCTAGAATCAGGTTGTCACACAGACACTAACCAGAGACAACAGTGGAGCCAGAGAGGGGGAAAAAAGTAAAGAAATGCAAAAAAATTTTTTTTGACCCCTTAAAAAAAGCCGCTGAACTGAAAAAGGGCGGGGTACACAGAAGGGCATTCAGAGACTGAACACGAGCAAATGGGGGGAAAAAAGGCATCACTTTTACGGGCGACCGGGTGCTGCGATGCCCTGCTCTGCGTATCGTTTACAAAAATGATGGTTATCAATGCTCTTAGAATGCAGCCTATTCATGGATCTGATTCCCCAGCCTTTCACTCAAATGGCGTGCTCAGATTTTACCTGGCAAAGAAAACTCAGGCTTAAATCATACATTTCCCTGCCCCCTCCCCCTCTCCCTGAGCTTAACTGGGACCATATGGCGAAGCAAATGACTTCATTATTCTGTTTTTCACATTGTAAATGTCATACTGTAAGGTATGTCCTTTCTTCCTTTTTAGCTGACAGACATTTTGATGTGATATATCGGTGTTGGTCATTGGATAATGAGGCACATTTGTATGAATTGTGGAGAGGCTACAAGGGTGATCGATATTAACCTGGATAGATGGCTGAAATCATGGGGTGAAACCTATTTCTAGGTCCATGGTACGAAATGATGGAAGTTTTTTTTTGGTTCAATGAGAAATCGTACAAAATAACGAACAACCTCTGCTCCGAATTTCACTGATTTCTGGAACCTGGGAGACGCTAACGATGTAGCCTCTTTTTCTCAGCTTTCTTGTAATCGTGAAGAAACTGAAGCGAATACGTCCGCCGTTACGTATCTAAATGAATGCACACAAATTCCCGAACGCACAACTTGGTGCTAGTTAGCTGTGTGCTCGGCGGCACATTCAAACCGAAGCAGCACAACTCAACCACGCAGGCTATTTCCAAAGCGACGCGTCGATCACGTGTGGTAGTCAAGCTGCATTCGAGTGTTTTTGTCGAGCTGTGGCTACAGATTATTAAGCCACACAAATAAAACACCAGCAGATGCAGGCTGAAGATTTCATAAGTGGGAAACATTCATTTTAGCTCCAGTCACTCCAGACTCCATTTTGCACAAAAGAATATATTTGCTCAGGCTGCAGGTTGGCCTTTCTTCCGCATTATATTAAAACAGCACTAAACAGACCAGGTTTGAGTACTGCAAATATGTATGCGCCCTTCCAGTTCTCCGAAGGTGTTACCGTTATTTTTGTTTGTATCCTCAATACTTTGAATGCCTGCCAATTTACGGAAACATCAATCATGCATCTGCTTTACAGATTTTGACAGAATATTTAATTACACAAAATGACAGCCGAAATTGGTTCTTAATAAACACTGGCAGGGGAAGAGGCTGATGTATAAACTATTCAGACTGCAATCACAGCTCTTGTTTTTTGGGGTGCTGTAAATATGAGGGAGTGCAAGATAGAGAGCGAGGGAATGGGGGAAGAGAGAGAGGTTTTGCATGGTAATGCAATTTGGGTTTGTTAGATAGAGGAAAAAACATTGGCAAGCAAAAGGAGATTAAGGATATGTTGTGCTCAAAATCGAAGCTGCAACACACAGATAGGTTTACATTTAATTTAATTAGCCCCAGCAAATTAATTCTGTGTGTTTTAATCCTAAATATTTAAATTTTTCCCAATGATTTGCATGTTATTCAAAAATCTAGTACATTTGGGATACATTTTTTTTTTTTGCTCCTTCTGGAAAGTGGAAACACATTAAAAGTAGCTGCAGTAGTAATTTGTCAATTTATGCACACAAATGTCATCAATCAACCAGTTTAATGGAAAACCCATCTCATTCTCCTACATGAAAAATGGTACGATTTTCATTTTTGATGTTGTCTCAGAATTTAGTGACTCTGCTTTAGCACATGGACCAAAGGACAATATAGTATTAAAAATATAGGCTTGTTGCATTTAAATGTACGGAGACACAGCAAGAAGTGTTCCTATTTCAAAGCCAGGAACCCTATTTTCTTCAACCCCCTGTCCAATTTGACACCTTTAAATAAAAAAAATAAATAAATAAAATGCACGTTTTCAGATGTGATTTAAATGCACAGTTTATCACTATGGGAAAAGGATCCAGTCTTTTGGCAAAGCTGTTGAGCGAGGGTACTACAGAGCTTCTCTCTTGACCCTGCAGACCTTGATTGTGTTTATTTATTTATTTTTTCCCAGAAAAGTCTGGTCTGGTGTTAGCAGTGCAGAGACGACCGACCGATCTCACTTTAACACACTCTGTTATCAAAGCCGCCAAGCTGTGCATGTAGAAAGATCCACCCACACATTCCTCATTTGAAAGTGCTACAAATGTGACCCCCCCCCCCCTTGTCCCCCCGCAGGTTAATTTCTGCTTTCGCCACAGTGCACACACTTTTCGTTTTATTTCTCCAAACCTGGAGAATGCAGGGGCATGGTTTAAGTTGTAACACAGTTCTCACTCGTGTCCCTCCCTGGAGATTAGCAGGAATTCTCCATCTAATTTATCACGGCTATATCAGCGCTGACCTCTGCACATCAAAGCTGTAACCCCCGTTACCTTGGAAACCAGGCTGGCTCTGTACGCGGCCAGGGCTTTCAGGTACTCCTTCTTGGCAGCCTCTGTTTTCCTCTTGTAACCCTGCGAGAAAAAGAAAACAAAACTGCGGTGAGAGAGAGAGAGAGAGAGAGAGAGAGAGAGCTCTCTTTTTTCTTTACCTGGACACCATGGTACATGCCACTTGTGTCGTGCCTCTCCTCCCCCAAGGGAATATGACCTCTCCTTCACCCATTCCTACCCCCCCCCCCCCCCATCTGTAAATAGTCTTATGACATCACATTTGTCTCTGAAAACCATTTCCAGTATTGCATTTCTAGTGCACTCAAAACAGCATTACCAAGTGGCCCTCTACAGCAGCACACAGAAATCCAAGTTCAACTTAACGTTGTCGACCACAGTGTTTATAATTTGTCATTAATCAAGTTGTCTCTAAGTTCTTTTAATTTTAGAAGGAAAACAACCAGTAAATGGCTCCATAAAAAGACAAGAAAAATGAGCTTTGTACCTCTCTAGGGACTTATTAAGCACTGGGAAAAAAACAAAAAACAAGAAAATAATGGAAGCTTTTTGTTATTTTATACTGCGCTTCTGCTAAAGACAGGACATATCTGCCCATTTAGGCCTTTATAAAAAGAATGGACAGGGAATACATAAAGCACCCTGCTTTTTAAACATACCCCTACTGAGAAATATCCTTGCCTAAAGTAAATTGTGAATCCTTTTATCGAGTAATTCTGATTCTATGTGAGCATGAGTCTTTTATCAGGGAAAGAGAAAGCGAGCGAGAGAGGGCAGGAGAGAGGGAGAGGGACAGAGTGAGTGAGAGAGAGAGAGAGATGAAGGAGGAGCGTGAAAAGGGTGATGTTGATCTTTTTTTTTTTGTCATATACTCGGGCACAAAAAAAAAACAGGTATTAATATTTTCAAATAAAACCCGTGACCTTAAACTCTCTCCATTTAAATATTGATAGAGGCTGCGCTGCCTTTTTAATGAACTCAAAAGTACTCCCAGCGGTTTTAATTTCAAATTAATTTAACACAGCTAATGATTCACCGAATGGCGGACATTTTTTAAAATAAATTACCATGCCTAAGGATTTCTAATTATTCCAAAGTGAGTGGATTCATTAGCAATTGAAGACGTCGGAGGCTGCAGGTTGGGGATGCATTAAAAATAACCAAGCCGCAGTGAGCATATGCCGTGGTCCTAATCCTGACATCGGGGTGTCCCCGCAGAATTAGCCGGTAATTGTACCTTAATGAAATGTTCTTGTTTGATAACCGGTTAATTATGGAAGACAATAACTCCGAAGCTCGCTGACACATGCTGAGCAATTACTGCGGCCTGCGAGGGATGTCACAGAAGCGCGCGACTGCGGCAGGTATTCTCCGCCGAAGCGGCTGACTTTGCCAAAAACTGTCGAGGTTTAGGAAAGGGGGGGGGGGGGGTTCCGTTTCTCAGGTGAGGTCATTCTTCTCGCTTAAACGCAGCAGGGACTGTGGAGGCGCGCCGTTTAAGGGTTCCCGACCGAGCAGCGACGGTCGGACCTGCACCCGCCCCCACGCTCCGTTTGGACCAACCGGCCCGTTTTAGAACACGCGGGTTACAATCAGCGGCTTCGCCACCTTCCTTCGCGGGGGAACTACGCTCAGTTCCCCTTTGGGTTTCTGTGAAACAGTGCCGGGGTCAGAGAGTGAGAGCGGAGGCTGAGCAGGGGTGATGTCAGAGCGGAAAGTCCAGGTCCCCAGGGAATTTATGACATCAGTAAAAAAAAAAGTAGAAGACAACCTCAGAAGTGCTTTTTTCCCCCCAAAAAAGTGTAATGCTTCACTTCCTGAATCCATGACCACGCAAATAACTGGACTGCATCTCCATTAGTTTCTGTAGCTACAAATACGCGAACATCAACAATGGCAGAGATGCATCACGCAAGGCCCATACAGGGAGTGACTATAACCATGATGTTACTAACAACACATTCAAAACATATACCCAGCCCTGACTAGTCAAGCGAAATTAAATTCCTAAATCAAAGGGCTTTTATTATGTAAAATAGTGTTACGGTGTCTTCTTTCTTGCATCACAGGAAAACGAGAGGCAGGCAGCTTCACGGGCAGCCGAACTGAACATGGTTTGAGAAGCCCCACTGAAGACGGGAGGGTCCTTGTGATGGTCGGCATGGTGATGGGGAATGGAGTCGTTTGTGTGGATTGCAGGAGCGCGATCGTATCTCCACCACGGTGCGACGGGCGTGGCAGCACGGGGAAAAGCATGGTGGCAGGGAGTCGCGAACTGGCAACTCGGGATAAGGACTTCCTGCCAAATAAAAGGATCACCGCGGGTGACTTTTGTCGAGTGCAACACAAGTCCGATAGCACCTGCTCCAGCTCCGTACGTTAGTCAGATTCTCACCGAGGTGTATGCGTGCGCGTGTAATAGCACGCACAGAAGTCAACGTTTAGCGTTACGTATTTCCGTTCTCTTAGCTATCACACAGTAAACACGCTATAATGCTAAAAATGCTCAACATACGCACACTGGAATGTCAGTATAGGAGATCATGTTTTTCTTTTCGGACACGGTGTTTGTCTCTGTATACATAACAGAATGGCTCTTTGCTCCTAATTGCATTAAATTGCTAATTATAAAAAAAGGGGTGCACTGCACACAGGGTTGCCTCTGATGGATCTCAATAGTGGATGAATTCCAAGGTAGATGCTCAATGTTGGCCTTGAATTATAATTTCCACTGCGATTTTATAAATGCGCGTGCTGTTCCCCACCTCTGCAATAGAAGGACTCCTCACCAAATGGCCCTTATTTGGCCATTAGGCAAATAAAACCAGGCTAATTTCAAAATGATTTATGGTCCTGTAACCAATTCTTGGATAATGGAGGTCTGGTACACACTCAAAAACGCATTTTGCCGTGCACCTCTCTCTCCTAATTGACGGCACACCCAGATGGGCATTTGGTGTCAATGATGATTTTTATAAACTGCATTTCTGTTCTTAATTAATTTGAAATAGAACAAGTTCCATATACTGCGGGATATATTTTCGTGTATGGTTTCATCACATTCCAAGGAAGGTTAGCAAAGACAAGAAAAATCTATTTTGATTATTTTTTACCTCTATGTCATATATGAAATTAATGAATAGCCTTTTCTAATGATATTTTTCAGGTAAGTGTTGCATAAACTTTAATGCTGAAAGTTTGCATACGGAAATAAATTTCAAGCATAACTGAAGTGATTCCCCTGTAGGCGTATGTATTTTATATTTCAGTGACACCTTCCAACTAAAGCTTATCTCAAAAAAGGGTACTATATATGCTTTAGGACCCATTGTTATACATGGCCCTTGTGTCTACTAAAGGATAATCCAAGCCATATCCTGCTCATATGAAAAAAATTTAAAAACAGTTGATTCTACTACATTTAGGGAATGTGCGTAGAAATGTATTCAAATCATACGGGGATGGCACTAATTATAATATGTACTATGTGTTGTATTCATTAATCCATGTTAACAAAAGAGTGCACAGACCAAAGGCTAATTGGGGAGAAGCACTTATGAGCTTCATCAGGTTCATATTGGTAAGGTCTGGCTGTTAGACCAGGTGTTCATTAAAATGTCTGAGGTGTTGCCAGCCAACAGAAAGAGGTGGGAACCTCCTGGACCAGGTCCTTCTGCTCTGAATCTGAGGTGTCTGGTGTAGGGATCAGCAATGTGTGGCTGTCTGAAGTCACATCCATTCTTCAGCCAGGACCACTTTACATGACAAGTGTTTGTTGTGTCAAATCTAATGACACCTCCTCAGGGAACAAAATTAAGAGTTGCGAAGGCACACACTACTTTTCTTTTACAAAACCTTTAATTCTTCTTCTTTTTATTATTATTATTATTATCCTATTACTAATACTTTTACATTTTTTTTGGACCTAACTCTTTTAACTGTTTTTTTAGCTAGACTTATCAAATTGCCCAACCTTAAATCAGTACACTTTCAGAAATAAAGGTACAGTGCAGATACATTTTTGTTTTTTTGATATGTAAAATGTAAAAAAAGCTACAAATTAATTATTAAACCCATGGCTATAATTATGGTACATCCCAGTGACAAGCATTGTACCTTTTGTGTACCTGTTTTTCTAAGTGTAGTTTGCTACACCTCAACTGAGGAGTATTCCCTCTGAGGTAAAAGCCACCTGCAATTAGTGGCCTGCATATTTGGGATGCAAAAATTGCACCCTCAAAAGGACACACCGCATTTCTGCATTGTTATTCTGTTGCAGGGGTCCTCGGCAGAGAAGGGGTTAAGAGATGGGGGAAAAAAAAACAATAACAGCATTTCCTGAACAGATGTCCTTGAGGCAAATTCAAGGGCGAGGCAATTGCTAATCTTGTATTCTCAGCATGATCAAATCACCAGGCAACAGATATAAATAAAAAGACAGGAAATGAGGAATTCACATTCACTGGTGTCAGGAGCAAAATGAAGATTCATTGTGAACGGCCGACTGTGAGAGGGAAAAATTAACTGCAGAGGAGAACACACAGCCTCCAAACCACCACCGCAGTGGAATAGGTTTGGAAATAATAAAAATAGATAAATAAATAAAATAAATAAAACATCTGAGTACATTAATATGGCCAGGCTGCACTTTGTCAAAGAGTCAGGTTATTTTATGTGACACGCAGATGGCTTATTAGAGCAGATACCTTCCAAGCATGCATTTCCATAAGACTTCAGCTGCACGTGTCTGCTTGCTATTCCACTCACTGAACCTGGCTAATTGTCTCTGCCGTCATTAGGAACTGCGACTTTTCCCTTTGGCTTTCATTAAGAAAATATGACCCTCGTGCTTTAATGAGAGCCAGGAGACCTAGTTTCACTTCAAAAAAAAGCAAATCAACTGGTCTTTCCCAAATAAGGGAACTACCCAACAATGAGAGCATTCATCCAAAATAAATATGGTCTCGCAGGAATGTAATGTAACATTTTGTTTGCCACCAAGCTGGGTTTTTACACTTAACACCTTTTTTTCCCGTATGCCTGTCAATCGGATGTGATCAGCTTGTCCCGCCTTCATTACCGCCATTCCCTGAAGCGAAGCCAGTTTGAGCGCAGAAATGCAGTCGCCACGTTACGCTACATTAGCGCATCCTTGTAGCTTGCACGTTTAGTCACAAATTAATCGGTGCATTCATAGTCAATGCACTATTATTCACGGAAACATTGGCTAAAAATTCACCTACCCACCTCTGCAGACTGTTCCCAAACACTAGCTCTCAAACTCTCCCGATGCATAACAGCTGTAGAACTCGAGTCTCACAATTTAAGATAGACTTTGTTTTGTTTACTTAATTAAAGGTAATTAAAGCCCAATAATTAATCCATTTGATTAATGAATAGTTATTTTGTGTTGGGTTGATTATTATCTATCATCATATAAACACGTAATATTTCACTTGCTTCTGGTGTGATGATAAATAGTTATAATGACACATAAATGCTATTAAACCACTGCCTGCTCAGTTCTGGTACAAATAGATATTTGCTCTTGGGTGTTGTTTGCCATAATAAGAATGGGAGTCACTTTGGGTGACAGCATCCCCAAAGTAAATAAGGGAAATGTAATAACAGAAACCAGGTAGAATGGCTATACTATACTATTATACTCGTGCTCTTTCAGCTAACGATCTAGCTCATCATATAGCAATAGTTGCTAGGGTCCAATGCACAGGTGTCAAACTCCAGTCCAGTGTCTGTCGGTTTTTGTGTTTCATTTAAGTCACTGATTGGCTAAGGAATCCACACGCCTTGTTCTCAAGGCCTTAATTGGCGGCCGATTGAATGGAAACCACAAAAACCCACAGACACCGTGGCCCCCTCAGGATTCAGTTTGACACCCCTGGTCTCACGAAAGTCAAAGAAGGGGAGAGGAAGAGGGCGTTTCTCACCTGTTTCTGCTCCTCCCCCAGGCTGTCCCACATGGAGGCCACGATCTTGGAGACGTCCCCGAAGGTGGCGTTGGGGTTCTGGCCCTTGATGGCGGCCTGCGTGTCCCTGAAGAAGAGCGCGTAGGCCGAGACGGGCTTCTGCGGCTCGTTGGGGTCCTTCTTCTTCTTCTTCTTCTGGGGCTTGGGCTTCTTGATCATCTCCGATGAAGGCCGTTTCTCCCCGGCGATCTGGTGAGTCAGAGAGGAATGAGAGAAACTAAGCCACCGCTAGTCTAAAGTTTGTCCTCGCTAAAACAGCGTGTTGGGGCTGGGTTCTATCACTATCTGCCATGAACTTTGATGAGGTTAACTAAATGCAGGTGTCTTGACCAACATTGTTTGGTGATTTCAGAATTCACCAAAATTAACTTGCTAAATATTGATTGTGAAGAACAGCCAACACTTGAATTTCTTTTTTTAGTCAGGTTAAAAAAACATGTTGATTGAATTCAGTCTAAAGTATTGGACAAATGTTGATTGAATCCAGGCTGTGGTAAGCTGCAAATGGAAGCCATCTGTTCAATTAGACAAAGCAGGGTAAGGATGACAAACAGCCGCCTATATTGCTTTACCCCCATTATGAGCGACTAATTTATGCAACTTTATTAAGGTTTATCCTTTTTTTGCACATTGCCTTTTCTTTTTCCACAATTGTTTGCACTGGTCACTAATATGAAACAAAGAAATCCTTTCTGAGATCCATTACTCTAATTTAAGGACCAATGGCATTTTGGTTGCATTTAACAGATGCCTGAATGTGGTGAGTTAAATGAATCTGCTACAAGTGATTTGTCTGAGGATTTATGATTCTCGTACTTGAAAAATGAACTGGCCACATGCAACCTCAGAGATATTCAAAGTATAATGACCTCCTCTGATGTCACCCAGATGTGAATAATATCTGCTCACATCTAAGCGTACGGAAGGTCACAATTTTGTCTCAATAAAAGCAGAATTGCACATAGGATTTCTCAAAGATCAAAGAGCAGCATTTTGCAGAGCAATAGGCCTTTCTTTGGGGCCTTGCTACCCATTGGTTAAAACCAATGTGTTCAAGCTACCACTGAAAACTATGATAGTCAGCACACAGACAATGTGTAAAGGCCATTTGAACAAAGTAAAATTTGGATTTCATATATTTTGCTTGTAGACAAATGTACAAATAAAGATAAGTCCATTGTTTACAGAATAGCAGGGTGGCTGACTGTTATAAACTTAAAACAGGAAGATACCAGAAATATTTACATTTAAGCTGTCAATAAATTTGAGCTGTTGTATCAAGCTAATATTAGCCCACAGTACTGTTCATAACACATACTCCCCAAGTTTTTTTACTGTTTGTTTCAGCTGTGTAAATTGAAGGCAAAAGCCAAACCATCAGAACCCTTAATTCTGTCATTTACAGTAGGTGCCCAGAAATGCAGGTGAACTAAATTGAAGAATGGCAGCTAAAAACATAATTGTACATCACCAACAGACCGGGTTTGAAAATGCAAACACTGCATAGAGGTCTGTCTATTATGAGTATACTGCACATGCATATTTTGTCTCAGTTATTTTTTTTTTTTTTAAACATATGTACATATTTTGGTGAAAAGCTACAGAGCTGCCAGAAGAGGCATCCTTTTCATTGCCTTAATGATGGCTGCTTCTTGGCTTTCAGCTATACAATCCACAGCTTTCTATAGACAATACTTCAAATTATAGATTTGGGGAATTCAAAACTCATCTGCACCTGCAAGCAATGTGCTGTAGTCAGGGAGGGAGAGAGTGTGAGAGAGGGAGAGAAGCAGAGGGAGAGGCAAAGAGAGGGAGAGAGGGAGAGGCAGAGGGAGAGGGAGAGAGAAAGAGAGGGAGAAGGAGAGGGAGAGAGAGACAGACAGAGGGGAGAGAGACTCTTCAATAAACACTCAGCTCAAAATAAAATTTTGAAAAGTTAAGAGCTGTGGAAACGTAAGTGAATCAAAGTGACAGACAGTTGCCTCGGGGACACAGAAATATCTTAAGAAACATAATACGGTGTATTCCTAGAAACAGTAGGACACAGTAAAAGCTAAAAGATATCTCAGCGCCAATGCTGGCCTTGAGGAGGTAGGATGACCCACAACACACACACACACACACACACACACAAATCAAAACCTACACACGATGCAGTGCAGCAAGAATCAGACATACCAAGCAGAGGCCATTCCTTTCTTTTCAGCAACAGCTAATTGGCCGCAATGGCATTTTTTGAAAAGCTAAGGTGCGGAAAAGGGTAATGGTAACATCACCAATAAAGAGTCATTTTCTGGGCTGAAACACATCTGCTTGCTATTCAGGGCCTATCCACGGTGTCCTTCAATAGACAGTTGGATCTGTTTTCCGACTATCGTTTTAGTGTTCTCGAGGGTACAGTGATGTGAACACATGCTTCACCTCTGCGTCCCTCCTCACATTCAAGAGGTCAGTCCAAGAACAGAAAGGCATTATATCATTCAGGTTACAATGCATCCTTTAGGGGTTTAAAAGTGTACTAAATCATACATATTTGAAATGTGAATTCATGTTAATAGTAGACACACAGCTGTGAAACTACACTACATGGCCAAAAGTACGTGGACACCTGATTTCCAGCATCTCATCCAAAATTATGAGCATTAATATGGAGCTGATCTACCCTTTGCTCCTATAACCACCTCCTCTCTGCTGGGAAGGCTTTATACTAGATGTAGGGATTCGCTTCCATTCAGCCGGAAGAGCTGATGTGAGGTCAGGCACTGATTGGGCGATTAAGCCTGGCTCGCAGTCTGCTTTCCAGTTGATCCCAAAGGTGTTGGATGGGGTTGAGTTCAGTGTTCTGCAGGCCAGTCAAGTTTTTCCACACCATTCTCTCAACAAAACCATTTCTGTATGGGTATCGCTGTGTGCCCGGGGGCACTGTTATGCTGAAACAGGAAAGGGCCTTGCCCAAACTGCTGGGGAAGCACAGAATCATCTAGAATGTGATTGTACGCTGTCGCATTAAGATTTGTCTATACTGGAACTAAGGGGTCTAGTCCAAGCCATGAAAAACAGCCCCAGACCAAGGGGTGTCCAGATACTTTTGGTCATATTAATATGAGCAAAATGACCAAATAAACCTGGCCAGAATTCTGTGTACAGTAAAGCTTGCACAGTATCAAACCACACACAACATAAGCCTTTTATGGAAATTGCTCCTCTGTTGCCTGGAAGATGTAAAAGAGCACATAAAACATTCCTAGAAAAAGCACTAAAATATTCAGTTTAAAATTGATTGCTTAATGCAAGCTGGCCTGTACTGGCTTCAATAACATCCCATTAGAATCAGTTCTACACGAGTTGATCTCGTCTTTGGTGAACTTGGGGAAATGTGTTCCTTTTCTAAAGCACTGAAAAAAAATAAAATGAACCAATTTCATTATTTAAGAGGGTGGAAATGGACCTACATTTATTCAATGGCACATTTTCAGAAAAAAAAATTAAGTGATATTAAAAACAGCAGAGACATCGACCTCCATAGTAGGAAGGTGAGAAATCTATTTTTGATCCAAATAATCTTCTAGCACTTGCTAAAATATCATTAGATGCACGTTATGGCTGAATATCTGATAAATAATTAGGTGCTATATCATGAGGGATTTGCATGCATAAGATAAGACATATAAGTACAGATTATCTCATTGCAATGACTTTGAGCGGACTTTGAGCGGATAAGGTTTGGGATAAGGCCAATTGGCAAATAATCCAACCTGTGCCCAACCTATATTCAGAACCAATTCAGCCGTCTATACAAATCTGTGACTAGATTAATCAAATATCTTTCCCCATTAGATCATGTACTCTGTCGTGGACTTAAACCAACCAATTTTAAGAACAGGAAATTAAGTTTGTAATGTAATGTAGCAGGCATCCTTTTCAAATGACAAAGTAAGAAAACATGCTGAGCTCGAACCAACGGCACTATTGTCCCCCCCCCCCGCATACCTCCTAATTCACTGTGGCTGAAGGCCGGGGACTCGTCTTCGAGAGGGCAGCGATGGAAAAACTCCATTACCGCTCTCTCTAAGGGGCTCTTTCCGATTGGCAATCCATTACCGTATTGCTTCCGCCCTCATTAAACCAGGCATGGCTTCGCACGTGTCGCGTGTGCGTTATATTTTATACTAGATACTACATGGAGGGAGAGGGTCGATTTTTTATAACCAAAAAAAGTTGAATACAGGAGATGTGTAAGGTCAAGTTCTGTCACCAGAACAAGGGACATAGGGAACATTAGTAACAGGTGAATTATCGCATTGATATCTCAGTGTTATCAATCACACAGGGTGCTCAATCCATGGAACATCTTGCCAGGTCATGGAGTAAAGGAAAAGTTCCACGGAGTTACATGACTTAATGATATAACTTGCTAATATGAATATAACGTTTATGTTTGTAATACACCCAAAAAAGATACATTGCTGAGTATGGCATATATCATATCAGAAAATACAGAAATTATTCATTTTAAATCAGTAGCTGACTCTTTGCAACATGGGAAAATAAAGGTCAAAATTCACCAGCCACAGACCGCTTCGTACACCGTTTTCTCGGAAGCCACAGAAACAGCCATTTCCAGCGACGGCTGGAAACCCTTTCCTCTCCCGCCCATTTCTCACTCTCCAGTAACGACTTTTATTGCATTTTTGGAGTGTGCAGTTTCATTAAAAAATAATCAGCTTCTACTTTTATGCAATGAGGCAAAAAGTGTTTGAAATGACATCTGTTCTTCCCCCGCTTTGATGTGAACGCTGAATAAATTGGACGGGGGGCTAATGGAAAGACACACCGAAAGGGGAAATAATAATCGCTCGTGTTTCTGTATCGCCGGGCACATTGCGACACGGTGCCCGCCAGGAAAGGAAAACACTGTTTTCTGAAAACGTGCCATTCTCAGCCCAACGCTCGCATACATACACGTTGCTGAATGTAAAACAAATTTTTTTATAACAAAACTATATACTTAGGCAGGAATTATGCAGGATTCAATTATGCAGATTGTTTTGATTATTTCATTCCCTCGGACACAGTAAAACTAATCGGTGAGACATTTTGCTGGTGGTGAATTTCAGTGTTCTTTGTTGAGTGGATATGCACAAATTAAACAAATTTCATTCAAAGCGAAAAATGATTGGTACAGTACAAGCAAATGTGCTGTGCGGTGCACGTAGAGACCACGAAACAAGTTGCATTTTCAGCATCACTTTGCTACATGCTGTTCCTCTGGACTGGATGTATTGTGGTAGTAGTACTTAAACAACACTGACACGACCACTTAGAGTTGGTTCAGAGAGAAAGAAAATACAAAAAAAATGCAGAGAAGGCTGTTCGTCTGGACGTTCCGAGCGTGCGGAACTAGCGGCCTTGGACTTGCCGTGCGCTTGCTGCTGTACTTCGCCCTAGGAAAGCAGAAATATCTGTTTCTGCATCCAGACGGACCTACACAGCTGCCTGGATTCAGGCGAAATGCTGATACTACCATCAGCCGGACATCAGATAAGCAGAGACTCTGCCTGGCGGACAGGCCGCTCTGTGGACAACCAGTCCTGGCTGCGAAACAGTGACTCTGTTTAAATAAGGAACCGTACATCATTTACCCTTCCCTTGCCTTAACTCCACTGCATCTTTTATCGCATTTCTGTAAAGCCCTTCTGGACTGCATTTGTGTACTGAATGTATGTATCTACACAAAGCGGCGTTTATCTTTATATTACTATTATTAACATTAACAATAATATATATTTTTTTTCTTTCAGCACTTATTTGCATACATTAAGGCCCCTTTTCCCCCATAACCATCTCTGTTCCACAAAGCTGTTCCAACCAGCCAACTACTGCATGCGGCCTTCAGTAAGCAGATGGTAGCGCGCGTGTAGAACAGGAGCATAATTAGCTTAGCATTGCATTTAGCATCCTCCCCAGGCATCGGCGTGCGCACGCCCAGACAGTCCTACACGGCGACGCCATTAATTGGACATTGGCGTCATTCCCGTGGCTTGCATAAGAGGAACGGCACTCGCTCAAACGCGATCTCTCTCCTCAAAGGCCACGGTCGTCTTTTTTTTTGGGGGGGGGGGGGGGGGAGCGTAGTTAGAGGCGAGGCGCTGTGATAATGAAGAGGGAGCGACAGGTCGGTCCTCACCGTTGGCCACACATTCTTTTTGACAGCCGCCCCGCTGCGCCGCTCTCCAAACAGAAGGGAGACCTGTTCCTCCGAGTCGGGGCGGTTCCCAGTAATTGGATTTTCGAGCGAGATTGGAGGAAATCAAAATAAAATTGAGGGAACGGCGCTGATTTTGAAGAGGCTCTCGAGCGACTCTCTCGTATCAGGCGGTGAGCCGACTGCGGGGAGGAGGGAGGAAAGGAAGGAAAAAAAACCAAACGAGACCGCGGTGACGCGTCAGTCCGACGCGCTCTCGGCTGGGCGGGTAGCGAACACGCGTCGCGCTGCTATTGACTTGAACCGCATCGCATTGCGCCGACTAAGCGCGTACGGCTTCGGACAGGGGCAGCGACGACAGAGACCGGCATTTCATTTTCTTTTTGCGCCCTCCGATTTCACTCTCAGGAGACATACACTAGAGGTCAGTGTGTACACAGGCCCTTCTCCGCTTGGAAAAATACAAGGATTCATCCCACTGCATTGCAGGTACCCAGACAAGATCCTCGAAACATCTGCAAAGGCCAGAGTTTGGGGGTGGAATAGACAGTGCTCTGTATGTGTAACTTGGCATTTTTGTATGTTGAAAACGTGTTTTTCATCACATGCTACATGCTACACACTATGCACACGCGTGGGGAAAATAAACCAAAATGAGGGCTTGTTTCCTTGGGGCTCTGCCAGGGACGCAGGACTGACTTTTTGTTTTATGCTACACGCAAACTGACTGAGGCAAACCTAATATGGACGTCGTGCTCTTGATTACACTTGTGTCCTGCATGCTGCGGTTTGATTCTATCCGGGCCTCAGCAGCCAAACGGAAGCCGAGAGCGGGCAGCCGGAACACTGGGAGCCCCCATTCATAAAAGACCTGCCGCGGATATTTTTCAGCAAGGCTGCTGCTCAAGACTCAAGCGT
This sequence comes from Anguilla rostrata, assembly GCF_018555375.3. Classification (NCBI taxonomy): domain Eukaryota; kingdom Metazoa; phylum Chordata; class Actinopteri; order Anguilliformes; family Anguillidae; genus Anguilla; species Anguilla rostrata. The sequence continues at coordinate 15,038,064 of NC_057945.1, forward strand.
TTCAGCACGCTGCCTTAATCAGTGAAGTGGTGTTGTAAGCTGATGATGACTGTAAACAGTAACACTCGAGTCAAAAATGTCACCACAGGTGTAAAAGTTCACGAGAGGCAAATAACCAATGTTCCTTTACCAAATCCTTTTTAGATTTACTGAGAGCTAAGAACTCTTTAATAGCCTTACCTAAATGGGGGCTCTGAATGACAGGTCCTCTAATTAACTTGTGTAACTGTGGTGGGCATTTTAAAGTAGAGGTTTATAAAATGGCCATCGGCACACATCTGCACATTTGCCACTTGTGCTTATATTGTAATAGTTGCCTAATACCAAAATGACAGTTATGATACATAAATATACAAATCAGTCTACTCACATGATAACTTTGTCCACTGAGAATGTGGACAACTGTTTTTGACCACTATGGTCTACTAGTCGAACAATCAGTGCTATAATTTGTAATTGTTTTCACAAAAGAACAGGGGTATAATTGTAAATACCCATACCCAAGTTAATTTCCTTTGTGTAACAAGTATAACAGGGCAAGCAGAACAAAAAATAAAGTAAAAAAAAAAATGACGCCATTGACAGGAATTTTAACCTGAAAAAAAATGTTCCTAATAGCCAAAACATAATTAAATCTCCCGAGACACCTTTTAAAAAAAAAAAAACTCCTGAATGCCTATCAGAACTAAGTGTGGTGTAATATATTCATGACTAATGAAAGGCGAGAACGAAGTGCCAAGAATGTCAAACTGTAAAGAAACATGGAGTTTAAAGTGTGATTCGATGCAGGGATGAGTTCTGCTTTGGTTAAGTGACTAGTCAACATGCAGTATTCATTGCACGGTGCAGTCATATGAATATCTGCATATTTGCCCCTGGCTGGTCTTATGGTGGAAATCCCTACACACGCGTCCACACTCATTAATCCTCTGGAATTTACGAGAGGTTGTATCCTCATGGGTTGTTCCAGGAATTCTCATGTACTGCAGTTTCAAACTAAAAAAAATCATAATTAAATACTCAGACTGACCATTTCACATACGTTACTTATGAATTAACTCAGGTGTTCCCAAGAAACCTGTGATTTCTTGTTTATTTGACCTTTTAAGGGTCAGGAATGCAATCACGGCTGAGGTGACACAAACCAGCTCCTCTCCCAAGCGCGCCCGTCCCCCAACAGCCCCCTCACCGAACACCCGGCCAGCAAACAAAACAAAACAAAAAAAAAAAAGAAGTTTCCACACAAATACCTTTGAGTGGGAATCAGTTTCCTCTTCCTGGGCGGAGCCGGAGGGGGAGGGCGTGGCCGATTTACTTCCCGGAGGTGAGGGAGAACCGTGGGCAAGGGAGCTGAGCTGGGACAGTGCGGTCATGTGACGGGACAGTATCCTAGGCGATCTGTTTATCAGCGGGCCGCGACGGGCGCTGTCATAACGCGAGCCGTCCGGGAGAGCCATCTCCTGGATCTGGGTGAGAAAAGAAGACCAGCTTTACTAAAAAAAAAATTTCTGTTTCCCAATTGCCTATCGTGGAGAGACACACCCCCCTCCTCTCCTCTCCTCTCCTCTCCGTCTCGTTAGAGGGGGGAGACCAAGGAGATTCCGGGGATGGGGGGGAGAAATGAGATCTGCCCCCCCAGACGGCCCACTGGTCCCGCTCTGCACCCCTCGGCTGGTCAGACTTGCCCCGGTTCTCGCACTCTCCTCAGGGATGGAAATCGTGCCGAGGCCTCCTCCTCCCGGCTCCTCCCGCGGTCACGGTCGCGGTCACAGACGTGCCCCCTCAACTTTTTAATAACGCCCAAACTAAGCAACTCCAAAACAACTGGCTAGCTACATGGCAGCATCACTGCTCAGTGCAGGTATGTCAGTGGTCATACCCAGCCAAATCGCCAACGCCAAAGTGTTTTCAGAATGGCAGTTGGGAAAAATGGCAATTAATTTTTGCCATTTCCGGCAAGTAACGCATTACACATGTTGAATTCCTGAACACTCCTTTTCCTCCCACACCTCCTGTTCCTACTCATTTCTAAGGATGCATTCACCAGAAAGTGCCCAAAAATGAAACAACCATTTTGAAAAGGGGTGTAACACTCCCATCTGCTGATGACAAGCTTAGAAAAACGCAACGCTGTCAATTTTCGGTGAGTGCATTCCTTTGTCTGTCTAATTTAAAGGTGCACAGTCGTGTTACTGCGAACGCTGATTGGCTAGTGCTGGCTATATAGCTGTTCGTTGTCCAGAAGTATTCTGTTAGATAGTATCTTTCTCTGGACCTACCTGAAGCAGTGATTAAGCTTATCTTGCCTAGAGGTAAATTAATTATAAATGACCAGGTTGTGTTCTGCCAAGGAAAAAAGTCTTAATCATATCTTTTGACCGCTGCCTCTTTTAAAAGGTTCAAAGGGGCACTGTTCGAAAGGTTTTCCTGAACTAAAGAAGTAATAATGGTTAACTATTTATGGACACTATCCTTTACTCCTTTGTGTTTAACCGTGACTTAGAAGCAAACACAAGCATTAAACCTTTTCTTTGCAAGCTAAATGAGCTGCTTTTTACTGATTGCTGACCCCGTTTGTGAAGAGAAAACAAAAAAAAACAACATAATTACGGCTTTAATCGTCAGTCAGCTGAGGGCCGTTGATTGAGTCTCCAGATGCCGTCTTGTTTCTGTTGCTCTTATCACATCTGACGTTATGTTTAGACGGCTGCGTCAAAACACGGCTCTGCCATTCGTCTGCCGTTCGGACTGAAGAGACGACGCTCGCGTTCGCGCTAGCGCAAACGAGACCGGGCCTTTCAGCGGCCGCCGCGGTTTCCGCCGACGCGGCGTGGCCGGGCGAACGAGCAGGGATCACAGAGCCGCACGCCGCCATTTGTTAATCGAGCGCAAACGTTCGTAAGTTAAAAAAAAAATAATAATAAAAAATCGAATTAGATTAATGTTTTGCTAACAAGATCAGGTTGCAGGGCCCCAGTAGATCCGATCTTAATAAACGGCAGTGAAGCATGTGTGCAGCAGACCTGGCTGTACAGTCATGATAATTGGCCCCGGTGGGTTTCTGGAATAAAATGCAGTGTAATGATGTGGGGGGGGGCGGGGACTGAACAGTTATTAGCCCGAATACATGCCCAGTGCATTACGTTGGTGCTCCCATCACCGTTTGGCAACAAAACGCTGGCTCAACAAAAGGTGTTAGAACACCAAATGACCCTGCAGCATTTACATCGCCCCCCACACACCCCCTCAATAAAAAAAAAATATTTAAAAGGCCCAAATAACTAAATAACTCAAAACACTGTCACTCTAATTCCCCAGCACACTTTGCATTTTTTGGGTGGACTTGCCCTTTAAGGGACCACTCAAACCACAAAGCAGCGAAAAACCAATTAATCAAACATGAATGGGCTATCATAGCAAGAGCTGGGCTATTTCCATAGCAACAGCCTCGGGGTAAAAGCCTCACCCTTAAGTCTGAACACACAACGTTTCTTCACAAACAGCACAGAAGGCCGGGGTTGCGGAACAAGACTCTGCGTAAGGAGCCCAAAAAAATGCAGAGGGGACATTTTTCACAAACCGAGGCTCTGCTTATTTTCTTTTTTTTTTTTCTCTAGGCTCCTTGGGTAAAGCACATTTTTGGAGAAATGAATTATGAATGCGCGAATATGCTTACTGTTCAATCGTGATTACAGTAGCTATTTTTCCTCCCTCTGTCACTTCCATCAGAGAACACACACTGTTATGCATTGACATCTGTCTCTACCTCTAGTAATATTCTATAGTTTTCTCATTAGTCTAGAGTATTAGTTGGGAATAAAATCACATCACTGCTATTAATAATAATACATAACAAATAACATTGAACCTCATAATCATCATCATCAACAACAACATCATCATCATCATCAGTTTAAGCAAAACCGCCTTAGCCAACCAAGACGATGCGCGGTGACCGTTACCGGAACTGAACATTAGCGACTTGCGTACGTCCAGTCACGTTTAACGGCCGTAGACCGGAACTCGGGAACATCGAAGAAGGCCGGCGGTCCAGCCGCTGTACGGTAAAGGCGCACACCTACACAAAAACACGGTTCGCTCTGACGAGCAGCCGATCTCCCGCCCCCGCTTTCAGTTCAGTTCCCGTCTGTCCTCGCGAAACGCAATAAAAGGCCAGCTTTATAAACAGGGCTTAAATGTCGGCGGACCGCACCGCGTTTGCGTGGTGATGTGCGATGCGCGTACGCTGCAAGCCCTCGCCGTTCTCTCTGCGAACCCGGTTCGCGAACATAAACGTGATATCCCTAATGACAGGAAAAACAACATTTGCATTTAGTGTCTCACTTTGACTAAAGATCGTGTCGTGTTAGTCAGAAATCACGTTGAAATGGGCTAATTGTTTTCTTACAGCAGAGACAGAAAAAGCGAGAGAGAGAGAGAGAGAGAGAGGCCATTTAACAGTACCGTATTTTAGCAGTTAATCACGTGATGTGACTGCTGTATAAACATTATGAAAAGATAGTAAAAAAAAAAGGTTGGTGGTTGCCATAGGTACTGTATTCTATTGTTTAATGGTGTCGCCTACTGAGGTTGGGGTGGGGGAAGCTAACATGCTGTACTAGCTTTATTTAGCTCCTAGCGCTTCTCTTTCAGAGGCCAAGAGGTAACGGAGGACAAATTTATATGGCCCGCAAAAAGGCTTCCACTCTTCTTTTGTCTTTTTGCTCACTTTACGTTTCTCTCTTCTAGCCTACCGAGAAAGTCGGCCTTCATTTTGAGCTGCAGGTGATATACTTTCAGCGTGATGTAGGGGGCACGCGCTTACAAGCTGGCGTGCGTGTGCACGCGCAGAAACGCACACTGTCACAACAGTGTGTACACACATGCACTCACAATTTTAACACACCCACACAAGCATACAATCTCTCTCTCTCTGCCTCTCTCTCTCTGTCTCTGTGTCACAAACACACACACATATACACAAACATGAACACACACACACTGTAGACACACAAACATACACACATACACCCACACACACACACGCACATATAAACACGCACGGAATACAAAGTGTAGTTTTACCTTTTATCAGGACATCTGTTCTGTTTGGTTTATTGCTAAGGAATGAGTACTGAAGTGTACAGACTGTACATACAGTCAATTACTTCCCCTTCCACAAGAGAGAAATATAAACATACAGCAGATAGTGGTTATGCTTTATTGGAAATGCAGTATTATCACCTAAATGCAATAAAACCCACACAAAAAAAATCCTAACTTGGCGAAAACACAGCAACGGCCTTCCTAAATTCCTTTAGCATGTTTCGAATATCCGAAAACATTCACAATAAATATGTCTTTGGATCACACATGTATGTGATTGCCAAATACAAGTGCAAATTTCAGATTTTAAATGGGTAGGGACAGCACACGGTTGGCTTAAATGAAATCTGAATGAAACATACAAGGCTCTGTCAATGATTTTGTGACATTTATTTTTAATAGAAAAATATGCCTTGTGTTTGTGAGATACACACTATATTGATCTCCATTTCTTTACAACTACCCAGAACAGAATTGCATTTATCTCAATCTTCTAAAAGCAATAAAAAAGAATGAAATAAGAGTACTGAAAAATACACACACACACACACACAGACACACCTGCAAATTTTGCTCCTTGTTACATTTACCATGTCTCAATGCAATCTTGGAGATGTTATTCAAATGAAAGTCGAATAACAAAGGCTTTCCAATTACATACTGCTTCTGTGTGTGCAAGATGAGGTATCAGAGAGTTCTTGTTCTGTGGTCCTCCTGACCTTAAGATTGAAATGGTTTCAATCTCGGCTAAGATTGCCTGCAGCGTTTGATTCACCAGAAGAGATTCAGAAAGCTCGGAGGGCGATGCTATTACAGCCTGGACAACAACAGAATGAGATGGCCACAAGATCGCACATATTTCACCCGTGCTCCTTCTCACAATTATGCGGCTGAAAGCGTATACCACCCGCTTCAGAATCGCATGCGTGCGTCATCGCGGACACGACAGCACTCCCGCAAATCTCATGATCTGCGATAATCAACCGCTCATCGACACGGTTTCATGCATGAGTGGAGTGTATGACTAAACCAGCCGTACCCAACCCTGTTCCTGGAGATCCACCGTCCTGTAGGTTTTCACACCGACCCTAACAAAGCAGACATCATTCAACGGCTGGAGAGCTCACTGAGCTGCTAATTAGTACAATCAGGTGTGCCAATTTAGGGTTGAAATGAAAACCTACAGGATGGTAGATCTCCAGGAACAGGGTTACCACTGGACTAGAGAGTATGTTCATGAGCTCAAGGTCTTTCTGACTCAAATTCAGCCGAAGCTGTGGGGGTGGGGGGGTGGGGGGGTTTGGGATGGACAGAGTGCATTAAAATTACGGTGCGCTCCTTGATGCCGCCGCTCTCGTAATTAGTCCATTACCAGATGAAAGGCCTTAATGGGCGCACGCCATCGTCCCCACGAAACAGAAAGGGAAACGCACCCCTCACGCGTGTCACGGCTCACGCGACTAGCACCATTCTTTGGAGCGGTGAAGAAAAGAGGTGCAGGTCAGCTTTGTTTTGGGTTCGCAGGGTTCCGCTTTCCCTGGCTCATATTCATCGAGCTCCGGGTTACGGGGGCGCTCAAACGTCGCTCCGGCGACGGCGGCGTTTACTCTCTTTCGATGTGCCCCCAACAAACCACCCCCCACCCCCACCCCCCAACGACCATTTCGGCTCAGGACGCCCGGAGAGAAGGGACGGACATCGGAGAATGAAGTCTATGCACACCCCCCTTCCCCCCCCCACCCGCCCCCCGTTTGCGAAGTAGCACCGCGTTCCCACGCACGGCTACGGCACAGGCGATTAGTCCCGCGCGGCACTCCGGCGGATTACATGGGGGATGACCGCGGCAAAGCCGCCACAGTCCGTGCTTTCCCTGCGCTTCGCCATGTCTCTGTGAAAGAGCGGCGGCGGCGGCGGTGGCTAACGCGGAGCGGGAGGCCGGGTTAGGACACGCCTTCACAGCGAGGAGGGGCCCGCGGTGGACCCACACCTGTTCTCGGCACCGCTTCGCAACACCAATCATCCATTCTACGGAGACCCTGTCCAAGGAAGAGGAAGGACCCCTGGAAAGTGCCCGGCACAGTGTCAGCGTCATTAGAGGAGGGAATCACGTTTCTGCGGTAAACACCTGGGCAAAATCTGAGGCCATTTTATTTCCCGGGGCAAGTTTTAGTTTAATGTATCCTCAGAAACTTACTTGGCCTGGTTCGATTAAGACACCGTCACAGGAAAATGCTGACTAAAGCTCCCATTAAAAACGGCACAAGGTTCCAGCCCTTCTGAAATGGGTGGGGAAACCCTGTGTTTTTTTTTTGTATTCCACTTCGGTTTACATGCGGAGAGGCATGCAGATCTGCTAAACGGTACCAGCGGTGCAGAGAGAATCCCGGAGAAAGCGGGAGGCGGTGTGGGAGTGGGGGTGGGAGTGAGGGGGGGGGGGGGGATGCCAAGTAGCCCCCACGTCCCCCGGATTGGAGACATCTTGTCGAGAGTAATAGCCGCCTCGCGCAGGTTCACAGTTGCTATTGTAAAATCACGGAGCGTTTAATTGAAACAAATGACTATAATAATAGAACATTATCCCTGCGGGCTCCGAGCCGTGACAGCCTTAATTATCGCCGCGCTGAGGACTCGCGACGCCGATCCCGCCACGGAAAGGGCCAAACACGTTTTGGGCGGCCGGGGAGAGCGGGCCGCCCCTCGATCGCGCCAAAGCCTCTGCTCCTGCCAAAAAAAAGGCCCCCGTCTTCTCAAACGGTCCTCCTCATCCTCCTCCTCCTCCTCCTCCTCTGGTGTGCTCCATCCATCTTCCGACCCCGCCAAGATCGACTTCACCCCACAAGACTCATTTATAAAGCGCTAAGGAGCATTAATGTGAGAGGGGCTTTATAAATTAGATGCTATTTAAGGTCTCGGAGCACGCCAAGCTCACCCACTTTGGCAAAAGTCATTTTACGTCATCGTACGTTCAGGAGACCTGATGGAACTGAGGTTATTTTCTCCTGAACTCTATTGACAAAGTTTTTTTTTTTTTTTTGACAAAAGGCTAATATTAGATGGTAGTAATTAAAAGCAGGAGGCTGTAAATAAAAATCATTATCTATAAACGATGTGCCATGGGAGACAACCTCTGTATTAAGATATGTAGTTATTAATTATCGCGCTCTGGCAATTCGCACTCTGTCTAATGAGTGTTACTGCAGCAAACACGTCTCATTCGCATCTCGCTGCGCCCCCGTCGTTTCCCTTCGAGGTAAAAGTCGGCCTCCCAGATTCGGTTCCTCGTCGTTTCTGCTAATCCCAGGTAGTAAGCTCGCTTTGCGTAACGTTGAAATCCCTTCGACCGCGCCACTCTAAATTATGCAGCGGCCTTAACAACTGTTGGCCAACGTAATTTAAATTACCCGTCATGAATATTCATTAACCGCAATGAACACTGACTCATGTTTATCGTTCAATCCGTAAATGTTTAACCTTCACTGCCACGTCTTAGTTTAGACTTGATGTCCTGTTTAACCCCACACAGTAACGCATATCGCTGAGTTCAGCTATTTATATTTTTATCTTTATAGGCTGGGGTGAGAATTTATTTTTCCTATAAGTTAATTCACATATTTGATTGATAACACACATGGCTGATAACTAAAAATGTCACATATTTTTTGCAAGTGTAAGCACAAAACAATCCAGTTCGACACAATATACCTGTGTGGCTGACTAACCAGTTAATCGTTTTCTTAACCACCTGTTGTTTTTTCAGGCACCCATAAATGCTTAATAATAGTACTAATTTGGCTACATGCACTTCTTGCATGAGCCATTGTGATTTCACCCTTACGGTGTTTAGCTTTCAACCTGTATATGATCTTTTGAGAAGAGTTTTTTATGGTCAAATTACATTTCACTTCTTTTCCAGAAGGGAAGGGAGGGAAGTGCTCCATACCGTTGCCTTTCCGAATGAGTTTTCCAGAGTAGGGAAATTGACGTGGAGCTGTATGGCCATATTTGCATAGCAGGAATTTTCAATTAAACGGAGCAGCTTGCTGGGAAAACTGTCGAGCGTAGTTTCGCCGCAGTTTTGTTGTTGTGTACAGCTCATGCACATACGGATGTTGATAGCAGTTTCCCCCTCAACCGACAACTCTGCCAACGCAAGAACATTCTTGCGGAGGCAACGCTGGCGACTGAACCCGGTTTGGCTGCGCGGCACGATCAGAAAGCTTGCCAAATTTTGTCTATCTGTTGTGGGAAATTACATTTCTCATCAACTGTCTTTTGTATATCATCGGTGGCTGTTGGACAGTCTGGACATTAGGAGCTTCTTTTTCTAGAGTCGCTGAGGGCGAAGCCTGACACCGACGGATCGAACCCGAGTTCTGGCAAAGCGGAGGAGACTTTTGTACAGAGGTGGACAATCCAGGTTCAGAAAGTAAAAGTTCATCCCAGGATTTTGTTCCAGTCACCTGGATTTGCTAATGAGCACCATTCTTCAGCAGGAGTACTAATACTGCTGAGTCAGGTGGAGAATACCTGGCAGGACTTTGATTCGACCCTGGAATGTCCACTGCTTTTGTAATAACTCAAGGGCAGAGATGCCGACTTTGCCGACGCGGGTCGTGTCCTATCAGAGAATAACCCAGAAGTTTGGAAACAATACACAACTGAACCAAATGCAGGTACATTAAGATCCTGTTTTGCGTACAGAACCGCTTGTGAATGCAAACATCCATGTTTTGGCTTCAGTTATGTTCAGAATGACCATAAACTGTAAGTAGAACTAATGTACACTTGGTTGTAGACATTGAATTTTTTTGAACAATTCTGAAAACATACTGCAGTGAAACTGGCTTAACAAAAGTTTCAGCCCCAAAGATGAGATCATGGGTTCACTCCCCGAACTCCAATATTTGACCGCGTTGCTTTTGGAATCCCCCCCCCCCCCCCCAAAAAAAAAAACCTGCCCTCGTTGTGAAATGTAGACTGCAGCCTCATTTCAATATTTAAACACACCTCCCCCTCCACCAGTATCCCTCCCCCCTCACCCCGCCGCCCCCTCCATGTTCCTCATTAGTGGCATTGTCAGGGAAGCTGTTCTTTCAAAGACCTACATCACACGCCACCTCACCTTTTGCCAAAGACGTGATCTGAGAGCTGTCTCATGGCATGCGTTTCAAAGTGCCTCAAAAAGACAATATAACCATGTACAGGTGTGGTGTGTGGCACAGGCAGTGAGACTGCGGCATCTGATGGGGGCATCGCTCTGTAATGGGGGGAGTGGGAGGAGTCTAGGCAAAAGCTGACTTAGTTACAATTGGCTGCTGGTCTACATCAGGGGGTACCCCCTAAATGACCACCCCCTGGACCATAAACTCTAAAACGGTTAATGTTGGAATCTTATACCAACACCCACTACAGACTACAATACAGTGTCCATTTCAGTCCATGAAAGCGAATGTACTATATGACCAAAAGTATCTGGACACCCCTTGTTCTGGAGCTGTTTTTCATGGTTTGGGCTAGGCCCCTTAGTACTAGTAAAAGCAAATATTAATGTTACAGCATACAATCACATTCTAGATGAGTCTGTGCTTCCAACTTTGTGCCAGCAGTTTGGGGAAGGACCTTTCCTGTTTCAGCATGACAATGCCCCTGGGCACTCAGCATGGTCCATATAGAAATGGTTTTGTAGAGAATGATGTGGAAGAACTTGACTGGCCTGCCCAGAGCCCTCACCGCTACCTCATCCCATGTCTTTGGAATCAATAGGAAAGCCTACTGCGTGCCAGTCCTAATCGCCCAATCAGTGCCCGACCTCACTAATGCTCTTCCGGCTGAATGGAAGCAAATCCCTGCCGCAATGCTCCAACATCTTGTATAAAGCCTTCCCACATACTTTTGGCCATGTAGGGTATGTAACACATTAGAATGATCATAATATTGATGCAATCAAATGACATGCTGGTGCTTTTTTTCTTTGTTAGTACACCAGGTTTATTGCATCTGAATGTGACAAGGGAAAATCTATTTTTGCTGAGGGGAACAAGGCCTCCCCCCTGCCAAATTGGGGGCCCGCCGGTCTACATCGTCCTTTATTCGGGACAACAGGACAGTAAAAAGCAGGACAGCAGGACATTCCCGGGCGGGGCACGTGTGCACTGAAATGGAGGAGATGCTGTACATCGCTGGGAAGTTGCCGTCGCTAGGCCACGCCCATTTCTCGGAACGGTGACGTGGCGGAGGGCGGGGGGACACCCCCCAAAAAACGGTCCACGCGCAGCCCTCGGTTGCGCGGGCGCGCGGTTCGGCGGATGCCGCGACAAGGAGCGGTCCGACACAGACGGGGTTTCATTGAGCGATAAGCCGCGGAAGCCCGCGGCTAAATGTAGCATAAAACCCTATATCCCTGTAACAGTGTCCCGGGGAACGGCGCATCTTATCTCCCGCAGCTGCGTCTCTTTATTTATCCTTATTTTTTTTAATAGTTTGGAGCTTACGCGTTAGAGAGAGTGAAATAAAGGCGGCCCTGGCTGGTGACGGGGCGTCCTGGAGGTGCACGGCTGACACGTAAGCCGTGTTTTGTTTGCCTCCGGCTCCTCGTTGGCACTCGTTAAAGCCAAACGGAGCGGCCGCACGCAACGATAAAGGGCTCTCAAACGATAAGCGCTACACGCAAAGACTCTGTCTTAAGCATCTGCAAGACCCACAGACAAATGCTCATTCATTCATTTATTCCATAAGTTGTTTTTTTTTGTTGTTTTTTTAAACCCAGAACCCCATGCATTCACCAGATACGTTTAGTTTTTTCCTGTAGCAAAACGACAGGCAAGTGTTTGACATGTGAAGGGGCGTCAGAGGATGCCGTTGAAAAAAAAAAAAAGAAAAACCTTATGACAAATGCGTTTAAAAAGATTTTAATATCTGGCCATAAAATTCTCTATTTTGAAACATGACAATAACACTGTCTGCTTTTATTTGTAATTCTGCACCACCTCAGAGCGTATATGATTAAAAAAGGAAATTAAATTCGTACCTTGCCCATTTATTAACTTAATCGTAAAGCTAATTGACTTTATTAAAAAATGAAGATGAATTCTGCGACAGAAACGCAAAGTCCTTTTGACATAATGAAATTGAAAATAGCCATTTCTTTAAAATATTTCTTAATATACAGCTACACAGTTTTTATATCACATTGTTGCTGGAAAAAGGCCCCCTTTTCCCTAGAGATAATAAAAGAATTGAATTTTTTCTTATCGGTCATCTATTTTTTTTTCCCAGAGAAAGCTATTACTTGCTGCCTGCGGTTGCTAGGCAACAGGAAATATTAATAGCAGCTTTTATTAGCCCGGCTTTACCAGAGGAGTACTAAAATGAGGAAGTGGAAAACATGAATGTGTTACATAAATCTTTAGACCTTTCAGGGTGTGCACAAGTCTCTGTTTGTGCGATGATTTATTGCGATGATGGTTCATTTATGAGAGAAGGGGGTGTGAAATAAGAAAAAGGAACATTACCCTGAAGGACTATTTGAAAATAAATAATTGCAAAGGTGAAAAGAAAGCTGTTTAAAAACCAGAGTTCTCTTTCACAGAAATTTTATTGGCCTATTACACACAGGGAAAAAAAAAGCTTTTCACATTTTCTCCCTGCTCTGGGAAAAGCAATATGAATAGATTCATTTCTTATGAAGCATTCCCTATAAAATGCTTTGCGTCGTGCTCTCCCATCAGCGACGGAGAAGCAATACAAACAAATACCCCTTCTGCCCGACGGCCATAGTCCCTAACTGGATTTTCACTAAAAAGGACCATTCAGAGGCCTGATATTACAGAGATCTGTTTTGCTTTCATCAAGCCCGTTTTTATTTTCACGAGTAATTTTGAATTCATAGCAAAATTTCAGTGTTACTGCAATAACTCTGCTATTTCGGCTAACTAGCTTTTGTATCGCCGCAGCCATAGGACTGTGTACTTCAGCCACTGGTTATAAATGTTCAGTTTCTGCATAACACTTGTCTTGCGATTGGTGTTGAGCAGGGCAATTAACCATGCTGCACAGTTTCTACATCTTAGAGAACAGCTAACTGTGATTTAGAAAGCAGAGGTAGCGACAGCACTCTTACCATGTTGAGGCGATTCCATGTTAAAGGGTCACATGATAATGGGATGAAAAAAAATGATGTGTGCAGTATTGGCCACAGTGCAGCTGTGAGAAGCATTTTCTTTACCTTAAGGGATGCCAGGTTTCATGTATGAATGATAGATCTCTTGATGTTTCTTCATTTTAACCTCTTCCCCTATTCGTTTGATTAAAATGTCTAAACTGGCAGGCCTACAAAACCGCAAAATAAAAACAGAGAAATCCTCGACAGCGCAGAGCCTATTAAAGGGTGAGTGGCTAAGAAGTTCAGTAGAACTAACCTTAGAACTTGAGCTTCCACTATCTTGGACAAGTGAAGAAGGAGGGCGTGATCTTTTGAGCCGAGCTAAGCAACTCCAGTTTTCCAGTTTGGTTGTTACTTTAATCACAGTGAGGACACAAGGCCCACCTGAAGCCAGCAGACAGGGAAGGCCTCGACGAGCGTTGGATTGACCAGGCCATGGCCATAGTTGCACTTTTACCATTTATGGAGGTGCGGTTCAGGGTTACAACTCCAGCCCTTCCAGATTCCAATCGGTTCAGTATTTACACTTTTAAAAAATATATATATTTTTACCACTTTTGTGAGTGTATCCTAGACCCCCCCCCCCCCTTTTAAAGATGCCCTCCACTCAAAGATGTCTGTTTTAATGGTTAACTCTTCTTGGAAGCATGACTTTCACTATACTGTGTACATAACTTCACATTCTTACATTGTAGATGGAGAGCTTCTGCGTCCCTGAAATCACAGTTAGAAATGTGCACATACGTGCAAAATATGTGACGTCACAAATGCGTCAAACCTATTATGGTCCATTATGCAAAAATATGCAAATTACGGGAGAGCAATGTGGTGAACGGAAACCTTAGTGCATAGAAAGCTCATTAGTTACATTGTTGTGACAGTGGGTGTGTTGAACATTGCAGACTGCGCAGTTTTAGGATGCAGTCCTGAGGTAGGAACTTTGTTCCACTCGTTACCAGAGGATCCCTGTCTAGAACAAAAATGGGTTGAATTTGTTTATAAAAATCACGTGGATTTACCTGAAAGCATTGAGAAAATCTTTTGTTTGTAGTGTACATTTTACAGACTACCGCTTCCAGAACCTTGTGCAGAAAAACTGATTTTGAATCTGGACGCCGTGTCTACGGTAACCCCGGGAACCACAGTGGCAGGCCGGATCAAATTGCACATTCATAGATTGTGGCATGCTCAATGAGGGTAAAGCTGCAGAGATGCTACTAAGCAAGGGCGTAGGTTTGCATATGGACGGTAGGGACATGTCCCTACCAATATTTTGGGAGGACAGAAATGTCCCTACCAATATTTGAGCGACTCGTTCGCATTATCTTTGGAGTGAAATCACATTGGATAATTCCGATCTTCCCTCTCAGAGGCTGTCTCCAAGACGACCAATTTAGGCATGCTAGCATTTGATTGGCTGAAAGGGAGGGGGCTATCTGAAGGCTCCCGTCATGTGCAAATATCATACCTACTCAGACACGGAGGAGGCGAGAGCTGACCAGTAAATAGTTCGCAAACGTTCGCCTTGTTCGCTGAATTTGAACGCACCTCTGTGTGCTGTTAACGGTAAGTTATCACTGTCAGTCCATGCCTCAAGCATGGGCGAAAATGTAGTCTTTCAGACGACTTAATCCCTTTCACCCATTGCCTGCACTGCACAGCACACAAAGTAATTTTTTCCATGCCAACACGTTTTGTACTTTGTAGATATCATGCCACCAAAAAAGCGTAAATAATAGGTAGCAAACTAACTAGCCAGTAGCCACGTTGATTTAAAATTGAAACCTGCTAGCTACCTAACGTCACTAGCCTTTCCATTGTGGAAAATAAGTAGCAAGCTAACCCTGGCTTCTATCATCTATAGGCTAGCAGTCAGGTTGCTAGCAGGAGTAAACATAAAATGGGTGGATATCTCAAATTATGAGTCTAGAAATCTTATAAAATTGTCACCATTAATGAATATTTTTGTATACAGGAAACACAGCAGCAGGCTAGAGAGGTAGAGCAGGCTGATGAGGAAACAGGTGCATCTTCAGAGTTTCAGGTGAGGTCATAATTATGAACTATAGTTTGGAATTATAGGGAGGCATTAGCATTAAATTTAGTTTTAGGATTTTTAGCAAATTGGTTTCATAAGATCCTATTCACTCAATATTTAAAGTTGCCCACAAAAATAAATGGGACCCCAAGTTTAACCATATGCTTGTATCAGTCTTATTCATAAATGCATCAAAGATATTTGCTAACAGTTTGTATCTGTTAATGACTGACGTAGGCATCTGTTTGGATTGTTTAAATAGACACCAAGACAACCTTCGTGAGAAAAACACAGAAAGCAGAAACAGAATAGAAAAGGAAATGAGGTAATATACTGAAACTGGCAGGCCTACCTAATATAAAAATGTTGATGTCTTTGATCTGTTATTGTGTATAGTTTGTATTTAAATGTAAATACAGATCTTAATGTAAATACAGAGCTTATATGTTAATAAACCATTTGGTTGTTAGCATTAAACAGTCCTCTTTTAATTTTTTTTTTGCAGTGGTCACACACCCTCCCTAGTCATTGATTTTGTATTAGACAGTATGTGATGTGTACAGCCCCTGGGGGAGGGGGGGGGTGGGGGGGGACCAAACCTACGCCCTTGCTACTAAGCCATTGTCAGTAGTTCATTGAACATTTTTGGTGAAAAAAAAACATATTAAACAAATCATTATTCAACATAAAATATTTTGTAAGGTTTTAAAATACATCTGGAGGGGTTCTTTACGGCCGCATGTAGAGAACCTGCAGGGATACCCCCACAGGCGGCTAACACCACGACGCTGTGGGAATTAAAAATGTTAATTACATTACGTTACAAGCGAAATGTGTATAATGAGAAAAAGCCATTTAGGCTTCATCTAATTCATCCTTAAGCACGCTCACAATCGTATCTGTGCAGTCAGACGACCTTAAGGCACTTGTTAGATATGATTTTAAGCGCGATAGCTGAGACTCGGCGATAAGATCGAAGCCGTTCGAGGGTTAAACGGCGGAGTGGTGTGGCCCTTAAGGGAAGTGCAAGGTCGACGCGTTCAGACGAGGCCCTCGCGGTGCCGCACGTCTCTCCCGCGTTCGGAACTGCGCATGCGACGCGTGAGGGGTAGCAGGGACGCGTCAGCTGCGTTTGCGCAGCGGCGGCGTCGTGTTCCAGGGGAACTGATATCCCGGCTCGCCGCAGTGAAATCGCGCACGCCTGTGTGCTAACATGCTACTAACACGCGCACAGACGCAGACTGAACTCACTGCGCTCATGGTCAGTGGAGTCCCCAAGCTGAAACTGCTCATTAGCGCCTGTTTTAGGAAGCAGTTATTCGGTTACTATTTAGGTAAGGGTTAAAACACTAATTGGGTTCTAACTTAGGAATATGAATGAGAAATCACATTGAGCGTTCTTAAATGGGGACAATATTGGCCTGGTTTTCAAAGTGCATTGCTATTTATGGGTAACAATGGAGTCGAAAATAGTGGTACTATTCTGGATTGGAAGTTCCAATTTAATCGAGTAAAGTGAATTGCAATAATGCTGAATGGTCAAATCTACAGCCAGGGAAAATTGTACGTATGTGAATGCCAGATTCGGCTCTCGACTAAACGCTTCAATCCTGCACAGTGCCTATAAATCGCTACGTATGGCTGACAAATGAACTTAATGGTGGAATAAAAATACAGTTAAAGAAGGAGAGTGTGGAAAAAAAAGGTCAAGCTTGATAATGTGTGTTACTATAGGTCAAGAACTCAACGCTGCTGCCCGAATCCGACCCTGCGCTTGGGGGAGTGCTCTTCGGGATTAATTTGAAACAACTGACCATAAAGCACATGTTCCTTCATCACACCGTCCAATAAAAATAAACAATGATTTTAGGGCCTTTTTCTGCCAGACAAAGCAGGCACTGACCATGGCCGCCAAATTTATCGCGTCACCCAATTCCTGTATTTACGCTACTCGTAACATATTCATTCCTTGGGTGGGGCAGGGGAGGGAGGGAGGGGGATACACGACGACTCACAAAAGGCTTGAGAAGCATCTACGATGGCGGCGAGCGACTTAACGTCGAAACCTTAACAAAGATTTATACGCGCCTAAGTCCCGCTCGTCCGACCCGTTCTACCTGAAGATGGAAACCGAAGGCCCTAATGCCTTCTCTGTCGTGACATTTATGATTTTAACGGGACGCGCGGAGGCTTGCAAACAGCATTAGCGGGAGCCCCGTTCGTCTGAAACGGCTTTCCGCACTACGCCGCGCTCGCCCCGAAAGAGACGCAAGCCACGGAAACAGTGAGCGTGACAGGCCTCTAATGGACTACAAACGGCCTTCTACACAATTAGGAAAATGCAGGCAATTATGTGTTTCTATCTAAATTAGTTGGTTGTCAGGGAACAAAAAATAAAATCCAATTTGCTATCCTGTGACCAAAGAAAGGCTTAGATTGTTTGGATTTATTTATTTATTTTTTTAGTATATTGTTGTTGTTTTCTCTGCTCTAATTTCCTGCCTTTTATTCGCCTTGTTATTTTGTTTATAGTATATATGCTCCTTGAAGCAGAGGAAAATGGAGGGGAAAATACTGCCACATCATGGCACAGAAATAATGTGCTGGTCCCGGGAGGGGGTTAGAAAACGGAGCATGAAAGCTTGCAGTGGGCCTGCGTTCGGGACGCAGAAGCGTCGTGGAAACGGAGCACCATGGAAACCTGCAGTCGCACGGACCCGAACGGCTGCGCTGATCGTCGCGCGCCCCGTCTCTGGTTGAAACGCTTTTCGCAACAGCGCCCCCCTCTGGTCTTCCTCTCCCCGCGGCCCACGCCTCTCGTTAGGCCCGGAGCTGTGGCCTGTGATTTAACTGCTGCCTCCTGTTTGTGATGAGCAAGGCCTGTTTCCCTAACGATCTGTTCTTATGATCTGGTCCTTTTAAAGGAAGTCTTCTGTGTTGGCCATACCTTTAATAATTAACTCTTCAGATTTAGGGGGAAATTCTATATAATAATAATAATAATAATAATAATAATTTTTAAAATGATAAAGACAACTGCAGTTCTTTCATTATTAATGAAGTGCTTGACATTTACATTAGATTGTAAGCACAGTATTATGTGTTTTTAATACGGACTCAAACTGCATATTGATTGCTTTGAAATATGACTGCAGCCAGAATATTCGAAATGGCATTAAAATATCACCTAAATAATATGTTTGCTGTTATTTCTTCATGGAACGCTTGAATTAAGACGTTTTGTGTCCTCTTACTCTCTTTCTTTTTCAAAAGACAGAATCCAATCACAGCACAGAAACAGGTCCCATGTCTCCGCTTTAGTCCTGACAGCATTTTCAAAAGGGCCTGGATTTGAACTCGTGGGTCACATGGCCGTCGCACCGTCGCCTGAATAAAAATGTCCCGGTTTGCATTCACGGAGCTCGCCGCGGTAGCGCCAGCGCACGTACGTAAAAGTTTCCCCGCAAAACGGACCGTTAACCCCTGACCTATGCGGGGAGTTTTTCGTCTAATTAAGGTTTTTCCTTTTTTTCTGACTCAGGATCCAGCCAGCTCTGTTCGGTTGCCAGCTCATGAAACAAATCTCCCCGATCAAACCAGATCTTATTGCAACCCTAGACTGGCATAATACCTCATTCCCCCGCCTGTCAGGGGGAGAATGCCTGCTGGAGGACAGATGAAGTCTAATGGATTTTTTCCATTTGAAAATTTCATGTACTCTCTTTTTTTCCACCACAACCCCCCACCTCTCTCTCTTTCTCTCTCTCCCCTCCCCCCTCCCTCTCCCCCCCTATCTCTTCTCCTCTCACAAACATGTGCTCTCAAATCTGAATATATGCCCTGACCTGCATATGCTATAGTAGGCACACAGCATTTGTGGAATATATTTTTAGCCGCATGTCTCGCTCGCTTTACAAAAACAAACAAATTCCAATAACGAGCGTCGTGTGCCGCCATCTTCAGGAACAAATCCGACTGCCAATTAAAACGACTTTCTGTTGCCATAGTTTGATTTTTTTTTGTGTCTCCACAGTATCAAAATATTTGCTTCACAGATGCTGAATTCATTATTTAGAGCTTTGGTTTATTGTATTTTTTTTTTTTTGAAGATGATTTCTCCCAACAAAGACAGCAGGGATTTTTTCATTTGAATGCATCTCTGCATTCTTCTGTCAGTACGCCGTTGCATTTCGGTGTATAAGTGATTCCATGTGCAGACGGGCTGAGAAATAAGCAGCACATAAAAGCGATCTAGAAATATCTAAACAAGGTGCAGACAAAATGTCTTCAAAAAGGCTAAATAAATATACGCTGATTTTTTGAACACGTAGCTACAACCGAATATTCCTGTTTATGTCATGCTACATTATTATCTGTAGCTTGCTGGAACACATCTATACTGTATATTTGCAAAGTGCTAACATTGTAGTTAACTATAAGCATTGTGTGCATTCAATGTAAATATTATATATGAAGGTAAAAAATATTGTTTAATAAAGTAATCTTGACATCGATTTTAAGCATGATTATTGCTAAAGCAAGCCAGATTAATGCTTAAACAATGTATTTGTATGAAGAAATTGAATCAAGCAACATCAACTGTTAAACTGAATATATGTAAGCTATTTCTGAAGCTGTACTGCATGTAGTACCATGGCCTACTGTTTGTGTTGCACAAACCAATATAGGTCAGGCATTGGATACTCAGGTAGCATTTTGGTATCCCCAAGGAACTAAACCACAGCCATGCACTGTGAGGATACAATTGAAATAAAAACAATATAAAATATAAAAAAACAGCTATATTATATTAAAAAAACTTTCTTTCTGGCTTTGATGCACTTGCTCTCAAAAATCATTGAACTGTGTGTGCAGATTTCTCAGTGAAAGTTGACCAAAAATGAACCAATCTGACGATTCACACAACACAATACTTTGTGTGTGTGTGTGTATATATACGAAAGATAGCTTTAACCAAATGGGATCCGTGACACACAGAATCACAGGATGCTACGGCACACTGAGCTTCCTTCGCCTGATAGGTCTCCTGGCCTGCCAATCAGGGCCTGGCCGGCTCCGCCCTCCTGAGCTTCCGATGCTCTCAAGAACATCTCTTAAAAATCTGACCTGACCGGTGAGCCTCATTTCCGTTCTGATATTACCCCTGCCCCCCCCCCCCACCCCACTGCCCCCGAGAAACGTGTAATTGACCAAAAAACAAAATACCCAAAAAGCAAGCGTGTCCCTGACCTCCGTCTGATGACCCCGAGCAGTGCATTATGGGAGAAAGCGAGGAGAGCCCCTCGGTTACTTACGGAGGGCATTTGGCCGGCCAGCAGGTGTCCGTCCTGCACCAGCATGTTGGACATCATGATGGCGGGCAGCTCCGGGTACGAGTAGGGGTTGATCAGGCCGTTGTGGGGCAGGGAGTGGCAGAGGTAGCCCGTCTCGGGGTCCATCAGGTGCAGCAGGGAGGGGTCCGGGTGGTTGGGGGGCGTGATGGGGGGGATCTCGTAGTCCTCGTCGCCTGCACCGCCGCCGCCGCCGCCGCTGTTACCCCCGCCCTGACCGGAGTAGCTCTGAGAAGAACAGAACGAGCGCTGGTCACCCCACAATACCGAAGAGGAAGATCGGCGATTACAAAGGGTGGCTAACTATTAAGTGCTAACATTCAAGAGAACCTCCTTAGGCTGGTGTGAGTAGGCCTGAACCTTACGCTACCAAATAAATAAATAAATAAATGAATGAATGAATGAAGAAAAATAAATACTCTGTGCAATTACATTCATAAAAATATGTACTAGCGGAGGAAATACACGCTAGCGCTTACGGCTAAGGCTAAATTAGTAATATCTTCAGTATGAATGCACTCCCACTGCTGTTTGGAGTCTCTTGGCATCCATAGCATGATAGTAGCGACCTGCCAATGACTCGGGCAGCTCCCCGCCCATGCCTGCTCTGGGGGTCCCGCCTTTCGAACACTCCGTCGCCGGGAGACCTCGGCTAGTTGCCGGTCGGCACGTGCCGCACCCTCCCGGGGGAGTCTCGGCGGTGACGAGAGAGCTACCATAAAGAAAGCAGGCAATTAACTCGCCCCCAACCCAAATCCTGTTTGCGGCGAGGATAAAAATCTGCACTCCACCTCCCCGCATAAATGATTTATGATTTATTATACCTTAGGCAAAGTCACTCATTCACGTACATGAAAATGTGGCTCCGCCCACTCCAAAGAGGGGCATCATGGGAAAGGAACACAAAAGGCAAATGAAACGTGCTCCCCAAAAATAAAATTATCCATGCAGAACCCCCAACCCATCATGGCACTGAAAATGCAAGAATATTGCATATATGTTTTTGCATTTTTAAAATGTTTAACAATAAAAGGTTTTTTTCTTATAATCTGCCACTACCCACATGCAGAGGTGGGTAAAGAAATATGTTCTTGCACTCCAAAAATGCACACCAGGAGCATTCAATGGGGAATGAAAAGCAATTTTGTCAGAGGCAATCTGACTTCACTCCGTTCATAATGACTGAGTCGAATTAATCATCACAAATAATATTCCGGTGTCAGCCATTCAAGAGGTTTTTAATAGAATTTTCATGATTCATGTCTCGCGGTATATATCAAACAGTCAGTTCTGCAACATTTCAGAAATCAATTCAAAATCATCTTCGTGTAGGCTGTCATCTTCTCCAGCAGAACAGCCATTTATCTTGCAAACAAATACTTTTAGCAAATAAACGGCAAGAAAAAAAGAAAACAAATGTCTCATAGGGTCGGCCATTTTCTTCCTCCTTCACGGACTGTAAAATACCTCAATTTCTGCATGATCAAAATACAGCACATTTTTCCCCACACCGTTCATTTAAGCACTTCTATATTGTGTGTGTAGTGAACGCTAACTTTTGCTCATTTAAATTTTATCTCTCAGAACATTTATTTTTAAGTTTTTGAAATCTATCCCTTTCATATAGTGGATTACATTAAGGAATGATGATAGCATCGGATAATACAGTTAAGCATTGGAAGTTTTAAACACAACACATGCATTCTAAAGACTAGTGGACATAAAATTTTAGTTTCAAGACGAACACCGTTTTAACCAGCAATTCTGCCCCCCCTCGCTGTCCCTAATGTGAAACTTGATGGACTCCATGATTTATTTTGTCCCTACATTGTTCGAAACCGAACAGATTAATTTTCTCGATTGTCCTTTGAAGACAGATGTTTTTGTGAACCTTCAAGGATACTGTTATTGTTTTGGGTAGTGGACGAGAAAACGAACATTTCCTGAGATTCAATTTCCCTCATAATTGTTGGAAGGAAACCAAATTGTCTGTTGTAAACACTGAAAGCATTGTGTGAAATGACTGGTTGTCGGCGTCCTCTGGGAATTCCACTTTTCCGTAATGTTTTACAATTCAATTGTGTTATTAGGTACAGTTTTTTTCCAGTCCTGCGCTGGGGCTGGTGCTTCGTCAGGACTTGTGTCTGTGGGTCATTTTGACATTTACATGTTTGGAGAACACAGGACTCTTTCCACTGTTCTCGGCCCTCATACTCTACATAATAGCCATTTCACAATCACATTGTACTCATGATTTGTTACCTCTTCATACAATGGAAAATGCTTCTCACAGTGAATGGATGCACACACAACAGTAGACAGCACAATAATTATTTGGTTGTACTGTGCCCTTAAATTCTAAAAAAAACCTTATGACAGGATTCTTTGTTATTACACAATGCCAATTCAGTACAGCTGCCTAATATTTTCATGTAATATTATATTTAATTAACTTGAATGGATGCATTCTGCAATAATTCTTTTGCAACATGTGATTACGATAGACAATGAAAAAGAACAGCAACAACAAAAAAAAAAAAAAATAGCTCATTTAATAGAATTTATATTGAAATAGTCTGTCCTTGATTTTCAATACGCAGGGAGCAACTTGACAATTTCTCAGAAGTTACAGCACATTGCATTCGTGCCAGGCCGGATGCCCTTGATGATAAAATGTAAATCTCAAGGACCCGGCAAGTTGCATCTTTTCAAAATAAATAAATAATTCATATGCTTCTATTCAGAGTGTGATTGCATGCATACAAAGGATCAAAACTGAATGTTTCCTCACCCCCTGTTTTAAAACAAAAACCTAACAATTCCGACTGTTTCTAATCAATCATCTGACCGGCCTGTAAAAGCACTGGCTTTGCAATGAATCCTCTCTTGCTTGCTTTTGCGAGAGCGTGGCAAGGATAAACAGCGCTTTTAGTTTTTAAAATTAATATTTAAATAGTCTCCATTTAAGTTTGAGGTCCATCGTTTGTGAACTGTTATTACTGTTACAATTACAATTGCTGCTGATGCTATCATGACTTATAATACTATGTTTACTGATATAGTATTTCTACTGCTTGTACAACTATACAGATTTTTTTTTTTTTGTAGAATTAATTTTTCATGGTTTCAGATACTGTGTCTAATACAGAGACTGGGAAGGCCACAGCATGCGAATAGCATCAGTGAATAACATCAGTGCTCTGCAATGCACTGTTACTGCACATGCCCGGTGGCCCGGAGAATTGTCATCTTCAAAGATGTCCTTCTCTGCAGGAAAGAAACGTTGTAGCATAGTTAATTTGATCACTCGCTACCGTTACCGATTAACATTAGCTTTTGTGTCTGCTCTCTTTCAGATCACTCCCTGCAGGTTACGTATCTTACTTTGTTATGGCTCTAGTGTACCTTAAACGACCAAGAATAGCTCTCAAAAAATGGCATTCAAAGAATGTTGAAAACTACTAAACACGTTCATAATGTTTTGGTGAAAAGCAAAATAATCCTGTGAATGCTAGTTGAATGAATATTTACAGTAATAGCAGCTTTTAGAAATTAATATTTGGCTACGAATTTACCTGGCTAACAGGGGGAAAAAACCACTACCTTTACACCTCTCTGTTTATTAATAAACCTCAGGTATGCTAGGGCAGTATACACATCTTCAAAGGCACCTTTAGTTAATACTAACTATCAACATGTATTTTACACTAAGCTTCCCACCTAAACTCTGTTGCTGGCAGTTGAAAAACAGTTGAAAAAATCTTCTTCAATGTCTATATGTACAGATTATTCCTGGATCACTTTGCTATGCAACTGTTCTGTTTTTATACAGTTTAATATAATATGTAAACAAGATGCTTATTAATTTTCAGTCTTTACTTGCAAAAAGATGTTTTTCAGTCTGAAATCTTAACAGCCTTGCTTGGATTCATACTGTATCTCATTTTGAGATCAGTCATTTTAATGACTCATATTAATGGTTTTGTGTGAAAGCACAATCTCTTTCATTTCAGTTTTCTGTTAAAAAACCCTACTGTCGTTCATGACATATTTAATCCTGGTGTAATATCTTAGAGGCTAGTTGAATTGTGTGTGTGCATGCGCATGTGCATGTGCACGTGTGTGTGTGCGCATATATATTTGTGTGTGTGTGTGTTTGTGTCTGTGCGCTTGTGTATGAGTGTGTGTGTGTGTGTGCATGTGCATGTGTGTGTGTGCGTGCGGGCTTGTGTGTGTGTGTCTATGTGTGTGTGTGTGAGCATGTGTGCGTGTGCAATATCCCAGCTGTTCCTGTGATGATGATCATCTGTTAACCAGTGAGCAGGTCCTTTTAATTTAGTAGTGTTTCCTCCAGAGAGAAAACCCTTAGAGATTAACAGATAGTAGTATGGGTGGCCTTTTGTGAATGACTCAGAAAAAGGGCTTAAAATTCAAACCGGCACATCTCGCGTCTACCATTAAATAACTACAACATTATGCATTCTGTAAGACAAAAGCTCACTGGAACATCTAGAAATGTCAACTGACAGATGCTAATGAATTAACATGTAATTAACTCTCCTGAACAAACAAGCCGAATAAGGAAAAAGAGGGAAAAAAAAAAAAAAACAGAAGGCAGCCTCAAAACATAAACATAAAAGACTCCTCTCACGCCCATGAACTAGGGGAAAAAAGTCACTTCCAGCGCTTCCGAAATAGCGTTTCTCAGCGTAGATGGGCACGTTTCACATTACTCAAGCCCCTGAATGAAAACAAGTTTCAAATTCACCCACTCACTGGCCTTTCTCTGAAATGTCACATTCCAGTGGATCCCATTTGGTGCCTTAAGACACAAACCCCACTTTGGTCCAGCCCTGATGCTCTCCAGACCTGAAGGAGGAGACTCTACACAAATCTCTGTATGTCTGAACATGAGCAAAGCACTCGTTCCCGTTGATGTTTTGCTCAAAATGAACATGCTATGTAATGGACATAAGTGCTTAGCATAAAATGTTTGGTTGACTGTTTCTTTTTGTAGAAGCCATAATGTGAAATAGCATTTTCCCAACTTTGGATATGCATGATATGCAGAAAAACGGCCCTATGTTATTGTAAATTATTTAAATCGCTCCGCTCAGATGTTCATTACTGCTATACCACTGAACTGAATCAACATCTTTTCCCTTACAAATAATATTGGTAAGGTTATTTCAGTGCAAACACATTTCAGTAAATTTGGTCAGTTATTAACACAAAAGTTAATGACTGAATCTGTTTGAATCAATTTAAGAACAAATGGTAATTGAATCCCGGAGCGCAAAATCTTACTTGACATCTTCCTGATATCTGACATGCAATCTGACCTAAAACAGGAGGCTCACATTTAAACAACAACAAAAAAAAGCATGAATATTTTTTTCCTTTAAGGAATTCCTCAGGGAGCCCAAATTGCACGACGGCAATCCGATAATCCATTTTATTTGTACATTTCTGTTTTCTTTGGGATTTAACTTTATAAGCGGTAAATTGGAAAACAAATGATCTAGATCGCATTGTACCCCCTCCTCTGTCTCCCCATTAAAGCAATGGGAAGGGAGTGCATTGTGATGCGCAGTAATTGAACCACGATAGTGCATCAGCAGGGTTCGCTGGAGAAAATAATGCATGGTTGCATTAAAATAGATTGAATCTCCCTACGTATCGGACCAGATGTCTGCACTTCCATTATATTACAATCAGCAATAACCTCAGATTCAGCGCAGCAAAAATGCAATGCCTCACTGGAACAGAAGCAATTAGATAACTCGCGTAAACTTCGGAGACTCAAACCCTTGCCACCGGAGGGGTCTGAAGGAAAGCACCGATTGGTCCACGTAAGTCACCTTAAAAGGCCGCATGAAATGTTCCAGCTCCCTTTTTCAGAATTGGCAGTTTGACATCACACTTCCTGTACCTGCCAGTAATGAAATGCACAGCCGCGCAACTAACACCGAGACGGTTCCTCAGCACCGCTCACAGCTCACTGAGGGTTCTGGCCGTGTCTCGGCTCTGTTTGAAGCAAAACCCTTTCAGAACCGGAAGGAACCCACAGGGATTAAAAATCCCGCCATTCGGCGAGAGAGCTGAGGTGGGGCTGGGGGAGAGAATTTGGCTTCCCCAGATGATGACAAATTTGTTCCCCGCTAATACGCACTTATCTGAGGATCTGAGGTGCCCCGACAGATTTTATGATTTATGCTGGCACGCCTCGGCCTGAGAACAGCGTCCGACCCGCTTATCTGCCATCTCCACACAACGTGCGCTCAAGAGCCAGTTTATCTAACAAGACTTTGGGGCGCTTCATCCGTTTTCATTTGCCTGCCGTTTCCCACCGAGGACATTACCCTTCATAAATTATCCCGCGGACCCTACACTGCCCACCCCATGTTGACTTTGAAGGGTGTGGGGGGATGGCATGGAGGGGCGGGGTTTGGGGGGGTTGAGGTTGTGCCTGGGGGCTACTACTGGCTCCTCGGACACAATCTTTACTTCCCCACGTCAGGTGGCAAGCAGGGTGTTGGACGACACCCTCTCTGGAGGCGGAGCCGTCTCATGCCTTGTGACTGGGCGTGGAGCCATCCAGGCACATTCACAGAACTACTCAAACAACTTAAACACTTTCACCAAAGGTGTCACTTTTTATTTTCTTATAGCTAAAGTAGGATTTAGGAAACTGCCCTTAAATGTGTTATAACGGCAAAAGCACAAACCAGGAACAGAGTTACGGAACATTATCAAAATTTTAAAAAAAGGCCAACGTAAAACAAAACAGCTCTTGTGTGTGGTTGGACATTGCCATTATGAAGGTAGTAAACAAATGTCTGCAAAATTCAGACAGGCACTTTTCTGGGTTTTGCTTTACACATTATTCCGGGTTCCATTTCAGCAATATGTGCTTATATTTAAGACAAACAGCAACAGATACTTTCATGCAAGCTGAACGGCAACATGTACTTCTATTTATGACCAATGGCAACATACATTTCATCATGTGGGCCGTGTGCATATTTTCTTTCAGGAATTGTAGCCCTGGCCACAAAGCTCAGTTTAATTAACATTACAGGGTGCCTCTGAAACCGTTCTTTTTAGGGCACCATCGTGTCAGAAGAAAGGCCCTCTCTGGAACAGCACTGACAGCGATATCGTTTTGCTGACACTCTATACCTCGTTCATCAGCTTCATCTGACCAAACAAGGTAACTCCATTATTTATTTAATACTCCGCTACTATTTTCACGTTTGGGAAATATGAAACCAGCGTACCTCGCCGCGTACCGTCAGCACAAAGCAAAGCGAAGTCTGCAGCCCTGGTAATAAGCAACACGGGAGAGGAAACTTCCAGAGCTTGTACCTACGGTTTGCACAGCCCAAAATGCCTAACATTCATTTAAAGCAATGACTCAGCAGGCTGCGCGGTGGCTAAACCGCTCAGCCCTGAAACACAGTGCAGACCTAATGCCTGTTTATGCCAGAAAAAAAACATTTAGCATTATCTTTTTATTAGCACGTTTTTTTTTCCTTACCACGCACCAGTACAGAGATCCATAGCAGTACTTCATAAACAGATCATTAACCTTAGTCCGTTATTACCACAGAACCCAGCAAGCACAGGGGGGCCTTAAGACTCGGTTGACCGAGGACAAGGGAAGCACTGTTTTGAACATTATATTAATAAAAGTAATTAGGGGGAAAAAAACAGCAGCCTTTCTGGAAACTGTAACAAGCCCAAAGAGAATCTGCAGATTGCTTCCTCCAGAAACTTCCATTTGTGCCGTCTCACACATACTCTCTCACTCGCTCACCCAACCTCTGTATAACCTACACCGCACATTGCACTCTTCCGCAAGGTCACAGGGTCACCTTCATTTGATCAGATGTCAGCTCAGATTAAAATCAGGCCTTCTGCGAGACGTCATATTTCATTACGCTTTTGACTCATTTCGAGGGTCAGGGGGGTCACCCTGATTTGATTGGATGACAGAAATGATATAATTTGTGTTTAACCCTGGGCAGTATGAGTTCTGAGTGGCGTACTAATGCATTTTGCAAAGAGAGAGGGAGAGAGAGAGAGAGAGAGAGCGAGGGAGCAGGAGAGAGGAAGAGAGAGAGAGAGCGAGAGAGAGAGAGAGAGAGAGGGAGAGCTGCCCTGAGTGACTAATTTGAAATGGCACACTGCAGAACCGCAGAAGCCTACCATTGCACATCACGGAGGCTAAGATGGGGATTTATCAAATGATAAATAAGACCTACGGTCTCTCTCCTCAGTATAATGACACTTTGATTTGACTTAAAGAGGATGTTTGCCGCAGCACAACTGCCTGCGCTAACAGGTCATTATTGCTGCACGCTGAAGTGGAACAAAACTCTGTTCGGAATGTCGAGAAAGGACAGAACATATGGGGAAAGGGGACAGAATTAATGAACAGACCTCTGGGTAATGTGGTTTTTTTAATTAATCTTAAAGTTCGTCTCGAAAAGGGAGAATGATGTAAACAGAGTGCGAATCAATTAAAAAAAACTAAACGATCGCCGGTTTCGGTAAACAGCGCTCAGAGATGTTGCATAATGGTTAATAATATCTCATTTACTTCTCTGAGACTGGCTGGCTTCCTGTGCATGTCCGGTACTATTGTTGTGTAGTGAACACAGTACACAACGACTGGATTCTTTCCATACTTCATGTTGCGCCATTCGCTAACTGAGCACAGAGAGAGAGAGAGAGAGAGAGAGAGAGAGAGTGTGTGTCTGTGTGTGTGTGCCTGTGTTGGCAATACTTGAATATGTCCATTCTTATCTAATTACACTGAGGCCCATCTGCTTGTAAATCTGCAATGGTAGCCTAGCAATTCCTACATCAGGCTGTCTTGAACAGGACATAATTGTGTTACAAATAATCATTCATACAACATGATACACGCTGTGTACTATTGCAGGGGCTGTTTCCACATTTCAGGAGGAAAGTATAATTGGACCTATTGCCTGCCATTAAGTGACCTATATATGACTACTCTATAGGATCCTTCAAACACGGTGCAGTCATGCAATTTCCAACAATCTAGTCGGATGCTTTTATACAGAGGTCACCTATTTTCTTCAAGGGAGGAATCTCAGAACTTAATGCGTTTGTGTGCTGTTGGCTACTCTGGGATATATACAGCTCTTTCTGGACGCATCACTTCCTGCTTCGCGGGCGGCGTAATTGCGAGCCGATAAAATGAAACGGAGATAGTCATCCTCTGTGACTGTTTACCTTCCCCATTCTTGATTCGCACATCATTGTTTTTTTGAATCCAAGGTTAAAACGGCTAAAAAGCAGCCATTTGTGGACACGAACCCATTCTACACAGCGCACTGTTTTCTAGACGTATTTTAAAACGACAAAGGACCGAAGATGTTCTATATCAGTTTCAGGAGTTGTTAAAACAACAACGCGAATGTGAAAATGCAGGCCTTTTCTATACAAACGGGCATTATGCAGAGATTCTTAGGAACCTACTGTCACCAGTAAATAACTACACTAATCACTGCTGGGGCAGGAGGGGACAATTGTGCGTGTGTCACTGCGTGGTATCACTGTGTTCTTAAGCGCTCTCGGGTCTTGCACTGCACTCAATGTGCCTGTGTGTTGTGCCCTCACACAGATGGCGGGGACGGGTCAAATAACATCTGGGGTCTGCCCCCCCTCCCCCTGATATCGCCGTTACATGTGACTCTCCTTGTGTTCTGACAATAATGAGCTTCAGCTCTGACCAGCTTTCAAAATCACTGTGTGCTACGCCGGGCGCTTTTCACTTTAGCCACTGTCGGACGCACGCTCAGCAAAAAAGACAAAAACTTCTAGTACTTACGACCAATGCAGGAATCATGCGCTTAATTGCAGGTTTATCCAAGGTAACGTGGCCAGTGAAATAGCAAAATTCATTAAGGCATACCTCCACTATGACAGAAGCGTGTTGATTATGACTAGACATAAGGTACGAGTTCAAATATTGATAAACGGCCACATCTGTGACCAGTCAGTCTAGCCATTTAAGGTGCAAGATCACAAATATATGATTAGAATGTTCTTAACAGAACATTCTAATGCTGATGTAACAATCGCGACTGGTGATTGAAAGAGATGGAGTTCTAGAACACTGACCTAGAATTTTTAAAAACAACATTTCAAAAAACCTACTCTTCAAATGGCTAGTGAGTGAAAAATAAACCCACAGCCCCTCTGAATCTCTCCTTTCAATAACTGCATGATAAGAGGAACTGAAATGGACAAACATGGTCAAAAGACAAGGCATATACACAGCCTAGCATTAATGCTATAAACTTGTCAGGAAGGTATTCAAAACAGCAGGCTCAATAATTGAAGAAAGAAAAAAAACATTCAACAATAACAGAGCCAGCCTCATTGTGTTTGAGTTCTGCTATTGCCACAAACATGCATGCCCCTGGGTTTTTTGCCAGTGCTTTGTCAGCAATTAGCTATGGAAATATTTTGGAAGCCTGGTCTTTGTTTTTGCTTCACAAAAGACAGAGAGAGAGAGCGAGAGAGAGAGCAAGAGAGAGAGCGAGTGAGAGAGATAGCATGTGTGTGTGTGTGTGTGTGTGTGTGTGTGTCAGGGAGAGGGAGAGCTGGAGCGAGAGGGAGAACGAGAGAGGAAAATGACATGGAATCTGTCTGCCATTCTTTCAGATGAGGCACAATCTAAACAGTGGGAGGAAGTTCTAAATCACGTCTGCGAATTTGGTTGTAATTCAAAACAGCAGGAAAGGGAGTAAAACAAGAGCCCCTGAACGGCGGGAGTTTATGAATGCCACTTCCAGTCTTTAATCAGCGAAATGATCCAATGATTTCAGTCCCAATCAACGCATTTCCTGTCAGTCACACTAGACTTAACACGGCCAGAAGGATCCTCGTTTTAGCCATCCTAAGGAGAGAAGACAGAAGAGGGGAACGCAAGAAAGAGGGAGCTGGGTGCCATGAGCATATTTAGCCGGGGGAATTTAGTTTCCAAAATAAAACGTGTGAAGCAATGCTCGAAATATGGTCACAAGTGTAAAATATTTCTGTCGCTTTTGAAAATGCTTCTCCGCTTGACTGTTGGGGATCAATCTTAGGGAGAAAGGCTTTAATTAAAACTGCTGGATTGGGTATGGAACTTACCTTCAGCTTTTTGCCTATTCTAATCCTGGATGTTTTACCTCACTGAACATCAAAGCAATAATTTCCTTCAGGCAAATGGACCTTTTTTGGGTGCAATTATTTTACCTTTACCTCATAATGTGGCATTTCCAGTTGTGGTTCTCGAACCACCGCCGTGCCACGTGCACCCGGGCAGCTATGCCCCTGAAGCATGTGCGCTCTTCGAATGTGCTCGATCATGGACCAGTGACTATTTTCCACATTGTCAGTCACGTAGTGCCACAGAAGAGTTGTAATTCATTGGAGGAGGGGCATGTCCATCAATAATGGTGGGATAGTTCTGCTTCCTTAGGGGAGCTAATACAGAGGAGACCTGAGGAACTCTGGCCCTAGCTTAAATTCACCCTGTCCTTGGTTATGTTCTGTCACCGTAGACTACTGGTCATAGTCAGCTTATAGCATATCCAAGGCTCAGGCTAGCAATGTTATAGAAAGGCTATAGGACGCACATTTGCCAAATGAACCATTCCACGGAGCAATGTAAGTGTGTATCGCTGGGAATCCAAAGGCTGCAGCACAGCAATACATCATAAAGGCCTAAATCTCTTATTGGATTGACTGATGACATACCAAATGAATTCTAAAAAAAACTAGAAGCAACGAGAAAAACCGGAGCCTCCGTCTCAAATAAATGGAAAAGAAGCCAATGAAACAAATGAAAAAAAGTGCAACCACGTTAAACAGAGAGTCAGATTTCAGATTTGTGAGGCAAACTGTGAAACCAGGAAGGGAAGTTAAGGAGGGAAGATGCTAGCTTGTGTGCCTCCAAGTGCTGAGCTGAATGCCTCACTTTCTGGAGCAGTGTGTAGAAACCGAGAAAACGACTCAATTTATCATTCAGCTTCTGAACAGACCGACAGCTGCCAACTGGAAAGGCTTTGCCCTACTCTTGGTTCCAGCCAAGTGCTGGCCACACTGTACATGCATATTTAATCAGGGCCTTCACTTAGCACTGAGAGGCTACAACAGCAACAATCAATGAAACGTGTTACTGTAATTGCAAAAAACCATCATCTCTGACCATACCACTGCCAAAACCCTTAACAGTTAGTCAATTAGGAGAATTATTCTAGTTACTCATATGACACCATACATTTTCCCAAACTGTACTCAGCTGAATTATCAATCATTTGAAAAATGGACAGATCAACAAATGAATAAAAAGGCTCTTCAGTCCTATTTAGTAAAAATCTACCAGTAAATAAGCATCAGGTTTCTCGTGTCACTTTCAGCTAGCTTGGGCTGGACGTGTGATTCCAGGGCATGGTGGTAGCCATCGGAGCGGTTGGGACATTAAAAGCGGATCGCTCGCGGGTCACCGCAGTCTCGGGGGGCTGATGGTGTCGCAGGAACCCTTGTGCTTTAAGGTTGACAGAGGTGAGCCTGTTTAAACGGCAGTTTCTCCTGTTTGCCAGCGGTGTACAATGGCGGACATCTCCCAGGAGGCCTGCGGTGGCAGCCCTGGCAGCCTCTGTTGCTATGGCGACCCCCAGTCACCCCACTACAGGAAGCAGGCCTCGTTCAGGTCAAGCCAAGGCAAGCCCTGCAGTCTAAATGGCAGCACGCTAATGAGGTCATCATCAGACGACCCTAACTGACTGTGTCTATCCACAACATGAGCTGCAGCTCTTCAGATGTTGAAAGCCATAGCCAGCACAAGCAGATAATTGTACACTGTATGAAAAACTGAGTTTCTGGAAAATATCCGACCTGTTAAATCTCAGTGAAATTTGGGGTGTGTCAGTCGTGAATGGCAGTTTCTCCGTGTCAACACGTGTATTTACACTGTCCCGGGCCTTGTCTGTGATCAGAGATTTCTGGACTCGGATATTCCCTATTGATTTGTGGACTCCATGGACTGCCATTGTGTGTGGGGGAGAACTCCAGAAAGTTTTCACAGTTTCTGGGGGGGGCGGAAAAAACATCCTAAATTCAATCGCAGTTAGTCAAAATATCAGATCCAGTGCAGATTTCCATTCGAGTTATAAGCAATGTAAGCATATTTATAACAAGAAAAAACTTCGTTGGGAGGAAGCCTTCATTTTTGTAAACCGGCCAGTCGTTTTAGTTTTCAGTCCACCCCCCACCCCCCCATCTCACAAATGCAGTGTGAACACTCCCCTTGAGTGTACACGTCAGGACCGTTTGCGGTGCACCCTGAAATGTTTGAGCCGTGGTGTGGTTGCGGTAGTGGAGTTTGAACTTGGCCGGGGAGTAGAGAAAAGGGGAGGCAGCTGTCAAACTGAGGGGGAGACCAAAAGTAAACGGCAAAGTTTTTCTCTCCTCCCCTGGGGAGATTCTGTCCACAAGTGCAATTTCGTTGAGGGCCGCCACATCTGCTCCTGTCAGGATATACGCAGGATTACTCACTTACAGGATAGCTGGGAGACGGCTATGACCATTACTAATACAGCCTGGAATTCCACAATAATTGTCATAATTATTCATTTATTTATTTACTTTCGCGGGCACCTTATGCCCAGAGTGACTCGGGTGACTGACGTTGTACTTCTGGCATTATTTTTACAGCTGGACGTTTCACAGAAGCGACTCTGGTTATAAGCGTCGAAGAAAGACAAGGCAGCGGCAGCGTTTCGCTGGGGGATTTGCATTTGAAACCTTCTGGCTGCGAGCCCGGGTTCCCTAACCGCTAATCCCTGTTGCTACCACCCGTCATCCCTGGCCTGAGGGGGCTCAGCTTGCCATTAGGCTTTTGGCTGTACCTTGATTTCTTTCCCCCTTGTTTTCCACCACAAATTGGAATCTCCAATCAGAACTGCAGACCCATTCCATTGCTGAAACGTGCTCTGGGGATTTTGGAGGACAGGGTCCTCAGGCTTCCTGGGACTACCTTTGCCAGTTGCGCCCCCACGGGTGCCCCTCACTGAGTACGACCCCTGTACTGACCTTTGTTTTTAAGTTTTTATTTTGTACGTACAGTATAAGAATACTGACAAAGACAAGTCATAAAGCTTATAACCCACATCGTCCTCCGAGCTGGCCCATGGCCTTTAGTATGCTTCTGCTTCTTTCTTAATATCACAGAGTCTTGACCTCCTGCAATAATTGCTGGCTGGCCTGATATGAATGTTTCAATAAAATCCCTTTTAAAGGAAATTAAAGAATGCAAAATCAAAAGGCTTGTGCTACGTGTCAAACCAGAACATGTCAGGAATCTTCAAATCTTTAAGAACAACTTTTTGTATTTGTGTCAAGGTGATTGCATTTGTGGCACTTTAGTTTATATTCATAATTTAGGTAAAAAAATAATCTTATTACTGTGAATGGTACAAGTGTCTTGCTTCATTTAAGCCATTTGCCATGTCTCTGTGATGCTCAGATCTGGAGTTATAAAGCCTTAAATAGAACACCCCCTAAATGGGTGAGGATTGGCCAGATTTGGCATCTGTGCAAAGGGGTTAATGGCTACTTGCAATCACACCACCAATGTTTTTAAGCTTCACAAGATTTGATTCCATGCACGGTATAAACGTGCATCATAAGAAAGTTCTTTCTTTGGGGTAAGGTAATGCATATATTTCCGGCGGTTAAAAGGACATAATTTTCCATTAACATCTTGGTCTCTGCTGCTAGTACAGGACATTTGCTGCAATAGAGTGCTGAAATGCGAAATGATGGTGTTGTAGTCCAAAAGGAGCAGCCATGATGCCCATCAAGTAACTTAACAGCTGCAGAAATGCCACAGTTCCCATGATGGTGTGGAATTGAAGTTCCCAGAGGTGACTTCAATAAACATTCCACAATATGTGCGATTGCTGGTGAAAAGTGAAGCCTACAGCTGTCCCAGTCTTAGAACTGCCATCACCTTGAACAAATTGAATCATTCTGTGTTGCTTACCAATTAAATGAGTGTTTCAGACAAATGAATGATAAAAGACCATCTCATATTCATCCACTTATGAGATTTAAAAGGCGAGAAATATGTGAAACTTCTTGCTTTTTTGAATTAGCAGTAAAATGCAGAAATATTCTGCGTAGTAGAAAAATGCATTTAAAAATAGTCTGTGCAAATCATGTCAGAAGCAATGCACAGTATAATTCAAAAGCACAGTATCTATAAATAATTAAGCAGTAATTGTACTATAATTGCCTTGTCTCTTGGAAATACATTAGTGTGTCTGTAATGAAATCAGCACAGCACAAAGAGTAAATACATTGTTAAGTGCTTAAGTTGTTCAAGGCCCAAGAGATGCCTCAATGCATTATTCTTCAACGGCTCTGAGGAACTTGGACAGCATCCCAAGCACACTGTCACTGAATCATTAATTTGCCTTATTATTAAGGCAGAGATGTCAGAAATGCCGTTTACAAATGGTCTGGGGTAAATACTTGGGCTGTTATCATTATTTAGCATATTGTTTACTTATTTTTTATGAGAACGAGATTAAAATGTTAATAATTCAGTTTCTTTCACAGGGCATATCCAACACATGGAAGCTTTAACCCAAAGTCATTGAATATTGTACTGACTACTTTACATGCAAATAATAAGTGATTGCAAATTAGTTTTAAGTTAAATTACTTGAGACTCAGTAATCTTAAAACAAAAGACAATTATGAACGATGGTATGAAAATGCAAAAAATCGGTATAAAATAAATAACACTGGTAATGTTCTGTTCATTGAAAAAAAAAAACTCAACAAGGTAGGTGTACTCCTGTTTTCAGCCCTTTGTTCGCGCTGCCTTCGCAAGCATAAGACTACGACGTCATCTTTGTATTGTTTTATGAGACTGGTAAACATCTGATTGGAGACTATTGACCATTCCTCCATTAAAAAAAAAAAAATCTTTCAAGATCCTTGGTCTGCACTTGTGGACTGCCCTCTTCTACACAGCTGGATATAAAGCACACAGAAGCAATTCAGGTTAAGTACATTGCCCAAGGGTACAACGGCAGTGTCCTACCTTGAAATTGAACCTGCAGCCTTTCCTTTGCAAACGCAGTCCTCTAACCATTATGCTACACTGCCGCTCTTCAAATCAGACCGACATTTTTCAATCAGGTTCAAGTCTGTAGAATATGATGGCCATTAAAAATCATTTTGTGGTCTGTTAACCATTTCTTAGTTGATTTTGAGGTACACTTGGGACCCCTCACACACTTGCGGCCAAGGCTTTGAGTTTCCGGGGCGGATGCTGAGTTTTTGGCCAACATGTCTTGGTCCTTGGTGGAGAACATCATTCCAAGTGTCCCAGGACTAGCATATGGGAAACAAAGGTCTGCTTTGGTATAGAAATGAGGACGAAGCCTGCCTATGCCGTGTGTCTTTATGGCCCAACCAAACTAGCCTGACAAGCCCTAGCCAGATTTGAGGCCCATACCATACAGAGCCTGATCGCTGAAATAACAAGCCAACGACACAGTGTTTCCAGCAGGAAAGCCGCTCGTTAAGGTGCTTGTGATCCTGCACCTTTTCGTCTTTGCGATGGCCAAAACAAAGCTTCTAGTTTTTGTAGTGCACCATTACGCTCAGCTAGCAATTTAAAGAGGCCTTATTTGAGCTTTGATGCTTTTCAAGAACTTGTTTTTCACTTCTATTAAATGTGACATTAATAGGTTTTGTTGCTTGCACCTCTGCAACAAATAGCACGAGAGGGACTTCCTCATTCATTCTTTGTGTTTGCACAAATTATGCTTGTAATACAGTAGGATAATTTATATTTTAATGCTCGCGACAATCGGAGTAGACTGGCCAGCTATCCTTAGTGCCATTT
The DNA here is from genome assembly GCF_018555375.3 of Anguilla rostrata. Taxonomy (NCBI): domain Eukaryota; kingdom Metazoa; phylum Chordata; class Actinopteri; order Anguilliformes; family Anguillidae; genus Anguilla; species Anguilla rostrata. The sequence continues at coordinate 15,075,671 of NC_057945.1, forward strand.
TTTGTTAAGTGTGACAGTAATACGTTTGTCGCTGTTCGTATTGATCACTGTTAGCTGTGGGCTAAAAGTAGCTACTTTCTGGATGAGAGCGAGATTGGAAGCAGAACTGAAAGGTACCAAATGTGCTCTTGCTCTGTTTTCTTTACATTACACAGTTCCTTGTACATGCATAAATATTAGCATGTTTCTATATGGGGGTTTTGTGGTAAAATTCCCCTCCCTTTAAAAAACAGAGACCAGAAGTAAATTATCCTTTAATTGCTACCTGCTGCAGTGCCTGCTCGCTGTAATTATCTGTCTCCCTGTGCACATGGGCACAGACGGACCCAGCTTTTTCCACGGCCTTCTCATTGTCAGCTATACGGTTCGAGTCGCTGGACAGAACACAAATCAGCTGCTAATTTTAAAAAATGCATCTGCTTCCCATACTTCAGCGGTGGTGCTCGGTGCTCAAACTGAAGTCGACAAGAGAGAGGCCTTCCCTCTCTTAGTATAACCTAAAGGCTTACACCAGTATCAACAGATCCCAGGGCTCAAACTCAGCCATATGCCGGTTCGTGTGTTTGTTCCCAGCCGTGAGGCCTCTCCCCTTCAGAACACACTTACACACACACACACGTACACCCGGTATTATTAGAACTCTTACGCAAACCACAGGGCTGTGCGATCGCTTTGGATTGTCTCTATTTTCAGATGGCATTTTCTGACTCAAAAGCTTTACACAGTGTGTAGAACCAGAGCCTGTTATGCACTTATGTTTTTGTGTGTGTTTCGGTTTTTTTGTTTGTGTGTTTGTTTTTTTTAATCGGGAGCTGGAGCCGGGAACAGCAGGTTGGCAAAGCGCCGGAGAACTGACCCACTCACCTGATTCGGTGAAAGAAACTCCTGGTTATTTTCATTCATGTACATGTTGTCACCATCAAACTGTAAACAAAGAAAAGAAAATGGCATTCGGTGAATAAAAGTATCAGGGGGGGGAAAAAAATGAACAGGGCCTTAAACGTTAATCCAATTACTTTGTCACATCCTCTCAACCCAAGTTGCTCTTCTAGATGTCAGTAATTACAGTTCATTAGAGGGGATATAATTAGGCCGGTCAGGCTGGATAATGAACAGCGGTTGGGTTGATGTGAGAGCGTGTAGGGGCCTGTGTGCCATGTCTCTCCCGCGAGGGGGGGGGGGGGGGGCAATAAGGACGGCTAAACTGTGGCATTAATCACGCCGCTAGCAGGCACTGGAGCGGCTGCCGGTGGTGAAGAGGGCATGGCACTCTTTAGCATGCGCTTAGGTCGAGGGACCCTGCCGCCGGGTGGGACTGTGCGCTATGGCGACAGCTGGGAGGGGGTGAGGAGTGTGTGTGTGTCCAGTATGTGTATGTGTGTGTATAAGTGTATGTGTGTGTGTGTGCATGTAAACTTGTGTGTGTGTGTGTGTGTGGATTTGTGTGTGTGTGTATATATGTGTGTGTCTGTGTAATTGGGGGGTCAGGGAGTGTAGGCACTGTGGGCGCAATTAGCCTTGGCACCATTCAGTGGAAATGATGCATAAAAGCCTGGACACTTCATATCACTGTCAAACAGCTGTCAGCCACCAGCTACTGTTACTACTCATATCTAAGAGAAAGTGTCATCGCTTACATCATCCACCAAAGTCGCCCGCTTTCCCGATTTTTCCGAACAATCCTGTTTCTTTTTCACGTTTTGTATAGTGTTTTGATTAAAGGACAGGAAGGAAAGGCTTGCTTTCGCCTCACAGCAACACCTCTGAATCAGACCACACGCCAAACACGCCTTTATAAGTACGTCTATACAGTGATTTTAGCTTCGCCCGACTTAATATTAGTACGTCAAGCTTAGTATTTTATTACGACCCAGATCCTGCTGGGACACTGACTGATAAATTCCCCCTACCAACCCCCGTACGTGCCAACCCTCCTCTTTTAAACTTGTCACTTGTCATTTCTGTAATGGAGAGGATGGCTATTACCAGCATTGTCTAATTTCTTTTGCCTGCTTGATGTCTCCCTCATCTCTCTCTCATCTTTCCCTTTCATGCGTTCTGAGATAGACTTTATTATTTCATCTCTGCAGCGTGTGTGTGTGTGTGTGTTTTTTTTTTCAAAGGAGCCATTAGTGCGTCCATACAATCATTTGTTGCACACGGCCAAGAAAATGAAATCCATTACCTCAGCCATTTTGTGAAGTCCGACGGTAAACCTCGCTTTGAATCCTAAAACATCACGTGGAGATGAATGAGCCAAGTATGCAAAATGGTGATCCGGCATTACAGCACAGTAAGTGCTTTTTCTCCTTGGTTCGGGAGTCCTTGTTTGTCGGAGCATGTGCTACACAGCAATTACTATAATCTGCATTGCTTTAAAAAGCATAACTAAAATGTGAACGTTGTTTAGTCAAAGATTCAGATACTCAACTTTCGTCTCTCTCTGATCACTAGGATTAATTGCCATTAGTCCAACTTCAAACGTAATCGTGAAGCACAATCTATTTTCTGTAATCTTTTGCCTCTGCCAGAGGCCTACGATATAATTGAACCAAAAAACAAATGCACTAGGCTCAAATTCCAGAACCATACTACAGTAATGAGGTGACAAACTCAATATTCTGCACAGATACACAATCTTTATGCATCACAACCTTAGTTCATTTGATATTCAGTAAAGGTACTAAAGGCAATGAAAGCATGAAAGTACAGGAGTGTACTTAGACTGCCTTACAGTCCTACAATGATGTGAAAAAGAAAGTACACCCTCTTTCATTTCTATTGATTTACATATTGGATATGACTGACCCTCATCTACGCCTCACCAAGTCCTGACAGCAGATAAATCTAACCTCGTGACAAATAATTTGGAACAGATGTTACTTTTCATAATTTATTCAACCACAAATAAGCCAACGTGCAGGAGCACCTCTGTGACGGAACAGCCACGGTAGTGTTTGAGAAAATAACGGGGATTCATTACGGTGTAAACTGCAAGGCCCACCTAAAAAATGAAAGTGAACATAACAGGCACCAACCTAAAAACAAAAAAAAAAAAAACCACAAAAAAAAAAAAAAAATCCATCCGTAACAAGAGGTTTTGTTCAAACAACTGACGCACGTTTGACACGTCTACTCCAGCACGGCGAGCTGAAAAGCACTCGGCGCGGGCTATAAATAGCGCCTGTTTGCGTAAACCGAAGCCGCCGCTAGTTTGATGTCGGTGGAGCTTGCTTTCATTCAGATTGCAGAGAGAGATAGGGGCGCGTGATCGCGTCCCCCCCCCCTCCCCGATGCTGCGCCAGCTTCCATTCCGTATTCCGTCAGGACTTTCGTAATCGCCCCTCGCTGCCAGGACGAGCGCTAAGGCCGCTGGACGTTTGCGCGGTGAAGTGACGCGGCGTTCGCACCGTACCGGGGGCCAATGGAAAAGTCCCGTGTGCAGTGAAGTACGTCTTAGCCTAAGGATCACAGTCAAAACCCTGGCAGGTGATTGGCCAGTACTGTAGACCATATCACAAAATAGCCTGTCTAAATTGGCACATCAGAAGTTTACATTTATGCAACGGAAACTAGGAGATGTAAAATGAGAGCACCTGGCCAAAACAACCAAGAGACTTTCGGCGTACCTCAAAGAACCAGATCCACTGCATCCTACGGTGCCCGGTCCCTTCCCGGAAACAATATTGCGTTCCCCATGCAAAACTACAAAACCAGAAACTATAGCATATGGCTATCTTTCTGAGGAGAAAGAGAACTGCCTCTGTTGACAGGAGGGGTAAGAAATGGATTGGAACAACTGAAGCACTGTGGGCCTAGTGCTTAACATGCAAATATATTCAAGTGTGAGGAAAAGAAGTCTTCACAAATGCTGGGAGATTATCACATTTCTGAATAGGTAGAAATAAGCTTTACCAGATGCTGTACTAATATATTGTTGAACAAATCCTATGAGAACCACCAATGCATATTGTAATACATATATTAATTGAGCCCATCTATGCATGTTGTAATATATTCATATACACTCAATGTCTTTGTCAATCACATAATATATTTTCAAGAATAATATAGTGGCACAATTGCCCCTTTCTCAAACAAAGATGATAATGAGAAATTGTAAACTGCCAAGAAATAAATCAGTATTTAAAAAAAAAAAAATTGCCATTCAAATCTGGATGATTACAGAAAATGAATGCATAATGTTATGAGTAAATGGAATTTGCATTAAATTGAAGCGTGTTATTGCTTAATGTACACGAGACCCCGCCCGCGCACTGCGGGAACAACAAAAAAATAAGTAAATAAACGAACGACAAACACATAATAACACTGACTGCATCTGACCCGGCAAAAAACGTCAGAGAAAATTGATCTGATTGATTTTATTTAACAGGAGAGGGCTAACGCGCAAACGGTCACATTTTAAAAGTACAGTAATCTGCCGTTCCACCGGAGTTAAGAGATTGCGAAGACGCTGAGCGGAAAGAATGGACACTTGCTGTTCGCTGACTGACAGGACATTTCTTCTCCAAACAAGGCGGCCTTTTATATTGCTCAGTGTGACCTCTGCTTTCAGAATATATCAAGTGTTTCATTTATTTAAGCCGTGCCCCTCGTAGTCAGACTGTCATAAAGTGGTCTCTTGATATAAAGGCCACTAAACCTTGTCTGTGGATTCCATTAAATCTATTAAAATGGTCTGCATTATATCATGTCCCCCACAATGGTTGGCTTCCAAGGGCAGACTCGGAGAAGGCTCACAAAGGACCCTTTTTTTTTTTCTTCTTCCAGAGTGCGGTCTTGAAATCTGCAGAAAAGCAAAATGGTTTCTTGCGGTCCCCAAACCCCCCCCCCCCCTCCCCTCTCCTGGTCAGCGAATAGCTTTCTCTCCTTCGCCGCTTAAAGGGGAAGGAGCCGTTTCCCTTTGACGGGGAAGGGAGTCTCGGTTAGCCGGAAGTCTCCGGAAGCCGCTTGCTTCGACAGGTACGGCTTCTGTCATTGGCGGTTTTTGAAAGGTGCGTTAGGACCCTGTTCTGCGGAACCGGAAGAGGCAACCAAGATAACAGTCACGTTTTATTGTGGCTTTTGCTCTTTTTTTTTTTTGATTGACAGGTTGCAGCTGTACTTTTTTTTGCCTACATGTCAGTCAAATTCATAAAAAAAAGAAAAGTGAAAAGTGAGAGGAAGATATCAAAGTACAGTATTCTGGTCTGATCACAGCAGGGATGCATTCTTCATAGCTTTACATGGCATGTTCATTAGTCGCGCTCCAGTGTAAGGGCCATCTTATCGGTATGTCCATCCAAACACAGTGAAATTCATTTTCTAATTATTGCAATCTCTAAAAGTATTGCCTCTAGGGTGCAGTGCTGGGTCTGAACCTGAATACCCAACTCCAGAAATGCCCAGACTATGATCTGCGTACAAATATGTTTTCTTCCTGAAGTTGGCCAGTGGTCTTGAGAACCTTTTATCATGTTTTATTTGAGAGTCGTGGAAGTCTGAAATTACTGCAAAAAATAACTAGCGATTCCCACAAACAAGTGAGCATCAAGTAAAAATGGCTCACTCTTTTCAATGAAATGCACATCTCCTTCTAAAACTGCATGTGGGTTCATCAGAAATGAGCTGGCTCCAAAGGACGAGAAGAAGAAAACTTTAGTGATTTCTTGCTCTCGATAAAACATGTTTCTTAACACGCTCCTCCACACACTCACGGATGCACTTACTAATTAGCAGTGCTAGAAGCAGCTAAAGTTCAGCTGGGCTGTCGGAAACTTCTTTTGCTTCTTTTCTGTTGCTCACCTTTAAATGTTCCATTACCGACACGGTGTCTTTTATACTTTTATGACATGGCAAGAAACATATCTAGCTTGCTTTGAACTTGCAGTTTGCCTTATGTATGCTTCTAGTGCTTTTCTTAAAAGCTTTCCGTCTCTTTGTGCATTACACCATTAAGCCTACAGTTTGCAATTTTTCCAGTTTTTGTGAATTCAAGAAAGGTAATTTTTATTTGCAGCCAGCTAGAGACAGGTAATTACTATGCTGTGTCTTATTGTGCTTCGTCTTTTGGCCAAATTCGCCTGATTCTACTTGATACCCGATTCCTCCTGATTGAAAACCATGATTAGTTGAATCAGGTATCATAGTGCTGGGCTAAAACAAAAACCTGAACCCACACAGGTTTATTGTTTCTGCACACGCCTAGTAGGGCTGCTCTCAGAACAGTCCTTGATGCCCTCCTTAGCAGTGATACTTTTTTTAAATTGCAAAAATGTCTGAAAACCTTTACATGTATTGCATCTATGAATAAATGTATTGTGCTGCAGCATAAATTTAACAGTTTATGACATTTTAAATTAAGTCAATCTTTTTGCACTGATTCCAGCTCTTCAGTTAAGCTCCAGATGATTATATTAGCCATGTCTATATATTATTATAATATTTTTAAACTGGCGTACTTTAAGTGCAATGAAAATTGTATCTAGCAAACCAAAAACCAACATGACAGTCAATGTTGGGAGTCCACCTTTAAAGAAACGGATCTGACTGCAGCGTGAGCCGTGTGAGGGGACATTTCCATTCAAAAAATAAAATCCTCTAATGGTCTCTCACTAAGCCACTACACTCCACTGGCTCTCCACAACAGCCCAGCTGCACAGCCCAAAACACTGATTTGCCAATTTGCACATCAATTTTAGCTCCACCTTACAGGGAAAACCGCACACACCGCATCTGAAAAACCTGCGCGTGGTTCGGGAAGCCTCTGGCCTCGCAACAGACTTCCATTTAAATGGCAGTTTATCCTTGGCTGCATGCTATCAACATGGCCATTATTCTGTGTTCCCTGCTAAAAAAAAAAAAAAAAAAAAAGAAGAAGAAGGAGGAAAAAAAGAGAGATTCTTTCAGCCACGTCCCTCTCTGCCCATGCCTGGCATTCAAGGCAGAGTTTTCTATTACAAATCTAATTGCACATTCCGCACAGACAAGCGCTCATTAAGCCTTAATTACACACATGTTGTTTTCTACAAACATCTCCATTTGGATTGCTTTGCATTGTAATTGACCAGCGGGGATTGCAGTTGGGGAATTTTTTTTTTTTTTCCTTTCATTTTTTTTTTCTTTTTGCAGATTTGCCCTGAATGGGAGAAGCTGAGTGGAACTAGGTCATGCCTTTGCGACAAACAAGACAGCGCTCTAAAATAATATAACCGCGCAGTGGAAGTAATGCTAACATCGGAGCGAATGTGGGGCTCATGTAATATTTACAGTGCGCTAATAGATAGATGGCAGGTTTTTCTCTGAGAGCTTCTCCCTCGGCTGGCTTTTTCATTAGCGGATTTTCAGAGAAAGCCAACCGCATTAAGGGCATCCGAAGAGCCACCCAATCTCTCTAACCGCCATTTTTTTCTGTCCTCCATCTGTATTTACACATCTCTTTATGCTTTGGTAAAAGAACAGAGCCTTGCTTAAAGAAGGAAAATTGAATTTTTTAAATAAACCCCTGTATCTTCGAAGCCCGAAAATGACACCGCCGTCGAGTTTATCTCGTGCGGCTCTTTAAATGGCGCACCGGTCCGACGGAGTCGCCGTGGACGTGCGAGACGCCAGCAGTCCCGCCTTGCTTTTGAGTGCGTGCCACCGCTGTTGGGAAGCCTGGGAGCGCTGATGTGACCGTGCCAAGGAATGATCCCTGCTGGGAAAATTTATGTTCCCATTAATTGTGTAATGATTCCAATTAGGAGCGTCAGCTCCGGAGGAAGCTCAAAGCGCAGACATTCTGATGCGTGCACCATATGCACGTGTGAATATGCAAAATAAAATGCATACATCCAAACGCATATACCCAAAGGCCAGGTGTGTTTTGTTGTCTAAGCTCAATACTTCACTACCCACAGTGCAGTGTTGTACTTTAATACTATTGCCAGTCTGGAAAAAAAAAGGATTATAGCTGCAAGCCAGCAATAAATAAGCTGGGGGAAGTGTAAAGTACCATTAGGGAAATAAGAATTAGGGAATCTACAAGAGATTCAAACTACACTTGCATAAAGAGGTTAACTGATACATTCCACAGTTGCAAATGCTTCAAATTCAAACCCTGAACCCCAGGACTGAAGATTTAGCTGGTCAACAGCGTTCACCATGGACAAGTGCACTTAAGAATAGTGTTGACAATAAGATTTACAAGAATGAATGGGAAATACTGGACGGATGATAAGTGCCAAGAAAATAACACTGTGAATGCATACACAAAACATAATGGTTTCATCCCAACTTTGAAAACAGTTACCAGTTTTCGAAGGCCATTTAAATATGAGTCTTTATAAATTCACAATTACAGAACCAGTGTAGTAGCAGCAATTATAAGTAAAGGATGCTGAGGAATTATATGGGCAAGTAATCATTTAAAATACATTTATCTTTGTCTTCTTAAAATACCAATATGAGCTTTGTGGTCTAGTAATGATTTCACACGTACCATGTGTGCTGATATTGACCCAATGGTTATTACATTTTGGTCCAAATACAGATATTACATGCAAAGAACTAGTTAATGAAAGTTGCCTGTCAATACATGAACTGATCTCTGAGGAGATTTCATTTGTGTTTTTGTGTATCTGAAATGGCAGAAATCCAATATGGAGGTCCCAATGTTACCTGCAAAAATGTACAGAGATATGTGTATTGATTTCCATGCCTCTATAGCTTATAGTACAGTTTTCCATTTAAAATCCTAAAGCAAAAATATATAGTAGCACCATTAGGGTAAACCAAGGCCTATACTGTGTGTCTAAGTTACTGTATAGCTATCTACAGGCTGGTCAAGTTTGAACTTCTGATAAACTGTTTGGATTTCTTGGCCATTCTGTTGGCTAAAAAACATGTAGGATGTATCCATACACATATGGCTGTAAGTGGAATATATATCAAATCTTATCTGAACCCACTAGCACCGCCTCATTAAGGCATACAAAAAGTATGCAGTCAAACAAATCATTGACTGATCCAACCTGCAGCACAAACAGTATTCGCCTATAAATCACAGTGAAATTTTAAACTAGCTGATTCATGTCTGCCATAGCAACTCCCAGATATGAATTAGGTGCACTAAAATGTGCACTGCTTGTAGTGTCAAGTGTAAGAACAAAGTGTCAATTAAAAGTAATGTTTTCAACATCTAAAAGAAAATGTGAGCAACTGAGATTCCTGTCAGTTTACGTAAGAGAGTACATCTGGATAAGATGAATTCTTTTCTACTTTTTTAAAGCTTCTACCAGTACAGTAACCCTCTATAAATAATATTCTTACAGAGTGGAATTAATAGGCCCTCTTTTAGTTATTCGGTACCGAATGAAGCTCATGAAATATTTATATCACGCAAATAGACGGCAGTTACACCCCCATATCTCGAGGTTCACTCTGTAATTAACAGCGCAAGGTTTTAAGTCGATACCTGAAACAATCCCTGAATCTCGAAAACGCAAAACCTGTCACTCCCAGCGAGTGAGAGAGAGAGAGAGAGAGAGAGAGAGAGAGAGAGAGAGAGAGAGAGAGAGAAAGAAACGTGTTGAACCTCTCTGAGTTGCTTTTCAGAGATAGGAGGGGGGGAAAAAGACGTGTGACCGACGAATGACAATTCTGATGTCAACACGCCTAGAGCAAACAATAGCCTTGTTGCTGACTGCTTCCAATGTTTTACTGTGTCAAAGGACACAGCACACAGCCCTGTAACAAAAAAAAAGTAGCCTGTGGTCACAACTGTACAGGGCTCTGTTGCCGAGAGATAAGGGACGCTGGCCAGGCTCACTACCTGAGCGGTCAGTTCCTAGCCGTTACCAGGTTTCTGTGGTGTTGTTTCTTTGTCAAACCCAAAAGAACACTGCGCCTATTTTTTTCTTTTTTTTTACTTTTACATCTAGTTTTTTTTTTTTTTTTTTCTTTTGCAGAATAAGCACACAGTGCTCTTCAAACTACCTTTGCCATCCACGGAAATGTTTTTCTTTTTTTGTTATTAAAAAAATGAAAGCAGCTAAGCAGCTCAATGCAGTAAATGAGCCAGGCATTCCTGTTTACAAGGTGATCAGCTGGCTATAAATTCTACTCGGTAGAAAGGTGGTAATTTAACTCGATGGTGATCAAACATCGAAAAATGATTGTTTTGCACTGTAGCTAATAATGCGCTTTATTGATCGTGTTGTTATTTATGTAACCCCCCCCCCCCAAAAGCCTGGATGAGTTTTCTTGTGCTACACTTCAGATTCTTGGTGCCGTCTATAGACCATGACAAGTACTTCACACACAGCTGTTAAAGTCCAACTATCAGTAACACTGAATTGGAGCAGTGGAACTTATCAGACCATCCCCAACAGGGAAAATTTAATTGACTCGGGCTTCTGTGAGGAGCTTTACAAGTTTTACAAACTCCAGGGAGATGATTCTATCACCTAGTGACTCCTAACAAGGTCTGACACTCTCAGAGGTTTTAAACTTAAAGTAGCACAATATATATTTAATGCATTAATTTATGAATATTTTCCCAGGGAAAAAGAGTGAACATAAAGACTCGTGAAAAATGCAAGCAGTGTATTGGAGTGGGTAGGGGGGGAGTCACCCTTACACAGCAGATGCCACTGTAGGCACTGCGGTCTTTATAATCTGACTACTATGCTAGCATATCATGTTAATTTACTTTCATATGGTTGTCACATCAAAAGTTTATAACATCTTGCTGAGGAGATCTTTACTATATTGTTTTGTTGAGATAACTGCAAGTTCTAAATGAGATATCAAAATAACAGGCCACCTTTCACCTCGCACTGACACTGGCAGAGCCCCAACTGGCCATAAGAGCCAAAGCCACACCCATTTTAGTGTTGGACAGCAGCTCAATGTCACTGAACATGTATATTTGCATATGCATTTGCATAAATTGGCAGCAGTGCAGTATAGTGTAGTGGGTTAGGAGCTGGGTTTGGAGCTGCAGGTTGAAATTCCATGCGTGCTGTTGTACCCTTAATCTGATGCTAGACGTTTCAGGAAATTTCCATCTATATCAGTGGATTATATGTTAAAAAGTAAACTGTGTTGCTCTAGATAACGATATCTGTAAAGCCAGCAAATAAATAAATCGTCAACACAGTCAACATGACTTCAAGATACAGTCATAGCCTGAGTATGACTTACAGTACTCCATATATCAGCATGGTTACAAAGTGTATGGTATGTAGGAGAATGCTACCTCCTTAGCAACCCACTAAATGCACTGCATTTCACCACCGTCGCCCACGAGAAGCCGCCCTGCTGCAAAAGCAAACCGTACCGAACGAAAAACAGCGAATCTCTCGACCAGACGACGCCTCCCCGCAACACGTGGGCCCCGTTCGGGGCGGCTGTCAATCAACAGCGCGAGATTCAACGTCCCTCCTCCCCTAGACAAACCGCCCATTAATGGTTTAAGAAGAAAACCATTAAGGTCTCCGAAAATGAATGAAACAAACGACGAGAAAAGACAAACGCCTTTTGAAACGTAGTGAAAAAAAACGAAAACAAGGGCGCACAAAGCGCGTGAGGTTACGTTGCCAGGGGAGCGGATGTCATGTGGAACCCACATTTAACGGAACCGCGGCAAACGGAAAGGGAGGGACAAAGAGCAGGGCGAACGTAACGAGACTCTCTGCGCCTCGTCTCTGCTCGCCACAGCATCTGATAACGGCAATGGAAAAAGTTCTGGTTTCCTTTAACATATAATTGTTTATCTTAATGCGTCTCCACTTCTGTCGCACTTCTCCAAAGAGTAAAAAGAAACCTGCACACCGTGTGCACAACAGAAATCTGTTACTCTTGACGGTCTACTGTAAATCATTGCAGTGAAGGAAACGAGAGTGTTATTTGTGTTGTTATTTATTTTTGTTTGATCGGTTAGCTTTGGGTAAAGCTTTATTTGCTCTTGCAGTATGTGAAGTACAACGCTGATAGGACGCGAGAGAAGATGATGTCTGAAAAAGGGTTTTATTGCTCAGGGACTGAAGCCTTTTTAGCAAGTTTAGCGATAGCTGGTCCCTGTTATATCTATGCATAGAGTTAGCCATGTGCCTATTCCAACAGTTATATACGCCTGCACCGTCATTGAAAATAACAGCAAGGAAACAAACTCGATATACAGATTTACCACCTACATTATCGTTTATATACCAGATATAGGATCAAGAAAACACAGTAGAGCAATGTGTTTACTACCGTGAGCACCTGCTGAGCAGCTTATTCTATTGATTTGAATGGAGAAAAGAATTTGCAATATTCAGTTTAGATAACGGATGAGTCTTGGCTCTGCAACCAGTCGGGTTTTGTGGAAGTGCTTTGTTTGCAGCTCTGCACTTGATAAATGGTTTGGAACATGTGGTCTGAAATATCAATACAATCTCTATTGTAATTAAAAGAAGGAGCCTGCCAACAGTTGTTGCGCTGTTCTGATTGCGAGCAGAAGCTGAATGGAGAGAGACAATTCAGAAACCCCAAGAATACGACGGGGATTTACAAATCAAAATGGAGGGACTCGGGAAATGAAATTCAGTTTTCTTCCCCTGTCTCCTTGCCCCTGACATTTATCTCTGTGCAAAAAAAAAAACAAATAGACAAATTTGCGGTAAAACGGATACCTAGATTATGATGGATAGCATCATTTTCAGGGTACGGGGCTTTCAACCCTCAGGTCGTGGGTTCGATTTTTGGGTGGGGCAGAGCCATTGCACACTTAAGTATGTTCCTCTAGATATGAGTGTCTGCAAAATGCCTGAAATGTAAAATGGTGTACTGATGTAACAGCAAATGTAGATGAAACTCCCAGTATAAATAGACTTTCATGAAGGAGCTTTGATATAGCAAGTTCACCAGTCACCACCAATGCATCGATGTGAGGTGAAAAATCCAGGGGTCAGAAAGTAAAAGTCCGGCCATGTGTTTCTTCCATCCATGAACTCATTCACTAATTACTTCTACCTCCTGGCTGAAGATTTGTGCTAATTAGCGAATACAGGTGCTTGGAACCAAATATGGGGAGGACGTTTACTTTCTGAACCTGGATTTCCCACTTCTGCAAGCAAGATTTATGCTGCAAGTTACATAGCTGATCAATCTCTAAGTTCTGTACACTCCAAATATTTTCACCCTACTGTGAGCCTTGTGGTTTTCTTTTTTCATTTTCACATCTCCAGTACTGTATAGACTTCTCACTGAGTCAAAAGATTAACTAAACAGAAAACGCTTTTCCTCATTATTCAAATCTGCCAGTACTTGTATATTCATGGTGAGGCCAATACACACTATAATGCTAAATTAAACAAAATATGGCTATGATTAGCGCTCTAACAACAAGAGAAACAACTAAAAACATAAGAATAATTATATTTCTAGTTCAGGAGATTGTAGGTTGAATGATTTGTAATATAAAATACGTACATTAAACGCACTTATTTGATTATTTACATGGAAGTAGAAAATTTAAAAGCCATGTGAAATACAAAGTGTTATATTGGAATGAGAGTAGCCATTTTAAATGAAAATAATGAATATTTATCTAATTGAAATTAAAAACTGTCACTGTGTTATATTACATACTAAACTATAAAATATATTTTAATATGGTGAAATATAGCTATCAATTATACATAATTTAATTATGTTGAAAATCACAGCACACCTTCAAGTATCTGACCTGAAGTTTTTTTGTTTTTTGTTTTTTTTAACTGATAGAAAATGTACACAGCTAAAAGGCAGTGTGGTATCTGGAGGCTAAGTGGGGTGGTGGTTTCGGTTTGCGTGTAAGTGCAACAAGACATCTTTCGCTGCGGTTCTGCTTCAGGACATACTTGTTCTGAGCAGTTGGACCTGCCAGGATCAGTTCCAGAGTTTCTAGACCTAGTTTCTAGTGGAGCGATCTAGAATGAGAACCTCAGCGCAAAGCTCTATCACTCTCGCGAGCGCGTGTCTGTAAAGTGCTAGTCTTAGGGGTCGCGGGGCCAATTAAGCACCGGGCGGCCTCCCCCCCCCCGCCCCCGGCGCTGGCGGTAGCTGGGCCACTCGGCTATTTCTCACCCCAGCAGAGGCCAGTCTTTTCCTGTTGGGGGTGGGACACATTGGCAGTGAGCTGTAGAGGCTAACTCCGCGCTCGCCTGCGCTGTATCTGTTCTGTGGAGAGAGGGAGACAAGAAAAGAGGGGGAGGGAGAAGGGGGGGGGGGGCTTCAGTCTCAATTGCATGGAGCACATCCCGGAAACTCGTCACCCGTCCCGTCGCGCGGCGAGGCCCCACCCGCCCGCCCTCCCGGCCCCGGGAACGCGGGCGGGATCAGCAGAGATCGATGCGTCAGAGCGCGCACGTCGGTTTCCGCCGGTGCGCCGCAAGACCTCTAATTGGCTGCGCTCGTTCGGGGGAAAAACACACCGCTGCATCCGCGTCATCGCTACGGTGATTCGCGGTGATCCCCGTGCCGGCGAGAGCGTGGCTCTCACCCAAAAGCACCTTTGAGATGACTCTGGTTCACATAGACCATAGGGGAGCACTTCTGCAGGCCTCATGGCATTATGTGTTGCCATGTGACGTACTGTAGCAACACAGTCTACAACCCACATATCTTTGTGGTGTGCTTTTTTTGTAGTTTGAAAAAAGTACATAATCTCAGTTCTTATATCTTTTATAAATTTGGTTTGGCATATTCCATTTCTGTTACAGAACTTAAAATTTCAGTCTGCAAGCCAGGGGAGAACTTCTATAGTAACGAGTGTAATATATATGGGGGATCATGCCTAATGCTCCTCAGTCAAAAACTCCTGCTGATATTTCCCCTCTCCTGTTCCTTGGTTCAGATACGGACTGGCAGGTCCTCCCATGGGGAGCCCTTACACCACATCCCGCAGACTCCATTTTAAACTCAGAGTCTCTGCCAAATGCCTGTAATGTAATGTAATGTAATGGTGAGCTGACACAAGATGGTATGGGGGGAGAGGGGGGTATGGAGGTACAGGTACCAATAATCACACGATCTGACATCGGCTCCGCCCCCTGACAACGTAAGCAGCTAATGAGGGCCGTGATGAGTCAGCTCGGGGTCGATAACGCAAACATGTTCCCTTCGGCTCTTGATCAGATAGCCCTGAGCACTTTCGGGCTGGCGTACAGTATTTACCTGCCAAACTACCCTGGGTGGTGCAGTGGCAACCTGGATGGGTTGCCAGTAATACATCACCCCCCTTTAGATGCAGTAATAGGGCTCTGCCTGTTAGTACTGAGGCCTGGACTCAGCATTTGGCCTTTACTTTGACGTACAAATACTTGCCAGTGTTAGCCTTTCTTTTCCTTCACAAACGCATGTTAGCGAGTTTGTGGATAATGAAAATGGACTCAACACGCTGTTTGTGTCAAAATTCAATCAACAGTCAAAATTCAATCAACGTACACAACTACTGATTGAATCCAGGGCTGATTGTCTTTATGGGTTGTGTTGAAGCCATAAATGTGGTAATTAGTTTATTTATTTATTTTTTTATTAACAAGGTGTAAATTACATACTTAAACCAGATGACGCACTGTGTGTCTCTGCAGAAAACTATGATGCTAAATGTCTGTATTGTAGATAAAGGCTTCCCAGGCCTTGTACTGTCCTCGAAACTGTGCTCTAGCTTTTTGTTCAAACCACTCTCTTAGTTCAGTTAGGGTAACTGAACCCGTGCCTATCAGTGCTCCCATGACTACTTTCGTCTTTAAGCTGATTTAACAGAATGGCCTTCTCCTCGAGCGGGTGACTTGGTGTAGACTTGTGTGTGATCCCATCTATAATCTAGTCAATCAAACAATCAATCAAATTCTACTTAACCTACCACCCCCCCCCCCCCACAAAGAAACTGCCATGCCGAGTGTTACAGAACAGAAAAGCATTGGGTGTCTGAGAACCGATCCGATTGATTAGCACGCCCTTGAATAAACGGGGGGTATTAATTCCCCTTAGCGCACACGTCTATTTCTGTTGTAATGCGGCCTCGGAGGGCAGATAATTGTTAAAGGGTAATTCAGACTAGCGATAAATTAGCAGCTCTTTGCTCCTGGGATCAGCCATTTTGGTTGGAATGAAAGCTAGCGCCCGGGCTCCAGGGCCGAGGCCGTGAAGCCTTCCTGAAGACGAAAGACGCGCCGTTTCGATGTTACGACGGGACAGAGGCTTCTTTAGCGAGCTCGAGGTAAAGCTGTTTACTCACAGGGCAGTTTGCACCTGCCCCGCTGCGCGGCGGCTCAACGTTGCTGCTACTTAGTCTAAATTCGAATCGTTATTGACGTGAGACTGCGCCCCTGTCCCTCTCGCGGCCACTGAGAGCCCCACAGTGCGACACGGCCATTATAAAATAATAACGGCTCTTTCACCTTAGCGCTAATGCACTCGTGCTTATAGCCGCTGAATTATTTACTTTTAACGAAGTGCCTCGAGCAACAGTTTTAAGTCTCGGCGATCACTGGAAGCGTATGAATTATCCACGAGGAACACTCTGGCGCGCACATTTCAATTACGCTTCTTATTTTAAGTATGAAAAGTAAAAGGTTTTTGAGATGCATTCGAGATACCCAAGACGCAACCTAAGGTGATTCAGTCTCACAAGGGTAATATCACACGTTTCTTTATTTCAGTAAGTAAACGTGCTCGTGTGACGGTGTAACTGAATGATGAGACCGAACCTCCTGTTGAATACACATGACGAGCATGAAACCGCGATTGAAAAGGAAAATCTCAAAAATGTTCTTTTCCTTCTAAGGAGAACCGGCTCTCCGAAGCGATCGGTACAGCCACAGTCCACCGTAAATCCGCCGAGACTCTCCGGGGTATCGTTACGCAAATTATGGTAATTCAATTTGCGGCGATCGCAGTGGATTGATAATCAGGTTCACCTTGGGGGGGGGGGGGGGATCGGCACTCGGGGAAACTGGCCGGCGACACCTGTAATCCGGCGAATCCCGCTGAGAGGGGCTCAGTCCGAGGGCGCTGATCGCTGGCTCACGACAGTTCGCCTCAGACAGAGGCCGCAGCGCTTGGCTCTAGCGGGCGACCCCGCTCTCCGGCGGTGATCTGACTCCGCCCTCCGCGGGGCCAACGGACGCGAGGGGGCCGAACTTTAAGGTGGACGCGCAAAAAAAAAGGAACGCGTGCGATTCGTCATTTTCCGTCATATTCCAATGCGCTCCAGATGCTGGAAACCTCCTCCGTGCGCTCTAAATACAGATCAAAGACGGAAGCGGTCGCAAATAGAGGAGAGAGAAAGGGGGAAAAAAACCAGGTTGCTGTTGCAGCTATGCGCGGTTCCAGATACGATTGGCCGGGGAGAGCGGTACTGTATTTACATGCAGTCATCATTAATCACGAGCAAGCCTGCTGGGAGCATTTCACCATCTGTTACTCATACAGAGGGCAGCTTTACCGGGCGGGGGATTGACTTTAAGAGTTCAGGAATCTGATACATTCTGCGTTTACAGCGCACCGAGGCTCGGGTAATGGAGTTTGACGATTCCCAGCGTACTGCAGTCTACCTGCCACGTAAACTCCTCCCGTGGAACATGAGAGCGATTTAGGAACCTGTCCTGTAGATATTTATGCTTCCTGCTCTCCCGTATTGGAATGAGTAATGTTTATGCAGGAGCCTTCACTGTATGTGACAGCGAGGTGCTTTGATTGACACCCTTCCCACAGCTGGCCAGGTGTCCTTCAGCTGCACCTCTTTTTGATCCCATACTCGGATCCCATCCCATACACCTCTTTTTCATCCAATACCGCCAACCCCCGGATATCTGATTGAGGGGGCGATATAGCATTTGAAACGCGCGTCGATCTGCACAAAAGTTGAAGGATGACGTGCCTGTGGCCGGCTGTTTGATTCGAGAGAATTTGTACCCGAACTTTGAAACTCTGTCTCCCAACAGCCTCTGTTTTTATTCAGTTTCACTGCAGTCGTAAAGCAGAGCTTCTGTGCTTCGGCGCTGTTCGTTTACAGATACCAGCAGCAAGTGCCCTTTTGACCCAGGCATACTGAAGGAGACGGGAAGAGGAAGCCAGCGATGTACTGTAAAGTGACCAATGAGCTTGAAGGGGTGGGGCAAGCTTGGTGCAAAAACAAACAACATGCAGAAGTACAGGCGGCTGATAGTCTGTTAGCACAACACACTGCTGGGCGAGCCAATGCTTGAAATGGAATATTTCTGTGTATCCATCTGTCATTTATGTTTCTTGGAAAACCTCACAATGGCAGGTTGAATTTAACTGCAGAGATCAGCAACCTTTGTGAATAAGCTGTGTGCGCGTATGAGAGAGGGAGGGAGGGGGACCGAGAGAGAATGACTGCAAGCGCTTGCGTAATGTGAACGTGTGCGATTTTGTGTGTGGGTATGTGCACACATTTGTGCGACCAAGAGTGCATGTGCTTGTTTGTATGTGAACATATGCTAACCACATGCACACGTTCAGATACATATCTTTGCGTGGGAATAAATGTGTGTATGTGTGTGTGCGCACGTGCGTGTGAGAAATGAAATTCTTCCTTGTCGCTACATATACAGTGCTACGTGTACATATACGTGTGTTCTGGTAGTGTTTTGTGTGCACTTGTCTAATGGACGCACACCACACACCTATTCAAACTGCCATAAGCATATTATGTTAGATTCTCAGAATGTTTTTCAGCATAAGCACTATAAGGATAGTTGTAAAGGCACATCATGGATGCCCTTGGATTACAATATGCACTCTCTCTGTGTTTCATTTGTCCATTTCAAAATATTTCTGTTTAATCCAAGAAATAATAAGCCCTATCTTTGCTTCGACATACTTTGTTCTTTGTGAAAACTGCGAAATGCTTATTAGCGTGTAAAGAGCGGCCTTCGCTCAGCATTGTTTTCTGTGTATATTGTTTTTGGTGTACATTGTTTTCTGTGTATACTGTTTTTGGTGTACATTGTTTTCTGTGTATATTGTTTTTGGTGTACATTGCTTTCTGTGTATATTGTTTTTGTAGTCGGTACATTGTTCGAGTTGTTACATTTTTTTCGTTTTATTGTTTTCTGTGTATATTGTCTTTGGTGTATATTGTTTGGAGGCTCACAGAATGGCTGAAGGCCTATCAGAGACTTAATTTGGAACATTACTGCCGTCATCCCACCGCGAGAATCTCGGTGAATCACGATGAATCACTGCTGATCATTTCTTTTGTGCGCGCAGTCAGGACGCAGTAAAAAATCAAATTGCGGCACGTTCTGTTCCTAGACGGCCTGCTCCCATGCATTCCCATCTAATGGCGTTTCCTTTTAAAGCTGAAACACACTACTTTCATTTCAGAGTGATTTAGGGATTATTTCCCTGGCCCTACTGCAAAAAAAATGCATTAAAATAATCTGCCATTTGCATGTTTCATCTTCACAAAGGAACAACCCCTTCCCCCCTTCTCCCTCTCTCTCTCTCTCTCCCTCCCTCCCTCTCTTCCTCCTCATCTACTTACTGCCATCTGTTCTTTCTGCGAATCCTAGCAGAATACACAATTCAGAAATCACCAGACTCCCCGTGCCAGAGCCCTGTCACAGAAATGGTACCACACGGCCACGCCCACAAGCTAGCGGCCATTGTGACTAAACAACTCAGGAGCTGAATTCCGCTTTTTATTAGGAACCGCAACGAAGGGCACCGCCAATCTATCGCAGGGCACACACACCATTCACTCACACACTCATACCTATGGGCAATTTTAGGGTCTCCAATCGGCCTACCTGCATGTCTTTGGACTGTGGGAGGAAACCGGGGAGAACATGCAAGCGCCACACAGAAAGGCCCCAAGCCGAGATTCAAACCCACAACCTTCTTGCTGTGAGGCGACAGTGCTACCCACTGCACCACCGTGCTGCCCTATTATTATTATTATTATTATTATTATTATTAGTATTATTATTAAATCTTGCAGTAGAACACTTCTCTACAGTACCTGTGTTGCGCTACCGCTCGGCACAGCCGTGCGAGCTGGAAGCTGTTTCTATGTGACGGGGCAGATGAGCCGGAATGTTCTGGAATCTGAGTGCATATGAATAAATGGGATGGGGGAGGGGGGAGGGAGGAGAGGGGAGGCGGACGGGCGGGGAAACAGCGGGGTGTGGTCACTACCCACAGAGGCCAGGCTTCTCAGTACCATCAGAGCAACTGCTTCTGCCAGTCTGTGTTTCATAACTAAGAGCCCCTAAGTAAAGCGTGTGTGCGCACATGTTTGTGTTTATATGCGTGCGCGTGTGTGTGCGCGCGTGCACGTGTGTGGTTGTGCTCATAACGTCTACTTAGCAGTTCTCATTTAGCATTTCTAGGCGTTTTGACCTTTTGCCCTCTTTAAACACGATCAGATTATTTCATCTAATGTGCAGACTTCACTCCTGGGAGCTGTTATAGCACTTTCATCACATCGTAGAGTGAGCAGCGCGCCCGCTAAGAGAACCGCAAGCCTCCGCCGGGCTTCCTTTATCCAGCGCCGTTTAAAGACTGACAGTTGGCGGCGACTGTCGATCAAGGCGCGCGCCCCGGCGCGCAACCTTTCGGGCCCCTTTGTTTGATAACGTTTTCCTGCCCCCGTCGGCGCGCCGCTTAAAAAGACCCCCTCTTCTCCGGCGTGCGCCGTTTAAAAGGACCCCCTCTTCTCCGGCGCGCGCGTTCTTTTCCCGCACCCCGTGACGAACACAAATAGCTTTCGTTCTGGCAGAAACGCCCGGCTGTTTATCGCAGTAGGCATCAAAGAGGTGTAAATGTGCAAAACTACCCGAGTCCCTCCAGACGCTTGGGGCTCCGCAGACGAAATCTAGCGGCGCGCGCTAAACTGTTTACTCACAGGTCACTTTCCCGCTCTGCGCCGCGGAGACAGCTCGCCGTCAGCCCCGCGGAAAGGGGACGGAAACCGAGAGGAAGACTCGGGCGAGACCGGCGGCGCCGTTGGAGATGCGGCCCTCGTGCCCGTTGGGGTAGATTTCGGCCATGGCTGATGACCCTGCAGTTTTTCCAGGGTTCTGCCTATCAGACCCCCCCCGTAGCTGCTGTACTAACACGGCTGTACTAACGCAGGGGTTGAGTGGAGCATGGAAGAATGATGTGGACAACATAGGTGGGAAGAGGTACTGGGTGGGACTAGAGGATGGCAGCCGCTAATGCCCGGAGCTGCCGGTGCCAGCCGACATTAGCGGCTTCCTTTCAAAACCTGGTCATGTGACTAAGGACAGGTCATGTGATAGAGGAGGATGACTGTGCGTGTGTGCGTATGTGTGGGTGTGTCAATTTCTAGAATGTTATCAGTCAGGCCATCATGGTGCACCACGGGAGATGAGCCAAAGACAGCCCATTGGCTGTCAGTTCATAACTGTCTAAAAAGCAGCGCAAATGGTTGCTTTTTAGACAATACACAGTACACATGACCGGCTTACGTCATGGTAAAGGGGAGAGCAGCAATTGCTCAGCATCGATTTAACTCCAGAAGAGTTCATACGAGTCCGAGAGTGATCAGGCGCACTGCCCCAGAGGCGATTTAGCAGCGAACGCTTTACTGGTGTGCAAAGGGACCGTTTCTCATACAAACTTCTCTAACCTTAATCGCGTACATCTAAATAAAATTCTGCGTGGGACTAGAGTTGGAAACAGCAGGCAAATAAATGGATCACAACGTGTCTTCACGTGTGCCCGTCTGTTGTTCTATTTTAGTGTTTCTTTTGCCGGGCGTCCAAAACCACGGCACAGACAACGGCTCTGCGATTCGGTTCGGTCCAGGAAAATGTACTTGGCACCCACAACGAAAGGCGCGCTCCAAGCAATTGTATCGGTCTGCATCCTCGCGCTCAACCACGGCGACAAGAAAAACAGTCCGTCCGTCCCCCCCCCTCCCCGCTCCTCGCCATGCTCGCTGGACATCGGACCTAGAAACGCATTGCCGACTCTCGTGGGGGGGGGGGGGATCTCCTTTGGCAAATCTGACCTTTGCCAGGATTTTAATCTACTAGCGGTGGATAATCTGAGCATGAATCGCGGGCGCTTAGCCTGGAAGGCCTCTCCTCGCTGGAGCCATTCGTCACCTCTAAATATAGGCCTTACAGCCTCAGTCAGTCGCCCGGAGAATCTGCCAGCTGCCCCCCAGCCCCCGGGCCCGGCGGGTTAGAGCATTACACGGTCGGGACCACGATCGCTCAGTCCCAGCAAAGATCCTCAACTTCAACTGCGCTCAACGGCGGCCGGGGAGAGCGCAGAGAAACGACGGGCGCTTACGACAACGTGCTAACGGCGATAAAGCTTGCGCCACTGTAAACGTTTTTTTTTTTTTCCTAAAGGAATGTCCGTCATTAACTTCCAAGAGAGGCGAAAAACGGCAGGCAAACGATCGATAGAAGAGTCCCGCCTCCCGCCTCCCATAACGAACGCGTCCTGTTCCTGCGAACGTCTATTCTGGGTGAGAGAATGGCGGGTAGTGAGCGCGTTCCTCCCTGTTCTAGCCAGGCCAGTAAAGCCAGGGCCTTCAGAAAAGGAACGAGGGGGCCGCAAAACTCGGACTCCGCCCGGGTCTCTGAGAGAGTCGGAGCGCGCGGGTACCGCCCCGCGTTCCTCTCTTGGGCGTGGCTCCGCTACACGCTCCCCGTCGGAACATTTTTGGCAGGGGCGCACACGTGTGTTACATTAAGCCCGGATCTGTGTAAATAATACGGGCCTGGACAAATTCCTTCCAAACCCTGCTGATGCAACAGCTTGCGTTACAGGTAACACAATACCCGGTTGGCAGGGCGACAGGGCTCCGTGCATTAGTCGTAATGGGAAAGTGCAAACCAGCTACCAAACCAGCGCACCCGAAGCAGCAGCCTTTTTCCCTGGAAAAAACAAGCAAGAAATGCTAAGAAGACAAATGGGCTGCAGTGCGTGACCTTAAATCTACTTACTATAATCAACCCGGTTCAAGCTAACCGTAAGACTGAAAGCCGCCATTTTACAAGCCCAGTGCCCGCCCCTCCTTTGTTTCTCCTCTGTGTTTCTCTCTCCTTGACGATACATTCTTTTTTTTGTTCAGCCACCCGCTGCCCATAGACCCGCCGTGCGAGTTTAGAGCCAAACTGACCGGTAATGGTGTGTTTGTTTTGGTGTCTGTCGGGGGGGGGGAGTCCCCACAGAAAAGTTACTAGCTTGCACACATTATCTTCGCAAACACACAGCGCGAGCTTCCTGCGGCTGCAAGCTCTCGGTTTGCTGTGTGAAAGGTACGCTGAACCCAGTCCAAATCCGCCCCGCACAGCTCAGGGGAGGCAGGACTCATAGTAATGTAAGAACCTCTCACACATACACACACACACGCAGGCATTTTGGAACCGCAACTGTAACAATACTTACGGAACATATTTGCCAAAAGCTGTTCATGATAACTTTTTGCCACATATTTATGGTGTGAGCATGAAAAGACAGCCGAAGGTGTGCACAGCTGCAGCGCAGTGACAGCGATGAAGCTGCACTCTTACAAGCTTCTTCGAATCTGATTACATAGTTACTGTCATCTGGTGGTTGTCTCAAGAAACTACAGTACAGTTGACACACTTTGGAACTTTCATGTTGTGTAGATAAAAGAACAAATTCTTCACTTCTAATAGAAAATTTACATAATGGTTAATGGCAAATTTTTTTGGATAACATAAAATAGTGTCTTGGCTATGTTTTCCCAAGTTTAACCTGAATAAGGATGCGATTAACTATTTGAACTATTTAAAGGCCTCTGAAAGGGCAACTAAATAATGAATGATTTAACTGTGCTTTTTTGTACATTAGCACATTAAATATGAGTATTTTTGTATGCACGGTTACCAGCTGAAGTATGCTGTGGTAATGGTAAAGGTAAGAGTCACTCAGCGGATGAGTGAAATCATACTAAACGCTTTGGGCACATCTACTGTACTTTACTGAGGACTGTGTCTTTACTGAAGGTGAAGGAAAAAAGCGTTCAACTCGTTTTGCAGGCAGTTATGGAAAAAGTGCTCCGAGCTTCAGTTGCCCCTGTCCGAGTTCTTCGGTCCGCGCGTCGCAACTCTGCGAACGCACCTGAAAAATCTGCTTCATTCGAAAACCCAGGTGACAAAACGGCCGGCTTCCCCGACCGAGCCTCGCCCGGCCGATAAAGAGTGTCCCCGCTGAGCGGGGATACACCGGCGCGCTGTAACAGCAGCAGGGCGCAAAAAAAATATTTTAAAAAATCAAGAAACACGTGCGCTCAGAGACCCCCAACGCGCTCCCGATCCCACAACGCCGGCTTCTGCCGTGTCTCGCGCCGCCATGTGGGAAACCGGCCCCCGAATTAGCATTTCCCACCCCCCCCCTCACCCCCCACACCCCCCGTGCAGGCAGCAGTAGCGGCGGCGGCGGCGGCGGGGGAAACCGGGCCGGTGGGTCAGCGGCCGCCTTGTTCCGCGCTCCGGCGGGAGAGCGAGCGTCGGCCCCGCGCCGGCTCCCTAATGAGCCTGTCAGGGTCCGTTAGAGGCGGGGCCCCCCCCGGCGGCCGCGGCCCCGCAGACAGCTCTTATTAGCCGGGTAATGGCGTGCCACGGGGGCAGATTAGGCTGGCACCGCCGAGGCCCTCCCATCATCTTTTCATTCATCTGCCTCTGATGCAATAAAGCCCACTTCTCCCGGAGCTGGTGACGGCGATAGCATCGCGGGAGGGAGGGGGGTAAATGAAATTAACACGCCCCCCCCCACCCCCCCTCCCCAGATAAGGTTCGGAGGGGGACATCTGTCACTCAGAAGGCCCGGAGGAGGTTTTACTTGCTAAGCGATCTCTGCCCGTTCGGAGAAAAATAAGACACAATTTCTGCTGTTGGTGCCTCTTACAGTATGTTGTCTTACAGTATGAGTCCAGAAAAAATCCAGAAAGGTGTAGTGATGCGGTGTGGCACTCTCAACGTAAATGTAACACACAAGAAATGTGGAATTCCTGAACCAAATGCAGATTTACCCATAATGCAATTTTGAGCACTTGAATCTATTGCATTAACTTGTGCCATCACATCCTGGGTAAAGTCTGGGATTGACTCTAAATTGTCTCGTTGCTTCAGAAGTAGTTTCTTGTCACTGCCAAACGATCCTCTTTCAAAAAACAGGAAAGCAAATAACCACAGAAATTTTTCTACGGTTTCCACCGCGTACAGAGGTCAGGCCACGCCTCACGCTTATTTTTGGCGACGCGCTTCGCCGTGAAGGCGAGCCGCCCTTAACCGCGAGTCAAATACCTGCGCGGCGTCGACTGCCACTTCCAAACACCTCCACTCCTATGCCGCCATTCTCCGATTAAAATTTCAGCGTCAACAGCCTCCTTGCTAATTGACCTCAAACGGGGAGGGGAGGGGGGACGCAGCCAGAAATTTCAGGTGCAGATTTACGCCACGCTTCCCATCAAACCCCCAGCCATTCCTCTCCCCTCGACAGCTCTCAGTGAACACAGTACTCGGGGGGGGCAGGGCGGGGGTTTGGGGGGGCGTTATCACCCCCGCCACTCCGAGGCAGCGGCGCGATAAGCCCCTCTTATTGTCCGCAGGCCCGTTACGTAAGTGCGCGCACCGACACCACGCTCTCATTGTCCAGCTCTCCCCCCGTTTCCAGCCCACTGTCCAAACTGTCTGAGGGGCCATACCGACACCCCTCGTCCAGGATCTCCGCGCCTGCGGGTTCCCAATTAAACCCGAAATCTAGGCCGCTGTGTGGGGGTTGGAGACTTTTTTTTACCCCCCTAGAATCTCACACCTGTATTGTACCAGATAGTGCCCTTGTGTCTTTTCGAGGGAATTTACCATCTTCTACCCCCCCCCCTCCCCTCCCCACCACACTGCCAACCTCCTTTTGAAGTGTGTGGTCACACAGAAGAAGCGTAAAGTCGAAATTTCAGACAGGAAAGGGTTAAGTCTCTTATCTCTGTTCTCCAGAAGAAATTCCTACTAGAAGCCACAGTCCACTGATTTCCTGCTCTCTTGCCCAATGCCCTATTTTTACCCACTGCTCTAGAATACCACTGACAGCTTTTTCCTTGTCACTGACACATTTCCTGCCATTTTCGTTATGACATTTCTCTCCCGGGTTAGTTCAACGACATTTCCAACAGCCCCCTTTCTCGATTACAACCTTTAGCGGACCGTTTGGATTCAAATCTGTTTTAGGGCCAAATTCTGCAGAGGCGCTCTCGCGTTTTCTGTCACGGAGCCACTGTTCATGTGTAACGCTCACTCTCGACACAGAATCCGCGTCAAGAAAAAGCCCTCCGTTTACATAGTTAACTCTTTCACAGAAGAAAGGTGAAGAGGAATATATATTTGGGAACAGCAGCTTAGTAAACCTTAATAAATCATGTTACATATTCTTTTTAGGGCGCTTTATCATGTTGAGTACAGTACAGATCTCTCCGGGTCAAATACTCCACGCCTGCAGACAGCGGCCTTACACAGACCTGCTCGTTAGCGCCCTGCTCTACATTCGGCAATTTGCTGACCTCACTCATCGTTCGCTTGGCTGGGAGTCTTGGGGGTGAAACGAAAAGGCCGCATCTGGGGCGCAAGTCAGCATTAACGCTTCGCTCCTGGCGTCCCCGCGCCTGACCGACGCGGCAAACAACACATCCAACGCTAATGAAGCCGTTTTCCCTCAGACCGAGTTTCGCTGGGAGGAAAACTGAGACGCGCTAACCTAGCTGCTAATGCAGCGTCGGCTGCAATCGGCACAATGCCAGACAGACACGCGAGCACGCCTGCGGTCTGCGGGAATCGCAGCTGGTGAAACGCGCCGTGCGTCTGCGGGCACAGTAACGTTTAGTTAATCTCGCCGTAGATAATCATACACACAATTTGCTCAGGGGGAAAGAAAATGTCTTGCTATTCACAGACCAAAACGGGAACAGCATAACCTGTTAACTTCTGAGGCGCAGTTCGAGAGAGGCGGACGGTCCGGTTCGTAGCGATTCGGTTCCGGGTCAAACCAGCTTAAACGAGGTCAAGCGCAGGACATAAAAGCGGACCCGGCGACCGTGCGATCTTTGGCGGGCGGAGCACTTCAGAGCCCGGAGGTTTTCATGCTTCCCCGCTCTCTCGGTCACCTGCGGAACGCCGCCGGTAGAGGGGGGTCTTGGGAAATGCAGTCCAAAATGCTAGCAGGGTGCGGCGCTGAGGAGTTGATAATGACGAATGCGGTGTCTTTGCTTGGTGCCCTGGGTCTGACCGAGCACTGTTTTGAAACGGAGAGGCGTGAAAAGGAGAAAAATCTCATTCTTCAAAATATTTTCTTGACCTCCGAACCGGGACTAAGCAGCAGCCTCATAGCAAGGTGCATTCAGTAAATGCCACAGTATTGCAGGGCTGTATTTTGGCAGTAAAGGCACAATTGTCAAACTCTAGCGGCGACTTGCAGCGGTGGCAAAGTTAGGTGTGCCAGACTCAATTTCCACAGTACCGTGACCAGCGACTACAAAACAGGGCCCGTTGTTTTGTTTTTTTTCCCAGGGAGATTCAAAATGAGGCCACATGCTGTATGCGGAATAATACTGATTTCAGCCTTCCTGTCACTTGCATTCAGATCAACGCGATGACTGGAAAAAGGTTGAAAAACAAGCCGCAATCGATAGTACCCTCCCCGCTCCTTCCGGCTGAAATGTACACAAATCGGATGCACACTGCGGCTATTTTCTTTCTCCGGGGAAATTGAGGCAGAAAAATAAAGGTATACATCTGATAAAGCGTGTGAGGAGCTGTATTAACTGGGAAGACGTAAGCCAGCCACAAACAGAAAACAGCGGGTTCAAACCGAAGTAATAAATCACAGTTATAGAAATGGCTGTGGCATTACTCTGTAAAGCATTCTCAAAAATAATGTATGCTAAATCCATACGGTATACTCGGATGGAAAAGCATTTGCGATCAATGCATTCCTTACACTAAAGGCAATAATGGTACATAAATGGAGCACACAATAGCCAGCTGAGTGTTGGATCAAAGTAAGGCTCGCAAGTTGCTGACCATTAATTGTAGCTGCTCTCAGTGAATCAATCTTCTTTTTCCACTCTTTCATCTAGAGGCTGATTTAAGGATTTTGCTCGATATGATGACTTTCAAGAAAATTCTCAGTAAACAAACTGTGAACCTATGTTGAACACGCGTTGCGAGCAATCTTCATATATTACAAAAAATGACTTCATCTTGCCAAAAAAATAAGCAAAATCACAGATTAAGCGCGAGAAGACAAGGACATTGATTGACACACTGTACCACTGACTGATGTTCAGCCGAGAATAATTAGAAAACGTGATGCGTGCAACGCGGATTTCATAGTTTCTTCAATGCGTTGCTGGTGAATCCAATGCTAACTCGTCGCACAGCGCTCATCAAATAATTACTGCCATTTTGTTTTCTTGCTTGGATTCACCCCCCTTTCCTCCTGACTTGCTGCTGCAAACTAGCTCCTCCCATCTCCCACTTCCGTCTGTGGTGTTGCTCTGTGCTAATGGGCTGGGGATTGCAGCCACCCATGTGATAAAAGGCACCATGTGATAAAGGCATATAGAGTTATGCACCATGTGATAAAGGCATATAGAGTCATCTCGGTTACGGAGGCTCTGAGCTTGACCGCTTGGACAGCCAACCTGTGATCAAGAAATAAATCGTAATTTTGATTGGCTTCTCTTCTGTCAATTCGCACATGCTGTGCAGATACTGTAATACATTTCGCATCAGCTGCGGTTTCTTGGGTTTTAAAAACAATTTATGAAAAAAAAAGAATGAAAACAGAAAAATGAGAGCGATTAACAGTATCACAGGGTGGACATTCAAAGTGACTTAGTTCAAAGTTTAAAGTGAGTAAGTGCTTTTTGAGTAAAGGGGGTAACTTATCTCAGACATCACTCATGTGAGAGAGAGAAAGAGAGAGAGAGAGAGAGAGAGAGAGAGAGTGTGCGCCCACCAAGATGAAATGGATTACAAAGTCCAAAGTCATAAATAATAAGGACCATAAATCCTGTCAATATGTCAATAAAGCAATAAAAATGCAAGCAGCATCTCGATTGTGTCCCAGCGTTGAGCAAATAAACCGTGCGGCTCGACTTCCTCACCCAGCGGGATGTCCGTTTCGGGCCGATTTACCGCCGCGGACGAGGGTGCAAGATTTGACCCGCCTTAACTGCACCCAGACAACTATTTTTGCACGTTCCATCAGCGCATTTGGCCGTCGCTACCCCCCGTTTAAAAGCAATTCCGACGTAATGCTAAGAAAAACAATTAGAAGGCCCCGCTCGAAAAATTGGCGTTTGTGCGAGGCCTCTGTTTACTTGCACATTACTTTGCGGGGAAACCACCTGGTGCGATTTAATATCTTGGTGAACAGTGGGGTCATTGTCCAGGCATGGAGATATGGTCCTGAGTGACCCATTTAGGGCACATGCCTAGATCTGACAAGGGCCTGTTATGTCTAGGACGGCTTGAAACGCTCCAGGCTCTGAAAAATGGCTGCGTATGTTCGATACCGAGAAAGAAAAAAACCTGTTTGGCTGACTGAGACTAGAGCAGTAGGCACTACACACAAGATAACCGATCCTCTGTGGAAAAAATAAAAAATAAAAGAAAGAAATAAATAAAAATGGAGATTTCATTTGACCTCTACATGGGAACTGCTGGATTTGATCAAAATCACAGAAGCCTCCTCTTAATCTGCAGAGATTTTCCGAGGCAGCGGTACCAGAATCTCAAGTAGATTGCAGGATGATGTGTTAAAAACAAGATCGAGTGATAAGTCGGGCACCGCCTTGCAACTGTGTTTACATCAATGTCATTGCTTAAATGCCGGGGGTTTTCTCGCCAGTAAAGTGGGAAACGATGGCAAGAGAGTAAAGCAAATCCAGATTCAAAGTTAAATTGTCTCTGCGAGGCTAGGGAGCCAGCTGCCGGGAAAAGAAAATGGCCGCGTTTTTGCTCAACCATTTTTCTCATCGCCGTGCACTTTTTCCATCCAGATATATTACTGGGGGGGGGGACTGTACAATGTGCAAACCACACCTATGACACTAGGCTTTCCCTCAAGCCATACAGAAACAAGGAGCGGCTAATCGAGGAAGACCGAACTGGTCGAAACGCGCCGCTACTTACATGCTGCCATTACAACCCAGCATGGGATGAACGCAAGGGGTTAAATATTAAAGGTCAAAGTAGAGAAACACACACCATCAAGGTAAAAATAATAAAACAATGAGGCGCACAAAATAAATGTATAAATTGATAAAAAGACCGCTTTGAATTGGTACATACACAAATCCAAAACCAGTGGACAGAGCTTTGGATTATTTAAATACAAGAATTACAATTAAAAAAAAAAAAAACCTTTCGCCAAGGGATAAGGTAAGTTATATAAACAGCTATTTTCAGCTATTAACAGCGATTCAAGATGCTGCTCCTTATTGCATGTTATACGTTGGTCTGAAACTAGAACATGCTTATGATTAATGTATGAGTTACAGGACCTTTTCTTAAGATGTATTCGAAAACCCTAAACAGTCACTTAACGGACGAGTGCGGTTCCTCCGAGGATGTGCGTCTCAGATGATTGCGCGAGCCCGGCACCGAGGAGAGTCACTCGATTATCCGTTTTAATACCGTCGCGCAAAATTGTTTCTAGAAGTCTACTCCGATTTGGTCGAGCAACAGAAGCAATCACGGCGATACGGCGGATTCTGACTGCACGCCCCTTCCACCTCCCGCCCTGACATTACCGAGATAAATAAAGCTTTTCATCGCGCAGGAACGCGCGGGAGAACGGTAATGACACGGTACTGAAAGAGACGCCGGCGTCGAAGCCAAGAAAGATTAATATGCTTTTCATTTTAAAAGGATTTCTGTGACCGAAGCGGTCTGAAAACAAAAAAACAGTCTTTTTTTCCCTCCCAATCGGCTTTCATCTAGATTTTTTTAAATATATAAATTGTGCTTTAGATTTCTTTGAAAAGAATAATCTAATTACATTCCCTGACTAGCTAGAGTGAATTTAAATTCATTAACGTGCAGCAATGGGCGGAAAACATTCAATCACGGGTCCTTGTTTCATTTTCTCTGTAATTAAATCGGTTTGAATAAAAAGCATGTAAACTCACAAATGATTTGGAGGAAATTTGCATTTTTAATCACAGCAGATTACTTTAATAACTCAATAAATCTCTGACAGTTAGAGTGGCGGTGGAAACATTGTCACACCCGTTTAGTTCTGCAATTTCAACCAGTATCCTATTATGCAAAACAGCCTCATAAGGCCATTTACGGGAGTTCTATTCCCCATGTAAACCCCCTGCCCTATTAACTGATAATCCCCAATTAGCACACAATTCATTCACCTAAAAGTGCCATAAGCAAGTTTGTGACAAATGTCTGTTTGTATCTTTTAAATGCAAATTGCCAGGGTGTTAATGATACTGGTTCATTACTATACAAGTTCGGTAAAATTCAACACTGAGGAGGAAGCCTGAGTAATTTGTACAGAACGGGTCAGGTCTTCTCCAGGAGACCTGCTGCGTCATGGCCAAGCGCGATCGCAAACATGGCTGCCGCCCGCTCTCCCCAGATAAACTTTTATTAAATTCTTTGACCCGCAGGTCAGTCCTTCTCCTGCAGTCAGCACGGGCTCCGAGAGACAAATCCAACATGGTTTCTCATCGTGCTTCCGTGAAATCTGGTCCAAACCATTAACAGTTGTCTAAGCAAAGCACTTCAACCTGTCAAACTAGGCTCACTGAAGAACACAAACCCCCGTATCACGTAATCTACGGTTTCCTGGTCCCCAGGAGAGTACGTTTCAGGGCCGGAAAGCATGAATTGATCATGGTGTTCCGACATTATGTCAGCTGCATTCTACCGATGCAAACAGCAGAAAAGAGATTTGCGTGCAAGCAACATATTTGTTTTAAAAGCAAAGCAAAAAAAGAGAGAAAGAAGCAAGATAATTAGGCACAAAATTTATTCCACCAAAAAAACAAACGAGCTATAATTATAATGGACTTGACCTGACAAGTCAATAATGGTTCCTTAGAGCTAAGCAGAAAATCAGCAGCAATTTTCTGGGCTACAGTAAGAGTTCTGCATGGAATGCCTTAGCAGAGTTCTCCCTCAAAGCTCATTAGTGGATCCACAAAAAGAATGACACCTCATCTCTCCGCTCCAAAATACGAATCCAAGTTTTCTTTATGCACAATATAAAAGTAAATACATGAATCGACGATGATTTCTCTCATGTGTGAACTAGGTTGATATGGGGAAAACTTCAAAGAAACTAAACCTAAATATGAAAGAGTAGCTTGCGTGTGTTCCAAAGTCAAAACGTACCACAAGGTCCCAGGAGGAACGAAAATAAAACAGCCCTCCACACAGTCAACAGCATTAGACTGCATACACTGAGGCCTGCTAAAAAAAAAAAAAGAAAAAGTCATGTGATTCATCTCATTACTGTTACAACCTTTGCTTGACTTATATTTTTCCCTTTCTCGGGCTGCAAACCGCATGTATTACAATATCACTCTGCTGTTTGGGTGTGTCATGATATGGCCAAGGTTTGTTTTGATTCATTTCAGAAGAATTTGAGAACCCGTCTTCACCGAGTTCTTTCACATAGTCCGGACTAGAGTAATAAAAAGGTACACAAAGACCACATCCTCTGAATCAACAGTTAAAAAAGGAGATGGATTCTCCCTGGAAACCATATGTCACCACCGTGGACAATGAAAGATAATAGTGCATACAGATGGAATTCTCCAGCTTTTCAAACTGTGTAATCCTCAGGAGTATACAATCCGAATGTGTAAACATGAACTTCATTGTGAAAAGTACTTCTGGAAATAAACGATGTGTGGAGGTGTACCCTGGTTTAAATATTTTAAAAGGTACACAGGAGGCAGGTGCAGAACAAGTACATACATTTTGCAAAATAAACAAAATATCTGTATGATCTTCACCATCACACTGAGCATATGCTGGCAAGCTCTTTGATAGCAAGATTCATTTCATGGTCCTCTTGCTGCAAGATGCTGATATCGCCTCCTTTTTGAGACCCCTGTTAAGCCACTATTAAAAACACAGTATTACAAGTTACCCAAATTCATTCAATTAGTCCGTCAATACCAACTGAGTATAATTGCTGCAGTTGGATATTGGAATATGAGCTCGTTCTGCGATTGATTGCTCTGTCTGAAAATTATATGGTATAACATCTTGGTTAAAGGATTAATTTATGAGAATGTACAGAATGCATCATGATTCATTTAATTAATCACAGCTTTATCATAACCAGTTACATTCTAATGTAAAACAGCAGACAAACAGTGGATATCACCTGAATTGCGGGCTGCCAGATTTGACTGTAGAAAAAGAATGGCCGAGACGATAAGCTAACCTTGGGGCTTACGGGGTAATGTTCTCAAGCCTCGCTAATTAGCCGTTCCTTGACATGGAATCCAGGCTAATTTACACGCACTTTAAATGTTAACATTAGCATGCCATCTCCCCATTCCCCCAGAAAACCATTTGATAGCACAGCCCTCTGAGGCTATACCACCATTATGCTCTTACAAGGCCCATTTAATGATTGAAGTAAGCCAGCATTTATTAGGATGATATGTGGACTTCATTATGTAAAACACATGAAAACGGTGTATACAGTAAATTATTAGAACATTACACGTATTGTGTATTAGTGTGCAGTCCTTCTGTGGACTATGTGAGCTATAAGATTAACCAGGAAATAGAGTACGGCATGGCTTGCTGTACTGAAGCCTTTTGATATCATGATTTAACAGAGGGATGCTGGATTAAAGCATAAGGATGAATTTGATCGGAACAGAGGGTGCACTGCTACAAAGAGGCTTTATGTTAAATGTATAGCAATAGGCCCATGATGACAAACAGCCGCTAGACCCTGGGTTAACCACTACGGAGCTTGCCAAATTCCAAATAAACTGCAGTTTGTTTCAAATCCAGACAATAAATTAAAGCAGACAAGAGCATTAAAGCAAATAAAAAAATATTTTTGTGAAATAAGTATACTTCACCAGGTCAGTTTATGTTTATATATATATATATATAGCTTGCGCCATTGCACATTTTAAAATAAAATACTGTGCACAGAGAACTGCAACAAAGGGAGAGGAAAAGACATGTCCCTGTGTGCTGCACTCTTCCTCTGCATTTTCCTACAAGCTTTTATGCACTCCTTTCAGATTAAAACACCATTTGCTCTGCTCGCGACTAATACCACTAAAAATAGCTTCTGAGAGGAGCTGTCAAAGCTGATTTGACAGGACAAGTACAAGGAAAGTGTATTAGTGCACAAAGCAGGAGAGCTCAATTGGAAAGAATGGCAATATCTAATATGTTTGAATATGTCCAGCTTCGCTTGCGTATATTTTTCTCCCCAAATTTAAGAGGCTTTTAAACCATTTTGGCTTCAGTATAAATATTATAAATACTACTTTCAGCACTTGTATGAATTCCATTCTTCAGTTATTTCCACTTCTGTCTATAATCATTTTGGAAATTATCATATATGCTATTAAAGGTTGCAGATGGGCCATACACACTAGGGAAAACACATTCAATTAATGTCACCATCCAGCTATACAGCAGCACTGGTTCTCTGTTAAGAAACACTGTGTATAAATGTTTTTGTTTTTTTCCCTGAAGGCCTTGCTCCCTCAGAACCTGCCTAACTTTGAGAAACAGCCAATGCAGCCAAAACACTAGTGCTCTCCAGCAGTGCAGATCCATCAAAGATTTAGGCCTGGATTCAAACATGAAATGCCTGTCTTTATTTCTTCACAAACAGTTTTAGGGAATTTAGGGAATCGCAAAACATTAACTGTAAAGAAATGTATTCAGTTGCATTGTCTTTACCTGCAAAGAAGAGACTGTTGATTAAACCCAGGTCTTAGTTTCCTTTTCTGAGCTGATCTTCCCTGTAGAACTGGGCTTGGATCTTAGGCTGCTATGACCCTGTAGAGCGCACTGATTCTGTCTCACACTTTCAAACTTTCTGTTTTTGTTTTCAATTCAATTCTGAATTATAAGAAGGTTTTTTGTCAGCTTATAAACCAGAGACTCTTTGTGTGTCCAAAACTTGGTCGGACACAGCGATGGATACACTACAGACGGAAGGTAAAATGGTGGCCCTGCAGGAGATGGGCCGAAAGGCCTGTCCTCATCATCAGGCATTTCTGCGTTACGATGTAATTATGATTTATTTCAGAAATATTTGACAACTGGAAAAAATGGAGCACCTCTTGCTGGAATGCATCTCTCGAAGATAATGACGAGGCCTGTTGCCACGAGACTGAATTTCCGTGCCTTGTTCCCGCCCCTCCGAAAAGAGAGGGACATATCGAGCGCGGAAAGGGTTACTCTTCAAACGAGCGAGTTTCCTCCATCACGGCAGATGGAGCAGCTGTCTTTACCTTTGGCAGGCAAACAGTGTCATTAAAAGCGGCCAAGTTTGTTTTCCTGTTTGATAATAAGCCCTGAGCAAACACGCCTATATCTCTTCACTGCACCGTACTTCTCTTCTGTTCCTACAGAGGACTATCCATCTGGAATCCTACCCTTTCGGATCAGTCGAGACCACGGCACGGGCTTGTATTCAATCAACATTTGCCCCTAATTCTGACCTGCACATAAACGCAGCTTGGCGAGTTAACGGCAGTTTGTGAAGAAGCAGAACGGATGGTTGTAATTATTTTAAGTCTAAAGTTAAGGACAAATGAATGAATCCAGGCCACTAGACTTTTTCTGTATAATTCTCCCAGACTTCTGCCCAAAACCTGAAAAGGGCTCACTTTTTAGGCGTCAAATATTTAAAAAATAAATAAATAAATTTAAAAGGCTGAAAACAACTGTTGCAGCTGCTTTAGTCTGGTGTTACAGCATGGTTTAACGGCAGCTATATATACACACCGCGTTCAAATAAAGTCTCTTTTTCCTCCTGTATTACCTCACTGGTTCCAATATAGCACCGCACAGCAAAACCTTGTGGTCTTACTTCCAGTTTATAACAGAACCACACATCCATAATAGAAAAACAGGATTACAGTAAAGCCATGGACCGGGACCCGCATTCCATTGAAAGGTCAAAGAGAAAATATCACAGAGGGTAACTCATCTCCTAAGTGTTTGACCATACGATACATTGCAATAAATTCATTATTTATTTTTTCAGTTACGCTGTCCCACAGTCTGACAGAATCATTTAAACACCCACCCACCCAAATGAACAACATGTCGGTTAACAAAGATATGACACAATGCACCAATAGTACTTTGTACTTTCGGTAGTGCATATTTAAGTTTCATGAGAGGTTAAATGTAAGCACTTTGCCTCATCTAAAATTACTGTCTGAGCAACTAGCTGTGAGGAGCAAAACATCAAACGCTTGAACTTGTTTTTGTTACTCACTGCTGCAAAAATGAGCCCTTTCCAGCATGGTTGCACTCACCCTATTATATAGCCCCTGGAGTCTGTACAGGTTAAGGAGACATACCGGTCAATGCCTAGAGTACTTAACTACCTAGCTAATTAAATATTGAAATGTAATAAAGAATTAATGAAGCTACCAATCAAGAGATGGCTGTACCTTATCTAAAAGTTTACTCATAAAATGTATTTATATATATATATATATATATATATATATATAATTTTTGCCTTATTTGTTTATTTCTGTAATCTGGTTTCTACCTTATTTTTCTCCGTACTGTCTGCTGAATGGATGCTTTTATCAAACAGATGCGATTGCCAGTCTGACCAATGAGATAAGCAAATGATAATTTGATGCAAATGACTATATAGGGAAAATTGGCAGGCATGCTGGCTGACCGTGTCACGACATTATCATCAGATCGACAGTCAAGCTGGCTATCAATGTCCATTTTCCAAATAAATCAGAGTTGACTTGAAACAGGCACCTTTACAGCACGCCTTGAAGCAATGGCTGCTTTCATCAACTTCACTGAGAACACCTGCTTAATTGCATGGCACATAGTATCGAAAGGCAAAAAACTGATTTTTATAGTGAATTCCGCTTAAACTTGTCAGACTACGTTCATGAAGACAGAAACTAGCGTAGCATCTATTTGCTAAAATGAGCCATGTTTATTGAGCCCAGGCTCGAATCTGAATTACCGGGCATGTTTATCAAACTTGAGACCTCACTGCTTACAGTATGCTCCCAATGTAATTTGGCCTTTATGGGGTGTCATATTGACTGCCATTATAACTCATCTGCAAATATTTCGAGACTGAAAAGCAGGGTGCAGTAACGCAGAAGGGGTTTCCTAAAGCCAGGTTTAGGAACTCGCTCGACATGAACCTTTGCTTGCAAGGGAGAACAGATGAGGTAAGCGAAAGGACAAGTGTGGGTTTGGGTCGCAGCCAATGTAACTTAAGAGATGAGACATCACTGGTAATAATGTTTTATGCTCCTCTGACGGATTAGAAGACGTTCTAGAGAGCTTGTCATTTTAATCTTGGTTTATAATTTACTGGGTTGCCCGTATTTGCATGCGGATGCTGAGCTTTATTTAAGGTGCTGGGGTGCATTTTCGAGACCTACTTTCCGTGTTTATACAACACCATGAAGTACTTCTTTTCAAGCAATGGGAATCTGTTCTTTATCCAATCCCTATTATGTGGAAGCATACGGCATGCATGGACGTATGCACGCACAGCATATGCATATGTGTGTTTTTACTGAATGCTCTTTCATATAAGACATTAGAGTCTGTCACTATGTGCCATCCTGTCTTCTTGCTTGGAGCCGTTCCATTAATTAACGGGTGCTCGGGGATATTGTTACAACCCACAACTGGAACACTCTCGTATCCGCGGCGGAGTGGATGCAAGAGCAGATGCAAGCTTAAGACAAGCCGCAACTCCATGTCATTAAACTGATAGTCCCTTTGGCCCTGTACCACTACAAATAAAAATACGAGACAATTAGCGCTTGATAGGTCCCAGCTCAGTTGATTCTGAAGCTCAAGGGTTTTAAATTGCCTTAATTATTCAGTTTAGTTCTGAGATGCACAATATGGTCCCCCTGCACTGAATTAGTCTTAACAATGATAGAAAGGTCACCATTTTATATCGAAATTGCATCTGTTCTATATATGAATACAGTCATACAATATACAGTATCAAATAATATATTCCGTTTATTGATATAATTTGCTTATTGTTCCAGATCTATAGCAACTGTGTTTCAGTATGCTTGGCTGTTTGTCTGTGGTTTTGTAAGCTGCTCAACATTGGGCCGAATGAAAAATCTGAAAATATTTTTCCTGTCTGTTCACCTTTAGTTTGTGATTGTGATGTTATGCTCTGTAACTAATCTTTTTCCAGGAATTGGAGTTGATTGACATTTAAACCATTAGTCAATTCAGAACTATTATTATTATTTTGGCTCAAATGTATTTTTTATTTGTATTTTTCTAATACATGTTTTTTTCCCCGTTTGTATTTGTCCACCAGATTAGAAATAACAGCAAATAAACAAACTGATTTTCCATAGAAAATTGTATTATTTTGGGAAATATTACTCATTTAAAAATTTACTGATTAGATATTTGTTTTCCCAAAATCTAATTCAGCTGTTAAACATTACATGTTGCCGAGCAACTGCTGGCTAAGGGCTTTGATTAAGTATGACTGGTATCAGCGAGTCGGCTGCAATCTTTCGATACTGGACCATTTAATTAAAAATGTAGGATGATATCTTTTTAAAGGCCAGGAAAACATTTCCTTTTATTTTCACAGGGGTCAGAGGTCCTAGCTAAAATAGCAGCGGCATAATAACAGCCTTGTGTGGAGGGAAACGTGTTATTCTTTATGTGGCCAACCGTACGACAGTATCTCTAATTACTCTAATACCCGCATAACTCAGGGTAACCCGAGACCAGGCCGACTTTATCTCAGTTCATAAAACATCACAATCTGATGGTCCAGTTAAATTTCACTCAGCGCTGCGCGCCGCACTTTAACGGCGAAAAACATTCGCCGCATTCACAGCCGATCTTTCTCAAGGCCAGCGGGGCCAGTGCTTTCCGCTACGGACGAGCGACCGGGGAGTTAGAACCGGACTCGGCCAAACGACAGCACGTCCTCGTCATCACACGGAGATCATCACTCCGCCAATATGCATTCTGGGTATGGCGAGCTATCGTACCGACCGGCAACTGAGAGGCAGTCCTATCTACTCCAGGACTGTGCACACACAAGCTTAATATCCATCGCCCTCCAGCAGTTTTTACGCTGTCACCGGCTTAAATTGAGTGCAATTACTCAGTGTTATTCTTCGAAACTGGACACCAAGAGACCTCAAGCAACCTTTGACACACAAATGCGGCGCGAATCACCCCTAACCCTTTTTGTGCATGTTTAATATTTCTCCGGCGCCCCTCCGATATTTGCTCGGTGTCGTCTTCCTCCTCGGCCTCTCGGATTTCGCCAGGCAACCGTTGTCCAGGCTGCGGTGGCCCTCGCGGCGACGTCGGACGCTCCGCTTCGTCGCCGTCCCACAGCGGCCCTTCTGATTGGTTCTTCGGCCCATCTCTACCTGAGTCTACCTGATGCGAATTCGGCACCGTGCCGGTGCTGGCACGAAATTTAGCAAAAGCTGCTTGAGGGTTTCAGTCAGCAGGGTATTCCCCACCTCGCTGCTCGATAGCAGGATACTCAGAAGCTGGAGGCCGAGGGATGTCTTTTCTCACCACACAAAAAGGCAGCTCATGAGCTCATGCTTTAATATGGTCATTACAAAATTATTTGGGAATTTTTTTATTGCTATTTATGAAGATTCATTCTAATACCACGTTTTTTCATCATCAATTTACTGGATTCCTCAGTCTAGATCGCTAGTCTCAACCCACGCCCACATCTCTACTGTACGCACCTGTATCTCTTTGACCTTTCAAACAGCAATTAACCTCGAGCGTTAAAGGCCAATGCCTGAGACAAAAATTAAATACCAGAAATGTGAAACTGTCTTTGCACTGCTCCTGTATTTAATTTTCACATAGACCTGCAATACACATTACCTGTATGTGTTTTTATGATTATTATTATTATTATTATTATATTTATTTGTTTATTGGTAATGTACTGTTTTTCCTATTTGATTTCAGAAGCTTGGTGAAAGACACTTGTGTTGCAGGCCCAAAAGCGTTTGTAAATTTTCCAGTTGTACCTAGATCACAGGAACTGTGAGAAGTGACCATTGGTCCTGTGAAAAACAGGGCCTGTGGTTCGTGCTTACAGGTGACAGGTCCCACCCTCTGCAGCATTTGCGTATGCGTATGTGCACATTTGTGTCTTCTGTGTATCTGTATGTGCACGGGCGTGGCTGAGCGTGCTTGTATTTTCTGCATGCGAGAGTTCATGTATACACGTGCACGTCTGTACGGCAGTTACTGAGCATTGGGGCGTCCTTTTCTTTTCAAAACGCACTTTAGCAGCGCAGTTTTTTTAAATGAATGCGGCTTTACTGGAAACGAAAACCACAATCCATACTTATTGTATATTTTTTATATATGTAATAGTATAATGCTATAGGGTAGCTATCTTCCATACAACACAATAAGAGTATAAGTGTATAAGTGTAGTGTTTTTTTGAACAAACATGCTTTATGCCTGTGTAATTATTTTACCAGACAATTACATCATATCCCCCTGGGGGTTAAAACACCATTTAAACAGCTGCATATATCTGATATTGTGTACAGTGCAGCTAAATCTAAGAATACCAAACAGGGTCACAGAAAAGACAATGAAGAGAATAAATATACAGGCTCTATTTTAACACAGCCACTGAGTGATAATCACAGCTTTGATAACCCATTCTGTTTATTTCATTAGATAGCTATGGTTACAACTGCTTCAGGAATTAATTATCAATACAAGTGTTTTTGTTTTATTGTTTGTTTTTTTTCCACAGTTGGGGTTTTGAAAACAAAAATACAAATAAAACTTAAGCACTCTTTTTCGACGTAAATCATTTTTCCTTATTTGTAGCTGTCACTGCTGAGACAGATTTATCGCTACACTCATTTCTCTCCGGGGCTCAACATCCTCTGGTCAGAAGCGGTAGGTAGACGACACCCAATAATTGCGAAATGAGGAATTGAAACGTGATATCGTTCGGCAGGCACCTGTACTGAGAGGCAGCGCCAGTGTGGCACTTAAATGGCTGCTGTTTTACTCCGATCTTCTCAGACCGTCTCAGATTAGCCCGCGTGCTCCTGTAGGCCAGGCTTGCTGATGCAGCCCAAATGCTCACACCGATCAGACACTTGACCAGAGGTGGCTAAGCTAACTTAGACACAGAGTCCCTGGTTGGTTTAAAATCTTTAAGTGGAAGAGGGGTTTCTGAGTTGGTCTTGTAACCTAAAGGTCGCAGGTTTGATTCCCTATAGGACACTGCCGTTGTACCCTTGAGCAAAGTACTTAACCGGCATTGCTTCAGTATGTATCCAGCTGTATAAATTTATGCAGTGTAAATGCTATTTAAAAAGTTGTGCAAGTAATTCTGGGTAAGAGCGTCTGCTAAATTCCCGTAATGTAATGGAATTACAGAAAAGTCATAGCAAATATGCTAAATTTAGGCACCTTCACCACTACTATGTTGACTGCCATGCACACTCTTAATGGAGTTTTGTGCATAACTGCCCTGTCCAACTTTACATTTTAGACTGAAGTTTGTGTCTAACAAGTTCCACACAAGCAAAGGGTCGCTAGCCACAGCCTGGAGTCTGCAACAACTGAATCAGACGAGGGTTGTGTTCACCTCCACAAGCCAATTATCAGCAAGGAAGTTATGTCACGTATGATAACGTGCACAGGAACCTGATAAGAAATAAAGATGTAAGATCAAAAAGCAGGCACTGTTGCTTTGACCTGTCTGACGACTTAAAAATCATTTTATAAAACTTCTAATTTACTCACCTCCTGAAAAAAAGGTATGCTGACCTCCTTAAAAATCATGAACACAGAAATGCAACATTTTGATGGCCCACATTCAAATAATAAAAGTCCAAAAGTATTAACAAAAATGTTTTTATTTTCTTGATCATGATTTGGCAAAGTGTCCCCAATGCATGCATACACACGCGCACACACACACACAAACACACACATGCACACACCCACGCGCACACACCCACACAGAAAAAGGAAAAAGGCAAAATAGGTGTGATGTCGGTCACACATTGCCAAGAAACAAGTAACTGTAAAATACATCTTTCTTGCCTGATGAGGGGATTTTTTTTCTATTCGTTCTTTACTGTAAATTCAGTTCCTGTTCATTACGGGCACAGTTCTTGTAACTGGAGTGTAGGCAGCCTCAAATGGCCCCTGTCAGTCTGATTCGAAGAGCTATTAATTTCCTTCTGTGTATCATTAGGCGAAAAACCCGGCGAAGGCCCACAGAACTGAAGCAAAACAGGCCGCCAGTGTTGGGGGAAACTTCTAGAATTCATTCATTTTAATAGAGGAGACGGGCACCGTTCGCTTAAGCTCAACCACCCCCCCCACCCCCCCCTAACACGGAGAGGACACTGCTGGACAGAAACTGCGAGGGAGGCTTGAAGTGCCGTCTGTGAGCCAGGCCCGAAGCCCGCCATCTCTAGCCGTGTTTGCACAGGACATGCCTGAGAAAGCTAAAACAACCGCCCGTGTTTGTCCAGGCTCAGAGGCTCTCGTAATACACCCGGCGGCTGCATCGCCCCCGACGGCGCTCGCCCTCGTTCTCTCGCCACTGTTTGTTTATCACCTATCTGAAGTTATCTGGTGGAATCTGAGTCATGATTTACAAAGATACGTTCAGCCATTCCAGTCAGAAATTATCTTATTAGTAACATATACATATAAAGTAATATATATATATGTATATATACATATATATATATATATATATATATATATCATGTGTCATGCATCATAATATATGTATGTATATGTATATATATATATACATACGCAGTACAGGGCAAAAGTGCTACCTTCTTTGCCATATTTCTTTGAACTATTTTACTTACGCTACCTGTGGTTTTAAAGAAAGCTTAAAGTAGATAAGATTTCACTCGATTTACCTACCTCTCCACCTCCCACTTTGCAAAATGATTGGATAGACTTCCAACAGTTTGTTTAGTGGTAATTAAAGCCAAAGAAGGCTATTTTGAGGAAAGTCGTGTCTATGACTGTGTGTTATTGTGGGTAGAAACTGGATAAAAATGTTTATATATTGTCCACTATA
Source organism: Anguilla rostrata (assembly GCF_018555375.3). Classification (NCBI taxonomy): domain Eukaryota; kingdom Metazoa; phylum Chordata; class Actinopteri; order Anguilliformes; family Anguillidae; genus Anguilla; species Anguilla rostrata. The sequence continues at coordinate 15,119,028 of NC_057945.1, forward strand.
CAATAAATGTGCTTAAATTAATTGAATTCTTCTTTACCTAAAGTTTAAAAAAATAACATATACTAATACATATACACGTCTGTCCCCAGTGACAGTCAGAGTTTATAGTATCATTTCACACTATCATTAAAATTACACCTAGTCCTCTAAAACCACAAAATCTACTAACCGTATGTTGAATCCATTGCTTATCCTTGTATATGGGCAGCACCCTTCAAAGTGCTGAAAGCAGTAATACAGTTCCTGCAATCATCCCGATAGTCAGCTGAGATACGCTATCAGCAGCTTACAGACCGAGTCAAACTTTCCACATTATGGCCAAACAAACCTCCATGAAATTCATTTCCTTTTAAAAATTTTTTTTCCTTTTTTATCGCATGTTTCAAATGCTACCCAGACCAGGAATTTAGACAGAAAATTTCACCAAAAATGCACAATTATTCTTTTTACCGTGTATGTGGCTATGAATGTATTATAAGAAAACTGGTCAAACTCTGGTCATACTTGCATGACTAAACATTCAAAACTGCATTCTGCAAACCCACTTCCTATACTCAGTGACACAAACCCGCCTCACCATCCGCCAGAGAGTTTCAGAGGGAACACGGAAGTAAACATCTATTTTGAAAAAGTTTAATTGAGGTCCTTCGCAGGGTAGAAAAAAAAATCATGATCATTGCAACATTACTGTTTTAGCGAAGTTAACTTCACTCCTTCAGTCCTTCAGAAATGCAGCATGAGTGACTGTTTATGAAGGAGAATGGAATCAAATATACTGAATTGAATTATTTATTGAATTATTTACACTTTTATTGGTCATTATTTTATTTATTAGATGGAAATTGCCAGAACAATGTACAAGGCCCCATGGGTAGAAGCAGAACATTAATATCACATAACAGGAGCGTGAGCAACAGGAGACTCAGCCAAAATATCAAGTGATAAAGTAAATGAAAATAAAGCAAACACAACAATTCAACAACATACATGTTTTGCATACACGTTGTTCTGAAAAACAAATGAGCGATATACCTTTATCACATGTGCAAAGTGCAGCAATGCAATGCATTTTCACCTGTGTTCACATGGGGATCAGATGCTTGTAAGAGAAATATTAACTTGCATTATCCTTATGAATATTATTTAATGTGTATGCATGCTATGGAGTCTTAATTATTATTGTTAAAAATGACATTTAATACATTAGAACTGCTACTGCAGTGTTTCCTACATTATATATTGAATATAGCAAAGAGTAACATTAATGCATTTTAACAGATTACTGTTTGAAAAAATATTCAACATTCATACTACAAATCTTATCAAAATGACATTCATCTGTAGCTGTGATGGGTCACTGTTCACTAATCGGTGTACATTTACAAGGCCAGGCCACAAACTGTTTTATTTTTAAGATATTTTGTTTTGAATTTTCAAATTTACATTTAAAGGTAAGTCATGTGCATAGGTGTGATATGAAAAAAACTCAGTCATCTTGTTTTCAAATAGCTTAGTCTTTATACAGCTCATAACTTTAGAGATTTAAGGACAGACCCTTACTTTGGCGCTACAGAGCCATTTCTACGCTTCAAAAGCGCTTAAAATCGCACTGCTCCATTAATGGCACTATCTGCCATTTTATAAGAGTACGGATTGATTTTTCATCTTGTCTTTGGCAATGCAGAATTGCACTGGCCTTCTGCTTCCTGTGCCTCTCTGAAAGTGTGAGAGATCCAGTTTCATAAGCCACCGATCAAACAATGTCCCCGCTGTCAACGGTGTACATCTCCCTGGCTTCCAGACCTCCCCAGAGCAATGAAAGAGTTAAATCTAAACACGAGGAAGAGATTATTGCTGGTTTTTAATTCCCCCCCACCCTCCTCCTTTGGTGAGATCCATCGGTCCTCATTTCACACAGTTTGGATTTGAACCATACCGAGTGCACCAAAACAAAATAAATGCTCCCCTTTCAAGTCACTATCTGAGCTGGAACACATCTGGTGGCAAGGCTCGTTCTCCGGTTTCCACGGCGCTTGAAGAACATTAGAGATGAAATGGGGGGGAGGAGTAAAGTACCCTCAAAATCCCCCAATCAAGACCTCAAACGTGTGGCAGTTCAGAGAGCCAAGAAGAGCCCACTTCTTCCTGAAGGGTATCATTTAAAGCAGTCGCGACACATCACTGCGTTCTCAAAAGGAGGCAGTCAGAAAAGGGGCTCCCCCTGGGGTTGAGATCTGCACAAAGGGGTCTATTCAATGTAAGCTCAATGCGAAAGGTAATTATACCTAACATACCTAACAGAAATGAAGACAGAAGAACGAGGCATCACATTTTCTGCTGGGTGGAGACCTCGCAAGCTTCATCACCAACCTGAGACCGACCTTTGAACCTCTGCACTTCACCACGGCATCGCACTCCTTTGTTTTCAGTTGCGTGAAGGCAGTGTTAATGTCCAGGTAACCCCCATATATTATAAACAGGGCCACCGGAGATGGATTTAATTGAACATGCATAACTTCTCCGGATGGAAGAGGTTATGCACAACCAATGGCTGACAGGCAGTCAAAAGCAGTGACAGGCCATAAAGGTTGCAATGTAGTATGCAGAATTAATACTAATAATAAATAAATGTTTAATAGTATAACCATAAAATATACCTTATATGAAATGCTGCATCAATACCACGATTCCTTACAGTGAGAAGTACATTTTTTAATCCAGAAGAATGACTCAAATATTTCTCCTCACCTCTTCATTTCACACTTTATCTCAAAACTTTCATTTAAATGGCAATTGTTACCTTTTTATTTTTTCCATTAACGGTGCTGTTCACAAAACTTGCCAAACAGTGCCTGTGAAGTGAAAGCATAATTCTATGCATTAAATTGAGTTAAAGTTAAACATGAATGTTCAGTTGAATTGCTGCTGAAACTATAGTCAAACGATGCTGGAAACCATTTCAAGGCCCTTCTTTCTACGAGCCTGTCATTTGAACCTAATTTTTATTCATTGTACTGGGTGAAAAACTGCGGGGAAGAAACAGCCAATCATTTTGGCATGTGGCTTTTGCTCCAACTGACGCGATTTGAAAGCAAGCGGTTTAACAGGGAAGGAAATGTTCTGAACGCTGCAAACCAAACAACTAAAATAGGAGTTAATAAAAAACGAATTGAACTGTGCCAGCTGAGCACGGCATGCAATTATGAAACTGCATTAGGGGTGAACGTCGAGTACAACAAAGGAACAAGTCAAGTTCCCCTTAATGTGTATAAATTGTGTGGTGCCCGGCTAAACGTACAGTTGAATGCCTGTGAGAAGAAATTAGGCCAACTGCTACCCTTATCGAACAAAGCAAATCACAAAATGCCAAGCGTACAAATGTCACAGGACTACACTTTGATCAGCCAGAGAAAAAAGGGCCTAATCTATTGCATCAGCCAAACAGACCCTAATTATGTCTATACCAGTCATTTCAATTTCAGAGCCTCAGTACAGTACACGAGTGAAACGGTGATCAGTAGAGATGTGTTTAAACGCCGCTCGCTTCTACTGTACCTCGCGCGCGGTGACGTGGACGCAAAAAGCCCCTGATGTTGTAGGCCGTTAACAATATGCTAATTTCAGCAACTGTAGTTTTGTAACTTCTCAGCACGCAAAACCATTAGCGAAATATAATGAGCACTTAATGTAGCGCCCGCGGCTAAGCGGCGCAGTAGGGCCCTGGCATGGTTTGTGAGGTATTTTGCTGCAGGCTACGTTCGTGTCCAAGCCGCGGCCCACAAGGACTCCCGTTCTTATTTACCGCGAGCCGGGCTTCTTCTCTTAATTATGCCAACAGTCATTCAAAGTAACAGCCCACTCACCGGCACCAGCCTCTGATTTTTCTCTCTGCCAGGCCCCTAATTAGCACGCGGCTATCCCCACCAGCGCTGATGTGGCATCAGAAAGTAGATGCAATCCGCATATTGCTTGATTGTCCATTTCGGTCTCTCCTCTCTCTCTCTCTCTCTCCCAGACTGATTAATGCGCGGCTCTGAATAGAGCTAATTAATTTTGCGCGCTAACAATCCCCACACCTCGGCGCTGAGGATAAAGCCATTTTGCGCCAGCATTGTTCCCCGCTTGTCTGCAGCAACGTGTTACAGTATATAAGGAACGCCGCCACCAGACTCTGACATACAGTGTGAGGCTAGAGGGACTGAATGAAGACAGACCTAGCAGTGGCACAAACACCAGCAGAGGACAATGTATTCCAAGTCCAGACTAAGGGGAAGATGTAGATTAGATATCACTGTGAGCTGATCGACAATGGTTTTACATATTCGTGGCTTTGCAAACTTTTTCTACTTGGGATTCATAACCACAAGGTACAGAGAAGCTCCAGTATAAAACTTTGAAAACAATGCTTCTATAAACAACTGCAAGGTGGGGAGGGCTGGCAACACTATACACACAGGTTTTCACGTAAATAGGCAAAAGCAATAAAAACTTTCAAAGGCACAATTTTATTGTGTTAATATTTCAGAACCATTATTAAAATGTGATCACTACTTCAGGAAACTGACATACAAACAGAAAACCCTGTAGCTATGTTTTATAACCTGGGTGCAGTGCATGCATGTGTTTTAAAGCAGGGACAGATATTTTTTGAAAATACACAATGAAAATGGAGCTCCAAAAAGCATCTATTTTGTCTTGAAGGTCTAGAGATACAGAATGGTAGACGTGGTAGCCAGAGATTCTCTGATGATGTGGTAAAAGCAAAGGAAGCTAGATGTGACAAAAATTGACCTGAAACTGTTGGCTCAAACATGTGTGATGATTTACATTCCTGAACCAGAAAAGGAAGACAACGTTCATGACTACGATCAGGTCTGAAAGAGATGTGAGCTCTCTTGTGCAACTCATTTAAAAATGGAAAGCTTTTTTTCCTGCGTTCCTAGATTGCCAGGGATTCTGGGATCTGTTGTTTTATTTGATTGCGTTGTTTCCTTATTGGCATGTGAGAAGACAGCATGAGATTTACTATTGTGAAGATATACGGTCATCATCTGATAAGCAGTACATTGTCTACAGACAAGCACAACTTCCCCTCAGTTTTATTTGGCTTGGATTGAGTCATCATTTGATTTTAGCTCTGACTCACAATTTAAAATAATACTGCTTAATACAGTACAGCAAAAACACAATTTGTTGACTTTGGTGGCACGTTTGATTGAATCAAGGCCATTAGAGCAAATGCAAGTACTTACCAATCTGACCTTTCAGAGATGCTACTTCAGACATAAATAAATGTTTGCGGCACATGTAGTTAGGTCTCATTAATAGGAGGGGAAAGGGTTAGCAAGCCACTCAGATCTCGCAAATTTTAGTACATTGGATTTTAAAACAGCACTTCCAATAAAATGACCTTTATATTGTATACAAACCTGACAGTAATGTTCAAAGCTTTCCAATGTTCCCACAGCCCTTTATTGGCAATATTTTGTTTAAAGAAAGCTATGGAAAAGAAGTAGTCAGATATCCCACTTTCCTTGAAAAACCAGGGAGACCTGCAAATCTAAAACGAAATATATGATTGTTTCTTTATTTACACTTACAGTGAGCAGGATCTGTCACTTTCTTGCTAATGCACAACAGTACCATCTGCTATCTTATCCAGCAATGTCAGGGCTATGTGCTATGGTTAATACGATCAATCCGCAAGTCTGCTGGCTTTTACATCAAGCCTACTGTACTACCAACAGTCACTGGTGACTGGTATTCTCAGCCAAGAATATCTGCAAGTCTGTGTCTATGCGGACAGTAAAAGTGTGCTTCTGTTTTCAGGAGATTCCCTTATTCAAGAGAATATTACTCATATAATTACTCATGCTTTAACTTTAATTTAAAAGTAATGGGGAAATACACATCTGATTAGAATGGGAAATCCTGACTAATTTTGTGTAGGTTAAAACACACCTAGCATGTTCCCTGGAAGGTAGAAAGCCTGAGTGCGCTCTTTTCTGCCCTTTCCAAAAATGTCCCCTCCTGCATCACGTGCCCACACTCCGTCCATTCCATGGAGAAAAACAAACGCTGTGCAGATTCCACTGTCAGCAACACTTGTGAATGACCGCGGTAAAAAAAAAAGAAAAAAAATCTAGCGCACACTGTCGACCCAGGACCAATCATTTCCACTTAATTAACATTTTCTGTGTGCGTGCCGTGGCCGTGTTGAAACTGCAATCTGTTTCCAAAGGCCTGGGTCATGCAGCAAACAAAAGGAGAGGGAGCCAGTGAAAAGGTACATCCCTTTTGATATTTGGGGGAAACGAGTTCAAAGAAATTAATCAAACAGGTTCGCGTCAACCGCATGACAAACCTCACACCATTAGTTTTGTTGAAACAGGAAGTAGCTGAGATGCATTATCTGTATATTTTCTGCTTATGATAGATAAACCCCCCTTGGGGGAAAAGGGGGAGGGGGTGTTATTCAGGTACACCTTATGTGAACAGCCGATTCTGTCAAATCGTCCCCATTAGGGGCTTTTCAGACCAAGAATGGCTCTGTAAGCAGGAAGCTGACTAAATGCGGTGGCTGTGATGCGCAGATTCCATCTCTGTAAAATCTATGGAACAACTGTACACCTGAGGGTTGATCACATTAAGTCACGCTTGGCAATGCTAGCCTCAAGCTATAGAGCTAATTACTCCACACAGTTCACACATTCGCACTGATTACGGTGTACCATTTTTTTTTTGTAAAGCACTCTTCTAAAAACACAGTGAAAAAATATACAAATTAAAACCCAGTGTAATCTCCAGGCATTTAAAAGTAGTAATCTGCTGCCTAGCTGTTACTGTGTCTTATGGTTTAACTATTTCTAACAAATAAGTGAACACTCCCGTAAAGAGTTGCACAGTATCGTCAGCCTAAATTTTTATGACACCATCTACATCAAGTTGGTCAGAAAATATTATTAGCATATTCACACTATTTACAGTAATATGCCTAGAATGTGAAAAGTAGACGCCCCTTAACAAGCTGCACTTCAGATTTGCACTTTCATTTTACATTTATCGTCTCTTTACTGACAATTGTTTACTGTATGTCTAATTTTCCATTTCCACAGTAATGTAAATATTAAATTTACACATTCAAAAGTTCATCATAGTGATAGATCAGAGAAAAACATGGATAAAAGTGTTGGCTAACTTTTTCATTCCTGGTGAATATTTATAACATGCATATACTGTACGTGTTTAAATTTATTCAGGGTGAGTGTTATACTTTATTTGGCTAAGCAAATGAATAATCTTGAATAGTACGACAGTAAAGTGGTTCCAACAGTTTGTGCACATGCATGAAATGGCAGATAGCCAAGGCGTTTCTCACTGATCTTAATCTGAAGTTTAAACCTACAAAACACTGAATGCTGTTTTTAGCTTAAACATAACACAAGGGACAACTTCCCTTTCAAACGGTCATTGTTGAAAAAATAATAATAAATCATGTTTGATGCATAAATTATTATGGAGAATGAAAAAAATATATATTAATCTATGCTATACAGCACTAGCTGTAGAGTTTGGAGCCATCATTCATATTGACAGGCTCATAGAGGGGACAACCTGTTAGCAACAGTACTAAAAGATCAAAACATTCAGATGTGTTCTCAAAATAATATATGAGGGTCACATTATTTACAGTAATCACAATGCACTGAATTATTCTTAGCTCATTAAACCATGACTCATAAAAGAGGACAAGGCATGTTTGAGATCAGTATGCACCGTGCCCATTATGGTTATCTCGGGGCTGTTCCAAAATGGCACCCACAGCTTGTCTTTCTTGCTCTCTCCACACTCTGAATCATTATCAGCTCACCGTTGTGCGAACGCGCCCACAATAAAGTATAAACTTTCGTTCTGACGCACACTGTCGGTTTTCATGAAGCCAAACTCCTCACGTACCAGAGAAATCAGGGGTTAGTTATGCTGTATGTGTGTATGAATCACAACAATTTAAAGAAAGATTTGAAATATATTGAGTGTGCATGTACCTTTCTTTCATGTTAGCTCGACAGTTCATGATTTGCAAAGGAAAATCTAATACTTCAATATTTCTATCTATATTTTTTTCTATCTATAAAATATTTTAAGTACTTACTTTTTGCTTTTCAACGGTGTCTCTCCTGTTTAAATGTAAATGACATATTAAAGTAACACCATACTAAACTCAGAGAGCCTCCTGTCCACGTGCAGCTCAGTTCAGACCCAGCAACACTCAGTATGAATCCATCGACAGTCAGAACGAACTTCATGATCCGATACGCAAACGGAGTTGAAAATGACTCTCCTAACGTGTTGCAATTTGAGCCGTCCCAGATCTGAAAAAGGTTAGCGTACCAAAATGCTATTTCCAGGAGACTAGCCTAGTGGAACATGGACGGGACCAAACTGCTATGCGTTAGGAGCACGATTTCCATCCCCGCTCACTACGACACATTCAAAGATTATTCTGGTTTTTACCCAGGCCCTGCAGTATTAGGTTCCACTCCACCAACTCACTAGCCATTAAAATATGTGAATGTACAATTGTCATAATTAAGCATGTGTGTATACAGGCAACAGCACATTTACAAGCACAGTGCCAGCCAACATCTTGAATTTTTGTAACCCTTCATAATTTATGACCCTAATTCCTGATCCCTGCCAATGTGAACTTATTTTCCATTTAGGAAAGAGCAACTTTATTCCGCTCACAGGAACTGTGCACACTGAAGTGCTGCTTCATAATAGCACATGATTTCTTCATTCTTTCGCAGAAGTATCATTAGATGCCGTCAAGAACTAGTTTTTGGAAAAGAACGAAACCAAATTCATAAGGGGAGCGAATCTATTAATTAAGTTAAAGGACGAGGCTCATCGTGACTGGCCTTTCCTCTGCAAGGGGAAGCATGGAGCTGCTATATATTTTCTTTAGCAGACGTAATCCAATTAACCGCAATGGGAGCCCAGACACAATGGGTAGATATGGACATGGGGTGCTGTCTCTAAGGCGTGCACTGCACACAGATCAGTATCACCTGTCAAAATACGACAGGAAAACGTCCCGGATCTCTCCCCAGCACCGCCAAAGCAGTCACTCGTGCCGCTTGGACTTCTGGTAGCAACCGTTAGCGCTAAAGGCTCAAATGGCACTCTCTGTTCTTGAGGGAGGGATGGGTGCAGTTCCACAGCTGTGCCCGCCCACATTTCCACCGTATTTCAATCAAAGGTGAGCGACAAAAACGGAGAAGCCGCAGCCCAAAAGCCTTCCGATGCACAGCAAGAGCCGGTTTGTCAAACTGCATGGTGGCCCTGCGCCACCGCCAAAGATGCTGATGAGGAGGAAACATGATCCAAAAAAAGAACGCTCTTCCAGTCTGTCCCGTTACATTTCTTCATATAAAATGGCCAGCCATGTCTTCTCTACCAAAGTATGCGCATAGTAGCTATAGTAGCTATCAGCAGTTCACTTTACATTTATTGCATAGACAGTGGGTAATTGCACCAGTCTATAAAGTATAAATGCAAATTGCACCACTTAAACATAACCATGGCTATATTTTAACTTTGTCGTGACAGCATATTAGCAAGCCCATACTAACTTTGCAAAGGAAAATTTGAGAACTTCCACCTTAGGAGCCAACCCCTGTTAATACACATACCAGTAAAAATGCAAAAAAAAAGTAAATGGAAAGAGATTTAGGCTTATTCATAGCCAAGCTTTCAAGTATCCTTATAAAAAAATTATGCATGTACATTTTATGAAATGTCCAATTAAAACGAGGCAGGAGGATTGGAGGTTCTTTCAGTATCATAAATTGAAGAGGGAGAAAGATGTTCTTTGGCTGTAAATTACTTTTTGTATGGAAATGGGAAATTGGAGCGGCTCATCCATCTTACTTTATTAAACCAATGTAAGTCAGCCCCGGGATATGCAGGAGTCAAAATGCATTCAGAAAATACTCCGTTTCACCGCAACGCACATTTTCAGTGGAGCTGGCCTTTAGCTTAAACATGCAGGGAGCATATGTCGAACTGACAGAATTCTGTCTCATCACGGCGATGTGAAACGAGACTTCAAAGAGATCGGGTGAAAGTTTATGCAGGGCGAGAATGGCATCCGTTTATGTTCAATATGGTGCAGAAATGTAAGTCGAGGTGCAAGAAGCAAACCACGTGCAGGCAGGTTAGCTTGCTGATGTCAAGGCTATGTAGCATTCATTAAATGTGCAAGTTCTGAAGTGAAAAAAACACAATGCCTGCCTATGAATGTGTTGTATATGCATACCTACATAGAGAAGGTAGTGAGATCATTATTTTAGTTCCATTTCACAGTAATGTTGCTAGAAACGGTGCACACACAATTACTTGTTTACAATTAATAGTTAATACGTCTGCATACAAATTTCTGCTCAAATGCTGTATAAGCTGAGAACATTTCGACATAAAAGTAAATAGTTAATTAAAACATAAATAATTGTGAGACATTCAAATATTTATACTGTCATATTCTAAACCATTCTAAAACACCAGACATAATGGTTGGCCATGACCTGAAGTTGGCTAGCATTTTCCTTTTAACTTTGAGTCAAAATAAATTGCAGCAGGCATTTTTTTTCTGCGCAAACACAGTTCGAAGAGTTCAGCGATCACCAGAATTCATTTTTGAAAATTGCATGTGCGCTGAAAAGAGGGTAGCACCTGCACATAATTGAGATCCAAAATGAAGGACAAATGTTTATCCAGACCTATGTGTGCATGGGATGTTGCTGTGGGCTTTTTTAGCACTTCAATATTGAAGTCATTCACACATACAAATAAAAAAAGATTCAGTTCCCAGATTAATATATCTACTATCCACCAGCTAGCCATATGTCAAGTAATCTAACTTTGCCAAAAACATATTTTGTTTTCATCTTCAGCACCATTGTATAACATCAATATTACTCTGTCTGGTCCTAATGGTAATTGCATTTTAAAAATGTATTTTGAACATTTTTTCCCATTTTTTTTTCTTTTCAACAGAACAAAATCAACCCACATTGCAGATAGTCTACCCCAACAGCAGTCTCCTTCAATCAATCAGTCAATCGGTGGAAAGGCAGGCCCAGTCACAACGTGGTTAATCGCCATTATCGTATCGGACGCCAACTATCTGTAATTTATTACCATTAATATCAGAAGCAGACACCCGCATAAATGTGTTTTGACAAGTGTTGGAAATCATGAACAAGCAATATTCCTAACACTGGCCTGAAACGTCATCCACTTCCTGAGTTCTGTACTGAATACAAATGGCTCAATTTACCAGGCACAGGTTTCTGAGGGGGGGGGGGGGGTTGACCAGAGTACACTTCGTCAGTTCATAATGGCTTGGCAAAATTAGCTATCCTTCATTTTTGTTCTAGCATACATGGCAAAGTGTTTCCTCAAACAGCGGTGCGAACTGGACTCGTGGGAGGGAGGGATTCGGTCAGCTGATCATTCCTGCCTGTGAGAGTTGTTTCACTTGCGCCATTTACAACATGCACACATTAAATCACAGAGCTAGTGAAGTAATTAAAGAAAAGAATCAAGTTTTTTTTTCTATTCCTCCTAACATCCACCATGCATGTCATCATGGTCCACAGAAGATTTTGGGGCTATATGCACAAAGAAACCTTCCAGATGTGTTAATTTAATTCTCTAGAAGAAAACCATCCACACTGCCATTTTATCTCATAAGTGAAAACGCGGATGCTTTTATTGAGGTTGACCCACGTTATGTACTGATCTGATGCATTTCAGCTTAAAAAAGGCTGACAGGACTGTCATGTTGGAGGAGATGCATATGGTTTATTGCCTAGATAAATCTGTCACATAAATGGTACAATAAGGCATGAAAAGAAGAATAAACTAGTAGCTTATGGTGGTGAAGAAAGGATACATAACAGACTTGTGCAATAAGTGTGCTTATGTCAAAGACAAAATCCCACAATAAGTGGCTGAACACTAATGCTAATGTGTGCGACTATGAGTAATGTTTTCACAGATGGGTGATAGCTACTTATTGTACACCCTTCAACAAACCTGAAATCAGTAAAAGCAAAACAAAATTCTATGAATAACAAATGATTCCACTGCTTCTTTAAATTCCATATTGAAATTTAAGATCAGTCTACTTCAGAGTGATTGAACATGGCCCTGAATTACTGTCCATTGCAGCTTTCCTTGCTGTGTTGTTGAAAGGATACCCATATTTCCTCTTACACATGCAGTATAACACATCTTTATTAGATTGTAAAACATTTAGGAATAGGTGTTCTTATGCTTTTAAATGGCTTCCCTCCCTAATCCTATATACATAAACTCCTTATTTAATGGTATCCACAGAATTACGTCATTCCATTCGAATGCTGCCTCTGTCTTACAGTACCTTACAAAGTGCCATTTTTAATTCTGTTTCCAGATTTAACCTATACACTACAGCCAACTCGGCCCCTTCTTTGCCCATGAATAGACCTGACTATGCAAAGCACCGCCATGTAAAGAATATTCCAGATTCCACGGCCAATCTGAGAAGCAACAGCACAATATGTATTTTTTTCTCTCCACGATATCTCCTTGTACACATGCCGACATGTTTTAATGGCGACACCTGTAATCTCATTTGGGCAGGACTAAGAACATAAATACAAAGTCGACACTGTTTACATTGTTTGGCTCGGCGTCCATCGCCACTTCCTGTCTGAGCAGACGCAGAGAGCTCCGTCGGTCTTCGGCTTTCATCTCCACGATGATAACTCTGTCCGAAGCGTCAGTGTGCCTAATACACTACATGATCTACTTGCGATGGATAATGATAATATAAATGAGCTAGGCTAATATAAGACAAGCTTTCAGAAGGCTTCGTCCTTACCCCGTGGCATTTGAAAACATTACTGAGATCGTTGGCTGTAAATCTAAATAAATCCAGTGAGCAGCCTTACACTTAAGCGCATTCTGTTTTAAAATGTTACGACTCTCTGGGATATTAAAATATTCCTGGAGAGAGATGTTTCTCTTCAGCGCATCATTTAGAATTTCAGCGCAAGCATATAAATGTGATTAGTGACTGCAAGTGTAGAATATAGGCTAAACCTCAAGTTTAGTTTCAGGAAAAAGAACATCTTGAAGAAAATGATACTTTATTGCAGAGCTGTGCTCAGAAGATTATGCAGATCAGCTCCCAAAATATCTCCTTATAGCACACAGCAGATAGTCTGAGGCAACTGTACTGCTTTAATACCAAACATTTAACAATTACTCTGAATGTGGTGTTTATCATTTGCTATTGCTTTGCAGTTGTATCTACTTGTTATAACCACACGAATGTGTCAGCCCAAAGCAAATACAGGTACATATTCAATTCATGGATTCCAATTCAGTGGCCTAACAGTCTTGCAGTTTGTTTATTTTAAAGACTCATAACTTCACCACCTCCCTGTTACCACTGAGTTGTCACATTTCACCAACATCACAAACAACAGTCACCAGAAGGTTTTCTTTTACAGTACTGCTGGGCTCAAAACAGCACAATAAATGCGCACTTTTCATCACTTTACATAAAAGTACATTTTAATCCTTGTAACCAATTTAAACTGAAGCTATTCAACATTGCATATGCAAATAGATATTCCACTGGTAGAGAATGCATTGAGTACCATAACTGAATAAGTATAGCACATGGCTTAATGAAAAATGTTATTACCATATTTAGCAAATTTATAAATAATGGCTGCATATGGTCTAACCTCAGTTTGACCAAATTTGTAGCAACATCTCAATGTGCATGTTTTGTTGCAAGTGCTTTGTTTTTAAACCAATGAGTTGACACTTAACATACAGCAAGAGCTTGAGCTATTCTACAACATGCAGAACTCAACTTACGGCCTGTTACAGGACAGTGGTTTAGATTTTGAGTCAACTAAACAGCAGCTCCTAATCCAAGCAGGACATGCAAACATTGCTTATTGCAAAGGTATAGAAATGTAGGAATCTGAATCTTTTGGCACATTCTTACTGTATTACCATGCATTGAAACCAATTTCTGCTGTGTATTAATACTGCATCCGCTCAGTCCTTTTAAAATAGCTACTTTGAGAGCTTGTAATTACTGGGTTATGAAGCTTTAGAATACATAATTAAGTTCCAAAGCATTGCATTGCTCTATATTGCATCAATTAGACAGTAAAATTTATAAACAGTTTTTGGCATTTAATCAATTGTGTAGCAAAATTATATGGCAAAGACCACTCCCATGTTAATGACTGTCTTTAAGAAAATGTCAAATAGACTTATCATTCTTATCTTATCATTCTTAGGTTTCCATTTGTTGTTCAGGAATAGACGAGCAGTGTTGGGCCGAACGGCCTGTTCTCGTCTTACGTTATGTTATGTTGTATTTATTGTTCTTTTAAATTATTTAAAATTCTCACTGGTTATGCCTGCTTGGCTTTACAGCTGTAATGTTCACTTCAACATGGGCATACATTAATACCAAAAAATACATTTCTGCAGGATAGTAAAAATATAAAATATTTCAATCTATTGTTTAAGAAATACCACAGGCGCTCCTGGTTGCATGCAACACAGTGCAGTTACATGAACAGACATAGCATGTCTGATGATGTTGGTAGCATGCATTCTTGACCACTTCAAAAATATTATAAGTATTATTTTTCTTTGCTTTCATCTGGCTCTTGAAAGATCTTACTTGTCACTGTTGATCAGCACTGAAGATAAAACTCAAATGGTTTATTGATGTGACTGCACTGTTGAGTGATGTACAGTGCAAACAGCAATGAACTGCACTACGTTAATAGCTTTTTCCATATGCGCTGTATATATTTATATTTGAAATGCGCACATTGATCATCTTCAGCACTTGCTAAGTCGAGATAAATCAAATTAGTTAAGCAAGAAATTAAATGTACTCCCTGTCGAATTTAATCTCATTTCTGAGAATGAACTCTCAATACAGGTATTTTTATGTTGCTGAGAAAATAAAAATGAACTTGATCTGTAATTTATGTTTACAGTGATCCTGTCGCAAAATAGTCGAATCCAGTAGGGGAAATCTGCACGGAACAAACCAAACGATGCCATCTACAGTAAACTGAGATTTTATTGCGCGATTCACCAAATATTGCCGGCCTTCAAAGTTTTTTTGCAAGGTTTTACTGCAGGTAATAGAAAGTTTGGCCAAAGCTTCTTTGAGTTTCCAGGTTCATCGGTGGATTCGGTCCATAATTGGAGCAAAATAAATAAATAAATAAACACGGACGACAGGTGCAGAACTGTACAGCCGTTAAAATTAAGGGGGCCATCGAGCAAATCCAGAGCTCCGCGATTAGCATTCAACACATCGTAGCTAAGCAATATAGACTACTGTAAATCAATCTGGATGAATGTACCTTCCTGCAAACTGTAACGGATTATATATATATATATATATATATGGAAGAAAGAAAGTGTTTCTCAAACGTTGCCACAACATTGTCATTGTGCATATGCAGAGCTAAAATGGTAGAACAGACATATATAGGCCTTTAACATTAACAAATGTACAGAGCACGAGCATTTACACAAAGCTTAAATTCCCACTAGCCTACACCTACAGTAAGCTATTCGCATATTTATTATTCGGCTCTGTAGCCTATTACCATAGCAGGACTACAGCTGGCAGGTATGGGACATACCCTAAACCCTAAAGCCTATTTGTATTAAAGTAAATGTATTGCGGATGCTCTGATTAATAATTTACCTTATGCTGTGCTACATTGCCATATGTAAGTTTTTATGTGGTTAGGTAGCCTTGAAACAACGAAGACTGGCAGGGATAATACGTAATTAATGCAATAATGAGTGACTGACCAATGGTAGTAGCACTGAAGGACAGTCCAAATCGGACAACTTGTTTTTTTTAAATGCAGAATTGCGTCTGACTTTTGACTACAATATTAATCATTCACCTCTGAGGAAGAAAATCTCAATACTTCAAGGAAGGAAAATTCAAACATATGCCCCTAACACAGATTAATCTAAACCATTTTGGAAACACACACCGTTTAATTCTGAAAACAGAAAATGCAACTGACAGCACATCGAAGTGACGAAGGTAATGGTTTGCTAAAGAAAGACAGGAACCTTACTACAGTAATACATTCTACTTTCTATTACGCTGTATGAAAAGGCACTCAAAATGCTGGCTACAGTAAACTATATTCAGGTTTTGGGCAGGTCGCTTTCAGTGTCGTCCAGCGACTCAGAAACAAATTTTAATGAGTAGCCTACTTTTTAATACATGTACAGCCAAAGAGTACAGCTATACAGCTATAGTACATCAAAACTCTATTTAATTTTATCTTAAAACAAAAATGTACACACAAACTG